>NC_134579.1:171055382-171719132 GCF_037038515.1 Microtus pennsylvanicus
TTCCTAATGCATAGTGAAGACAGTGTGTTCCTTACGCAGAGTTACGGTGTATGTGCATGGAGCAGAGTGAAGAAGACAGTGTGTTTTTAATTCAGCGTGAGGACAGTGTGTTTCTAAGGCAGAGTGAAGACAGTGTCTTCCTAGAGCAGAGTGAAGACAGTGTCTTCCTAATGCATAGTGAATACAGTGTGTTCCTAATGCATAGTGAAGACAGTGTGTTCCTAGAGCAGAGTGAAGACAGTGTGTTCGTAACGCAGAGTTGCGGTGTACGTGAATGGAGCAGATTGAAAACAGTATGTTCCTAACGCAGAGTGAAGACAGTGTGTTCCTAACGCAGAGTTGCGGAGTATGTGCATGGAGCAGAGTGATGACAGTGTGTTCCTAATACAGAGTGAAGACAGTTTGTTCCTAATGCAGAGTGAAGACAGTGTGTTCCTAACGCATAGTGAAGACAGTGTGTTCCTAACGCATAGTGAAGACAGTATGTTCCTAACGCATTGTGAAGACAGTGTTTGCCTAACGCAGAGTTGCGGGGTATGTGCATGGAGCATAATGAAGACAGTGTGTGCCTAGAGCAGAGTGAAGACAGTGTGTTCGTAATGCAGAGTTGCGGTGTACGTGCATGGAGCAGATTGAAGACAGTGTGTTCCTAGAGCAGAGTGAAGACAGTATGTTCATAATGCAGAGTGAAGACAGTGTGTTCCTAGAGCAAAATGAAGACAGGGTGTTCCTAACGCAGAGTTAAGACAGTGTGTTCCTAACGCAGAGTTGCGGTGTATGTGCATGGAGCAGAGTGAAGACAGTGTGTTCCTAGAGCAGAGTGAAGACAGTGTGTTCCTAATGCAGAGTTAAGACAGTGTGTTCCTAATGCAGAATGAAGACAGTGTATTCCTAGAGCAGAGTGAAGACAGTGTGTTCCTAATGCAGAGTTGGGGTGTATGTGCATGGAGCAGAGTGAAGACAGTGTATTCCTAGAGCAGAGTGAAGACATTATGTTCCTTACGCAGAGTGAAGACAGTGTGTTCCTAGAGCAGAATGAAGACAGTGTGTTCCTAACGCAGAGTTGCGGTGTATGTGCATGGAGCAGAGTGATGACAGTGTGTTCCTAGAGCAGAGTGAAGACAGTTTGTTCCTAATACATAGTGAAGACAGTGTGTTCCTAATGCAGAATGAAGACAGTGTGTTCCTAACGCATAGTGAAGAGAGTGTGTTCCTACCGCATAGTGAAGACAGTGTGTTCCTAACGCATAGTGAAGACATTGTGTTCCTAACGCAGAGTTGCGGGGTTTGTGCATGGAGCAGAGTGAAGACAGTGTGTGCCTAGAGCAGAGTGAGGACAGTATGTTCCCAATGCATATTGAAGACAGTGTGTTCCTAACGCAGTGTTACGGTGTATGTGCATGGAGCAGAGTGAAGAAGACAGTGTGTTTTTAATTCAGCGTGAGGACAGTGTGTTCCTAAGGCAGAGTGAAGACAGTGTCTTCCTAGAGCAGAGTGAAGACAGTGTGTTCCTAACGCATAGTGAATACAGTGTGTTCCTAATGCATAGTGAAGACAGTGTGTTCCTAGAGCAGAGTGAAGACAGTGTTCCTAAATCAGAGTGAATACAGTGTGTTCCCACGGCAGAGTGAAGACAGTGTGTTCCTAATGCAGAGTGAAGAGAGTGTGTTCCTAGAGCAGAGTGAAGACAGTGTGTTCCTAGAGAAGAATGAAGACAGTGTTTTCCTAATGCAGAGTGAAGACCGTGTGTTCCTAATGCAGAGTGAAGACAGTGTGTTCCTCGAGCAGAGTGAAGACAGGGTGTTCCTAGAGCAGAATAAAGACACTGTGTTCCTAATGCAGAGTGAAGACAGTGTGTTCCTATAGCAGAGTGAAGACAGTGTGTTCCTAAGGCAGATTGAAGACAGTGTGTTCCTAGAGCACAGTGAAGACAGTGTGTTCCTAGCGCAGAGTTGCAGTGTATGTACATGGAGGAGAGAAAAGACAGTGTGTTCCTAGAGCAGAGTGAAGACAGTGTGTTCCTAAGGCAGAGTGAAGACAGTGTGTTCCTAAGGCAGAGTGAAGACAGTGAATTCCTAGAGGAGAGTGAATACAGTGTGTTCCTAACGCATAGTGAAGACAGTGTGTTCCTATTTCATAGTGAAGACAGTGTCTTCCTATAGAAGAGTGAAGACAGTGTGTTTCTAGAGCATATGGAGACAGTGTGTTCCTACCGCATAGTGAAGACAGTGTGTTCCTAACGCATAGTGAAGACAGTATGTTCCTAACGCATAGTGAAGACATTGTGTTCCTAACGCAGATTTGCGGGGTATGTGCATGGAGCTGAGTGAAGACAGTGTGTGCCTAGAGCAGAGTGAAGACAGTATGTTCCTAATGCATAGTGAAGACAGTGTGTTCCTTACGCAGAGTTACGGTGTATGTGCATGGAGCAGAGTGAAGAAGACAGTGTGTTTTTAATTCAGCGTGAGGACAGTGTGTTCCTAAGGCAGAGTGAAGACAGTGTCTTCCTAGAGCAGAGTGAAGACAGTGTCTTCCTAATGCATAGTGTATACAGTGTGTTCCTAATGCATAGTGAAGACAGTGTGTTCCTAGAGCAGAGTGAAGACAGTGTGTTCGTAACGCAGAGTTGCGGTGTACGTGAATGGAGCAGATTGAAAACAGTATGTTCCTAACGCAGAGTGAAGACAGTGTGTTCCTAACGCAGAGTTGCGGAGTATGTGCATGGAGGAGAGTGATGACAGTGTGTTCCTAATACAGAGTGAAGACAGTTTGTTCCATATGCAGAGTGAAGACAGTGTGTTCCTAACGCATAGTGAAGACAGTGTGTTCCTAACGCATAGTGAAGACAGTATGTTCCTAACGCATAGTGAAGACAGTGTTTGCCTAACGCAGAGTTGCGGGGTATGTGCATGGAGCAGAATGAAGACAGTGTGTGCCTAGAGCAGAGTGAAGACAGTGTGTTCGTAATGCAGAGTTGCGGTGTACGTGCATGGAGCAGATTGAAGACAGTGTGTTCCTAGAGCAGAGTGAAGACAGTATGTTCATAATGCAGAGTGAAGACAGTGTGTTCCTAGAGCAAAATGAAGACAGGGTGTTCCTAACGCAGAGTTAAGACAGTGTGTTCCTAGCGCAGATTTGCGGTGTATGTGCATGGAGCAGAGTGAAGACAGTGTGTTCCTAGAGCAGAGTGAAGACAGTGTGTTCCTAATGCAGAGTTAAGACAGTGTGTTCCTAATGCAGAATGAAGACAGTGTATTCCTAGAGCAGAGTGAAGACAGTGTGTTCCTAATGCAGAGTTGGGGTGTATGTGCATGGAGCAGAGTGAAGACAGTGTATTCCTAGAGCAGAGTGAAGACATTATGTTCCTTATGCAGAGTGAAGACAGTGTGTTCCTAGAGCAGAATGAAGACAGTGTGTTCCTAACGCAGAGTTGCGGTGTATGTGCATGGAGCAGAGTGATGACAGTGTGTTCCTAGAGCAGAGTGAAGACAGTTTGTTCCTAATACATAGTGAAGACAGTGTGTTCCTAATGCAGAATGAAGACAGTGTGTTCCTAACGCATAGTGAAGAGAGTGTGTTCCTACCGCATAGTGAAGACAGTGTGTTCCTAACGCATAGTGAAGACATTGTGTTCCTAACGCAGAGTTGCGGGGTTTGTGCATGGAGCAGAGTGAAGACAGTGTGTGCCTAGAGCAGAGTGAGGACAGTATGTTCCCAATGCATATTGAAGACAGTGTGTTCCTAACGCAGTGTTACGGTGTATGTGCATGGAGCAGAGTGAAGAAGACAGTGTGTTTTTAATTCAGTGTGAGGACAGTGTGTTCCTAAGGCAGAGTGAAGACAGTGTCTTCCTAGAGCAGAGTGAAGACAGTGTGTTCCTAACGCATAGTGAATACAGTGTGTTCCTAATGCATAGTGAAGACAGTGTGTTCCTAGAGCAGAGTGAAGATAATGTGTTCCTAGAGCAGAGTGAAGACAGTGTGTTCCTAATGCAGAGTTAAGACAGTGTGTTCCTAATGAAGAATGAAGACAGTGTATTCCTAGAGCAGAATGAAGACAGTGTGTTCCTAATGCAGAGTTGGGGTGTATGTGCATGGAGCAGAGTGAAGACAGTGTATTCCTAGAGCAGAGTGAAGACATTATGTTCCTTACGCAGAGTGAAGAGCAGTGTGTTCCTAGAGCAGGATGAAGACAGTGTGTTCCTAACGCAGAGTTGCGGTGTATGTGCATGGAGCAGAGTGATGACAGTGTGTTCCTAGATCAGAGAGAAGACAGTTTGTTCCTAATACAGAGTGAAGACAGTGTGTTCCTAATGCAGAATGAAGACAGTGTGTTCCGAACGCATAGTGAAGACAGTGTGTTCCTACCGCATAGTGAAGACAGTGTGTTCCTAACGCATAGTGAAGACAGTGTGTTCCTAACGCAGAGTTGCGGGGTTTGTGCATGGAGCAGAGTGAAGACAGTGTGTGCCTAGAGCAGAGTGAAGACAGTATGTTCCTAATGCATAGTGAAGACAGTGTGTTCCTAACGCAGAGTTACGGTGTATGTGCATGGAGCAGAGTGAAGAAGACAGTGTGTTTTTAATTCAGCGTGAGGACAGTGTGTTCCTAAGGCAGAGTGAAGACAGTGTCTTCCTAGAGCAGAGTGAAGAAGTGTGTTCCTAACGCATAGTGAATACAGTGTGTTCCTAATGCATAGTGAAGACAGTGTGTTCCTAGAGCAAAGTGAAGACAGTGTGTTCGTAACGCAGAGTTGCGGTGTACATGCATGGAGCAGATTGAAGACAGTGTGTTCCTAACGCAGAGTGAAGACAGTGTGTTCCTAACGTAGAGTTGTGGTGTATATGCATGGAGCAGAGTGATGACAGTGTGTTCCTAATACAGAGTGAAGACAGTTTGTTCCTAATGCAGAGTGAAGACAGTGTGTTCCTAACGCATAGTGAAGACAGTGTGTTCCTAACGCATAGTGAAGACAGTATGTTCCTAACGCATAGTGAAGACTGTGTTCCTAACGCAGAGTTGCGGGGTATGTGCATGGAGCAGAATGAAGACAGTGTGTGCCTAGAGCAGAGTGAAGACAGTATGTTCCTAATACATAGTGAAGACAGTGTGTTCCTAACGCAAAGTTACGGTGTATGTGCATGGAGCAGAGTGAAGAAGACAGTGTGTTTTTAATTCAGCGTGAGGACAGTGTGTTCCTAAGGCAGAGTGAAGACAGGGTCTTCCTAGAGCAGAGTGAAGACAGTGTGTCCCTAACGCAGTGTTGTGGTGTACGTGCATGGAGCAGAGTGAAGCCAGTGTGTTCCTGGAGCAGAATGAAGACAGTGTGTTCCTGGAGCAGAATGAAGACTAGCATTCCTAATGCAGAGTTGCGAAGTATGTGCATGGAGCAGAGTGAAGACAGTGAGTTCCTAGAGCAGAGTGAAGACAGTGTTCCTAAATCAGAGTGAATACAGTGTGTTCCCACGGCAGAGTGAAGACAGTGTGTTCCTAATGCAGAGTGAAGAGAGTGTGTTCCTAGAGCAGAGTGAAGACAGTGTGTTCCTAGAGAAGAATGAAGACAGTGTGTTCCTAGAGCAGAGTGAAGACAGTGTGTTCCTAATGCAGAGTTAAGACAGTGTGTTCCTAATGCAGAATAAAGACAGTGTATTCCTAGAGCAGAGTGAAGACAGTGTGTTCCTAATGCAGAGTTGGGGTGTATGTGCATGGAGCAGAGTGAAGACAGTGTATTCCTAGAGCAGAGTGAAGACATTATGTTCCTTATGCAGAGTGAAGACAGTGTGTTCCTAGAGCAGAATGAAGACAGTGTGTTCCTAACGCAGAGTTGCGGTGTATGTGCATGGAGCAGAGTGATGACAGTGTGTTCCTAGAGCAGAGTGAAGACAGTTTGTTCCTAATACATAGTGAAGACAGTGTGTTCCTAATGCAGAATGAAGACAGTGTGTTCCTAACGCATAGTGAAGAGAGTGTGTTCCTACCGCATAGTGAAGACAGTGTGTTCCTAACGCATAGTGAAGACATTGTGTTCCTAACGCAGAGTTGCGGGGTTTGTGCATGGAGCAGAGTGAAGACAGTGTGTGCCTAGAGCAGAGTGAGGACAGTATGTTCCCAATGCATATTGAAGACAGTGTGTTCCTAACGCAGTGTTACGGTGTATGTGCATGGAGCAGAGTGAAGAAGACAGTGTGTTTTTAATTCAGTGTGAGGACAGTGTGTTCCTAAGGCAGAGTGAAGACAGTGTCTTCCTAGAGCAGAGTGAAGACAGTGTGTTCCTAACGCATAGTGAATACAGTGTGTTCCTAATGCATAGTGAAGACAGTGTGTTCCTAGAGCAGAGTGAAGATAATGTGTTCCTAGAGCAGAGTGAAGACAGTGTGTTCCTAATGCAGAGTTAAGACAGTGTGTTCCTAATGAAGAATGAAGACAGTGTATTCCTAGAGCAGAATGAAGACAGTGTGTTCCTAATGCAGAGTTGGGGTGTATGTGCATGGAGCAGAGTGAAGACAGTGTATTCCTAGAGCAGAGTGAAGACATTATGTTCCTTACGCAGAGTGAAGAGCAGTGTGTTCCTAGAGCAGGATGAAGACAGTGTGTTCCTAACGCAGAGTTGCGGTGTATGTGCATGGAGCAGAGTGATGACAGTGTGTTCCTAGATCAGAGAGAAGACAGTTTGTTCCTAATACAGAGTGAAGACAGTGTGTTCCTAATGCAGAATGAAGACAGTGTGTTCCGAACGCATAGTGAAGACAGTGTGTTCCTACCGCATAGTGAAGACAGTGTGTTCCTAACGCATAGTGAAGACAGTGTGTTCCTAACGCAGAGTTGCGGGGTTTGTGCATGGAGCAGAGTGAAGACAGTGTGTGCCTAGAGCAGAGTGAAGACAGTATGTTCCTAATGCATAGTGAAGACAGTGTGTTCCTAACGCAGAGTTACGGTGTATGTGCATGGAGCAGAGTGAAGAAGACAGTGTGTTTTTAATTCAGCGTGAGGACAGTGTGTTCCTAAGGCAGAGTGAAGACAGTGTCTTCCTAGAGCAGAGTGAAGAAGTGTGTTCCTAACGCATAGTGAATACAGTGTGTTCCTAATGCATAGTGAAGACAGTGTGTTCCTAGAGCAAAGTGAAGACAGTGTGTTCGTAACGCAGAGTTGCGGTGTACATGCATGGAGCAGATTGAAGACAGTGTGTTCCTAACGCAGAGTGAAGACAGTGTGTTCCTAACGTAGAGTTGTGGTGTATATGCATGGAGCAGAGTGATGACAGTGTGTTCCTAATACAGAGTGAAGACAGTTTGTTCCTAATGCAGAGTGAAGACAGTGTGTTCCTAACGCATAGTGAAGACAGTGTGTTCCTAACGCATAGTGAAGACAGTATGTTCCTAACGCATAGTGAAGACTGTGTTCCTAACGCAGAGTTGCGGGGTATGTGCATGGAGCAGAATGAAGACAGTGTGTGCCTAGAGCAGAGTGAAGACAGTATGTTCCTAATACATAGTGAAGACAGTGTGATCCTAACGCAAAGTTACGGTGTATGTGCATGGAGCAGAGTGAAGAAGACAGTGTGTTTTTAATTCAGCGTGAGGACAGTGTGTTCCTAAGGCAGAGTGAAGACAGGGTCTTCCTAGAGCAGAGTGAAGACAGTGTGTCCCTAACGCAGTGTTGTGGTGTACGTGCATGGAGCAGAGTGAAGCCAGTGTGTTCCTGGAGCAGAATGAAGACAGTGTGTTCCTGGAGCAGAATGAAGACTAGCATTCCTAATGCAGAGTTGCGAAGTATGTGCATGGAGCAGAGTGAAGACAGTGAGTTCCTAGAGCAGAGTGAAGACAGTGTTCCTAAATCAGAGTGAATACAGTGTGTTCCCACGGCAGAGTGAAGACAGTGTGTTCCTAATGCAGAGTGAAGAGAGTGTGTTCCTAGAGCAGAGTGAAGACAGTGTGTTCCTAGAGAAGAATGAAGACAGTGTTTTCCTAATGCAGAGTGAAGACCGTGTGGTCCTAATGCAGAGTGAAGACAGTGTGTTCCTCGAGCAGAGTGAAGACAGGGTGTTCCTAGAGCAGAATAAAGACACTGTGTTCCTAATGCAGAGTGAAGACAGTGTGTTCCTATAGCAGAGTGAAGACAGTGTGTTCCTAAGGCAGATTGAAGACAGTGTGTTCCTAGAGCACAGTGAAGACAGTGTGTTCCTAGCGCAGAGTTGCAGTGTATGTACATGGAGGAGAGAAAAGACAGTGTGTTACTAGAGCAGAGTGAAGACAGTGTGTTCCTAAGGCAGAGTGAAGACAGTGTGTTCCTAAGGCAGAGTGAAGACAGTGTCTTCCTAGAGGAGAGTGAATACAGTGTGTTCCTAACGCATAGTGAAGACAGTGTGTTCCTAATTCATAGTGAAGACAGTGTCTTCCTATAGAAGAGTGAAGACAGTGTGTTTCTAGAGCATATGGAGACAGTGTGTTCCTACCGCATAGTGAAGACAGTGTGTTCCTGACGCATAGTGAAGACAGTATGTTCCTAACGCATAGTGAAGACATTGTGTTCCTAACGCAGATTTGCGGGGTATGTGCATGGAGCTGAGTGAAGACAGTGTGTGCCTAGAGCAGAGTGAAGACAGTATGTTCCTAATGCATAGTGAAGACAGTGTGTTCCTTACGCAGAGTTACGGTGTATGTGCATGGAGCAGAGTGAAGAAGACAGTGTGTTTTTAATTCAGCGTGAGGACAGTGTGTTCCTAAGGCAGAGTGAAGACAGTGTCTTCCTAGAGCAGAGTGAAGACAGTGTCTTCCTAATGCATAGTGAATACAGTGTGTTCCTAATGCATAGTGAAGACAGTGTGTTCCTAGAGCAGAGTGAAGACAGTGTGTTCGTAACGCAGAGTTGCGGTGTACGTGAATGGAGCAGATAGAAAACAGTATGTTCCTAACGCAGAGTGAAGACAGTGTGTTCCTAACGCAGAGTTGCGGAGTATGTGCATGGAGCAGAGTGATGACAGTGTGTTCCTAATACAGAGGAAGACAGTTTGTTCCTAATGCAGAGTGAAGACAGTGTGTTCCTAACGCATAGTGAAGACAGTGTGTTCCTAACGCATAGTGAAGACAGTATATTCCTAACGCATAGTGAAGACAGTGTTTGCCTAACGCAGAGTTGCGGGGTATGTGTATGGAGCAGAATGAAGACAGTGTGTGCCTAGAGCAGAGTGAAGACAGTGTGTTCGTAATGCAGAGTTGCGGTGTACGTGCATGGAGCAGATTGAAGACAGTGTGTTCCTAGAGCTGAGTGAAGACAGTATGTTCATAATGCAGAGTGAAGACAGTGTGTTCCCAGAGCAGAATGAAGACAGGGTGTTCCTAACGCAGAGTTAAGACAGTGTGTTCCTAACGCAGAGTTGCGGTGTATGTGCATGGAGCAGAGTGAAGACAGTGTGTTCCTAAAGCAGAGTGAAGACACTGTGTTCCTAATGCAGAGTTAAGACAGTGTGTTCCTAATGCAGAATGAAGACAGTGTATTCCTAGAGCAGAGTGAAGACAGTGTGTTCCTAATGCAGAGTTGGGGTGTATGTGCATGGAGCAGAGTGATGACAGTGTGTTCCTAGAGCAGAATGAAGACAGTGTATTCCTAACGCAGAGTTGCGGTGTATGTGCATGGAGCAGAGTGATGACAGTGTGTTCCTAGAGCAGAGTGAAGACAGTTTGTTCCTAATACAGAGTGAAGACAGTGTGTTCCTAATGCAGAATGAAGACAGTGTGTTCCTAATGCATAGTGAAGAGAGTGTGTTCCTACCGCATAGAGAAGACAGTGTGTTCCTAACGCATAGTGAAGACATTGTGTTCCTAACGCAGAGTTGCAGGGTTTGTGCATGGACCAGAGTGAAGACAGTGTGTGCCTAGAGCAGAGTGAAGACTGTATGTTCCCAATGCATAGTGAAGACAGTGTGTTCCTAACGCAGTGTTACGGTGTATGTGCATGGAGCAGAGTGAAGAAGACAGTGTGTTTTTAATTCAGCGTGAGGACCGTGTGTTCCTAAGGCAGAGTGAAGACAGTGTCCTCCTAGAGCAGAGTGAAGACAGTGTGTTCCTAACGCATAGTGAATACAGTGTGTTCCTAATGCATAGTGAAGACAGTGTGTTCCTAGAGCAGAGTGAAGACAATGTGTTCCTAGAGCAGAGTGAAGACAGTGTGTTCCTAATGCAGAGTTAAGACAGTGTGTTCCTAATGCAGAATGAAGACAGTGTATTCCTAGAGCAGAATGAAGACAGTGTGTTCCTAATGCAGAGTTGGGGTGTATGTGCATGGAGCAGAGTGAAGACAGTGTATTCCTAGAGCAGAGTGAAGACATTATGTTCCTTACGCAGAGTGAAGAGCAGTGTGTTCCTAGAGCAGGATGAAGACAGTGTGTTCCTAACGCAGAGTTGCGGTGTATGTGCATGGACAGAGTGATGACAGTGTGTTCCTAGAGCAGAGAGAAGACAGTTTGTTCCTAATACAGAGTGAAGACAGTGTGTTCCTAATGCAGAATGAAGACAGTGTATTCCTAACGCATAGTGAAGACAGTGTGTTCCTACCGCATAGTGAAGACAGTGTGTTCCTAACGCATAGTGAAGACATTGTGTTCCTAACGCAGAGTTGCGGGGTTTGTGCATGGAGCATAGTGAAGACAGTGTGTGGCTAGAGCAGAGTGAAGACAGTATGTTCCTAATGCATAGTGAAGACAGTGTGTTCCTAACGCAGAGTTACGGTGTATGTGCATGGAGCAGAGTGAAGAAGACAGTGTCTTTTTAATTCAGCGTGAGGACAGTGTGTTCCTAAGGCAGAGTGAAGACAGTGTCTTCCTAGAGCAGAGTGAAGACAGTGTGTTCCTAACGCATAGTGAATACAGTGTGTTCCTAATGCATAGTGAAGACAGTGTGTTCCTAGAGCAAAGTGAAGACAGTGTGTTCGTAACGCAGAGTTGCGGTGTACGTGCATGGAGCAGATTGAAGACAGTGTGTTCCTAACGCAGAGTGAAGACAGTGTGTTCCTAACGCAGAGTTGTGGTGTATGTGCATGGAGCAGAGTGAAGACAGTGTGTTCCTAATACAGAGTGAAGACAGTTTGTTCCTAATGCAGAGTGAAGACAGTGTGTTCCTAAAGCATAGTGAAGACAGTGTGTTCCTAACGCATAGTGAAGACAGTATGTTCCTAACGCATAGTGAAGACTGTGTTCCTAACGCAGAGTTGCGGGGTATGTGCATGGAGCAGAATGAAGACAGTGTGTGCCTAGAGCAGAGTGAAGACAGTATGTTCCTAATACATAGTGAAGACAGTGTGTTCCTAACGCAAAGTTACGGTGTATGTGCATGGAGCAGAGTGAAGAAGACAGTGTGTTTTTAATTCAGCGTGAGGACAGTGTGTTCCTAAGGCAGAGTGAAGACAGGGTCTTCCTAGAGCAGAGTGAAGACAGTGTGTTCCTAACCCATAGTGAATACAGTGTGTTCCTAATGCATAGTGAAGACAGTGTGTTTCTAGAGCAGAGTGAAGACAGTGTGTCCCTAACGCAGTGTTGTGGTGTACGTGCATGGAGCAGAGTGAAGCCAGTGTGTTCCTGGAGCAGAATGAAGACAGTGTGTTCCTGGAGCAGAATGAAGACAAGCATTCCTAATGCAGAGTTGCGAAGTATGTGCATGGAGCAGAGTGAAGACAGTGAGTTCCTAGAGCAGAGTGAAGACAGTGTTCCTAAATCAGAGTGAATACAGTGTGTTCCCACGGCAGAGTGAAGACAGTGTGTTCCTAATGAAGAGTGAAGAGAGTGTGTTCCTAGAGCAGAGTAAAGACAGTGTGTTCCTAAGGCAGATTGAAGACAGTGTGTTCCTAGAGCATATGGAGACAGTGTGTTCCTACCGCATAGTGAAGACAGTGTGTTCCTAACGCATAGTGAAGACAGTATGTTCCTAACGCATAGTGAAGACATTGTGTTCCTAACGCAGATTTGCGGGGTATGTGCATGGAGCTGAGTGAAGACTGTGTGTGCCTAGAGCAGAGTGAAGACAGTATGTTCCTAATGCATAGTGAAGACAGTGTGTTCCTTACGCAGAGTTACGGTGTATGTGCATGGAGCAGAGTGAAGAAGACAGTGTGTTTTTAATTCAGCGTGAGGACCGTGTGTTCCTAAGGCAGAGTGAAGACAGTGTCTTCCTAGAGCAGAGTGAAGACAGTGTGTCCCTAACGCAGAGTTGTGGTGTACGTGCATGGAGCAGAGTGAAGCCAGTGTGTTCCTAGAGCAGAGTGAAGACAGTGTGTTCCTAAATCAGAGTGAAGACAGTGTGTTCCCACGGCACAGTGAAGACAGTGTGTTCCTAATGCAGAGTGAAGAGAGTGTGTTCGTAGAGCAGAGTGAAGACAGTGTGTTCCTAGAGAAGAATGAAGACAGTGTTTTCCTAATGCAGAGTGAAGACCGTGTGTTCCTAATGTAGAGTGAAGACAGTGTGTTCCTCGAGCAGAGTGAAGAGAGTGTGTTCCTAACGCAGAGTTGCAGTGTATGTGCATGGAGCAGAGTGAAGACAGGGTGTTCCTAGAGCAGAATAAAGACACTGTGTTCCTATTGCAGAGTGAAGACAGTGTGTTCCTATAGCAGAGTGAAGACAGTGTGTTCCTAAGGCAGATTGAAGACAGTGTGTTCCTAGAGCACAGTGAAGACAGTGTGTTCCTAACGCAGAGTTGCGGTGTATGTGCATGGAGGAGAGTGAAGACAGTGTGTTCCTAGAGCAGAGTGAAGACAGTGTGTTCCTAATGCAGAGTGACGACAGTGTGTTCCTAAGGCAGAGTGAAGACAGTGTCTTCCTAGAGGAGAGTGAATACAGTGTGTTCCTAACGCATAGTGAAGACAGTGTGTTCCTAATTCATAATGAAGACAGTGTCTTCCTAATGCAGACTGAAGACAGTGTGTTCCTAGAGCAGAGTGAACACAGTGTGTTCGTAATGCAGAGTTGCGGTGTACGTGCATAGAGCAGATTGAAGACAGTGTGTTCCAAGAGCACAGTGAAGACAGTATGTTCATAATGCAGAGTGAAGACAGTGTGTTCCTAGAGCAGAATGAAGACAGGGTGTTCCTAACGCAGAGTGAAGACAGTGCGTTCCTAACGAAGAGTTGCTGTGTACGTGCATGGAGCAGGTTGAAGACAGTGTGTTCCTAGAGCAGAGTGAAGACAGTGTGTTCCTAGAGCAGAATGAAGACACTGAGTTCCTAATGCACAGTGAATACCGTGTGTTCCTATGCAGAGTGAAGACAGTGTGTTCCTAGAACAGAGTGAAGACAGTGTGTTCCTAATGCAGAGTGAAGACAGTGTGTTCCTAAGGCAGAGTGAAGACAGTGTCTTCCTAGAGGAGAGTGAATACAGTGTGTTCCTAACGCATAGTGAAGACAGCGTGTTCCTAATTCATAGTGAAGACAGTGTCTTCCTATAGCAGAGTGAAGACAGTGTGTTTCTAGAGCAGATGGAGACAGTGTGTTCCTAATGCAGACTGAAGACAGTGTGTTCCTAGAGCAAGTGAAGACAGTGTGTTCGTAATGCAGAGTTGCGGTGTACGTGCATAGAGCAGATTGAAGACAGTGTGTTCCTAGAGCAGAGTGAAGACAGTATGTTCATAATGCAGAGTGAAGACAGTGTGTTCCTAACGCAGAGTGAAGACAGTGCGTTCCTAACGAAGAGTTGCTGTGTACGTGCATGGAGCAGAGTGAAGACAGTGTGTTCCTAAAGCATAGTGAAGACAGTGTGTTCCTAATGCAGCGTGAAGACAGTGTCTTCCTAGAGCAGAGTGAAGACAGTGTGTTCCTACAACAGAATGAAGACAGTTTGTACCTAACGCAGAGTGAAGACAGTGTATTCCTAGAGGAGAGTGAAGACAGTGTGTTCCTAATGCAGACTGAAGACAGTGTGTTCCTAATGCATAGTGAAGACAGTGTGTTCCTAGAGCAGAGTGAAGACAATGTGTTCCTAGAGCAGAGTGAAGACAGTATGTTCCTAATGCATAGTGAAGACAGTGTATTCCTTACGCAGAGTTACGGTGTATGTGCATGGAGCAGAGTGAAGAAGACAGTGTGTTTTTAATTCAGCGTGAGGACCGTGTGTTCCTAAGGCAGAGTGAAGACAGTGTCTTCCTAGAGCAGAGTGAAGACAGTGTGTTCCTAACGCATAGTGAATACAGTGTGTTCCTAATGCATAGTGAAGACAGTGTGTTCCTAGAGCAAAGTGAAGACAGTGTGTTCCTAATGCAGCGTGAAGACAGTGTCTTCCTAGAGCAGAGTGAAGACAGTGTGTTCCTACAACAGAATGAAGACAGTTTGTACCTAACGCAGAGTGAAGACAGTGTGTTCCTAGAGCAGAGTGAAGATAGTGTGTTCCTAAATCAGAGTGAAGACATTGTGTTCCTAAAGCAGAGTGAAGACAGTGTGTTCCTAATGCAGAGTTGCGGTGTATGTGCGTTGAGCAGGGTGAAGGCAGTGTGTTCCTAGAGCAGAGTGAAGACATTATGTTCCTAACGCAGAGTGAATACAGTGTGTTCCTAGAGCAGAGTGAAGACAGTGTGTTTCTAATGCAGAGTGAAGACAATGTGTTCCTAAATCAGAGTGAAGACAGTGTGTTCGTAGAGCAGAGTGAAGACAGTGTGTTCCTAATGCAGAGTTGCGGTGTATGTGCCTGGAGCAGTGTGAAGACAGTGTGTTCCTAGAGCAGAGTGAAGACAGTTTGTTCCTAATGCAGAGTGAAGACAGTGTGTTCCTAATGCAGAGTTAAGACAGTGTGTTCCTAACGCATAGTGAAGACAGTGTGTTCCTACCGCATAGTGAAGACAGTGTGTTCCAACGTATAGTGAAGACAGTATGTTCCTAATGCATAGTGAAGTCAGTGTGTTCCTAACACAGATTTGCATGGAGCAGAGTGAAGACAGTGAGTTCCCAGAGCAAGTGAAGACAGTGTTCCTAACGCATAGTGAAGACAGTGTGTTCCTAAGCAGAGTGAAGACAGTGTGTTCCTAAAGCATAGTGAAGACAGTGTGTTCCTAATGCATAGTGAAGACAGTATCTTCCTAGAGCAGAGTGAAGACAGTATGTTCCTAACGCATAGTGAAGACAGTGTGTTCCTAATGCATAGTGAAGACAGTGTGTTCCTAGAGCAGAGTGAAGACAGTGTGTTCCTAACACAGAGTTGCGGTGTACGTGCATGGAGCAGAGTTAAGCCAGTGTGTTCCTAGAGCAGAGTGAAGAAAGTTTGTTCCTAATGCAGAGGGAAGACAGTGTGTTTCTGGAGCAGAATGAAGACAGTGTGTACCTAACGCAGAGTTGCGAAGTATGTGCATGGAGTAGAGTGAAGACAGTGTGTTCCTATAGCAGAGTGAAGACAGTGTGTTCGTAATGCAGAGTGAAGACAGTGAGTTCCTAGAGCACAGTGAAGACAGTGTGTTCCTGATGCAGAGTGAAGACAGTGTGTTCCTAAAGCAGAGTGAAGACAGTGTGTTCCTAGAGCAGAGTGAACACCGTGTGTTCCTAACTCAGAGTTGCGGTGTAAGTGCATGGAGCAGATTGAAGACTGTGTGTTCCTAATGCAGAATGAAGACAGTGTATTCCTAGAGGAGAGTGAAGACAGTGTGTTCCTAATGCAGACTGAAGACAGTGTGTTCCTAATGCATAGTGAAGACAGTGTGTTCCTAGAGCAGAGTGAAGACAATGTGTTCCTAGAGCAGAGTGAAGACAGTATGTTCCTAATGCATAGTGAAGACAGTGTGTTCCTTACGCAGAGTTACGGTGTATGTGCATGGAGCAGAGTGAAGAAGACAGTGTGTTTTTAATTCAGCGTGAGGACCGTGTGTTCCTAAGGCAGAGTGAAGACAGTGTCTTCCTAGAGCAGAGTGAAGACAGTGTGTTCCTAACGCATAGTGAATACAGTGTGTTCCTAATGCATAGTGAAGACAGTGTGTTCCTAGAGCAGAGTGAAGACAATGTGTTCCTAGAGCAGAGTGAAGACAGTGTGTTCCTAATGCAGAGTTAAGACAGTGTGTTCCTAATGCAGAATGAAGACAGTGTATTCCTAGAGCAGAATGAAGACAGTGTGTTCCTAATGCAGAGTTGGGGTGTATGTGCATGGAGCAGAGTGAAGACAGTGTATTCCTAGAGCAGAGTGAAGACATTATGTTCCTTACGCAGAGTGAAGAGCAGTGTGTTCCTAGAGCAGGATGAAGACAGTGTGTTCCTAACGCAGAGTTGCGGTGTATGTGCATGGAGCAGAGTGTTGACAGTGTGTTCCTAGAGCAGAGAGAAGACAGTTTGTTCCTAATACAGAGTGAAGACAGTGTGTTCCTAATGCAGAATGAAGACAGTGTGTTCCTAATGCATAGTGAAGACAGTGTGTTCCTACCGCATAGTGAAGACAGTGTGTTCCTAACGCATAGTGAAGACATTGTGTTCCTAACGCAGAGTTGCGGGGTTTGTGCATGGAGCAGAGTGAAGACAGTGTGTGGCTATAGCAGAGTGAAGACAGTATGTTCCTAATGCATAGTGAAGACAGTGTGTTCCTAACGCAGAGTTACGGTGTATGTGCATGGAGCAGAGTGAAGAAGACAGTGTGTTTTTAACTCAGCGTGAGGACAGTGTGTTCCTAAGGCAGAGTGAAGACAGTGTCTTCCTAGAGCAGAGTGAAGACAGTGTGTTCCTAACGCATAGTGAATACAGTGTGTTCCTAATGCATAGTGAAGACAGTGTGTTCCTAGAGCAAAGTGAAGACAGTGTGTTCGTAACGCAGAGTTGCGGTGTACGTGCAGGGAGCAGATTGAAGACAGTGTGTTCCTAACGCAGAGTGAAGACAGTGTGTTCCTAACGCAGAGTTGTGGTGTATGTGCATGGAGCAGAGTGATGACAGTGTGTTCCTAATACAGAGTGAAGACAGTTTGTTCCTAATGCAGAGTGAAGACAGTGTGTTCCTAAAGCATAGTGAAGACAGTGTGTTCCTAACGCATAGTGAAGACAGTATGTTCCTAACGCATAGTGAAGACTGTGTTCCTAACGCAGAGTTGCGGGGTATGTGCATGGAGGAGAGTGAAGACAGTGTGTTCCTATAGCAGAGTGGAGACAGTGTGTTCCTAATGCAGAGTGAAGACAGTGTGTTCCTCGAGCAGAGTTAAGAGAGTGTGTTCCTAACGCAGAGTTGCAGTGTATGTCCATGGAGCAGAGTGAAGACAGGGTGTTCCTAGAGCAGAATAAAGACACTGTGTTCCTAATGCAGAGTGAAGACAGTGTGTTCCTATAGCAGAGTGAAGACAGTGTGTTCCTAATGCAGACTGAAGACAGTGTGTTCCTAATGCATAGTGAAGACAGTGTGTTCCTAGAGCAGAGTGAAGACAATGTGTTCCTAGAGCAGAGTGAAGACAGTATGTTCCTAATGCATAGTGAAGACAGTGTGTTCCTTACGCAGAGTTACGGTGTATGTGCATGGAGCAGAGTGAAGAAGACAGTGTGTTTTTAATTCAGCATGAGGACCGTGTGTTCCTAAGGCAGAGTGAAGACAGTGTCTTCCTAGAGCAGAGTGAAGACAGTGTGTTCCTAACGCATAGTGAATACAGTGTGTTCCTAATGCATAGTGAAGACAGTGTGTTCCTAGAGCAGAGTGAAGACAATGTGTTCCTAGAGCAGAGTGAAGACAGTGTGTTCCTAATGCAGAGTTAAGACAGTGTGTTCCTAATGCAGAATGAAGACAGTGTATTCCTAGAGCAGAATGAAGACAGTGTGTTCCTAATGCAGAGTTGGGGTGTATGTGCATGGAGCAGAGTGAAGACAGTGTATTCCTAGAGCAGAGTGAAGACATTATGTTCCTTACGCAGAGTGAAGAGCAGTGTGTTCCTAGAGCAGGATGAAGACAGTGTGTTCCTAACGCAGAGTTGCGGTGTATGTGCATGGAGCAGAGTGTTGACAGTGTGTTCCTAGAGCAGAGAGAAGACAGTTTGTTCCTAATACAGAGTGAAGACAGTGTGTTCCTAATGCAGAATGAAGACAGTGTGTTCCTAATGCATAGTGAAGACAGTGTGTTCCTACCGCATAGTGAAGACAGTGTGTTCCTAACGCATAGTGAAGACATTGTGTTCCTAACGCAGAGTTGCGGGGTTTGTGCATGGAGCAGAGTGAAGACAGTGTGTGGCTAGAGCAGAGTGAAGACAGTATGTTCCTAATGCATAGTGAAGACAGTGTGTTCCTAACGCAGAGTTACGGTGTATGTGCATGGAGCAGAGTGAAGAAGACAGTGTGTTTTTAACTCAGCGTGAGGACAGTGTGTTCCTAAGGCAGAGTGAAGACAGTGTCTTCCTAGAGCAGAGTGAAGACAGTGTGTTCCTAACGCATAGTGAATACAGTGTGTTCCTAATGCATAGTGAAGACAGTGTGTTCCTAGAGCAAAGTGAAGACAGTGTGTTTGTAACGCAGAGTTGCGGTGTACGTGCATGGAGCAGATTGAAGACAGTGTGTTCCTAACGCAGAGTGAAGACAGTGTGTTCCTAACGCAGAGTTGTGGTGTATGTGCATGGAGCAGAGTGATGACAGTGTGTTCCTAATACAGAGTGAAGACAGTTTGTTCCTAATGCAGAGTGAAGACAGTGTGTTCCTAAAGCATAGTGAAGACAGTGTGTTCCTAACGCATAGTGAAGACAGTATGTTCCTAACGCATAGTGAAGACTGTGTTCCTAACGCAGAGTTGCGGGGTATGTGCATGGAGGAGAGTGAAGACAGTGTGTTCCTATAGCAGAGTGGAGACAGTGTGTTCCTAATGCAGAGTGAAGACAGTGTGTTCCTCGAGCAGAGTTAAGAGAGTGTGTTCCTAACGCAGAGTTGCAGTGTATGTCCATGGAGCAGAGTGAAGACAGGGTGTTCCTAGAGCAGAATAAAGACACTGTGTTCCTAATGCAGAGTGAAGACAGTGTGTTCCTATAGCAGAGTGAAGACAGTGTGTTCCTAAGGCAGATTGAAGACAGTGTGTTCCTAGAGCACAGTGAAGACAGTGTGTTCCTAACGCAGAGTTGCGGTGTATGTGCATGGAGGAGAGTGAAGACAGTGTGTTCCTAGAGCAGAGTGAAGACAGTGTGTTCCTAATGCAGAGTGAAGACAGTGTGTTCCTAAGGCAGAGTGAAGACAGTGTCTTCCTAGAGGAGAGTGAATACAGTGTGTTCCTAAGGCAGAGTGAAGACAGTGTCTTCCTAGAGGAGAGTGAATACAGTGTGTTCCTAACGCATAGTGAAGACAGTGTGTTCCTAATTCATAATGAAGACAGTGTCTTCCTAATGCAGACTGAAGACAGTGTGTTCCTAGAGCAGAGTGAAGAAAGTGTGTTCGTAATGCAGAGTTGCGGTGTACGTGCATAGAGCAGATTGAAGACAGTGTGTTCCAAGAGCACAGTGAAGACAGTATGTTCATAATGCAGAGTGAAGACAGTGTGTTCCTAGAGCAGAATGAAGACAGGGTGTTCCTAACGCAGAGTGAAGACAGTGCGCACTGTTCCTAACGAAGAGTTGCTGTGTACGTGCATGGAGCAGATTGAAGACAGTGTGTTCCTAGAGCAGAGTGAAGACAGTGTGTTCCTAATGCAGAGTTAAGACAGAGTGTTCCTCATGCAGAATGAAGAGAGTGTATTCCTAGAGCAGAGTGAAATAGTGTATTCCTAATGCAGAGTTGTGGTGTATGTGCATGGAGCAGAGTGAAGACAGTGTATTCCTATAGCAGAGTGCAGACATTATGTTCCTTACGCAGAGTGAAGACAGTGTGTTCCTAGAGCAGAATGAAGACAGTGTGTTCCTAACGCAGAGTTGCGGTGTATGTGCATGGAGCAGAGTGATGACAGTGTGTTCCTAGAGCAGAGTGAAGACAGTTTGTTCCTAATTCAGAGTGAAGACAGTGTGTTCCTAATGCAGAATGAAGACAGTGTGTTCCGAACGCATAGTGAAGACAGTGTGTTCCTACCGCATAGTGAAGACAGTGTGTTCCTAACGCATAGTGAAGACAGTGTGTTCCTAACGCAGAGTTGCGGGGTTTGTGCATGGAGCAGAGTGAAGACAGTGTGTGCCTAGAGCAGAGTGAAGACAGTATGTTCCTAATGCATAGTGAAGACAGTGTGTTCCTAACGCAGAGTTACGGTGTATGTGCATGGAGCAGAGTGAAGAAGACAGTGTGTTTTTAATTCAGCGTGAGGACAGTGTGTTCCTAAGGCAGAGTGAAGACAGTGTCTTCCTAGAGCAGAGTGAAGACAGTGTGTTCCTAGAGCAGAGTGAAGACAGTGTGTCCCTAACGCAGAGTTGTGGTGTACGTGCATGGAGCAGAGTGAAGCCAGTGTGTTCCTAGAGCAGAGTGAAGACAGTGTGTTCCTAAATCAGAGTGAAGACAGTGTGTTCCCACGGCACAGTGAAGACAGTGTGTTCCTAATGCAGAGTGAAGAGAGTGTGTTCGTAGAGCAGAGTGAAGACAGTGTGTTCCTAGAGAAGAATGAAGACAGTGTTTTCCTAATGCAGAGTGAAGACCGTGTGTTCCTAATGCAGAGTGAAGACAGTGTGTTCCTCGAGCAGAGTGAAGAGAGTGTGTTCCTAACGCAGAGTTGCAGTGTATGTGCATGGAGCAGAGTGAAGACAGGGTGTTCCTAGAGCAGAATAAAGACAGTGTGTTCCTATTGCAGAGTGAAGACAGTGTGTTCCTATAGCAGAGTGAAGACAGTGTGTTCCTAAGGCAGATTGAAGACAGTGTGTTCCTAGAGCACAGTGAAGACAGTGTGTTCCTAACGCAGAGTTGCGGTGTATGTGCATGGAGGAGAGTGAAGACAGTGTGTTCCTAGAGCAGAGTGAAGACAGTGTGTTCCTAATGCAGAGTGACGACAGTGTGTTCCTAAGGCAGAGTGAAGACAGTGTCTTCCTAGAGGAGAGTGAATACAGTGTGTTCCTAAGGCAGAGTGAAGACAGTGTCTTCCTAGAGGAGAGTGAATATACAGTGTGTTCCTAACGCATAGTGAAGACAGTGTGTTCCTAATTCATAATGAAGACAGTGTCTTCCTAATGCAGACTGAAGACAGTGTGTTCCTAGAGCAGAGTGAAGACAGTGTGTTCGTAATGCAGAGTTGCGGTGTACGTGCATAGAGCCGATTGAAGACAGTGTGTTCCAAGAGCACAGTGAAGACAGTATGTTCATAATGCAGAGTGAAGACAGTGTGTTCCTAGAGCAGAATGAAGACAGGGTGTTCCTAACGCAGAGTGAAGACAGTGCGTTCCTAACGAAGAGTTGCTGTGTACGTGCATGGAGCAGATTGAAGACAGTGTGTTCCTAGAGCAGAGTGAAGACAGTGTGTTCCTAGAGCAGAATGAAGACACTGTGTTCCTAATGCACAGTGAATACCGTGTGTTCCTATGCAGAGTGAAGACAGTGTGTTCCTAGAACAGAGTGAAGACAGTGTGTTCCTAATGCAGAGTGAAGACAGTGTGTTCCTAAGGCAGAGTGAAGACAGTGTCTTCCTAGAGGAGAGTGAATACAGTGTGTTCCTAACGCATAGTGAAGACAGCGTGTTCCTAATTCATAGTGAAGACAGTGTCTTCCTATAGCAGAGTGAAGACAGTGTGTTTCTAGAGCAGATGGAGACAGTGTGTTCCTAATGCAGACTGAAGACAGTGTGTTCCTAGAGCAAAGTGAAGACAGTGTGTTCGTAATGCAGAGTTGCGGTGTACGTGCATAGAGCAGATTGAAGACAGTTTGTTCCTAGAGCAGAGTGAAGACAGTATGTTCATAATGCAGAGTGAAGACAGTGTGTTCCTAACGCAGAGTGAAGACAGTGCGTTCCTAACGAAGAGTTGCTGTGTACGTGCATGGAGCAGAGTGAAGACAGTGTGTTCCTAAAGCATAGTGAAGACAGTGTGTTCCTAATGCAGCGTGAAGACAGTGTCTTCCTAGAGCAGAGTGAAGACAGTGTGTTCCTAAAGCATAGTGAAGACAGTGTGTTCCTAATGCAGCGTGAAGACAGTGTCTTCCTAGAGCAGAGTGAAGACAGTGTGTTCCTACAACAGAATGAAGACAGTTTGTACCTAACGCAGAGTGAAGACAGTGTGTTCCTAGAGCAGAGTGAAGATAGTGTGTTCCTAAATCAGAGTGAAGACATTGTGTTCCTAAAGCAGAGTGAAGACAGTGTGTTCCTAATGCAGAGTTGCGGTGTATGTGCATTGAGCAGGGTGAAGGCAGTGTGTTCCTAGAGCAGAGTGAAGACATTATGTTCCTAACGCAGAGTGAATACAGTGTGTTCCTAGAGCAGAGTGAAGACAGTGTGTTTCTAATGCAGAGTGAAGACAATGTGTTCCTAAATCAGAGTGAAGACAGTGTGTTCGTAGAGCAGAGTGAAGACAGTGTGTTCCTAATGCAGAGTTGCGGTGTATGTGCCTGGAGCAGTGTGAAGACAGTGTGTTCCTAGAGCAGAGTGAAGACAGTTTGTTCCTAATGCAGAGTGAAGACAGTGTGTTCCTAATGCAGAGTTAAGACAGTGTGTTCCTAACGCATAGTGAAGACAGTGTGTTCCTACCGCATAGTGAAGACAGTGTGTTCCAACGTATAGTGAAGACAGTATGTTCCTAATGCATAGTGAAGTCAGTCTGTTCCTAACACAGATTTGCATGGAGCAGAGTGAAGACAGTGAGTTCCTAGAGCAAGTGAAGACAGTGTTCCTAACGCATAGTGAAGACAGTGTGTTCCTAAGCAGAGTGAAGACAGTGTGTTCCTAAAGCATAGTGAAGACAGTGTGTTCCTAATGCATAGTGAAGACAGTATCTTCCTAGAGCAGAGTGAAGACAGTATGTTCCTAACGCATAGTGAAGACAGTGTGTTCCTAATGCATAGTGAAGACAGTGTGTTCCTAGAGCAGAGTGAAGACAGTGTGTTCCTAACACAGAGTTGCGGTGTACGTGCATGGAGCAGAGTTAAGCCAGTGTGTTCCTAGAGCAGAGTGAAGAAAGTTTGTTCCTAATGCAGAGGGAAGACAGTGTGTTTCTGGAGCAGAATGAAGACAGTGTGTACCTAACGCAGAGTTGCGAAGTATGTGCATGGAGTAGAGTGAAGACAGTGTGTTCCTATAGCAGAGTGAAGACAGTGTGTTCGTAATGCAGAGTGAAGACAGTGAGTTCCTAGAGCACAGTGATGACAGTGTGTTCCTGATGCAGAGTGAAGACAGTGTGTTCCTAAAGCAGAGTGAAGACAGTGTGTTCCTAGAGCAGAGTGAACACCGTGTGTTCCTAACTCAGAGTTGCGGTGTAAGTGCATGGAGCAGATTGAAGACTGTGTGTTCCTAATGCAGAATGAAGACAGTGTATTCCTAGAGGAGAGTGAAGACAGTGTGTTCCTAATGCAGACTGAAGACAGTGTGTTCCTAGAGCAGAGTGAAGACAGTGTGTTCGTAATGCAGAGTTGCGGTGTACGTGCATAGAGCAGATTGAAGACAGTGTGTTCCAAGAGCACAGTGAAGACAGTATGTTCATAATGCAGAGTGAAGACAGTGTGATCCTAGAGCAGAATGAAGACAGGGTGTTCCTAACGCAGAGTGAAGACAGTGCGTTCCTAACGAAGAGTTGCTGTGTACGTGCATGGAGCAGATTGAAGACAGTGTGTTCCTAGAGCAGAGTGAAGACAGTGTGTTCCTAGAGCAGAATGAAGACACTGTGTTCCTAATGCACAGTGAATACCGTGTGTTCCTATGCAGAGTGAAGACAGTGTGTTCCTAGAACAGAGTGAAGACAGTGTGTTCCTAATGCAGAGTGAAGACAGTGTGTTCCTAAGGCAGAGTGAAGACAGTGTCTTCCTAGAGGAGAGTGAATACAGTGTGTTCCTAACGCATAGTGAAGAAAGCGTGTTCCTAATTCATAGTGAAGACAGTGTCTTCCTATAGCAGAGTGAAGACAGTGTGTTTCTAGAGCAGATGGAGACAGTGTGTTCCTAATGCAGACTGAAGACAGTGTGTTCCTAGAGCAAAGTGAAGACAGTGTGTTCGTAATGCAGAGTTGTGGTGTACGTGCATAGAGCAGATTGAAGACAGTGTGTTCCTAGAGCAGAGTGAAGACAGTATGTTCATAATGCAGAGTGAAGACAGTGTGTTCCTAACGCAGAGTGAAGACAGTGCGTTCCTAACGAAGAGTTGCTGTGTACGTGCATGGAGCAGAGTGAAGACAGTGTGTTCCTAACGCATAGTGAAGACAGTGTGTTCCTAATGCAGCGTGAAGACAGTGTCTTCCTAGAGCAGAGTGAAGACAGTGTGTTCCTACAACAGAATGAAGACAGTTTGTACCTAACGCAGAGTGAAGACAGTGTGTTCCTAGAGCAGAGTGAAGATAGTGTGTTCCTAAATCAGAGTGAAGACATTGTGTTCCTAAAGCAGAGTGAAGACAGTGTGTTCCTAATGCAGAGTTGCGGTGTATGTGCATTGAGCAGGGTGAAGGCAGTGTGTTCCTAGAGCAGAGTGAAGACATTATGTTCCTAACGCAGAGTGAATACAGTGTGTTCCTAGAGCAGAGTGAAGACAGTGTGTTTCTAATGCAGAGTGAAGACAGTGTGTTCCTAAATCAGAGTGAAGACAGTGTGTTCGTAGAGCAGAGTGAAGACAGTGTGTTCCTAATGCAGAGTTGCGGTGTATGTGCCTGGAGCAGTGTGAAGACAGTGTGTTCCTAGAGCAGAGTGAAGACAGTTTGTTCCTAATGCAGAGTGAAGACAGTGTGTTCCTAATGCAGAGTTAAGACAGTGTGTTCCTAACGCATAGTGAAGACAGTGTGTTCCTACCGCATAGTGAAGACAGTGTGTTCCAACGTATAGTGAAGACAGTATGTTCCTAATGCATAGTGAAGTCAGTGTGTTCCTAACACAGATTTGCATGGAGCAGAGTGAAGACAGTGAGTTCCTAGAGCAAGTGAAGACAGTGTTCCTAACGCATAGTGAAGACAGTGTGTTCCTAAGCAGAGTGAAGACAGTGTGTTCCTAAAGCATAGTGAAGACAGTGTGTTCCTAATGCATAGTGAAGACAGTGTCTTCCTAGAGCAGAGTGAAGACAGTATGTTCCTAAGGCATAGTGAAGACAGTGTGTTCCTAATGCATAGTGAAGACAGTGTGTTCCTAGAGCAGAGTGAAGACAGTGTGTTCCTAACACAGAGTTGCGGTGTACGTGCATGGAGCAGAGTTAAGCCAGTGTGTTTCTAGAGCAGAGTGAAGAAAGTTTGTTCCTAATGCAGAGGGAAGACAGTGTGTTTCTGGAGCAGAATGAAGACAGTGTGTACCTAACGCAGAGTTGCGAAGTATGTGCATGGAGTAGAGTGAAGACAGTGTGTTCCTATAGCAGAGTGAAGACAGTGTGTTCGTAATGCAGAGTGAAGACAGTGAGTTCCTAGAGCACAGTGAAGACAGTGTGTTCCTGATGCAGAGTGAAGACAGTGTGTTCCTAAAGCAGAGTGAAGACAGTGTGTTCCTAGAGCAGAGTGAACACCGTGTGTTCCTAACTCAGAGTTGCGGTGTAAGTGCATGGAGCAGATTGAAGACTGTGTGTTCCTAATGCAGAATGAAGACAGTGTATTCCTAGAGGAGAGTGAAGACAGTGTGTTCCTAATGCAGAGTTGGGGTGTATGTGCATGGAGCAGAGTGAAGACAGTGTATTCCTAGAGCAGAGTGAAGACATTATGTTCCTTACGCAGAGTGAAGACAGTGTGTTCCTAGAGCAGAATGAAGACAGTGTGTTCCTAACGCAGAGTTGCGGTGTACGTGCATGGAGCAGATTGAAGACAGTGTGTTCCTAGAGCAGAGTGAAGACAGTGTGTTCCTAGAGCAGAATGAAGACACTGTGTTCCTAATGCACAGTGAATACCGTGTGTTCCTATGCAGAGTGAAGACAGTGTGTTCCTAGAACAGAGTGAAGACAGTGTGTTCCTAATGCAGAGTGAAGACAGTGTGTTCCTAAGGCAGAGTGAAGACAGTGTCTTCCTAGAGGAGAGTGAATACAGTGTGTTCCTAACGCATAGTGAAGACAGCGTGTTCCTAATTCATAGTGAAGACAGTGTCTTCCTATAGCAGAGTGAAGACAGTGTGTTTCTAGAGCAGATGGAGACAGTGTGTTCCTAATGCAGACTGAAGACAGTGTGTTCCTAGAGCAAAGTGAAGACAGTGTGTTCGTAATGCAGAGTTGCGGTGTACGTGCATAGAGCAGATTGAAGACAGTTTGTTCCTAGAGCAGAGTGAAGACAGTATGTTCATAATGCAGAGTGAAGACAGTGTGTTCCTAACGCAGAGTGAAGACAGTGCGTTCCTAACGAAGAGTTGCTGTGTACGTGCATGGAGCAGAGTGAAGACAGTGTGTTCCTAAAGCATAGTGAAGACAGTGTGTTCCTAATGCAGCGTGAAGACAGTGTCTTCCTAGAGCAGAGTGAAGACAGTGTGTTCCTAAAGCATAGTGAAGACAGTGTGTTCCTAATGCAGCGTGAAGACAGTGTCTTCCTAGAGCAGAGTGAAGACAGTGTGTTCCTACAACAGAATGAAGACAGTTTGTACCTAACGCAGAGTGAAGACAGTGTGTTCCTAGAGCAGAGTGAAGATAGTGTGTTCCTAAATCAGAGTGAAGACATTGTGTTCCTAAAGCAGAGTGAAGACAGTGTGTTCCTAATGCAGAGTTGCGGTGTATGTGCATTGAGCAGGGTGAAGGCAGTGTGTTCCTAGAGCAGAGTGAAGACATTATGTTCCTAACGCAGAGTGAATACAGTGTGTTCCTAGAGCAGAGTGAAGACAGTGTGTTTCTAATGCAGAGTGAAGACAATGTGTTCCTAAATCAGAGTGAAGACAGTGTGTTCGTAGAGCAGAGTGAAGACAGTGTGTTCCTAATGCAGAGTTGCGGTGTATGTGCCTGGAGCAGTGTGAAGACAGTGTGTTCCTAGAGCAGAGTGAAGACAGTTTGTTCCTAATGCAGAGTGAAGACAGTGTGTTCCTAATGCAGAGTTAAGACAGTGTGTTCCTAACGCATAGTGAAGACAGTGTGTTCCTACCGCATAGTGAAGACAGTGTGTTCCAACGTATAGTGAAGACAGTATGTTCCTAATGCATAGTGAAGTCAGTCTGTTCCTAACACAGATTTGCATGGAGCAGAGTGAAGACAGTGAGTTCCTAGAGCAAGTGAAGACAGTGTTCCTAACGCATAGTGAAGACAGTGTGTTCCTAAGCAGAGTGAAGACAGTGTGTTCCTAAAGCATAGTGAAGACAGTGTGTTCCTAATGCATAGTGAAGACAGTATCTTCCTAGAGCAGAGTGAAGACAGTATGTTCCTAACGCATAGTGAAGACAGTGTGTTCCTAATGCATAGTGAAGACAGTGTGTTCCTAGAGCAGAGTGAAGACAGTGTGTTCCTAACACAGAGTTGCGGTGTACGTGCATGGAGCAGAGTTAAGCCAGTGTGTTCCTAGAGCAGAGTGAAGAAAGTTTGTTCCTAATGCAGAGGGAAGACAGTGTGTTTCTGGAGCAGAATGAAGACAGTGTGTACCTAACGCAGAGTTGCGAAGTATGTGCATGGAGTAGAGTGAAGACAGTGTGTTCCTATAGCAGAGTGAAGACAGTGTGTTCGTAATGCAGAGTGAAGACAGTGAGTTCCTAGAGCACAGTGATGACAGTGTGTTCCTGATGCAGAGTGAAGACAGTGTGTTCCTAAAGCAGAGTGAAGACAGTGTGTTCCTAGAGCAGAGTGAACACCGTGTGTTCCTAACTCAGAGTTGCGGTGTAAGTGCATGGAGCAGATTGAAGACTGTGTGTTCCTAATGCAGAATGAAGACAGTGTATTCCTAGAGGAGAGTGAAGACAGTGTGTTCCTAATGCAGACTGAAGACAGTGTGTTCCTAGAGCAGAGTGAAGACAGTGTGTTCGTAATGCAGAGTTGCGGTGTACGTGCATAGAGCAGATTGAAGACAGTGTGTTCCAAGAGCACAGTGAAGACAGTATGTTCATAATGCAGAGTGAAGACAGTGTGATCCTAGAGCAGAATGAAGACAGGGTGTTCCTAACGCAGAGTGAAGACAGTGCGTTCCTAACGAAGAGTTGCTGTGTACGTGCATGGAGCAGATTGAAGACAGTGTGTTCCTAGAGCAGAGTGAAGACAGTGTGTTCCTAGAGCAGAATGAAGACACTGTGTTCCTAATGCACAGTGAATACCGTGTGTTCCTATGCAGAGTGAAGACAGTGTGTTCCTAGAACAGAGTGAAGACAGTGTGTTCCTAATGCAGAGTGAAGACAGTGTGTTCCTAAGGCAGAGTGAAGACAGTGTCTTCCTAGAGGAGAGTGAATACAGTGTGTTCCTAACGCATAGTGAAGAAAGCGTGTTCCTAATTCATAGTGAAGACAGTGTCTTCCTATAGCAGAGTGAAGACAGTGTGTTTCTAGAGCAGATGGAGACAGTGTGTTCCTAATGCAGACTGAAGACAGTGTGTTCCTAGAGCAAAGTGAAGACAGTGTGTTCGTAATGCAGAGTTGTGGTGTACGTGCATAGAGCAGATTGAAGACAGTGTGTTCCTAGAGCAGAGTGAAGACAGTATGTTCATAATGCAGAGTGAAGACAGTGTGTTCCTAACGCAGAGTGAAGACAGTGCGTTCCTAACGAAGAGTTGCTGTGTACGTGCATGGAGCAGAGTGAAGACAGTGTGTTCCTAACGCATAGTGAAGACAGTGTGTTCCTAATGCAGCGTGAAGACAGTGTCTTCCTAGAGCAGAGTGAAGACAGTGTGTTCCTACAACAGAATGAAGACAGTTTGTACCTAACGCAGAGTGAAGACAGTGTGTTCCTAGAGCAGAGTGAAGATAGTGTGTTCCTAAATCAGAGTGAAGACATTGTGTTCCTAAAGCAGAGTGAAGACAGTGTGTTCCTAATGCAGAGTTGCGGTGTATGTGCATTGAGCAGGGTGAAGGCAGTGTGTTCCTAGAGCAGAGTGAAGAAATTATGTTCCTAACGCAGAGTGAATACAGTGTGTTCCTAGAGCAGAGTGAAGACAGTGTGTTTCTAATGCAGAGTGAAGACAGTGTGTTCCTAAATCAGAGTGAAGACAGTGTGTTCGTAGAGCAGAGTGAAGACAGTGTGTTCCTAATGCAGAGTTGCGGTGTATGTGCCTGGAGCAGTGTGAAGACAGTGTGTTCCTAGAGCAGAGTGAAGACAGTTTGTTCCTAATGCAGAGTGAAGACAGTGTGTTCCTAATGCAGAGTTAAGACAGTGTGTTCCTAACGCATAGTGAAGACAGTGTGTTCCTACCGCATAGTGAAGACAGTGTGTTCCAACGTATAGTGAAGACAGTATGTTCCTAATGCATAGTGAAGTCAGTGTGTTCCTAACACAGATTTGCATGGAACAGAGTGAAGACAGTGAGTTCCTAGAGCAAGTGAAGACAGTGTTCCTAACGCATAGTGAAGACAGTGTGTTCCTAATGCATAGTGAAGACAGTGTGTTCCTAGAGCAGAGTGAAGACAGTGTGTTCCTAACACAGAGTTGCGGTGTACGTGCATGGAGCAGAGTTAAGCCAGTGTGTTCCTAGAGCAGAGTGAAGAAAGTTTGTTCCTAATGCAGAGGGAAGACAGTGTGTTTCTGGAGCAGAATGAAGACAGTGTGTACCTAACGCAGAGTTGCGAAGTATGTGCATGGAGTAGAGTGAAGACAGTGTGTTCCTATAGCAGAGTGAAGACAGTGTGTTCGTAATGCAGAGTGAAGACAGTGAGTTCCTAGAGCACAGTGAAGACAGTGTGTTCCTGATGCAGAGTGAAGACAGTGTGTTCCTAAAGCAGAGTGAAGACAGTGTGTTCCTAGAGCAGAGTGAACACCGTGTGTTCCTAACTCAGAGTTGCGGTGTACGTGCATGGAGCAGATTGAAGACAGTGTGTTCCTAGAGCAGAGTGAAGACAGTGTGTTCCTAGAGCAGAATGAAGACACTGTGTTCCTAATGCACAGTGAATACCGTGTGTTCCTATGCAGAGTGAAGACAGTGTGTTCCTAGAACAGAGTGAAGACAGTGTGTTCCTAAGGCAGAGTGAAGACAGTGTCTTCCTAGAGGAGAGTGAATACAGTGTGTTCCTAACGCATAGTGAAGACAGCGTGTTCCTAATTCATAGTGAAGACAGTGTCTTCCTATAGCAGAGTGAAGACAGTGTGTTTCTAGAGCAGATGGAGACAGTGTGTTCCTAATGCAGACTGAAGACAGTGTGTTCCTAGAGCAAAGTGAAGACAGTGTGTTCGTAATGCAGAGTTGCGGTGTACGTGCATAGAGCAGATTGAAGACAGTTTGTTCCTAGAGCAGAGTGAAGACAGTATGTTCATAATGCAGAGTGAAGACAGTGTGTTCCTAACGCAGAGTGAAGACAGTGCGTTCCTAACGAAGAGTTGCTGTGTACGTGCATGGAGCAGAGTGAAGACAGTGTGTTCCTAAAGCATAGTGAAGACAGTGTGTTCCTAATGCAGCGTGAAGACAGTGTCTTCCTAGAGCAGAGTGAAGACAGTGTGTTCCTAAAGCATAGTGAAGACAGTGTGTTCCTAATGCAGCGTGAAGACAGTGTCTTCCTAGAGCAGAGTGAAGACAGTGTGTTCCTACAACAGAATGAAGACAGTTTGTACCTAACGCAGAGTGAAGACAGTGTGTTCCTAGAGCAGAGTGAAGATAGTGTGTTCCTAAATCAGAGTGAAGACATTGTGTTCCTAAAGCAGAGTGAAGACAGTGTGTTCCTAATGCAGAGTTGCGGTGTATGTGCATTGAGCAGGGTGAAGGCAGTGTGTTCCTAGAGCAGAGTGAAGACATTATGTTCCTAACGCAGAGTGAATACAGTGTGTTCCTAGAGCAGAGTGAAGACAGTGTGTTTCTAATGCAGAGTGAAGACAATGTGTTCCTAAATCAGAGTGAAGACAGTGTGTTCGTAGAGCAGAGTGAAGACAGTGTGTTCCTAATGCAGAGTTGCGGTGTATGTGCCTGGAGCAGTGTGAAGACAGTGTGTTCCTAGAGCAGAGTGAAGACAGTTTGTTCCTAATGCAGAGTGAAGACAGTGTGTTCCTAATGCAGAGTTAAGACAGTGTGTTCCTAACGCATAGTGAAGACAGTGTGTTCCTACCGCATAGTGAAGACAGTGTGTTCCAACGTATAGTGAAGACAGTATGTTCCTAATGCATAGTGAAGTCAGTCTGTTCCTAACACAGATTTGCATGGAGCAGAGTGAAGACAGTGAGTTCCTAGAGCAAGTGAAGACAGTGTTCCTAACGCATAGTGAAGACAGTGTGTTCCTAAGCAGAGTGAAGACAGTGTGTTCCTAAAGCATAGTGAAGACAGTGTGTTCCTAATGCATAGTGAAGACAGTATCTTCCTAGAGCAGAGTGAAGACAGTATGTTCCTAACGCATAGTGAAGACAGTGTGTTCCTAATGCATAGTGAAGACAGTGTGTTCCTAGAGCAGAGTGAAGACAGTGTGTTCCTAACACAGAGTTGCGGTGTACGTGCATGGAGCAGAGTTAAGCCAGTGTGTTCCTAGAGCAGAGTGAAGAAAGTTTGTTCCTAATGCAGAGGGAAGACAGTGTGTTTCTGGAGCAGAATGAAGACAGTGTGTACCTAACGCAGAGTTGCGAAGTATGTGCATGGAGTAGAGTGAAGACAGTGTGTTCCTATAGCAGAGTGAAGACAGTGTGTTCGTAATGCAGAGTGAAGACAGTGAGTTCCTAGAGCACAGTGATGACAGTGTGTTCCTGATGCAGAGTGAAGACAGTGTGTTCCTAAAGCAGAGTGAAGACAGTGTGTTCCTAGAGCAGAGTGAACACCGTGTGTTCCTAACTCAGAGTTGCGGTGTAAGTGCATGGAGCAGATTGAAGACTGTGTGTTCCTAATGCAGAATGAAGACAGTGTATTCCTAGAGGAGAGTGAAGACAGTGTGTTCCTAATGCAGACTGAAGACAGTGTGTTCCTAGAGCAGAGTGAAGACAGTGTGTTCGTAATGCAGAGTTGCGGTGTACGTGCATAGAGCAGATTGAAGACAGTGTGTTCCAAGAGCACAGTGAAGACAGTATGTTCATAATGCAGAGTGAAGACAGTGTGATCCTAGAGCAGAATGAAGACAGGGTGTTCCTAACGCAGAGTGAAGACAGTGCGTTCCTAACGAAGAGTTGCTGTGTACGTGCATGGAGCAGATTGAAGACAGTGTGTTCCTAGAGCAGAGTGAAGACAGTGTGTTCCTAGAGCAGAATGAAGACACTGTGTTCCTAATGCACAGTGAATACCGTGTGTTCCTATGCAGAGTGAAGACAGTGTGTTCCTAGAACAGAGTGAAGACAGTGTGTTCCTAATGCAGAGTGAAGACAGTGTGTTCCTAAGGCAGAGTGAAGACAGTGTCTTCCTAGAGGAGAGTGAATACAGTGTGTTCCTAACGCATAGTGAAGAAAGCGTGTTCCTAATTCATAGTGAAGACAGTGTCTTCCTATAGCAGAGTGAAGACAGTGTGTTTCTAGAGCAGATGGAGACAGTGTGTTCCTAATGCAGACTGAAGACAGTGTGTTCCTAGAGCAAAGTGAAGACAGTGTGTTCGTAATGCAGAGTTGTGGTGTACGTGCATAGAGCAGATTGAAGACAGTGTGTTCCTAGAGCAGAGTGAAGACAGTATGTTCATAATGCAGAGTGAAGACAGTGTGTTCCTAACGCAGAGTGAAGACAGTGCGTTCCTAACGAAGAGTTGCTGTGTACGTGCATGGAGCAGAGTGAAGACAGTGTGTTCCTAAAGCATAGTGAAGACAGTGTGTTCCTAATGCAGCGTGAAGACAGTGTCTTCCTAGAGCAGAGTGAAGACAGTGTGTTCCTACAACAGAATGAAGACAGTTTGTACCTAACGCAGAGTGAAGACAGTGTGTTCCTAGAGCAGAGTGAAGATAGTGTGTTCCTAAATCAGAGTGAAGACATTGTGTTCCTAAAGCAGAGTGAAGACAGTGTGTTCCTAATGCAGAGTTGCGGTGTATGTGCATTGAGCAGGGTGAAGGCAGTGTGTTCCTAGAGCAGAGTGAAGAAATTATGTTCCTAACGCAGAGTGAATACAGTGTGTTCCTAGAGCAGAGTGAAGACAGTGTGTTTCTAATGCAGAGTGAAGACAGTGTGTTCCTAAATCAGAGTGAAGACAGTGTGTTCGTAGAGCAGAGTGAAGACAGTGTGTTCCTAATGCAGAGTGAAGACAGTGTGTTCCTAAGGCAGAGTGAAGACAGTGTCTTCCTAGAGGAGAGTGAATACAGTGTGTTCCTAACGCATAGTGAAGAAAGCGTGTTCCTAATTCATAGTGAAGACAGTGTCTTCCTATAGCAGAGTGAAGACAGTGTGTTTCTAGAGCAGATGGAGACAGTGTGTTCCTAATGCAGACTGAAGACAGTGTGTTCCTAGAGCAAAGTGAAGACAGTGTGTTCGTAATGCAGAGTTGTGGTGTACGTGCATAGAGCAGATTGAAGACAGTGTGTTCCTAGAGCAGAGTGAAGACAGTATGTTCATAATGCAGAGTGAAGACAGTGTGTTCCTAACGCAGAGTGAAGACAGTGCGTTCCTAACGAAGAGTTGCTGTGTACGTGCATGGAGCAGAGTGAAGACAGTGTGTTCCTAAAGCATAGTGAAGACAGTGTGTTCCTAATGCAGCGTGAAGACAGTGTCTTCCTAGAGCAGAGTGAAGACAGTGTGTTCCTAAAGCATAGTGAAGACAGTGTGTTCCTAATGCAGCGTGAAGACAGTGTCTTCCTAGAGCAGAGTGAAGACAGTGTGTTCCTACAACAGAATGAAGACAGTTTGTACCTAACGCAGAGTGAAGACAGTGTGTTCCTAGAGCAGAGTGAAGATAGTGTGTTCCTAAATCAGAGTGAAGACATTGTGTTCCTAAAGCAGAGTGAAGACAGTGTGTTCCTAATGCAGAGTTGCGGTGTATGTGCATTGAGCAGGGTGAAGGCAGTGTGTTCCTAGAGCAGAGTGAAGACATTATGTTCCTAACGCAGAGTGAATACAGTGTGTTCCTAGAGCAGAGTGAAGACAGTGTGTTTCTAATGCAGAGTGAAGACAATGTGTTCCTAAATCAGAGTGAAGACAGTGTGTTCGTAGAGCAGAGTGAAGACAGTGTGTTCCTAATGCAGAGTTGCGGTGTATGTGCCTGGAGCAGTGTGAAGACAGTGTGTTCCTAGAGCAGAGTGAAGACAGTTTGTTCCTAATGCAGAGTGAAGACAGTGTGTTCCTAATGCAGAGTTAAGACAGTGTGTTCCTAACGCATAGTGAAGACAGTGTGTTCCTACCGCATAGTGAAGACAGTGTGTTCCAACGTATAGTGAAGACAGTATGTTCCTAATGCATAGTGAAGTCAGTCTGTTCCTAACACAGATTTGCATGGAGCAGAGTGAAGACAGTGAGTTCCTAGAGCAAGTGAAGACAGTGTTCCTAACGCATAGTGAAGACAGTGTGTTCCTAAGCAGAGTGAAGACAGTGTGTTCCTAAAGCATAGTGAAGACAGTGTGTTCCTAATGCATAGTGAAGACAGTATCTTCCTAGAGCAGAGTGAAGACAGTATGTTCCTAACGCATAGTGAAGACAGTGTGTTCCTAATGCATAGTGAAGACAGTGTGTTCCTAGAGCAGAGTGAAGACAGTGTGTTCCTAACACAGAGTTGCGGTGTACGTGCATGGAGCAGAGTTAAGCCAGTGTGTTCCTAGAGCAGAGTGAAGAAAGTTTGTTCCTAATGCAGAGGGAAGACAGTGTGTTTCTGGAGCAGAATGAAGACAGTGTGTACCTAACGCAGAGTTGCGAAGTATGTGCATGGAGTAGAGTGAAGACAGTGTGTTCCTATAGCAGAGTGAAGACAGTGTGTTCGTAATGCAGAGTGAAGACAGTGAGTTCCTAGAGCACAGTGATGACAGTGTGTTCCTGATGCAGAGTGAAGACAGTGTGTTCCTAAAGCAGAGTGAAGACAGTGTGTTCCTAGAGCAGAGTGAACACCGTGTGTTCCTAACTCAGAGTTGCGGTGTAAGTGCATGGAGCAGATTGAAGACTGTGTGTTCCTAATGCAGAATGAAGACAGTGTATTCCTAGAGGAGAGTGAAGACAGTGTGTTCCTAATGCAGACTGAAGACAGTGTGTTCCTAGAGCAGAGTGAAGACAGTGTGTTCGTAATGCAGAGTTGCGGTGTACGTGCATAGAGCAGATTGAAGACAGTGTGTTCCAAGAGCACAGTGAAGACAGTATGTTCATAATGCAGAGTGAAGACAGTGTGATCCTAGAGCAGAATGAAGACAGGGTGTTCCTAACGCAGAGTGAAGACAGTGCGTTCCTAACGAAGAGTTGCTGTGTACGTGCATGGAGCAGATTGAAGACAGTGTGTTCCTAGAGCAGAGTGAAGACAGTGTGTTCCTAGAGCAGAATGAAGACACTGTGTTCCTAATGCACAGTGAATACCGTGTGTTCCTATGCAGAGTGAAGACAGTGTGTTCCTAGAACAGAGTGAAGACAGTGTGTTCCTAATGCAGAGTGAAGACAGTGTGTTCCTAAGGCAGAGTGAAGACAGTGTCTTCCTAGAGGAGAGTGAATACAGTGTGTTCCTAACGCATAGTGAAGAAAGCGTGTTCCTAATTCATAGTGAAGACAGTGTCTTCCTATAGCAGAGTGAAGACAGTGTGTTTCTAGAGCAGATGGAGACAGTGTGTTCCTAATGCAGACTGAAGACAGTGTGTTCCTAGAGCAAAGTGAAGACAGTGTGTTCGTAATGCAGAGTTGTGGTGTACGTGCATAGAGCAGATTGAAGACAGTGTGTTCCTAGAGCAGAGTGAAGACAGTATGTTCATAATGCAGAGTGAAGACAGTGTGTTCCTAACGCAGAGTGAAGACAGTGCGTTCCTAACGAAGAGTTGCTGTGTACGTGCATGGAGCAGAGTGAAGACAGTGTGTTCCTAAAGCATAGTGAAGACAGTGTGTTCCTAATGCAGCGTGAAGACAGTGTCTTCCTAGAGCAGAGTGAAGACAGTGTGTTCCTACAACAGAATGAAGACAGTTTGTACCTAACGCAGAGTGAAGACAGTGTGTTCCTAGAGCAGAGTGAAGATAGTGTGTTCCTAAATCAGAGTGAAGACATTGTGTTCCTAAAGCAGAGTGAAGACAGTGTGTTCCTAATGCAGAGTTGCGGTGTATGTGCATTGAGCAGGGTGAAGGCAGTGTGTTCCTAGAGCAGAGTGAAGAAATTATGTTCCTAACGCAGAGTGAATACAGTGTGTTCCTAGAGCAGAGTGAAGACAGTGTGTTTCTAATGCAGAGTGAAGACAGTGTGTTCCTAAATCAGAGTGAAGACAGTGTGTTCGTAGAGCAGAGTGAAGACAGTGTGTTCCTAATGCAGAGTTGCGGTGTATGTGCCTGGAGCAGTGTGAAGACAGTGTGTTCCTAGAGCAGAGTGAAGACAGTTTGTTCCTAATGCAGAGTGAAGACAGTGTGTTCCTAATGCAGAGTTAAGACAGTGTGTTCCTAACGCATAGTGAAGACAGTGTGTTCCTACCGCATAGTGAAGACAGTGTGTTCCAACGTATAGTGAAGACAGTATGTTCCTAATGCATAGTGAAGTCAGTGTGTTCCTAACACAGATTTGCATGGAACAGAGTGAAGACAGTGAGTTCCTAGAGCAAGTGAAGACAGTGTTCCTAACGCATAGTGAAGACAGTGTGTTCCTAATGCATAGTGAAGACAGTGTGTTCCTAGAGCAGAGTGAAGACAGTGTGTTCCTAACACAGAGTTGCGGTGTACGTGCATGGAGCAGAGTTAAGCCAGTGTGTTCCTAGAGCAGAGTGAAGAAAGTTTGTTCCTAATGCAGAGGGAAGACAGTGTGTTTCTGGAGCAGAATGAAGACAGTGTGTACCTAACGCAGAGTTGCGAAGTATGTGCATGGAGTAGAGTGAAGACAGTGTGTTCCTATAGCAGAGTGAAGACAGTGTGTTCGTAATGCAGAGTGAAGACAGTGAGTTCCTAGAGCACAGTGAAGACAGTGTGTTCCTGATGCAGAGTGAAGACAGTGTGTTCCTAAAGCAGAGTGAAGACAGTGTGTTCCTAGAGCAGAGTGAACACCGTGTGTTCCTAACTCAGAGTTGCGGTGTAAGTGCATGGAGCAGATTGAAGACTGTGTGTTCCTAATGCAGAATGAAGACAGTGTATTCCTAGAGGAGAGTGAAGACAGTGTGTTCCTAAAGCAGAGTTGGGGTGTATGTGCATGGAGCAGAGTGAAGACAGTGTATTCCTAGAGCAGAGTGAAGACATTATGTTCCTTACGCAGAGTGAAGACAGTGTGTTCCTAGAGCAGAATGAAGACAGTGTGTTCCTAACGCAGAGTTGCGGTGTATGTGCATGGAGCAGAGTGAAGACAGTGTGTGCCTAGAGCAGAGTGAAGACAGTGTGTTCGTAATGCAGAGTTGCGGTGTACGTGCATAGAGCAGATTGAAGACAGTGTGTTCCAAGAGCACAGTGAAGACAGTATGTTCATAATGCAGAGTGAAGACAGTGTGTTCCTAGAGCAGAATGAAGACAGGGTGTTCCTAACGCAGAGTGAAGACAGTGCGTTCCTAACGAAGAGTAGCTGTGTACGTGCAAGGAGCAGATTGAAGACAGTGTGTTCCTAGAGCAGAGTGAACACACTGTGTTCCTAGATCAGAATGATGACACTGTGTTCCTAATGCACAGTGAAGACCGTGTGTTCCTATGCAGAGTGAAGACAGTGTTTTCCTAGAACAGAGTGAAGACAGTGTGTTCCTAAGGCAGAGTGAAGACAGTGTCTTCCTAGAGGAGAGTGAATACAGTGTGTTCCTAACGCATAGTGAAGACAGTGTGTTCCTAATTCATAGTGAAGACAGTGTATTCCTATAGCAGAGTGAAGACAGTGTGTTTCTAGAGCAGATGGAGACAGTGTGTTCCTAATGCAGACTGAAGACAGTGTGTTCCTAGAGCAGAGTGAAGACAGTGTGTTCGTAATGCAGAGTTGCGGTGTACGTGCATAGAGCAGATTGAAGACAGTGTGTTCCAAGAGCACAGTGAAGACAGTATGTTCATAATGCAGAGTGAAGACAGTGTGTTCCTATAGCAGAATGAAGACAGGGTGTTCCTAACGCAGAGTGAAGACTGTGCGTTCCTAACGAAGAGTTGTTGTGTACGTGCATGGAGCAGATTGAAGACAGTGTGCTCCTAGAGCAGAGTGAAGACAGTGTGTTCCTAGAGCAGAATGAAGACACTGTGTTCCTAATGCACAGTGAAGACCGTGTGTTCCTATGCCGAGTGAAGACAGTGTGTTCCTAATGCAGAGTGAAGACTGTGTCTTCCTAGAGCAGAGTGAAGACAGTGTGTTCCTAACGCAGAGTTGCGATGTATGTGCATGGAGCAAGTGAAGACAGTGTTTTCCTAGAGCAGAGTGAAGACAGTGTGTTCCTAACGCATAGTGAAGACAGTGTGTTCCTAATGCAGCGAGAAGACAGTGTCTTCCTAGAGCAGAGTGAAGACAGTGTGTTCCTACAACGGAATGAAGACAGTTTGTACCTAACGCAGAGTGAAGACAGTGTGTTCCTAGAGCAGAGTGAAGACAGTGTGTTCCTAAATCAGAGTGAAGACATTGTGTTCCTAAAGCAGAGTGAAGACAGTGTGTTCCTAATGCAGAGTTGCGGTGTATGTGCATTGAGCAGAGTGAAGACAGTGTGTTCCTAGAGCAGAGTGAAGACATTATGTTCCTAACGCAGAGTGAATACAGTGTGTTCCTCGAGCAGAGTGAAGACAGTGTGTTCCTAATGCAGAGTGAAGACAGTGTGTTCCTAAATAGAGTGAAGTCAGTGTGTTCGTAGAGCAGAGTGAAGACAGTGTGTTCCTAATACAGAGTTGCGGTGTATGAACATGGAGCAGTGTGAAGACAGTGTGTTCCTAGAGCAGAGTGAAGACAGTTTGTTCCTAATGCATAGTGAAGACAGTGTGTTCCTAATGCAGAGTTAAGACAGTGTGTTCCTAACGCATAGTGAAGACAGTGTGTTCCTATTGCATAGTGAAGCCAGTGTGTTCCAACGTATAGTGAAGACAGTATGTTCCTAATGCATAATGAAGTCAGTGTGTTCCTAACACAGAGTTGCAGTGTATCTGCATGGAGCAGAGTGAAGACAGTGAGTTCCTAGAGCAAGTGAAGACAGTGTTCCTAACGCATAGTGAAGACAGTGTGTTCCTAAGCAGAGTGAAGACAGTGTGTTCCTAAAGCATAGTTAAGACAGTGTCTTCCTAGAGCAGAGTGAAGACAGTGTCTTCCTAGTGCAGAGTGAAGACAGTATGTTCCTAACGCATAGGGAAGACATTGTGTTCCTAATGCATAGTGAAGACAGTGTGTTCCTAGAGCAGAGTGAAGACAGTGTGTTCCTAACACAGAGTTGCGGTGTACGTGCATGGAACAGAGTTAAGCCAGTGTGTTCCTAGAGCAGAGTGAAGAAAGTTTGTTCCTAATGCAGAGTGAAGACAGTGTGTTCCTGGAGCAGAATGAAGACAGTGTGTTCCTAACGCAGAGTTGCGAAGTATGTGCATGGAGTAGAGTGAAGACAGTGTGTTCCTATAGCAGAGTGAAGACAGTGTGTTCGTAATGCAGAGTGAAGACAGTGTGTTCCTATAGCAGAATGAAGACAGGGTGTTCCTAACGCAGAGTGAAGACAGTGTGTTCCTAAATCAGAGTGAAGACATTGTGTTCCTAAAGCAGAGTGAAGACAGTGTGTTCCTAATGCAGAATTGCGGTGTATGTGCATTGAGCAGAGTGAAGACAGTATGTTCCTAGAGCAGAGTGAAGACATTATGTTCCTAACGCAGAGTGAATACAGTGTGTTCCTAGAGCAGAGTGAAGACAGTGTGTTCCTAATGCAGAGTGAAGACAGTGTGTTCCTAAATCAGAGTGAAGACAGTGTGTTCGTAGAGCAGAGTGAAGACAGTGTGTTCCTAATACAGCGTTGCGGTGTATAAACATGGAGCAGTGTGAAGACAGTGTGTTCCTAGAGCAGAGTGAAGACACTTTGTTCCTAATGCAGAGTGAAGACAGTGTGTTCCTAATGCAGAGTTAAGACAGAGTGTTCCTAACGCATAGTGAAGACAGTGTGTTCCTATCGCATAGTGAAGCCAGTGTGTTCCAACGTATAGTGAAGACAGTATGTTCCTAATGCATAGTGAAATCAGTGTGTTCCTAACACAGAGTTGCAGTGTATCTGCATGGAGCAGAGTGAAGAGAGCGAGTTCCTAGAGCAAGTGAAGACAGTGTTCCTAACGCATAGTGAAGACAGTGTGTTCCTAAGCAGAGTGAAGACAGTGTGTTCCTAACGCATAGTGAAGACAGTGTGTTCCTAATGCAGCGTGAAGACAGTGTCTTCCTAGAGCAGAGTGAAGACAGTGTGTTCCTACAACAGAATGAAGACAGTTTGTACCTAACGCAGAGTGAAGACAGTGTGTTCCTAGAGCAGAGTGAAGATAGTGTGTTCCTAAATCAGAGTGAAGACATTGTGTTCCTAAAGCAGAGTGAAGACAGTGTGTTCCTAATGCAGAGTTGCGGTGTATGTGCATTGAGCAGGGTGAAGGCAGTGTGTTCCTAGAGCAGAGTGAAGACATTATGTTCCTAACGCAGAGTGAATACAGTGTGTTCCTAGAGCAGAGTGAAGACAGTGTGTTTCTAATGCAGAGTGAAGACAGTGTGTTCCTAAATCAGAGTGAAGACAGTGTGTTCGTAGAGCAGAGTGAAGACAGTGTGTTCCTAATGCAGAGTTGCGGTGTATGTGCCTGGAGCAGTGTGAAGACAGTGTGTTCCTAGAGCAGAGTGAAGACAGTTTGTTCCTAATGCAGAGTGAAGACAGTGTGTTCCTAATGCAGAGTTAAGACAGTGTGTTCCTACCGCATAGTGAAGACAGTGTGTTCCAACGTATAGTGAAGACAGTATGTTCCTAATGCATAGTGAAGTCAGTGTGTTCCTAACACAGATTTGCATGGAGCAGAGTGAAGACAGTGAGTTCCTAGAGCAAGTGAAGACAGTGTTCCTAACGCATATTGAAGACAGTGTGTTCCTAAGCAGAGTGAAGACAGTGTGTTCCTAAAGCATAGTGAAGACAGTGTGTTCCTAATGCATAGTGAAGACAGTGTCTTCCTAGAGCAGAGTGAAGACAGTATGTTCCTAACGCATAGTGAAGACAGTGTGTTCCTAATGCATAGTGAAGACAGTGTGTTCCTAGAGCAGAGTGAAGACAGTGTGTTCCTAACACAGAGTTGCGGTGTACGTGCATGGAGCAGAGTTAAGCCAGTGTGTTCCTAGAGCAGAGTGAAGAAAGTTTGTTCCTAATGCAGAGGGAAGACAGTGTGTTTCTGGAGCAGAATGAAGACAGTGTGTTCCTAATGCAGACTGAAGACAGTGTGTTCCTAGAGCAGAGTGAAGACAGTGTGTTCGTAATGCAGAGTTGCGGTGTACGTGCATAGAGCAGATTGAAGACAGTATGTTCCTAGAGCAGAGTGAAGACAGTATGTTCATAATGCAGAGTGAAGACAGTGTGTTCCTATAGCAGAATGAAGACAGGGTGTTCCTAACGCAGAGTGAAGACAGTGCGTTCCTAACGAAGAGTTGTTGTGTACGTGCATGGAGCAGATTGAAGACAGTGTGTTCCTAGAGCAGAGTGAAGACAGTGTGTTCCTAGAGCAGAATGAAGACACTGTATTCCTAATGCACAGTGAAGACCGTGTGTTCCTATGCCGAGTGAAGACAGTGTCTTCCTAGAGCAGAGTGAAGACAGTGTGTTCCTAACGCAGAGTTGCGATGTATGTGCATGGAGCACAGTGAAGACAGTGTTTTCCTAGAGCAGAGTGAAGAGAGTGTGTTCCTAACGCATAGTGAAGACAGTGTGTTCCTAATGCAGCGAGAAGACAGTGTCTTCCTAGAGCAGAGTGAAGACAGTGTGTTCCTACAACGGAATGAAGACAGTGTGTTCCTAGAGCAGAGTGAAGACAGTGTGTTCCTAAATCAGAGTGAAGACATTGTGTTCCTAAATCAGAGTGAAGACAGTGTGTTCCTAATGCAGAGTTGCGGTGTATGTGCATTGAGCAGAGTGAAGACAGTGTGTTCCTAGAGCAGAGTGAAGACATTATGTTCCTAACGCATAGTGAATACAGTGTGTTCCTCGAGCAGAGTGAAGACAGTGTGTTCCTAATGCAGAGTGAAGACAGTGTGTTCCTAAATAGAGTGAAGTCAGTGTGTTCGTAGAGCAGAGTGAAGACAGTGTGTTCCTAATACAGAGTTGCGGTGTATGAACATGGAGCAGTGTGAAGACAGTGTGTTCCTAGAGCAGAGTGAAGACAGTTTGTTCCTAATGCATAGTGAAGACAGTGTGTTCCTAATGCAGAGTTAAGACAGTGTGTTCCTAACGCATAGTGAAGACAGTGTGTTCCTATCGCATAGTGAAGCCAGTGTGTTCCAACGTATAGTGAAGACAGTATGTTCCTAATGCATAGTGAAGTCAGTGTGTTCCTAACACAGAGTTGCAGTGTATCTGCATGGAGCAGAGTGAAGACAGTGAGTTCCTAGAGCAAGTGAAGACAGTGTTCCTAACGCATAGTGAAGACAGTGTGTTCCTAAGCAGAGTGAAGACAGTGTGTTCCTAAAGCATAGTGAAGACAGTGTGTTCCTAATGCATAGTGAAGACAGTGTCTTCCTAGAGCAGAGTGAAGACAGTATGTTCCTAACGCATAGTGAAGACAGTGTGTTCCTAATGCATAGTGAAGACAGTGTGTTCCTAGAGCAGAGTGAAGACAGTGTGTTCCTAACACAGAGTTGCCGTGTACGTGCATGGAGCAGAGTTAAGCCAGTGTGTTCCTAGAGCAGAGTGAAGAAAGTTTGTTCCTAATGCAGAGGGAAGACAGTGTGTTTCTGGAGCAGAATGAAGACAGTGTGTTCCTAATGCAGACTGAAGGCAGTGTGTTCCTAGAGCAGAGTGAAGACAGTGTGTTCGTAATGCAGAGTTGCGGTGTACGTGCATAGAGCAGATTGAAGACAGTATGTTCCTAGAGCAGAGTGAAGACAGTATGTTCATAATGCAGAGTGAAGACAGTGTGTTCCTATAGCAGAATGAAGACAGGGTGTTCCTAACGCAGAGTGAAGACAGTGCGTTCCTAACGAAGAGTTGTTGTGTACGTGCATGGAGCAGATTGAAGACAGTGTGTTCCTAGAGCAGAGTGAAGACAGTGTGTTCCTAGAGCAGAATGAAGACACTGTATTCCTAATGCACAGTGAAGACCGTGTGTTCCTATGCCGAGTGAAGACAGTGTCTTCCTAGAGCAGAGTGAAGACAGTGTGTTCCTAACGCAGAGTTGCGATGTATGTGCATGGAGCACAGTGAAGACAGTGTTTTCCTAGAGCAGAGTGAAGAGAGTGTGTTCCTAACGCATAGTGAAGACAGTGTGTTCCTAATGCAGCGAGAAGACAGTGTCTTCCTAGAGCAGAGTGAAGACAGTGTGTTCCTACAACGGAATGAAGACAGTTTGTACCTAACGCAGAGTGAAGACAGTGTGTTCCTAGAGCAGAGTGAAGACAGTGTGTTCCTAAATCAGAGTGAAGACATTGTGTTCCTAAAGCAGAGTGAAGACAGTGTGTTCCTAATGCAGAGTTGCGGTGTATGTGCATTGAGCAGAGTGAAGACAGTGTGTTCCTAGAGCAGAGTGAAGACATTATGTTCCTAACGCATAGTGAATACAGTGTGTTCCTCGAGCAGAGTGAAGACAGTGTGTTCCTAATGCAGAGTGAAGACAGTGTGTTCCTAAATAGAGTGAAGTCAGTGTGTTCGTAGAGCAGAGTGAAGACAGTGTGTTCCTAATACAGAGTTGCGGTGTATGAACATGGAGCAGTGTGAAGACAGTGTGTTCCTAGAGCAGAGTGAAGACAGTTTGTTCCTAATGCATAGTGAAGACAGTGTGTTCCTAATGCAGAGTTAAGACAGTGTGTTCCTAACGCATAGTGAAGACAGTGTGTTCCTATCGCATAGTGAAGCCAGTGTGTTCCAACGTATAGTGAAGACAGTATGTTCCTAATGCATAGTGAAGTCAGTGTGTTCCTAACACAGAGTTGCAGTGTATCTGCATGGAGCAGAGTGAAGACAGTGAGTTCCTAGAGCAAGTGAAGACAGTGTTCCTAACGCATAGTGAAGACAGTGTGTTCCTAAGCAGAGTGAAGACAGTGTGTTCCTAAAGCATAGTTAAGACAGTGTCTTCCTAGAGCAGAGTGAAGACAGTGTCTACCTAGTGCAGAGTGAAGACAGTATGTTCCTAACGCATAGTGAAGACAGTGTGTTCCTAATGCATAGTGAAGACAGTGTGTTCCTAGAGCAGAGTGAAGACAGTGTGTTCCTAACACAGAGTTGCGGTGTACGTGCATGGAAGAGAGTTAAGCCAGTGTGTTCCTAGAGCAGAGTGAAGAAAGTTTGTTCCTAATGCAGAGTGAAGACAGTGTGTTCCTGGAGCAGAATGAAGACAGTGTGTTCCTAACGCAGAGTTGCGAAGTATGTGCATGGAGTAGAGTGAAGACAGTGTGTTCCTATAGCAGAGTGAAGACAGTGTGTTCGTAATGCAGAGTGAAGACAGTGTGTTCCTATAGCAGAATGAAGACAGGGTGTTCCTAACGCAGAGTGAAGACAGTGTGTTCCTAAATCAGAGTGAAGACATTGTGTTCCTAAAGCAGAGTGAAGACAGTGTGTTCCTAATGCAGAATTGCGGTGTATGTGCATTGAGCAGAGTGAAGACAGTATGTTCCTAGAGCAGAGTGAAGACATTATGTTCCTAACGCAGAGTGAATACAGTGTGTTCCTAGAGCAGAGTGAAGACAGTGTGTTCCTAATGCAGAGTGAAGACAGTGTGTTCCTAAATCAGAGTGAAGACAGTGTGTTCCTATAGCAGAATGAAGACAGGGTGTTCCTGCGCAGAGTGAAGACAGTGTGTTCCTAAATCAGAGTGAAGACATTGTGTTCCTAAAGCAGAGTGAAGACAGTGTGTTCCTAATGCAGAATTGCGGTGTATGTGCATTGAGCAGAGTGAAGACAGTATGTTCCTAGAGCAGAGTGAAGACATTATGTTCCTAACGCAGAGTGAATACAGTGTGTTCCTAGAGCAGAGTGAAGACAGTGTGTTCCTAATGCAGAGTGAAGACAGTGTGTTCCTAAATCAGAGTGAAGACAGTGTGTTCGTAGAGCAGAGTGAAGACAGTGTGTTCCTAATACAGAGTTGCGGTGTATAAACATGGAGCAGTGTGAAGACAGTGTGTTACTAGAGCAGAGTGAAGACACTTTGTTCCTAATGCAGAGTGAAGACAGTGTGTTCCTAATGCAGAGTTAAGACAGAGTGTTCCTAACGCATAGTGAAGTCAGTGTGTTCCTACCGCATAGTGAAGCCAGTGTGTTCCAACGTATAGTGAAGACAGTATGTTCCTAATGCATAGTAAAGTCAGTGTGTTCCTAACACAGAGTTGCAGTGTATCTGCATGGAGCAGAGTGAAGAGAGCGAGTTCCTAGAGCAAGTGAAGACAGTGTTCCTAACGCATAGTGAAGACAGTGTGTTCCTAAGCAGAGTGAAGACAGTGTGTTCCTAAAGCATAGTTAAGACAGTGTCTTCCTAGAGCAGAGTGAAGACAGTATGTTCCTAACGCATAGTGAAGACAGTGCGTTCCTAATGCATAGTGAAGACAGTGTGTTCCTAGAGCAGAGTGAAGACAGTGTGTTCCTAACACAGAGTTGCGGTGTACGTGCATGGAGCAGAGTGAAGCCAGTGTGTTCCTAGAGCAGAGTGAAGACAGTTTGTTCCTAATGCAGTGTGAAGACAGTGTGTTCCTGGAGCAGAGTGAAAACAGTGTGTTCCTAATGCAGACTGAACAGTGTGTTACTAGAGCAGAGTGAAGACAGTGTGTTCCTAATGCAGAGTGAAGACAGTGTGTTCCTAATGCAGAGAAAAGACAGTGTGTTCCTAGAGAAGAGTGAAGACAGTGTGTTCCTAATAAAGAGTGAGGTCAGTGTATTACTAATGCAGCGTGAAGACAGTGTGTTCCTAGAACAGAGTGAAGACAGTGTGTTCCTATCGCAGAGTTGCGTTGTATGTGTATGGAGCTAAGTGAAGACAGTGTGTTCCTAGAGCAGAGTGAAAACAGTGTGTTCCTAATGCAGACTGAACAGTGTGTTACTAGAGCAGAGTGAAGACAGTGTGTTCCTAATGCAGACTGAACAGTGTGTTACTAGAGCAGAGTGAAGACAGTGTGTTCCTAAGGCAGAGTGAAGACAGTGTGTTACTAAAGCAGAGTGAAGATAGTGTGTTCCTAGAGCAGAGTGAAGACAATCTGTTCCTAAAGCTGAGTTGCGGTGTATGTGCATGGAGCAGAGTGAAGACAGTGTGTTCCTAGAGCAGAGTGAAGACAGTGTGTTCCTAACACAGAGTTGCGGTGTATGTGCATGGAGCAGAGTGAAGACAGTGTGTTCCTAATGCAGAGTGAAGACAGTGTGTTTCTAATGCATAGTGAAGGCAGTGTGTTCCTGAAGCAGAGTGAAGACAGTGTGTTCCTAACGCAGAGTTGCGGTGTTCGTGCATGGAGCAGAGTGAAGACAGTGTGTTCGTAGAGCAGAATGAAGACAGTGTGTTCCTAACACAGAGTGAAGACAGTGCGTTCCTAACGCAGAGATCCGAAGTACGTGCATGGAGCAGAGTGAAGACAGTGTGTTTCTAGAGCAGAGTGAAGACACCTTGTTTCTAATGCAGAGTGAAGACAGTGAGTTCCAAGAGCAGAGTGAAGACAGTGTTCATAAATCAGAGTGAAGACAGTGTGTTACTAATGCAGAGTGAAGACTGTGTGTTCCTAATGCAGAGAAAAGACAGCGTGTTCCTAATGCAGAATGAAGACAGTGTGTTCATAGAGCAGAATGAAGACAGTGTGTTCCTAATGCAGAGTGAAGACCGTGTGTTCCTAATGCAGAGTGAAGACAGTGTGTTCCTCGAGCAGAGTGAAGACAGTGTCTTCCTAAGGCACAGTTGCGGTGTATGTGCATGGAGCAGAGTGAAGACAGTATATTTCTAACGCATAGTGAAGAAAGTGTGTTCCTAGAGCAGAATGAAGACAGTTTGTCTCTAACGTAGAGTGAAGCCAGTGTGTTCCAATCGCAGAGTTGTGGTGTATGGGCATGGAGCAGAGTGAAGACAGTGTGTTCCTAGCGGAGAGTGAAGACAGTATGTTCCTAATGCCGAGTTAATACAGTATGTTCCTAGAGCAGAGTGAAGACAGTGTGTTCCTAACGCATTTGCGGTGTATGTGCATGGAGCAGAGTGAAGACAGTGTGTTTCTAGAGCAGAGTGAAGACAGTGTGCTCCTAATGCAGAGTGAAGACAGTGTGTTCCTAATGCATAGTGAAGACAGTGTGTTCTTAGAGCAGAGTGAAGACAGTGTGTTCCTAACGCAGAGTTGTGGTGTACGTGCATGGAGCAGAGTGAAGCCAGTGTGTTCCTAGAGCAGAGTGAAGACAGTATGTTCCTAACGCAGAGTGAAGACAGTGTGTTCCTGGAGCAGAATGAAGACAGTGTGTTCCTAACACAGAGTTGCGAAGTATGTCCATGGAGTAGAGTGAAGACACTGTGTTCCTATAGCAGAGTGAAGACAGTGTGTTCGTAATGCAGAGTGAAGACAGTGAGTTCCTAGAGCAGAGTGAAGACAGTGTTCCTAAATCAGAGTGAAGACAGTATGTTCCTTAGGCAGAGTGAAGACAGTGTGTTCCTAATGCAGAGTGAAGAGAGTGTATTCCTAGAGCAGAGTGAAGACAGTGTGTTCCTAGAGCAGAATGAAGACAGTGTGTTCCTAATGAAGAGTTGGTGTGTATGTGCATGGAGCAGAGTGAAGACAGTGTGTTCCTAATGCAGAGTGAAGACAGTGTGTTCCACGAGAGAGTGAAGACAGTGTGTTCCTAACGCAGAGTTGCAGTGTATGTGCATGGAGCAGAGTGAAGACAGTGTGTTCCTAGAGCAGAATAAAACAGTGTGTTCCTAATGCAGAGTGAAGACAGTGTGTTCCTAATGCAGAGTAAAGACAGTATGTTCTTAGAGAAGAGTGAAGACAGTGTGTTCCTAACGCATAGTGAAGACAGTGTGTTCCTAATTCATAGTGAAGACAGTGTCTTCCTATAGCAGAGTGAAGACAGTGTGTTTCTAGAGCAGATGGAGACAGTGTGTTCCTAATGCAGACTGAAGGCAGTGTGTTCCTAGAGCAGAGTGAAGACAGTGTGTTCCTAATGCAGAGTTGCGGTGTACGTGCATGGAGCAGAGTGAAGACAGTGTGTTCCTAGAGAAGAGTGAAGACAGTATGTTCATAATGCAGAGTGAAGACAGTGTGTTCCTAGAGCAGAATGAAGACAGTGTGTTCCTAACGCAGAGTTACGGTGTATGTGCGTGGAGCAGAGTGAAGACAGTGTGTTTTTAATTCAGCGTGAGGACAGTGTGTTCTGTTCCTAAGGCAGAGTGAAGACAGTGTCTTCCTAGAGCAGTGTGAAAACACTGTGTTCCTAACGCAGAGTTACGGTGTATGTGCATGGAGCAGAGTGAAGAAGACAGTGTCTTTTTAATTCAGCGTGAGGACAGTGTGTTCCTAAGGCAGAGTGAAGACAGTGTCTTCCTAGAGCAGAGTGAAGACAGTGTGTTCCTAATGCATAGTGAATACAGTGTGTTCCTAATGCATAGTGAAGACAGTGTGTTCCTAGAGCAGAGTGAAGACAGTGTGTTCGTTACGCAGAGTTGCGGTGTACGTGCATGGAGCAGATTGAAAACAGTGTGTTCCTAACGCAGAGTGAAGACAGTGTGTTCCTAACGCAGAGTTGCGGAGTATGTGCATGGAGCAGAGTGATGACAGTGTGTTCCTAATACAGAGTGAAGACAGTTTGTTCCTAATGCAGAGTGAAGACAGTGTGTTCCTAACGCATAGTGAAGACAGTGTGTTCCTAACGCATAGTGAAGACAGTATGTTCCTAACGCATATTGAAGACAGTGTTTGCCTAACGCAGTGTTGCGGGGTATGTGCATGGAACAGAATGAAGACAGTGTGTGCCTAGAGCAGAGTGAAGACAGTGTGTTCGTAATGCAGAGTTGCGGTGTACGTGCATGGAGCAGATTGAAGACAGTGTGTTCCTACAGCAGAGTGAAGACAGTATGTTCATAATGCAGAGTGAAGACAGTGTGTTCCTAGAGCAGAATGAAGACAGGGTGTTCCTAACGCAGAGTTAAGACAGTGTGTTCCTAACGCAGAGTTGCGGTGTATGTGCATGGAGCAGAGTGAAGACAGTGTGTTCCTAGAGCAGAGTGAAGACAGTGTGTTCCTAATGCAGAGTTAAGACAGTGTGTTCCTAGTGCAGAATGAAGACAGTGTATTCCTAGAGCAGAGTGAAGACAGTGTGTTCCTAATGAAGAGTTGGGGTGTATGTGCATGGAGCAGAGTGAAGACAGTGTATTCCTAGAGCAGAGTGTAGACAGTATGTTCCTAATGCATAGTGAAGACAGTGTGTTCCTAACGCAGAGTTACGGTGTATGTGCATGGAGCAGAGTGAAGAAGACAGTGTCTTTTTAATTCAGCGTGAGGACAGTGTGTTCCTAAGGCAGAGTGAAGACAGTGTCTTCCTAGAGCAGAGTGAAGACAGTGTGTTCCTAACGCATAGTGAATACAGTGTGTTCCTAATGCATAGTGAAGACAGTGTGTTCCTAGAGCAGAGTGAAGACAGTGTGTTCGTAACGCAGAGTTGCGGTGTACGTGCATGGAGCAGATTGAAGACAGTCTGTTCCTAACGCAGAGTGAAGACAGTGTGTTCCTAACGCAGAGTTGCGGTGTATGTGCATGGAGCAGAGTGATGAGAGTGTGTTCCTAATGCATAGTGAAGACAGTGTGTTCCTAACGCATAGTGAAGACAGTATGTTCCTAACGCATAGTGAAGACTGTGTTCCTAACGCAGAGTTGCGGGGTATGTGCATGGAGCAGAATGAAGACAGTGTGTGCCTAGAGCAGAGTGAAGACAGTATGTTCCTAATACATAGTGAAGACAGTGGGTTCCTAACGCAGAGTTGTGGTGTATGGGCATGGAGCAGAGTGAAGAAGACAGTGTGTTTTTAATTCAGCGTGAGGACAGTGTGTTCCTAAGGCAGAGTGAAGACAGGGTCTTCCTAGAGCAGAGTTAAGACAGTGTGTTACTAGAGCAGATGGAGACAGTGTGTTCCTAATGCAGACTGAAGGCAGTGTGTTCCTAGAGCAGAGTGAAGACATTGTGTTCGTAATGCAGAGTTGCGGTGTACGTGCATGGAGCAGAGTGAAGACAGTGTGTTCCTAGAGAAGAGTGAAGACAGTATGTTCATAATGCAGAGTGAAGACAGTGTGTTCCTAGAGCAGAATGAAGACAGGGTGTTCCTAACGCAGAGTTAAGACAGTGTGTTCCTAATGCAGAATGAAGACAGTGTGTTCCTAGAGCAGAGTGAAGACAGTGTGTTCTTAATGCAGAGTTGCGGTGTATGTGCATGGAGCAGAGTGAAGGCAGTGTATTCCTAGAGCAGAGTGAAGACATTATGTTCCTAATGCAGAGTGAAGACAGTGTGTTCCTAGAGCAGAATGAAGACAGTGTGTTCCAAACGCAGAGTGAAGACAGTGTGTTCCTACCGCATAGTGAAGACAGTGTGTTCCTAACGCAGAGTTACGATGTATGTGCATGGAGCAGAGTGAAGACAGTGTGTTTTTAATTCAGCGTGAGGACAGTGTGTTCTGTTCCTAAGGCAGAGTGAAGACAGTGTCTTCCTAGAGCAGTGTGAAAACAGTGTGTTCCTAACGCAGAGTTACGGTGTATGTGCATGGAGCAGAGTGAAGAAGACAGTGTCTTTTTAATTCAGCGTGAGGACAGTGTGTTCCTAAGGCAGAGTGAAGACAGTGTCTTCCTAGAGCAGAGTGAAGACAGTGTGTTCCTAATGCATAGTGAATACAGTGTGTTCCTAATGCATAGTGAAGACAGTGTGTTCCTAGAGCAGAGTGAAGACAGTGTGTTCGTAACGCAGAGTTGCGGTGTACGTGCATGGAGCAGATTGAAAACAGTGTGTTCCTAACGCAGAGTGAAGACAGTGTGTTCCTAACGCAGAGTTGCGGAGTATGTGCATGGAGCAGAGTGATGACAGTGTGTTCCTAATACAGAGTGAAGACAGTTTGTTCCTAATGCAGAGTGAAGACAGTGTGTTCCTAACGCATAGTGAAGACAGTGTGTTCCTAACGCATAGTGAAGACAGTATGTTCCTAACGCATATTGAAGACAGTGTTTGCCTAACGCAGTGTTGCGGGGTATGTGCATGGAACAGAATGAAGACAGTGTGTGCCTAGAGCAGAGTGAAGACAGTGTGTTCGTAATGCAGAGTTGCGGTGTACGTGCATGGAGCAGATTGAAGACAGTGTGTTCCTAGAGCAGAGTGAAGACAGTATGTTCATAATGCAGAGTGAAGACAGTGTGTTCCTAGAGCAGAATGAAGACAGGGTGTTCCTAACGCAGAGTTAAGACAGTGTGTTCCTAACGCAGAGTTGCGGTGTATGTGCATGGAGCAGATTGAAGACAGTGTGTTCCTAGAGCAGAGTGAAGACAGTGTGTTCCTAATGCAGAGTTAAGACAGTGTGTTCCTAGTGCAGAATGAAGACAGTGTATTCCTAGAGCAGAGTGAAGACAGTGTGTTCCTAATGAAGAGTTGGAGTGTATGTGCATGGAGCAGAGTGAAGACAGTGTATTCCTAGAGCAGAGTGAAGACATTATGTTCCTTATGCAGAGTGAAGACAGTGTGTTCCTAGAGCAGAATGAAGACAGTGTGTTCCTAACGCAGAGTTGCAGTGTATGTGCATGGAGCAGAGTGATGACAGTGTGTTCCTAGAGCAGAGTAAAGACAGTTTGTTCATAATACAGAGAGAAGACAGTGTGTTCCTAATGCAGAATGAAGACAGTGTGTTCCTAACGCATAGTGAAGACAGTGTGTTCCTACCGCATAGTGAAGACAGTGTGTTCCTAACGCATAGTGAAGACATTGTGTTCCTAACACAGAGTTGCGGGGTTTGTGCATGGATCAGAGTGAAGACAGTTTATTCCTAGAGAAGAGTGAAGACAGTTTGTTCATAATGCAGAGTGAAGACAGTGTGTTCCTAGAGCAGAATGAAGACAGGGTGTTCCTAACGCAGAGTTAATACAGTGTGTTCCTAACGCAGAGTTGCGGTGTATGTGCATGGAGCAGAGTGAAGACAGTGTGTTCCTAGAGCAGAGTGAAGACAGTGTGTTCGTAATGCAGTGTTAAGACAGTGTGTTCCTAATGCAGAATGAAGACAGTGTGTTCCTAGAGCAGAGTGAAGACAGTGTGTTCCTAATCCAGAGTTGCGGTGTATGTGCATGAGGCAGAATGAAGACAGTGTATTCCTAGAGCAGAGTGAAGACATTATTTTCCTAATGCAGAGTGAAGACAGTGTGTTCCTAGAGCAGAATGAATACAGTGTGTTCCTAACACAGAGTGAAGACAGTGTGTTAATACCGCATAGTGAAGACAGTGTGTTCCTAACGCAGAATTACGGTGTATGTACATGGAGCAGAGTGAAGACAGTGTGTTTTTAATTCAGCGTGAGGACAGTGTGTTCTGTTCCTAAGGCAGAGTGAAGACAGTGTCTTCCTAGAGCAGAGTGAAAACAGTGTGTTCCTAAAGCAGAGTTACGGTGTATGTGCATGGAGCAGAGTGAAGAAGACAGTGTGTTTTTAATTCAGCGTGAGGACAGTGTGTTCCTAAGGCAGAGTGAAGACAGTGTCTTCCTAGAGCAGAGTGAAGACAGTGTGTTCCTAATGCTGAGTGAAGACAGTGTGTTCCTAGAGCAGAGTTAAGACAGTGTGTTCGTAACGCAGAGTTGCGGTGTACGTGCATGGAGCAGATTGAAAACAGTGTGTTCCTAACGCAGAGTGAAGACAGTGTGTTCCTAAGGCAGAGATGCGGAGTATGTGCATGGAGCACAGTGAAGACTTTGTGTTCCTAACGCATAGTGAAGACAGTGTGTTCCTAACGCATAGTGAAGACAGTATGTTCCTAACGCATAGTGAAGACAGTGTTTGCCTAACGCAGAGTTGCGGGGTATGTGCATGGAGCAGAATCAAGAGAGTGTGTGCCTAGAGCAGATTGAACACAGTGTGTTCGTAATGCAGAGTTGCGGTGTACGTGCATGGAGCAGATTGAAGACAGTGTGTTCCTAGAGCAGAGTGAAGACAGTATGTTCATAATGCAGAGTGAAGACAGTGTGTTCCTAGAGCAGAATGAAGACAGGGTGTTCCTAACGCAGAATTAAGACAGTGTGTTCCTAACGCAGAGTTGCGGTGTATGTGCATGGAGCAGAGTGAAGACAGTGTGTTCCTAGAGCAGAGTGAAGACAGTGTGTTCCTAATGCAGAGTTAAGACAGTGTGTTCCTAATGCAGAATGAAGACAGTGTATTCCTAGAGCAGAGTGAAGACAGTGTGTTCCTAATGCAGAGTTGGGGTGTATGTGCATGGAGCAGAGTGAAGACAGTGTATTCCTAGAGCAGAGTGAAGACATTATGTTCCTTACGCAGAGTGAAGACAGTGTGTTCCTAGAGCAGAATGAAGACAGTGTGTTCCTAACGCAGAGTTGCGGTGTATATGCATGGAGCAGAGTGATGACAGTGTGTTCCTAGAGCAGAGTGAAGACAGTTTGTTCCTAATACAGAGTGAAGACAGTGTGTTCCTAATGCAGATGAAGACAGTGTGTTCCTAACGCATAGTGAAGACAGTGTGTTCCTACCGCATAGTGAAGACAGTGTTGTCCTAACGCATAGAGAAGACATTGTGTTCCTAACGCAGAGTTGCGGGGTTTGTGCATGGAGCAGAGTGAAGACAGTGTGTGCCTAGAGCAGAGTGAAGACAGTATGTTCCTAATGCATAGTGAAGACAGTGTGTTCCGAACGCAGAGTTACGGTGTATGTGCATGGAGCAGAGTGAAGAAGACAGTGTGTTTTTAATTCAGCGTGAGGACAGTGTGTTCCTAAGGCAGAGTGAAGACAGTGTCTTCCTAGAGGAGAGTGAAGACAGTGTGTTCCTAACGCATAGTGAATACAGTGTGTTCCTAATGCATAGTGAAGACAGTGTGTTCCTAGAGCAGAGTGAAGACAGTGTGTTCGTAACGCAGAGTTGCGGTGTACGTGCATGGAGCAGATTGAAGACAGTGTGTTCCTAACGCAGAGTGAAGACAGTGTGTTCCTAACGCAGAGTTGCGGTGTATGTGCATGGAGCAGAGTGATGACAGTGTGTTCCTTATACAGAGTGAAGACAGTTTGTTCCTAATGCAGAGTGAAGACAGTGTGTTCCTAACTCATAGTGAAGACAGTGTGTTCCTAACGCATAGTGAAGACAGTATGTTCCTAACGCATAGTGAAGACTGTGTTCCTAACGCAGATTTGCGGGGTATGTGCATGGAGCAGAATGAAGACAGTGTGTGCCTAGAGCAGAGTGAAGACAGTATGTTCCTAATACTTAGTGAAGACAGTGTGTTCATAACGCAGAGTTACGGTGTATGTGCATGGAGCAGAGTGAAGAAGACAGTGGGTTTTTAATTCAGAGTGAAGACAGTGTGTTCCTAAGGCAGAGTGAAGGCAGGGTCTTCCTAGAGCAGAGTGAAGACAGTGTGTTCCTAACACATAGTGAATACAGTGTGTTCCTAATGCATAGTGAAGACAGTGTGTTTCTAGAGCAGAGTGAAGAGAGTGTGTCCCTAACGCAGAGTTGTGGTGTACGTGCATGGAGCAGAGTGAAGCCAGTGTGTTCCTGGAGCAGAATGAAGACAGTGTGTTCCTGGAGCAGAATGAAGACAGTGCATTCCTAATGCAGAGTTGCAAAGTATGTGCATGGAGCAGAGTGAAGACAGTGTGTTCCTAGAGCAGAGTGAAGACAGTGTGTTCGTAATGCAGAATGAAGACAGTGAGTTCCTAGAGCAGAGTGAAGACAGTTTTCCTAAATCAGAGTGAAGACAGTGTGTTCCCACGGCAGAGTGAAGACAGTGTGTTCCTAATGCAGAGTGAAGAGAGTGTGTTCCTAGAGCAGAGTGAAGACAGTGTGTTCCTAGAGAAGAATGAAGACAGTGTTTTCCTAATGCAGAGTGAAGACCGTGTGTTCCTAATGCAGAGTGAAGACAGTGTGTTCCTCGAGCAGAGTGAAGAGAGTGTGTTCCTAACGCAGAGTTGGAGTGTATGTGCATGGAGCAGAGTGAAGACAGTGTGTTCCTGGAGCAGAATAAAGACACTGTGTTCCTAATGCAGAGTGAAGACATTGTGTTCCTATAGCAGAGTGAAGACAGTGTGTTCCTAAGGCAGATTGAAGACAGTGTGTTCCTAGAGCAGAGTGAAGACAGTGTGTTCCTAAGGCAGAGTGAAGACAGTGTGTTCCTAAGGCAGAGTGAAGACAGTGTCTTCCTAGAGGAGAGTGAATACAGTGTGTTCCTAACGCATAGTGAAGACAGTGTGTTCCTAATTCATAGTGAAGACAGTGTCTTCCTATAGCAGAGTGAAGACAGTGTGTTTCTAGAGCATATGGAGACAGTGTGTTCCTACCGCATAGTGAAGACAGTATGTTCCTAACGCATAGTGAAGACATTGTGTTCCTAACGCAGATTTGCGGGGTATGTGCATGGAGCAGAGTGAAGACAGTGTGTGCCTAGAGCAGAGTGAAGACAGTATGTTCCTAATGCATAGTGAAGAGAGTGTGTTCCTTACACAGAGTTACGGTGTATGTGCATGGAGCAGAGTGAAGAAGACAGTGTGTTTTTAATTCAGCATGAGGACAGTGTGTTCCTAAGGCAGAGTGAAGACAGTGTCTTCCTAGAGCAGAGAGAAGACAGTGTGTTCCTAATGCATAGTGAATACAGTGTGTTCCTAATGCATAGTGAAGACAGTGTGTTCCTAGAGCAGAGTGAAGACAGTGTGTTCGTAAAGCAGATTTGCGGTGTACGTGCATGGAGCAGAGTGAAGCCAGTGTGTTCCTAACGCAGAGTGAAGACAGTGTGTTCCTAACGCAGAGTTGCGGAGTATGTGCATGAAGCAGAGTGATGACAGTGTGTTCCTAATACAGAGTGAAGACAGTTTGTTCCTAATGCAGAGTGAAGACAGTGTGTTCCTAACGCATAGTGAAGACAGTATGTTCCTAACGCATAGTGAAGACAGTGGTTGCCTAAAGCAGAGTTGCGGGGTATGTGAATGGAACAGAATGAAGACAGTGTGTGCCTAGAGCAGAGTGAAGACAGTGTGTTCGTAATGCAGAGTTGCCGTGTACGTGCATGGAGCAGATTGAAGGCAGTGTGTTCCTAGAGCAGAGTGAAGACAGTATGTTCATAATGCAGAGTGAAGACAGTGTGTTCTTAGAGCAGAATGAAGACAGGGTGTTCCTAATGCAGAGTTAAGACAGTGTGTTCCTAACGCAGAGATGCGGTGTATGTGCATGGAGCAGAGTGAAGACAGTGTGTTCCTAGAGCAGAGTGAAGACAGTGTGTTCCTAATGCAGAGTTAAGACAGTGTGTTCCTAGTGCAGAATGAAGACAGTGTATTCCTAGAGCAGAGTGAAGACAGTGTGTTCCTAATGAAGAGTTGGGGTGTATGTGCATGGAGCAGAGTGAAGACAGTGTATTCCTAGAGCAGAGTGAAGACATTATGTTCCTTAGGCAGAGTGAAGACAGTGTGTTCATAGAGCAGAATGGAGACAGTGTGTTCCTAACGCAGAGTTGCGGTGTATGTGCATGGAGCAGAGTGCTGACAGTGTTTTCCTAGAGCAGAGTGAAGACAGTTTGTTCCTAATACAGAGTGAAGACAGTGTGTTCCTAATGCAGAATGAAGACAGTGTGTTCCTAACGCATAGTGAAGACAGTGTGTTCCTACCGCATAGTGAAGACAGTGTGTTCCTAACGCATAGTGAAGACATTGTGTTCCTAACGCAGAGTTGCGGGGTTTGTGCATGGATCAGAGTGAAGACAGTGTTTTCCTAGAGAAGAGTGAAGACAGTATGTTCATAATGCAGAGTGAAGACAGTGTGTTCCTAGAGCAGAATGAAGACAGGGTGTTCCTAACGCAGAGTTAAGACAGTGTGTTCCTAACGCAGAGTTGCGGTGTATGTGCATGGAGCAGAGTGAAGACAGTGTGTTCCTAGAGCAGAGTGAAGACAGTGTGTTCGTAATGCAGAGTTAAGACAGTGTGTTCCTAATGCAGAATGAAGACAGTGTGTTCCTAGAGCAGAGTGAAGACAGTGTGTTCCTAATCCAGAGTTGCGGTGTATGTGCATGGAGCAGAGTGAAGACAGTGTATTCCTAGAGCAGAGTGAAGACATTATGTTCCTAATGCAGAGTGAAGACAGTGTGTTCCTAGAGCAGAATGAAGACAGTGTGTTCCTAACACACAGTGAAGACAGTGTGTTAATACCGCATAGTGAAGACAGTGTGTTCCTAACGCAGAGTTACGGTGTATGTGCATGGAGCAGAGTGAAGACAGTGTGTTTTTAATTCAGCGTGAGGACACTGTGTTCTGTTCCTAAGGCAGAGTGAAGACAGTGTCTTCCTAGAGCAGAGTGAAAACAGTGTGTTCCTAAAGCAGAGTTACGGTGTATGTGCATGGAGCAGAGTGAAGAAGACAGTGTGTTTTTAATTCAGCGTGAGGACAGTGTGTTCCTAAGGCAGAGTGAAGACAGTGTCTTCCTAGAGCAGAGTGAAGACAGTGTGTTCCTAATGCATAGTGAATACAGTGTGTTCCTAATGCATAGTGAAGACAGTGTGTTCCTAGAGCAGAGTGAAGACAGTGTGTTCGTAACGCAGAGTTGCGGTGTACGTGCATGGAGCAGATTGAAAACAGTGTGTTCCTAACGCAGAGTGAAGACAGTGTGTTCCTAACGCAGAGTTGCGGAGTATGTGCATGGAGCAGAGTGAAGACAGTGTGTTCCTAACGCATAGTGAAGACAGTGTGTTCGTAACGCATAGTGAAGACAGCATGTTCCTAACGCATAGTGAAGACAGTGTTTTCCTAACGCAGAGTTGCGGGGTATGTGCATGGAGCAGAATCTAGAGAGTGTGTGCCTAGAGCAGAGTGAAGACAGTGTGTTCGTAATGCAGAGTTGCGGTGTACGTGCATGGAGCAGATTGAAGACAGTGTGTTCCTAGAGCAGAGTGAAGACAGTATGTTCATAATGCAGAGTGAAGACAGTGTGTTCCTAGAGCAGAATTAAGACAGGGTGTTCCTAACGCAGAATTAAGACAGTGTGTTCCTAACGCAGAGTTGCGGTGTATGTGCATGGAGAAGAGTGAAGACAGTGTGTTCCTAGAGCAGAGTGAAGACAGTGTGTTCCTAATGCAGAGTTAAGACAGTGTGTTCCTAATGCAGAATGAAGACAGTGTATTCCTAGAGCAGAGTGAAGACAGTGTGTTCCTAATGCAGAGTTGGGGTGTATGTGCATGGAGCAGAGTGAAGACAGTGTATTCCTAGAGCAGAGTGAAGACATTATGTTCCTTACGCAGAGTGAAGACAGTGTGTTCCTAGAGCAGAATGAAGACAGTGTGTTCCTAACGCAGAGTTGCGGTGTATGTGCATGGAGCAGAGTGATGACAGTGTGTTCCTAGAGCAGAGTGAAGACAGTTTGTTCCTAATACAGAGTGAAGACAGTGTGTTCCTAATGCAGAATGAAGACAGTGTGTTCCTAACGCATAGTGAAGACAGTGTGTTCCTACCGCATAGTGAAGACAGTGTTGTCCTAACGCAAAGAGAAGACATTGTGTTCCTAACGCAGAGTTGCGGGGTTTGTGCAAGGAGCAGAGTGAAGACAGTGTGTGCCTAGAGCAGAGTGAAGACAGTATGTTCCTAATGCATAGTGAAGACAGTGTGTTCCTAATGCAGAGTTACGGTGTATGTGCATGGAGCAGCGTGAGGACAGTGTGTTCCTAAGGCAGAGTGAAGACAGTGTCTTCCTAGAGCAGAGTGAAGACAGTGTGTTTCTAGAGCAGAGTGAAGACAGTGTGTCCCTAACGCAGAGGTGTGGTGTACGTGCATGGAGCAGAGTGAAGCCAGTGTGTTCCTGGAGCAGAATGAAGACAGTGTGTTCCTGGAGCCGAATGAAGACAGTGCATTCCTAATGCAGAGTTGCGAAGTATGCGCATGGAGCAGAGTGAAGACAGTGTGTTCCTAGAGCAGAGTGAAGACAGTGTGTTCGTAATGCAGAGTGAAGACAGTGAGTTCCTAGAGCAGAGTGAAGACAGTGTGTTCCTAAGGCAGAGTGAAGACAGTGTGTTCCTATAGCAGAGTGAAGACAGTGTGTTCCTAATGCAGATTGAAGACAGTGTGTTCCTAATGCAGAGTGAAGACAGTGTGTTCCTAATGCAGAGAAAAGACAGTGTGTTCCTAGAGAAGAGTGAAGACAGTGTGTTCCTAATAAAGAGTGAGGTCAGTGTATTACTAATGCAGCGTGAAGACAGTGTGTTCCTAGAACAGAGTGAAGACAGTGTGTTCCTATCGCAGAGTTGCGTTGTATGTGTATGGAGCTAAGTGAAGACAGTGTGTTCCTAGAGCAGAGTGAAAACAGTGTGTTCCTAATGCAGACTGAACAGTGTGTTACTAGAGCAGAGTGAAGACAGTGTGTTCCTAATGCAGACTGAACAGTGTGTTACTAGAGCAGAGTGAAGACAGAGTGTTCCTAAGGCAGAGTGAAGACAGTGTGTTACTAAAGCAGAGTGAAGATAGTGTGTTCCTAGAGCAGAGTGAAGACAATCTGTTCCTAAAGCTGAGTTGCGGTGTATGTGCATGGAGCAGAGTGAAGACAGTGTGTTCCTAGAGCAGAGTGAAGACAGTGTGTTCCTAACACAGAGTTGCGGTGTATGTGCATGGAGCAGAGTGAAGACAGTGTGTTCCTAATGCAGAGTGAAGACAGTGTGTTTCTAATGCATAGTGAAGGCAGTGTGTTCCTGAAGCAGAGTGAAGACAGTGTGTTCCTAACGCAGAGTTGCGGTGTTCGTGCATGGAGCAGAGTGAAGACAGTGTGTTCGTAGAGCAGAATGAAGACAGTGTGTTCCTAACACAGAGTGAAGACAGTGCGTTCCTAACGCAGAGATCCGAAGTACGTGCATGGAGCAGAGTGAAGACAGTGTGTTTCTAGAGCAGAGTGAAGACACCTTGTTTCTAATGCAGAGTGAAGACAGTGAGTTCCAAGAGCAGAGTGAAGACAGTGTTCATAAATCAGAGTGAAGACAGTGTGTTACTAATGCAGAGTGAAGACTGTGTGTTCCTAATGCAGAGAAAAGACAGCGTGTTCCTAATGCAGAATGAAGACAGTGTGTTCATAGAGCAGAATGAAGACAGTGTGTTCCTAATGCAGAGTGAAGACCGTGTGTTCCTAATGCAGAGTGAAGACAGTGTGTTCCTCGAGCAGAGTGAAGACAGTGTCTTCCTAAGGCACAGTTGCGGTGTATGTGCATGGAGCAGAGTGAAGACAGTATATTTCTAACGCATAGTGAAGAAAGTGTGTTCCTAGAGCAGAATGAAGACAGTTTGTCTCTAACGTAGAGTGAAGCCAGTGTGTTCCAATCGCAGAGTTGTGGTGTATGGGCATGGAGCAGAGTGAAGACAGTGTGTTCCTAGCGGAGAGTGAAGACAGTATGTTCCTAATGCCGAGTTAATACAGTATGTTCCTAGAGCAGAGTGAAGACAGTGTGTTCCTAACGCATTTGCGGTGTATGTGCATGGAGCAGAGTGAAGACAGTGTGTTTCTAGAGCAGAGTGAAGACAGTGTGCTCCTAATGCAGAGTGAAGACAGTGTGTTCCTAATGCATAGTGAAGACAGTGTGTTCTTAGAGCAGAGTGAAGACAGTGTGTTCCTAACGCAGAGTTGTGGTGTACGTGCATGGAGCAGAGTGAAGCCAGTGTGTTCCTAGAGCAGAGTGAAGACAGTATGTTCCTAACGCAGAGTGAAGACAGTGTGTTCCTGGAGCAGAATGAAGACAGTGTGTTCCTAACACAGAGTTGCGAAGTATGTCCATGGAGTAGAGTGAAGACACTGTGTTCCTATAGCAGAGTGAAGACAGTGTGTTCGTAATGCAGAGTGAAGACAGTGAGTTCCTAGAGCAGAGTGAAGACAGTGTTCCTAAATCAGAGTGAAGACAGTATGTTCCTTAGGCAGAGTGAAGACAGTGTGTTCCTAATGCAGAGTGAAGAGAGTGTATTCCTAGAGCAGAGTGAAGACAGTGTGTTCCTAGAGCAGAATGAAGACAGTGTGTTCCTAATGAAGAGTTGGTGTGTATGTGCATGGAGCAGAGTGAAGACAGTGTGTTCCTAATGCAGAGTGAAGACAGTGTGTTCCACGAGCAGAGTGAAGACAGTGTGTTCCTAACGCAGAGTTGCAGTGTATGTGCATGGAGCAGAGTGAAGACAGTGTGTTCCTAGAGCAGAATAAAACAGTGTGTTCCTAATGCAGAGTGAAGACAGTGTGTTCCTAATGCAGAGTAAAGACAGTATGTTCTTAGAGAAGAGTGAAGACAGTGTGTTCCTAACGCATAGTGAAGACAGTGTGTTCCTAATTCATAGTGAAGACAGTGTCTTCCTATAGCAGAGTGAAGACAGTGTGTTTCTAGAGCAGATGGAGACAGTGTGTTCCTAATGCAGACTGAAGGCAGTGTGTTCCTAGAGCAGAGTGAAGACAGTGTGTTCCTAATGCAGAGTTGCGGTGTACGTGCATGGAGCAGAGTGAAGACAGTGTGTTCCTAGAGAAGAGTGAAGACAGTATGTTCATAATGCAGAGTGAAGACAGTGTGTTCCTAGAGCAGAATGAAGACAGTGTGTTCCTAACGCAGAGTTACGGTGTATGTGCGTGGAGCAGAGTGAAGACAGTGTGTTTTTAATTCAGCGTGAGGACAGTGTGTTCTGTTCCTAAGGCAGAGTGAAGACAGTGTCTTCCTAGAGCAGTGTGAAAACAGTGTGTTCCTAACGCAGAGTTACGGTGTATGTGCATGGAGCAGAGTGAAGAAGACAGTGTCTTTTTAATTCAGCGTGAGGACAGTGTGTTCCTAAGGCAGAGTGAAGACAGTGTCTTCCTAGAGCAGAGTGAAGACAGTGTGTTCCTAATGCATAGTGAATACAGTGTGTTCCTAATGCATAGTGAAGACAGTGTGTTCCTAGAGCAGAGTGAAGACAGTGTGTTCGTAACGCAGAGTTGCGGTGTACGTGCATGGAGCAGATTGAAAACAGTGTGTTCCTAACGCAGAGTGAAGACAGTGTGTTCCTAACGCAGAGTTGCGGAGTATGTGCATGGAGCAGAGTGATGACAGTGTGTTCCTAATACAGAGTGAAGACAGTTTGTTCCTAATGCAGAGTGAAGACAGTGTGTTCCTAACGCATAGTGAAGACAGTGTGTTCCTAACGCATAGTGAAGACAGTATGTTCCTAACGCATATTGAAGACAGTGTTTGCCTAACGCAGTGTTGCGGGGTATGTGCATGGAACAGAATGAAGACAGTGTGTGCCTAGAGCAGAGTGAAGACAGTGTGTTCGTAATGCAGAGTTGCGGTGTACGTGCATGGAGCAGATTGAAGACAGTGTGTTCCTACAGCAGAGTGAAGACAGTATGTTCATAATGCAGAGTGAAGACAGTGTGTTCCTAGAGCAGAATGAAGACAGGGTGTTCCTAACGCAGAGTTAAGACAGTGTGTTCCTAACGCAGAGTTGCGGTGTATGTGCATGGAGCAGAGTGAAGACAGTGTGTTCCTAGAGCAGAGTGAAGACAGTGTGTTCCTAATGAAGAGTTGGTGTGTATGTGCATGGAGCAGAGTGAAGACAGTGTCTTCCTAGAGCAGTGTGAAAACAGTGTGTTCCTAACGCAGAGTTACGGTGTATGTGCATGGAGCAGAGTGAAGAAGACAGTGTCTTTTTAATTCAGCGTGAGGACAGTGTGTTCCTAAGGCAGAGTGAAGACAGTGTCTTCCTAGAGCAGAGTGAAGACAGTGTGTTCCTAATGCATAGTGAATACAGTGTGTTCCTAATGCATAGTGAAGACAGTGTGTTCCTAGAGCAGAGTGAAGACAGTGTGTTCGTAACGCAGAGTTGCGGTGTACGTGCATGGAGCAGATTGAAAACAGTGTGTTCCTAACGCAGAGTGAAGACAGTGTGTTCCTAACGCAGAGTTGCGGAGTATGTGCATGGAGCAGAGTGATGACAGTGTGTTCCTAATACAGAGTGAAGACAGTTTGTTCCTAATGCAGAGTGAAGACAGTGTGTTCCTAACGCATAGTGAAGACAGTGTGTTCCTAACGCATAGTGAAGACAGTATGTTCCTAACGCATATTGAAGACAGTGTTTGCCTAACGCAGTGTTGCGGGGTATGTGCATGGAACAGAATGAAGACAGTGTGTGCCTAGAGCAGAGTGAAGACAGTGTGTTCGTAATGCAGAGTTGCGGTGTACGTGCATGGAGCAGATTGAAGACAGTGTGTTCCTACAGCAGAGTGAAGACAGTATGTTCATAATGCAGAGTGAAGACAGTGTGTTCCTAGAGCAGAATGAAGACAGGGTGTTCCTAACGCAGAGTTAAGACAGTGTGTTCCTAACGCAGAGTTGCGGTGTATGTGCATGGAGAAGAGTGAAGACAGTGTGTTCCTAGAGCAGAGTGAAGACAGTGTGTTCCTAATGCAGAGTTAAGACAGTGTGTTCCTAGTGCAGAATGAAGACAGTGTATTCCTAGAGCAGAGTGAAGACAGTGTGTTCCTAATGAAGAGTTGGGGTGTATGTGCATGGAGCAGAGTGAAGACAGTGTATTCCTAGAGCAGAGTGTAGACAGTATGTTCCTAATGCATAGTGAAGACAGTGTGTTCCTAACGCAGAGTTACGGTGTATGTGCATGGAGCAGAGTGAAGAAGACAGTGTCTTTTTAATTCAGCGTGAGGACAGTGTGTTCCTAAGGCAGAGTGAAGACAGTGTCTTCCTAGAGCAGAGTGAAGACAGTGTGTTCCTAACGCATAGTGAATACAGTGTGTTCCTAATGCATAGTGAAGACAGTGTGTTCCTAGAGCAGAGTGAAGACAGTGTGTTCGTAACGCAGAGTTGCGGTGTACGTGCATGGAGCAGATTGAAGACAGTCTGTTCCTAACGCAGAGTGAAGACAGTGTGTTCCTAACGCAGAGTTGCGGTGTATGTGCATGGAGCAGAGTGATGAGAGTGTGTTCCTAATGCATAGTGAAGACAGTGTGTTCCTAACGCATAGTGAAGACAGTATGTTCCTAACGCATAGTGAAGACTGTGTTCCTAACGCAGAGTTGCGGGGTATGTGCATGGAGCAGAATGAAGACAGTGTGTGCCTAGAGCAGAGTGAAGACAGTATGTTCCTAATAAATAGTGAAGACAGTGGGTTCCTAACGCAGAGTTGTGGTGTATGGGCATGGAGCAGAGTGAAGAAGACAGTGTGTTTTTAATTCAGCGTGAGGACAGTGTGTTCCTAAGGCAGAGTGAAGACAGGGTCTTCCTAGAGCAGAGTTAAGACAGTGTGTTACTAGAGCAGATGGAGACAGTGTGTTCCTAATGCAGACTGAAGGCAGTGTGTTCCTAGAGCAGAGTGAAGACAGTGTGTTCGTAATGCAGAGTTGCGGTGTACGTGCATGGAGCAGAGTGAAGACAGTGTGTTCCTAGAGAAGAGTGAAGACAGTATGTTCATAATGCAGAGTGAAGACAGTGTGTTCCTAGAGCAGAATGAAGACAGGGTGTTCCTAACGCAGAGTTAAGACAGTGTGTTCCTAATGCAGAATGAAGACAGTGTGTTCCTAGAGCAGAGTGAAGACAGTGTGTTCTTAATGCAGAGTTGCGGTGTATGTGCATGGAGCAGAGTGAAGACAGTGTATTCCTAGAGCAGAGTGAAGACATTATGTTCCTAATGCAGAGTGAAGACAGTGTGTTCCTAGAGCAGAATGAAGACAGTGTGTTCCAAACGCAGAGTGAAGACAGTGTGTTCCTACCGCATAGTGAAGACAGTGTGTTCCTAACGCAGAGTTACGATGTATGTGCATGGAGCAGAGTGAAGACAGTGTGTTTTTAATTCAGCGTGAGGACAGTGTGTTCTGTTCCTAAGGCAGAGTGAAGACAGTGTCTTCCTAGAGCAGTGTGAAAACAGTGTGTTCCTAACGCAGAGTTACGGTGTATGTGCATGGAGCAGAGTGAAGAAGACAGTGTCTTTTTAATTCAGCGTGAGGACAGTGTGTTCCTAAGGCAGAGTGAAGACAGTGTCTTCCTAGAGCAGAGTGAAGACAGTGTGTTCCTAATGCATAGTGAATACAGTGTTTTCCTAATGCATAGTGAAGACAGTGTGTTCCTAGAGCAGAGTGAAGACAGTGTGTTCGTAACGCAGAGTTGCGGTGTACGTGCATGGAGCAGATTGAAAACAGTGTGTTCCTAACGCAGAGTGAAGACAGTGTTTTCCTAACGCAGAGTTGCGGAGTATGTGCATGGAGCAGAGTGATGACAGTGTGTTCCTAATACAGAGTGAAGACAGTTTGTTCCTAATGCAGAGTGAAGACAGTGTGTTCCTAACGCATAGTGAAGACAGTGTGTTCCTAACGCATAGTGAAGACAGTATGTTCCTAACGCATATTGAAGACAGTGTTTGCCTAACGCAGTGTTGCGGGGTATGTGCATGGAACAGAATGAAGACAGTGTGTGCCTAGAGCAGAGTGAAGACAGTGTGTTCGTAATGCAGAGTTGCGGTGTACGTGCATGGAGCAGATTGAAGACAGTGTGTTCCTAGAGCAGAGTGAAGACAGTATGTTCATAATGCAGAGTGAAGACAGTGTGTTCCTAGAGCAGAATGAAGACAGGGTGTTCCTAACGCAGAGTTAAGACAGTGTGTTCCTAACGCAGAGTTGCGGTGTATGTGCATGGAGCAGATTGAAGACAGTGTGTTCCTAGAGCAGAGTGAAGACAGTGTGTTCCTAATGCAGAGTTAAGACAGTGTGTTCCTAGTGCAGAATGAAGACAGTGTATTCCTAGAGCAGAGTGAAGACAGTGTGTTCCTAATGAAGAGTTGGGGTGTATGTGCATGGAGCAGAGTGAAGACAGTGTATTCCTAGAGCAGAGTGAAGACATTATGTTCCTTATGCAGAGTGAAGACAGTGTGTTCCTAGAGCAGAATGAAGACAGTGTGTTCCTAACGCAGAGTTGCAGTGTATGTGCATGGAGCAGAGTGATGACAGTGTGTTCCTAGAGCAGAGTAAAGACAGTTTGTTCATAATACAGAGAGAAGACAGTGTGTTCCTAATGCAGAATGAAGACAGTGTGTTCCTAACGCATAGTGAAGACAGTGTGTTCCTACCGCATAGTGAAGACAGTGTGTTCCTAACGCATAGTGAAGACATTGTGTTCCTAACACAGAGTTGCGGGGTTTGTGCATGGATCAGAGTGAAGACAGTGTATTCCTAGAGAAGAGTGAAGACAGTTTGTTCATAATGCAGAGTGAAGACAGTGTGTTCCTAGAGCAGAATGAAGACAGGGTGTTCCTAACGCAGAGTTAATACAGTGTGTTCCTAACGCAGAGTTGCGGTGTATGTGCATGGAGCAGAGTGAAGACAGTGTGTTCCTAGAGCAGAGTGAAGACAGTGTGTTCGTAATGCAGTGTTAAGACAGTGTGTTCCTAATGCAGAATGAAGACAGTGTGTTCCTAGAGCAGAGTGAAGACAGTGTGTTCCTAATCCAGAGTTGCGGTGTATGTGCATGAGGCAGAATGAAGACAGTGTATTCCTAGAGCAGAGTGAAGACATTATTTTCCTAATGCAGAGTGAAGACAGTGTGTTCCTAGAGCAGAATGAAGACAGTGTGTTCCTAACACAGAGTGAAGACAGTGTGTTAATACCGCATAGTGAAGACAGTGTGTTCCTAACGCAGAATTACGGTGTATGTACATGGAGCAGAGTGAAGACAGTGTGTTTTTAATTCAGCGTGAGGACAGTGTGTTCTGTTCCTAAGGCAGAGTGAAGACAGTGTCTTCCTAGAGCAGAGTGAAAACAGTGTGTTCCTAAAGCAGAGTTACGGTGTATGTGCATGGAGCAGAGTGAAGAAGACAGTGTGTTTTTAATTCAGCGTGAGGACAGTGTGTTCCTAAGGCAGAGTGAAGACAGTGTCTTCCTAGAGCAGAGTGAAGACAGTGTGTTCCTAATGCATAGTGAATACAGTGTGTTCCTAATGCTGAGTGAAGACAGTGTGTTCCTAGAGCAGAGTTAAGACAGTGTGTTCGTAACGCAGAGTTGCGGTGTACGTGCATGGAGCAGATTGAAAACAGTGTGTTCCTAACGCAGAGTGAAGACAGTGTGTTCCTAAGGCAGAGATGCGGAGTATGTGCATGGAGCACAGTGAAGACTTTGTGTTCCTAACGCATAGTGAAGACAGTGTGTTCCTAACGCATAGTGAAGACAGTATGTTCCTAACGCATAGTGAAGACAGTGTTTGCCTAACGCAGAGTTGCGGGGTATGTGCATGGAGCAGAATCAAGAGAGTGTGTGCCTAGAGCAGATTGAACACAGTGTGTTCGTAATGCAGAGTTGCGGTGTACGTGCATGGAGCAGATTGAAGACAGTGTGTTCCTAGAGCAGAGTGAAGACAGTATGTTCATAATGCAGAGTGAAGACAGTGTGTTCCTAGAGCAGAATGAAGACAGGGTGTTCCTAACGCAGAATTAAGACAGTGTGTTCCTAATGCAGAGTTGCGGTGTATGTGCATGGAGCAGAGTGAAGACAGTGTGTTCCTAGAGCAGAGTGAAGACAGTGTGTTCCTAATGCAGAGTTAAGACAGTGTGTTCCTAATGCAGAATGAAGACAGTGTATTCCTAGAGCAGAGTGAAGACAGTGTGTTCCTAATGCAGAGTTGGGGTGTATGTGCATGGAGCAGAGTGAAGACAGTGTATTCCTAGAGCAGAGTGAAGACATTATGTTCCTTACGCAGAGTGAAGACAGTGTGTTCCTAGAGCAGAATGAAGACAGTGTGTTCCTAACGCAGAGTTGCGGTGTATATGCATGGAGCAGAGTGATGACAGTGTGTTCCTAGAGCAGAGTGAAGACAGTTTGTTCCTAATACAGAGTGAAGACAGTGTGTTCCTAATGCAGATGAAGACAGTGTGTTCCTAACGCATAGTGAAGACAGTGTGTTCCTACCGCATAGTGAAGACAGTGTTGTCCTAACGCATAGAGAAGACATTGTGTTCCTAACGCAGAGTTGCGGGGTTTGTGCATGGAGCAGAGTGAAGACAGTGTGTGCCTAGAGCAGAGTGAAGACAGTATGTTCCTAATGCATAGTGAAGACAGTGTGTTCCTAACGCAGAGTTACGGTGTATGTGCATGGAGCAGAGTGAAGAAGACAGTGTGTTTTTAATTCAGCGTGAGGACAGTGTGTTCCTAAGGCAGAGTGAAGACAGTGTCTTCCTAGAGGAGAGTGAAGACAGTGTGTTCCTAACGCATAGTGAATACAGTGTGTTCCTAATGCATAGTGAAGACAGTGTGTTCCTAGAGCAGAGTGAAGACAGTGTGTTCGTAACGCAGAGTTGCGGTGTACGTGCATGGAGCAGATTGAAGACAGTGTGTTCCTAACGCAGAGTGAAGACAGTGTGTTCCTAACGCAGAGTTGCGGTGTATGTGCATGGAGCAGAGTGATGACAGTGTGTTCCTTATACAGAGTGAAGACAGTTTGTTCCTAATGCAGAGTGAAGACAGTGTGTTCCTAACTCATAGTGAAGACAGTGTGTTCCTAACGCATAGTGAAGACAGTATGTTCCTAACGCATAGTGAAGACTGTGTTCCTAACGCAGAGTTGCGGGGTATGTGCATGGAGCAGAATGAAGACAGTGTGTGCCTAGAGCAGAGTGAAGACAGTATGTTCCTAATACTTAGTGAAGACAGTGTGTTCATAACGCAGAGTTACGGTGTATGTGCATGGAGCAGAGTGAAGAAGACAGTGGGTTTTTAATTCAGAGTGAAGACAGTGTGTTCCTAAGGCAGAGTGAAGGCAGGGTCTTCCTAGAGCAGAGTGAAGACAGTGTGTTCCTAACACATAGTGAATACAGTGTGTTCCTAATGCATAGTGAAGACAGTGTGTTTCTAGAGCAGAGTGAAGAGAGTGTGTCCCTAACGCAGAGTTGTGGTGTACGTGCATGGAGCAGAGTGAAGCCAGTGTGTTCCTGGAGCAGAATGAAGACAGTGTGTTCCTGGAGCAGAATGAAGACAGTGCATTCCTAATGCAGAGTTGCAAAGTATGTGCATGGAGCAGAGTGAAGACAGTGTGTTCCTAGAGCAGAGTGAAGACAGTGTGTTCGTAATGCAGAATGAAGACAGTGAGTTCCTAGAGCAGAGTGAAGACAGTTTTCCTAAATCAGAGTGAAGACAGTGTGTTCCCACGGCAGAGTGAAGACAGTGTGTTCCTAGAGCAGAGTGAAGACAGTGTGTTCCTAGAGAAGAATGAAGACAGTGTTTTCCTAATGCAGAGTGAAGACCGTGTGTTCCTAATGCAGAGTGAAGACAGTGTGTTCCTCGAGCAGAGTGAAGAGAGTGTGTTCCTAACGCAGAGTTGGAGTGTATGTGCATGGAGCAGAGTGAAGACAGTGTGTTCCTGGAGCAGAATAAAGACACTGTGTTCCTAATGCAGAGTGAAGACATTGTGTTCCTATAGCAGAGTGAAGACAGTGTGTTCCTAAGGCAGATTGAAGACAGTGTGTTCCTAGAGCAGAGTGAAGACAGTGTGTTCCTAAGGCAGAGTGAAGACAGTGTGTTCCTAAGGCAGAGTGAAGACAGTGTCTTCCTAGAGGAGAGTGAATACAGTGTGTTCCTAACGCATAGTGAAGACAGTGTGTTCCTAATTCATAGTGAAGACAGTGTCTTCCTATAGCAGAGTGAAGACAGTGTGTTTCTAGAGCATATGGAGACAGTGTGTTCCTACCGCATAGTGAAGACAGTATGTTCCTAACGCATAGTGAAGACATTGTGTTCCTAACGCAGATTTGCGGGGTATGTGCATGGAGCAGAGTGAAGACAGTGTGTGCCTAGAGCAGAGTGAAGACAGTATGTTCCTAATGCATAGTGAAGAGAGTGTGTTCCTTACACAGAGTTACGGTGTATGTGCATGGAGCAGAGTGAAGAAGACAGTGTGTTTTTAATTCAGCATGAGGACAGTGTGTTCCTAAGGCAGAGTGAACACAGTGTCTTCCTAGAGCAGAGAGAAGACAGTGTGTTCCTAATGCATAGTGAATACAGTGTGTTCCTAATGCATAGTGAAGACAGTGTGTTCCTAGAGCAGAGTGAAGACAGTGTGTTCGTAAAGCAGATTTGCGGTGTACGTGCATGGAGCAGAGTGAAGCCAGTGTGTTCCTAACGCAGAGTGAAGACAGTGTGTTCCTAACGCAGAGTTGCGGAGTATGTGCATGAAGCAGAGTGATGACAGTGTGTTCCTAATACAGAGTGAAGACAGTTTGTTCCTAATGCAGAGTGAAGACAGTGTGTTCCTAACGCATAGTGAAGACAGTATGTTCCTAACGCATAGTGAAGACAGTGGTTGCCTAAAGCAGAGTTGCGGGGTATGTGAATGGAACAGAATGAAGACAGTGTGTGCCTAGAGCAGAGTGAAGACAGTGTGTTCGTAATGCAGAGTTGCCGTGTACGTGCATGGAGCAGATTGAAGGCAGTGTGTTCCTAGAGCAGAGTGAAGACAGTATGTTCATAATGCAGAGTGAAGACAGTGTGTTCTTAGAGCAGAATGAAGACAGGGTGTTCCTAATGCAGAGTTAAGACAGTGTGTTCCTAACGCAGAGATGCGGTGTATGTGCATGGAGCAGAGTGAAGACAGTGTGTTCCTAGAGCAGAGTGAAGACAGTGTGTTCCTAATGCAGAGTTAAGACAGTGTGTTCCTAGTGCAGAATGAAGACAGTGTATTCCTAGAGCAGAGTGAAGACAGTGTGTTCCTAATGAAGAGTTGGGGTGTATGTGCATGGAGCAGAGTGAAGACAGTGTATTCCTAGAGCAGAGTGAAGACATTATGTTCCTTAGGCAGAGTGAAGACAGTGTGTTCCTAGAGCAGAATGGAGACAGTGTGTTCCTAACGCAGAGTTGCGGTGTATGTGCATGGAGCAGAGTGCTGACAGTGTTTTCCTAGAGCAGAGTGAAGACAGTTTGTTCCTAATACAGAGTGAAGACAGTGTGTTCCTAATGCAGAATGAAGACAGTGTGTTCCTAACGCATAGTGAAGACAGTGTGTTCATACCGCATAGTGAAGACAGTGTGTTCCTAACGCATAGTGAAGACATTGTGTTCCTAACGCAGAGTTGCGGGGTTTGTGCATGGATCAGAGTGAAGACAGTGTTTTCCTAGAGCAGAGTGAAGACAGTATGTTCCTAACGCATAGTGAAGACAGTGGTTGCCTAAAGCAGAGTTGCGGGGTATGTGAATGGAACAGAATGAAGACAGTGTGTGCCTAGAGCAGAGTGAAGACAGTATGTTCATAATGCAGAGTGAAGACAGTGTGTTCCTAGAGCAGAATGAAGACAGGGTGTTCCTAACGCAGAGTTAAGACAGTGTGTTCCTAACGCAGAGTTGCGGTGTATGTGCATGGAGCAGAGTGAAGACAGTGTGTTCCTAGAGCAGAGTGAAGACAGTGTGTTCGTAATGCAGAGTTAAGACAGTGTGTTCCTAATGCAGAATGAAGACAGTGTGTTCCTAGAGCAGAGTGAAGACAGTGTGTTCCTAATCCAGAGTTGCGGTGTATGTGCATGGAGCAGAGTGAAGACAGTGTATTCCTAGAGCAGAGTGAAGACATTATGTTCCTAATGCAGAGTGAAGACAGTGTGTTCCTAACACACAGTGAAGACAGTGTGTTAATACCGCATAGTGAAGACAGTGTGTTCCTAACGCAGAGTTACGGTGTATGTGCATGGAGCAGAGTGAAGACAGTGTGTTTTTAATTCAGCGTGAGGACACTGTGTTCTGTTCCTAAGGCAGAGTGAAGACAGTGTCTTCCTAGAGCAGAGTGAAAACAGTGTGTTCCTAAAGCAGAGTTACGGTGTATGTGCATGGAGCAGAGTGAAGAAGACAGTGTGTTTTTAATTCAGCGTGAGGACAGTGTGTTCCTAAGGCAGAGTGAAGACAGTGTCTTCCTAGAGCAGAGTGAAGACAGTGTGTTCCTAATGCATAGTGAATACAGTGTGTTCCTAATGCATAGTGAAGACAGTGTGTTCCTAGAGCAGAGTGAAGACAGTGTGTTCGTAACGCAGAGTTGCGGTGTACGTGCATGGAGCAGATTGAAAACAGTGTGTTCCTAACGCAGAGTGAAGACAGTGTGTTCCTAACGCAGAGTTGCGGAGTATGTGCATGGAGCAGAGTGAAGACAGTGTGTTCCTAACGCATAGTGAAGACAGTGTGTTCCTAACGCATAGTGAAGACAGCATGTTCCTAACGCATAGTGAAGACAGTGTTTTCCTAACGCAGAGTTGCGGGGTATGTGCATGGAGCAGAATCTAGAGAGTGTGTGCCTAGAGCAGAGTGAAGACAGTGTGTTCGTAATGCAGAGTTGCGGTGTACGTGCATGGAGCAGATTGAAGACAGTGTGTTCCTAGAGCAGAGTGAAGACAGTATGTTCATAATGCAGAGTGAAGACAGTGTGTTCCTAGAGCAGAATTAAGACAGGGTGTTCCTAACGCAGAATTAAGACAGTGTGTTCCTAACGCAGAGTTGCGGTGTATGTGCATGGAGAAGAGTGAAGACAGTGTGTTCCTAGAGCAGAGTGAAGACAGTGTGTTCCTAATGCAGAGTTAAGACAGTGTGTTCCTAATGCAGAATGAAGACAGTGTATTCCTAGAGCAGAGTGAAGACAGTGTGTTCCTAATGCAGAGTTGGGGTGTATGTGCATGGAGCAGAGTGAAGACAGTGTATTCCTAGAGCAGAGTGAAGACATTATGTTCCTTACGCAGAGTGAAGACAGTGTGTTCCTAGAGCAGAATGAAGACAGTGTGTTCCTAACGCAGAGTTGCGGTGTATGTGCATGGAGCAGAGTGATGACAGTGTGTTCCTAGAGCAGAGTGAAGACAGTTTGTTCCTAATACAGAGTGAAGACAGTGTGTTCCTAATGCAGAATGAAGACAGTGTGTTCCTAACGCATAGTGAAGACAGTGTGTTCCTACCGCATAGTGAAGACAGTGTTGTCCTAACGCAAAGAGAAGACATTGTGTTCCTAACGCAGAGTTGCGGGGTTTGTGCAAGGAGCAGAGTGAAGACAGTGTGTGCCTAGAGCAGAGTGAAGACAGTATGTTCCTAATGCATAGTGAAGACAGTGTGTTCCTAACGCAGAGTTACGGTGTATGTGCATGGAGCAGCGTGAGGACAGTGTGTTCCTAAGGCAGAGTGAAGACAGTGTCTTCCTAGAGCAGAGTGAAGACAGTGTGTTTCTAGAGCAGAGTGAAGACAGTGTGTCCCTAACGCAGAGGTGTGGTGTACGTGCATGGAGCAGAGTGAAGCCAGTGTGTTCCTGGAGCAGAATGAAGACAGTGTGTTCCTGGAGCCGAATGAAGACAGTGCATTCCTAATGCAGAGTTGCGAAGTATGCGCATGGAGCAGAGTGAAGACAGTGTGTTCCTAGAGCAGAGTGAAGACAGTGTGTTCGTAATGCAGAGTGAAGACAGTGAGTTCCTAGAGCAGAGTGAAGACAGTGTGTTCCTAAGGCAGAGTGAAGACAGTGTGTTCCTATAGCAGAGTGAAGACAGTGTGTTCCTAATGCAGATTGAAGACAGTGTGTTCCTAGAGCACAGTGAAGATAGTGTGTTCCTAGCGCAGAGTTGCAGTGTATGTACATGGAGGAGAGAAAAGACAGTGTGTTCCTAGAGCAGAGTGAAGACAGTGTGTACCTAAGGCAGCGTGAAGACAGTGTGTTCCTAAGGCAGAGTGAAGACAGTGTCTACCTAGAGGAGAGTGAATACAGTGTGTTCCTAACGCATAGTGAAGACAGTGTGTTCCTAATTCATAGTGAAGACAGTGTCTTCCTATAGCAGAGTGAAGACAGTGTGTTTCTAGAGCATATGGAGACAGTGTGTTCCTACCGCATAGTGAAGACAGTGTGTTCCTAACGCATAGTGAAGACAGTATGTTCCTAACGCATAGTGAAGACATTGTGTTCCTAACGCAGATTTGCGGGGTATGTGCAAGGAGCAGAGTGAAGACAGTGTGTGCCTAGAGCAGAGTGAAGACAGTATGTTCCTAATGCATAGTGAAGAGAGTGTGTTCCTTACGCAGAGTTACGGTGTATGTGCATGGAGCAGAGTGAAGAGGACAGTGTGTTTTTAATTCAGCGTGAGGACAGTGTGTTCCTAAGGCAGAGTGAAGACAGTGTCTTCCTAGAGCAGAGTGAAGACAGTGTGTTCCTAATGCATAGTGAAAACAGTGTGTTCCTAATGCATAGTGAAGACAGTGTGTTCCTAGAGCAGAGTGAAGACAGTGTGTTCGTAACGCACAGTTGCGGTGTACGTGCATGGAGCAGAGTTAAGCCAGTGTGTTCCTAACGCAGAGTGAAGACAGTGTGTTCCTAACGCAGAGTTGCGGAGTATGTGCATGGAGCAGAGTGATGACAGTGTGTTCCTAATACAGAGTGAAGACAGTTTGTTCCTAATGCAGAGTGAAGACAGTGTGTTCCTAACGCATAGTGAAGACAGTGTGTTCCTAACGCATAGTGAAGACAGTATGTTCCTAACGCATAGTGAAGACAGTGGTTGCCTAACGCAGAGTTGCTGGGTATGTGCATGGAGCAGAATCAAGAGAGTGTGTGCCTAGAGCAGAGTGAAGATAGTGTGTTCGTAATGCAGAGTTGCGGTGTACGTGCATGGAGCAGATTGAAGACAGTGTGTTCCTAGAGCAGAGTGAAGACAGTATGTTCAAAATGCAGAGTGAAGACAGTGTGTTCCTAGAGCAGAATGAAGACAGGGTGTTCCTAACGCAGAGTTAAGACAGTGTGTTCCTAACGCAGAGTTGCGGTGTATGTGCATGGAGCAGAGTGAAGACAGTGTGTTCCTAGAGCAGAGTGAAGACAGTGTGTTCCTAATGCCGAGTTAAGACAGTGTGTTCCTAGTGCAGAATGAAGACAGTGTATTCCTAGAGCAGAGTGAAGACAGTGTGTTCCTAATGCAGAGTTGGGGTGTATGTGCATGGAGCAGAGTGAAGACAGTGTATTCCTAGAGCAGAGTGAAGACATTATGTTCCTTACGCAGAGTGAAGACAGTGTGTTCCTAGAGCAGAATGAAGACAGTGTGTTCCTAACGCAGAGTTGCGGTGTATGTGCATGGAGCAGAGTGATGACAGTGTGTTCCTAGAGCAGAGTGAAGACAGTTTGTTCCTAATACAGAGTGAAGACAGTGTGTTCCTAATGCAGAATGAAGACAGTGTGTTCCTAACGCATAGTGAAGACAGTGTGTTCCTACCGCATAGTGAAGACAGTGTGTTCCTAACGCATAGTGAAGACATTGTGTTCCTAACGCAGAGTTGCGGGGTTTGTGCATGGAGCAGAGTGAAGACAGTGTGTGCCTAGAGCAGAGTGAAGACAGTATGTTCCTAATGCATAGTGAAGACAGTGTGTTCGTAACGCAGAGTTACGGTGTATGTGCATGGAGCAGCGTGAGGACAGTGTGTTCCTAAGGCAGAGTGAAGACAGTGTCTTCCTAGAGCAGAGTGAAGACAGTGTGTTCCTAACGCATAGTGAACACAGTGTGTTCCTAACGCATAGTGAAGACAGTATGTTCCTAACGCATAGTGAAGACTGTGTTCCTAATGCAGAGTTGCGGGGTATGTGCATGCAGCAGAATGAAGACAGTGTGTGCCTAGAGCAGAGTGAAGACAGTATGTTCCTAATACATAGAGAAGACAGTGTGTTCCTAACGCAGAGTTACGGTGTATGTGCATGGAGCAGAGTGAAGAAGACAGTGTGTTTTTAATTCAGCATGAGGACAGTGTGTTCCTAAGGCAGAGTGAAGACAGGGTCTTCCTAGAGCAGAGTGAAGACAGTGTGTTCCTAACGCATAGTGAATACATTGTGTTCCTAACGCAGATTTGCGGGGAATGTGCATGGAGCAGAGTGAAGACAGTGTGTGCCTAGAGCAGAGTGAAGACAGTATGTTCCTAATGCATAGTGAAGAGAGTGTGTTCCTTACGCAGAGTTACGGTGTATGTGCATGGAGCAGAGTGAAGAAGACAGTGTGTTTTTAATTCAGCGTGAGGACAGTGTGTTCCTAAGGCAGAGTGAAGACAGTGTCTTCCTAGAGCAGAGTGAAGACAGTGTGTTCCTAATGCATAGTGAAAACAGTGTGTTCCTAATGCATAGTGAAGACAGTGTGTTCCTAGAGCAGAGTGAAGACAGTGTGTTCGTAACGCACAGTTGCGGTGTACGTGCATGGAGCAGAGTGAAGCCAGTGTGTTCCTAACGCAGAGTGAAGACAGTGTGTTCCTAACGCAGAGTTGCGGAGTATGTGCATGGAGCAGAGTGATGACAGTGTGTTCCTAATACAGAGTGAAGACAGTTTGTTCCTAATGCAGAGTGAAGACAGTGTGTTCCTAACGCAGAGTGAAGACAGTGTGTTCCTAACGCATAGTGAAGACAGTGGTTGCCTAACGCAGAGTTGCTGGGTATGTGCATGGAGCAGAATCAAGAGAGTGTGTGCCTAGAGCAGAGTGAAGATAGTGTGTTCGTAATGCAGAGTTGCGGTGTACGTGCATGGAGCAGATTGAAGACAGTGTGTTCCTAGAGCAGAATGAAGACAGGGTGTTCCTAACGCAGAGTTAAGACAGTGTGTTCCTAACGCAGAGTTGCGGTGTATGTGCATGGAGCAGAGTGAAGACAGTGTGTTCCTAGAGCAGAGTGAAGACAGTGTGTTCCTAATGCAGAGTTAAGACAGTGTGTTCCTAGTGCAGAATGAAGACAGTGTATTCCTAGAGCAGAGTGAAGACAGTGTGTTCCTAATGCAGAGTTGGGGTGTATGTGCATGGAGCAGAGTGAAGACAGTGTATTCCTAGAGCAGAGTGAAGACATTATGTTCCTTACGCAGAGTGAAGACTGTGTGTTCCTAGAGCAGAATGAAGACAGTGTGTTCCTAACGCAGAGTTGCGGTGTATGTGCATGGAGCAGAGTGATGACAGTGTGTTCCTAGAGCAGAGTGAAGACAGTTTGTTCCTAATACAGAGTGAAGACAGTGTGTTCCTAATGCAGAATGAAGACAGTGTGTTCCTAACGCATAGTGAAGACAGTGTGTTCCTACCGCATAGTGAAGACAGTGTGTTCCTAACGCATAGTGAAGACATTGTGTTCCTAACGCAGAGTTGCGGGGTTTGTGCATGGAGCAGAGTGAAGACAGTGTGTGCCTAGAGCAGAGTGAAGACAGTATGTTCCTAATGCATAGTGAAGACAGTGTGTTCCTAACGCAGAGTTACGGTGTATGTGCATGGAGCAGCGTGAGGACAGTGTGTTCCTAAGGCAGAGTGAAGACAGTGTCTTCCTAGAGCAGAGTGAAGACAGTGTGTTCCTAACGCATAGTGAACACAGTGTGTTCCTAACGCATAGTGAAGACAGTATGTTCCTAACGCATAGTGAAGACTGTGTTCCTAATGCAGAGTTGCGGGGTATGTGCATGGAGCAGAATGAAGACAGTGTGTGCCTAGAGCAGAGTGAAGACAGTATGTTCCTAATACATAGAGAAGACAGTGTGTTCCTAACGCAGAGTTACGGTGTATGTGCATGGAGCAGAGTGAAGAAGACAGTGTGTTTTTAATTCAGCGTGAGGACAGTGTGTTCCTAAGGCAGAGTGAAGACAGGGTCTTCCTAGAGCAGTGTGAAGACAGTGTGTTCCTAACGCATAGTGAATACAGTGTGTTCCTAATGCATAGTGAAGACAGTGTGTTTCTAGAGCAGAGTGAAGACAGTGTGTCCCTAACGCAGAGGTGTGGTGTACGTGCATGGAGCAGAGTGAAGCCAGTGTGTTCCTGGAGCAGAATGAAGACAGTGTGTTCCTGGAGCCGAATGAAGACATTGCATTCCTAATGCAGAGTTGCGAAGTATGCGCATGGAGCAGAGTGAAGACAGTGTGTTCCTAGAGCAGAGTGAAGACAGTGTGTTCGTAATGCAGAGTGAAGACAGTGAGTTCCTAGAGCAGAGTGAAGACAGTGTGTTCCTAAGGCAGAGTGAAGACAGTGTGTTCCTATAGCAGAGTGAAGACAGTGTGTTCCTAATGCAGATTGAAGACAGTGTGTTCCTAGAGCACAGTGAAGACAGTGTGTTCCTAGCGCAGAGTTGCAGTGTATGTACATGGAGGAGAGAAAAGACAGTGTGTTCCTAGAGCAGAGTGAAGACAGTGTGTACCTAAGGCAGCGTGAAGACAGTGTGTTCCTAAGGCAGAGTGAAGACAGTGTCTACCTAGAGGAGAGTGAATACAGTGTGTTCCTAACGCATAGTGAAGACAGTGTGTTCCTAATTCATAGTGAAGACAGTGTCTTCCTATAGCAGAGTGAAGACAGTGTGTTTCTAGAGCATATGGAGACAGTGTGTTCCTACCGCATAGTGAAGACAGTGTGTTCCCAACGCATAGTGAAGACAGTATGTTCCTAACGCATAGTGAAGACATTGTGTTCCTAACGCAGATTTGCGGGGTATGTGCATGGAGCAGAGTGAAGACAGTGTGTGCCTAGAGCAGAGTGAAGACAGTATGTTCCTAATGCATAGTGAAGAGAGTGTGTTCCTTACGCAGAGTTACGGTGTATGTGCATGGAGCAGAGTGAAGAAGACAGTGTGTTTTTAATTCAGCGTGAGGACAGTGTGTTCCTAAGGCAGAGTGAAGACAGTGTCTTCCTAGAGCAGAGTGAAGACAGTGTGTTCCTAATGCATAGTGAAAACAGTGTGTTCCTAATGCATAGTGAAGACAGTGTGTTCCTAGAGCAGAGTGAAGACAGTGTGTTCGTAACGCACAGTTGCGGTGTACGTGCATGGAGCAGAGTGAAGCCAGTGTGTTCCTAACGCAGAGTGAAGACAGTGTGTTCCTAACACAGAGTTGCGGAGTATGTGCATGGAGCAGAGTGATGACAGTGTGTTCCTAATACAGAGTGAAGACAGTGTGTTCCTAACGCATAGTGAAGACAGTGTGTTCCTAACGCATAGTGAAGACAGTATGTTCCTAACGCATAGTGAAGACAGTGGTTGCCTAACGCAGAGTTGCTGGGTATGTGCATGGAGCAGAATCAAGAGAGTGTGTGCCTAGAGCAGAGTGAAGATAGTGTGTTCGTAATGCAGAGTTGCGGTGTACGTGCATGGAGCAGATTGAAGACAGTGTGTTCCTAGAGCAGAGTGAAGACAGTATGTTCATAATGCAGAGTGAAGACAGTGTGTTCCTAGAGCAGAATGAAGACAGGGTGTTCCTAACGCAGAGGTAAGACAGTGTGTTCCTAACGCAGAGTTGCGGTGTATGTGCATGGAGCAGAGTGAAGACAGTGTGTTCCTAGAGCTGAGTGAAGACAGTGTGTTCCTAATGCAGAGTTAAGACAGTGTGTCCTAGTGCAGAATGAAGACAGTGTATTCCTAGAGCAGAGTGAAGACAGTGTGTTCCTAATGCAGAGTTGGGGTGTATGTGCATGGAGCAGAGTGAAGACAGTGTATTCCTAGAGCAGAGTGAAGACATTATGTTCCTTACGCAGAGTGAAGACAGTGTGTTCCTAGAGCAGAATGAAGACAGTGTGTTCCTAACGCAGAGTTGCGGTGTATGTGCATGGAGCAGAGTGATGACAGTGTGTTCCTAGAGCAGAGTGAAGACAGTTTGTTCCTAATACAGAGTGAAGACAGTGTGTTCCTAATGCAGAATGAAGACAGTGTGTTCCTAACGCATAGTGAAGACAGTGTGTTCCTACCGCATAGTGAAGACAGTGTGTTCCTAACGCATAGTGAAGACATTGTGTTCCTAACGCAGAGTTGCGGGGTTTGTGCATGGAGCAGAGTGAAGACAGTGTGTGCCTAGAGCAGAGTGAAGACAGTATGGTCCTAATGCATAGTGAAGACAGTGTGTTCCTAACGCAGAGTTACGGTGTATGTGCATGGAGCAGAGTGAAGAAGACAGTGTGTTTTTAATTCAGCGTGAGGACAGTGTGTTCCTAAGGCAGAGTGAAGACAGTGTCTTCCTAGAGCAGAGTGAAGACAGTGTGTTCCTAACGCATAGTGAATACAGTGTGTTCCTAAAGCATAGTGAAGACAGTGTGTTCCTAGAGCAGAGTGAAGACAGTGTGTTCGTAACGCAGAGTTGCGGTGTACGTGCATGGAGCAGATCGAAGACAGTGTGTTCCTAAGGCAGAGTGAAGACAGTGTGTTCCTAACGCATAGTGAAGACAGTGTGTTCCTAACGCATAGTGAAGACAGTATGTTCCTAACGCATAGTGAAGACTGTGTTCCTAACGCAGAGTTGCGGGGTATGTGCATGGAGCAGAATGAAGACAGTGTGTGCCTAGAGCAGAGTGAAGACAGTATGTTCCTAATACATAGTGAAGACAGTGTGATCCTAACGCAGAGTTACGGTGTATGTGCATGGAGCAGAGTGATGACAGTGTGTTCCTAATACAGAGTGAAGACAGTTTGTTCCTAATGCAGAGTGAAGACAGTGTGTTCCTAACGCATAGTGAAGACAGTATGTTCCTAACGCATAGTGAAGACTGTGTTCCTAACGCAGAGTTGCGGGGTATGTGCATGGAGCAGAATGAAGACAGTGTGTGCCTAGAGCAGAGTGAAGACAGTATGTTCCTAATACATAGTGAAGACAGTGTGTTCCTAACGCAGAGTTACGGTGTATGTGCATGGAGCAGAGTGAAGAAGTCAGTGTGTTTTTAATTCAGCGTGAGGACAGTGTGTTCCTAAGGCAGAGTGAAGACAGGGTCTTCCTAGAGCAGAATGAGGACAGTGTGTTTCTAAAGCATAGTGAATACAGTGTGTTCCTAATGCATAGTGAAGACAGTGTGTTTCTAGAGCAGAGTGAAGACAGTGTGTCCCTAACGCAGAGTTGTGGTGTACGTGCATGGAGCAGAGTGAAGCCAGTGTGTTCCTGGAGCAGAATGAAGACAGTGTGTTCCTGGAGCAAAATGAAGACAGTGCATTCCTAATGCAGAGTTGCGAAGTATGTGCATGGAGCAGAGGGAAGACAGTGTGTTCCTAGAGCAGAGTGAAGACAGTGTGTTCGTAATGCAGAGTGAAGACAGTGAGTTCCTAGAGCAGAGTGAAGACAGTGTTCCTAAATCAGAGTGAAGACAGTGTGTTCCCATGGCAGAGTGAAGACAGTGTGTTCCTAAGGCAGATTGAAGACAGTGTGTTCCTAGAGCACAGTGAAGACAGTGTGTTCCTAGCGCAGAGTTGCAGTGTATGTACATGGAGGAGAGAAAAGACAGTGTGTTCCTAGAGCAGAGTGAAGACAGTGTGTTCCTAAGGCAGAGTGAAGACAGTGTGTTCCTAAGGCAGAGTGAAGACAGTGTCTACCTAGAGGAGAGTGAATACAGTGTGTTCCTAACGCATAGTGAAGACAGTGTGTTCCTAATTCATAGTGAAGACAGTGTCTTCCTATAGCAGAGTGAAGACAGTGTGTTTCTAGAGCATATGGAGACAGTGTGTTCCTACCGCATAGTGAAGACAGTGTGTTCCTAACGCATAGTGAAAACAGTATGTTCCTAACGCATAGTGAAGACATTGTGTTCCTAACGCAGATTTGAGGGGTATGTGCATGGAGCAGAGTGAAGACAGTGTGTGCCTAGAGCAGAGTGAAGACAGTATGTTCCTAATGCATGGTGAAGACAGTGTGTTCCTTACGCCGAGTTAAGGTGTATGTGCATGGAGCAGAGTGAAGAAGACAGTGTGTTTTTAATTCAGCGTGAGGACAGTGTGTTCCTAAGGCAGAGTGAAGACAGTGTCTTCCTAGAGCAGAGTGAAGACAGTGTGTTCCTAGAGCAGAGTGAAGACAGTGTGTCCGTAACGCAGAGTTTTGGTGTACGTGCTTGGAGCAGAGTGAAGCCAGTGTGTTCCTAGAGCAGAGTGAAGACAGTTTGTTCCTAACGCAGAGTGAAGCCAGTGTGTTCCTGGAGCAGAATGAAGACAGTGTGTTCCTGGAGCAGAATGAAGTCAGTGCGTTCCTAATGCAGAGTTGCGAAGTATGTGCATGGAGCAGAGTGAAGACAGTGTGTTCCAAGAGCAGAGTGAAGACAGTGTGTTCGTAATGCAGAGTGAAGACAGTGAGTTCTAATAGCAGAGTGAAGACAGTGTTCCTAAATCAGAATGAAGACAGTGTGTTCCCACGGCAGAGTGAAGACAGTGTGTTCCTAATGCAGAGTGAAGAGAGTGTGTTCCTAGAGCAGAGTGAAGACAGTGTGTTCCTAGAGAAGAATGAAGACAGTGTTTTCCAAATGCAGAGTGAAGACCGTGTGTTCCTAATGCAGAGTGAGGACAGTGTGTTCCTAGAGCAGAGTGAAGACAGTGTGTTCCTAATGCAGAGTTAAGACAGTGTGTTCCTAGTGCAGAATGAAGACAGTGTATTCCTAGAGCAGAGTGAAGACAGTGTGTTCCTAATGCAGAGTTGGGGTGTATGTGCATGGAGCAGAGTGAAGACAGTGTATTCCTAGAGCAGAGTGAAGACATTATGTTCCTTACGCAGAGTGAAGACAGTGTGTTCCTAGAGCAGAATGAAGACAGTGTGTTCCTAACGCAGAGTTGCGGTGTATGTGCATGGAGCAGAGTGAAGACAGTGTGTTCCTAGAGCAGAGTGAAAACAGTTTGTTCCTAATACAGAGTGAAGACAGTGTGTTCCTAATGCAGAATGAAGACAGTGTGTTCCTAACGCATAGTGAAGACAGAGTGTTCCTACCGCATAGTGAAGACAGTGTGTTCCTAACGCATAGCGAAGACATTGTGTTCCTAATGCAGAGTTGCGGGGTTTGTGCATGGAGCAGAGTGAAGACAGTGTGTGCCTAGAGCAGAGTGAAGACAGTATGTTCCTAATTCATAGTGAAGACAGTGTGTTCCTAACGCAGAGTTACGGTGTATGTGCATGGAGCAGAGTGAAGAATTCAGTGTGTTTTTAATTCAGCGTGAGGACAGTGTGTTCCTAAGGCAGAGTGAAGACATTGTCTTCCTAGAGCAGAGTGAAGACAGTGTGTTCCTAACGCATAGTGAATACAGTGTGTTCCTAATGCATAGTGAAGACAGTGTGTTCCTAGAGCAGAGTGAAGACAGTGTGTTTGTAACGCAGAGTTGCGGTGTACGTGCATGGAGCAGATTGAAGACAGTGTGTTCCTAACGCAGAGTGAAGACAGTGTGTTCCTAACGCAGAGTTGCGGTGTATGTGCATGGAGCAGAGTGATGACAGTGTGTTCCTAATACAGAGTGAAGACAGTTTGTTCCTAATGCAGAGTGAAGACAGTGTGTTCCTAACGCATAGCGAAGACAGTGTGTTCCTAACGCATAGTGAAGACAGTATGTTCCTAACGCATAGTGAAGACTGTGTTCTTAACGCAGAGTTGCGGGGTATGTGCATGGAGCAGAATGAAGACAGTGTGTGCCTAGAGCAGAGTGAAGACAGTTTGTTCCTAATACATAGTGAAGACAGTGTGTTCCTAACGCAGAGTTACGGTGTATGTGCATGGAGCAGAGTGAAGAAGACAGTGTGTTTTTAATTCAGCGTGAGGACAGTGTGTTCCTAAGGCAGAGTGAAGACAGGGTCTTCCTAGAGCAGAGTGAAGACAGTGTGTTCCTAACGCATAGTGAATACAGTGTGTTCCTAATGCATAGTGAAGACAGTGTGTTTCTAGAGCAGAGTGAAGACAGTGTGTCCCTAACGCAGAGTTGTGGTGTACGTGCATGGAGCAGAGTGAAACCAGTGTGTTCCTGGAGCAGAATGAAGACAGTGTGTTCCTGGAGCAGAATGAAGACAGAGCATTCCTAATGCAGAGTTGCGCAGTAGGTGCATAGAGCAGAGTGAAGACAGTGTGTTCCTAGAGCAGAGTGAAGACAGTGTGTTCGTAATGCAGAGTGAAGACAGTGAGTTCCTAGAGCAGAGTGAAGACAGTGTTCCTAAATCAGAGTGAAGACAGTGTGTTCCCACGGCAGAGTGAAGACAGTGTGTTCCTAATGCAGAGTGAAGAGAGTGTGATCCTAGAGCAGAGTGAAGACAGTGTGTTCCTAGAGAAGAATGAAGACAGTGTTTTCCTAATGCAGAGTGAAGACCGTGTGTTCCTAATGCAGAGTGAAGACAGTGTGTTCCTCGAGCAGAGTGAAGACAGTGTGTTCCTAACGCAGAGTTGCAGTGTATGTGCAGGGAGCAGAGTGAAGACAGTGTGTTCCTCGAGCAGAATAAAGACACTGTGTTCCTAATGCAGAGTGAAGACAGTGTGTTCCTATAGCAGAGTGAAGACAGTGTGTTCCTAAGGCAGATTGAAGACAGTGTGTTCCTAGAGCACAGTGAAGACAGTGTGTTCCTAGCGCAGAGTTGCAGTGTATGTACATGGAGGAGAGAAAAGACAGTGTGTTCCTAGAGCAGAGTGAAGACAGTGTGTTCCTAAGGCAGAGTGAAGACAGTGTGTTCCTAAGGCAGAGTGAAGACAGTGTCTTCCTAGAGGAGAGTGAATACAGTGTGTTCCTAACGCATAGTGAAGACAGTGTGTTCCTAATTCATAGTGAAGACAGTGTCTTCCTATAGCAGAGAGAAGACAGTGTGTTTCTAGAGCATATGGAGACAGTGTGTTCCTACCGCATAGTGAAGACCATGTGTTCCTAACGCATAGTGAAGACAGTATGTTCCTAACGCATAGTGAAGACATTGTGTTCCTAACGCAGATTTGTGGGGTATGTGCATGGAGCAGAGTGAAGACAGTGTGTGCCTAGAGCAGAGTGAAGACAGTATGTTCCTAATGCATAGTGAAGACAGTGTGTTCCTTACGCAGAGTTACGGTGTATGTGCATGGAGCAGAGTGAAGAAGACAGTGTGTTTTTAATTCAGCGTGAGGACAGTGTGTTCCTAAGGCAGAGTGAAGACAGTGTCTTCCTAGAGCAGAGTGAAGACAGTGTGTTCCTAGAGCAGAGTGAAGACAGTGTGTCCCTAACGCAGAGTTGTGGTGTACGTGCATGGAGCAGAGTGAAGCCAGTGTGTTACTAGAGCAGAGTGAAGACAGTTTGTTCCTAACACAGAGTGAAGCCAGTGTGTTCCTGGAGCAGAATGAAGACAGTGCGTTCCTAATGCAGAGTTGCGAAGTATGTGCATGGAGCAGAGTGAAGACAGTGTGTTCCTAGAGCAGAGTGAAGACAGTGTGTTCGTAATGCAGAGTGAAGACAGTGAGTTCCAATAGCAGAGTGAAGACAGTGTTCCTAAATCAGAATGAAGATAGTGTGTTCCCACGGCAGAGTGAAGACAGTGTGTTCCTAATGCAGAGGGAAGAGAGTGTGTCCCTAGAGCAGAGTGAAGACAGTGTGTTCCTAGAGAAGAATGAAGACAGTGTTTTCCTAATGCAGAGTGAAGACCGTGTGTTCCTAATGCAGAGTGAAGACAGTGTGTTCCTCGAGCAGAGTGAAGAGAGTGTGTTCCTAAGGCAGAGTTGCAGTGTATGTGTATGGAGCAGAGTGAAGACAGTGTGTTCCTAGAGCAGAATAAAGACACTGTGTTCCTAATGCAGAGTGAAGACAGTGTGTTCCTATAGCAGAGTGAAGACAGTGTGTTCCTAAGGCAGATTGAAGACAGTGTGTTCCTAGAGCACAGTGAAGACAGTGTGTTCCTAACGCAGAGTTGCGGTGTATGTGCATGGAGAAGAGTGAAGACAGTGTGTTCCTAGAGCAGAGTGAAGACAGTGTGTTCCTAATGCAGAGTGAAGACAGTGTGTTCCTAAGGCAGAGTGAAGACAGTGTGTTCCTAGAGCAGAATGAAGACAGTGTGTTCCTAACGCAGAGTTGCGGTGTATGTGCATGGAGCAGAGTGATGACAGTGTGTTCCTAGAGCAGAGTGAAGACAGTTTGTTCCTAATACAGAGTGAAGACAGTGTGTTCCTAATGCAGAATGAAGACAGTGTGTTCCTAACGCATAGTGAAGACAGTGTGTTCCTACCGCATAGTGAAGACAGTGTGTTCCTAACGCATAGTGAAGACATTGTGTTCCTAATGCAGAGTTGCGGGGTTTGTGCATGGAGCAGAGTGAAGACAGTGTGTGCCTAGAGCAGAGTGAAGACAGTATGTTCCTAATGCATAGTGAAGACAGTGTGTTCCTAACGCAGAGTTACGGTGTATTTGCATGGAGCAGAGTGAAGAAGACAGTGTGTTTTTAATTCACGTGAAGACAGTGTGTTCCTAAGGCAGAGTGAAGACAGTGTCTTCCTAGAGCAGAGTGAAGACAGTGTGTTCCTAACGCATAGTGAATACAGTGTGTTCCTAATGCCTAGTGAAGACAGTGTGTTCCTAGAGCAGAGTGAAGACAGTGTGTTCGTAACGCAGAGTTGCGGTGTACGTGCATGGAGCAGATTGAAGGCAGTGTGTTCCTAACGCAGAGTGAAGACAGTGTGTTCCTAATGCACATTTGCGGAGTATGTGCATGGAGAAGAGTGATGACAGTGTGTTCCTAATACAGAGTGAAGACAGTTTGTTCCTAATGCAGAGTGAAGACAGTGTGTTCCTAACGCATAGCGAAGACAGTGTGTTCCTAACGCATATTGAAGACACTATGTTCCTAACGCATAGTGAAGACTGTGTTCCGAACGCAGAGTTGCGGGGTATGTGCATGGAGCAGAATGAAGACAGTGTGTGCCTAGAGCAGAGTGAAGACAGTGTGTCCCTAACGCAGAGTTGTGGTGTTCGTGCATGGAGCAGAGTGAAGCCAGTGTGTTCCTGACGCAGAATGAAGACAGTGTGTTCCTGGAGCAGAATGAAGACAGTGCATTCCTAATGCAGATTGCGAAGTATGTGCATAGAGCAGAGTGAAGACAGTGTGTTCCTAGAGCAGAGTGAAGACAGTGTGTTCGTAATGCAGAGTGAAGACAGTGAGTTCCTAGAGCAGAGTGAAGACAGTGTTCCTAAATCAGAGTGAAGACAGTGTGTTCCCACGGCAGAGTGAAGACAGTGTGTTCCTAATGCAGAGTGAAGAGAGTGTGTTCCTAGAGCAGAGTGAAGAGAGTGTGTTCCTAACGCAGAGTTGCAGTGTATGTGCATGGAGCAGAGTGAAGACAGTGTGTTCCTAGAGCAGAATAAAGACACTGTGTTCCTAATGCAGAGTGAAAACAGTGTGTTCCTATAGCAGAGTGAAGACAGAGTGTTCCTAAGTCAGATTGAAGACAGTGTGTTCCTAGAGCACAGTGAAGACAGTGTGTTCCTAGCGCAGAGTTGCAGTGTATGTACATGGAGGAGAGAAAAGACAGTGTGTTCCTAGAGCAGAGTGAAGACAGTGTGTTCCTAAGGCAGAGTGAAGACAGTGTCTTCCTAGAGGAGAGTGAATACAGTGTGTTCCTAACGCATAGTGAAGACAGTGTGTTCCTAATTCATAGTGAAGACAGTGTCTTCCTATAGCAGAGTGAAGACAGTGTGTTTCTAGAGCATATGGAGACAGTGTGTTCCTACCGCATAGTGAAGACCGTGTGTTCCTAACGCATAGTGAAGACAGGATGTTCCTAACGCATAGTGAAGACATTGTGTTCCTAACGCAGATTTGTGGGGTGTGTGCATGGAGCAGAGTGAAGACAGTGTGTGCCTAGAGCAGAGTGAAGACAGTATGTTCCTAATGCATAGTGAAGACAGTGTGTTCCTTACGCAGAGTTACGGTGTATGTGCATGGAGCAGAGTGAAGAAGACAGTGTGTTTTTAATTCAGCGTGAGGACAGTGTGTTCCTAAGGCAGAGTGAAGACAGTGTCTTCTTAGAGCAGAGTGAAGACAGTGTGTTCCTAGAGCAGAGTGAAGACAGTGTGTCCCTAACGCAGAGTTGTGGTGTACGTGCATGGAGCAGAGTGAAGCCAGTGTGTTCCTAGAGCAGAGTGAAGACAGTTTGTTCCTAACACAGAGTGAAGCCAATGTGTTCCTGGAGCAGAATGAAGACAGTGCGTTCCTAATGCAGAGTTGCGAAGTATGTGCATGGAGCAGAGTGAAGACAGTGTGTTCCTAGAGCAGAGTGAAGACAGTGTGTTCGTAATGCAGAGTGAAGACAGTGAGTTCCAATAGCAGAGTGAAGACAGTGTTCCTAAATCAGAATGAAGACAGTGTGTTCCCACGGCAGAGTGAAGACATTGTGTTCCTAATGCAGAGGGAAGAGAGTGTGTTCCTAGAGCAGAGTGAAGACAGTGTGTTCCTAGAGAAGAATGAAGACAGTGTTTTGCTAATGCAGAATTAAGACCGTGTGTTCCTAATGCAGAGTGAAGACAGTGTGTTCCTCGAGCAGAGTGAAGAGAGTGTGTTCCTAACGCAGAGTTGCAGTGTATGTGCATGGAGCAGAGTGAAGACAGTGTGTTCCTATAGCAGAGTGAAGACAGTGTGTTCCTAAGGCAGAGTGAAGACAGTGTGTTCCTAGAGCAGAATGAAGACAGTGTGTTCCTAACGCAGAGTTGCGGTGTATGTGCATGGAGCAGAGTGATGACAGTGTGTTCCTAGAGCAGAGTGAAGACAGTTTGTTCCTAATACAGAGTGAAGACAGTGTGTTCCTAATGCAGAATGAAGACAGTGTGTTCCTAACGCATAGTGAAGACAGTGTGTTCCTACCGCATAGTGAAGACATTGTGTTCCTAATGCAGAGTTGCGGGGTTTGTGCATGGAACAGAGTGAAGACAGTGTGTGCCTAGAGCAGAGTGAAGACAGTATGTTCCTAATGCATAGTGAAGACAGTGTGTTCCTAACGCAGAGTTACGGTGTATGTGCATGGAGCAGAGTGAAGAAGACAGTGTGTTTTTAATTCAGCGTGAGGACAGTGTGTTCCTAAGGCAGAGTGAAGACAGTGTCTTCCTAGAGCAGAGTGAAGACAGTGTGTTCCTAACGCATAGTGAATACAGTGTGTTCCTAATGCATAGTGAAGACAGTGTATTCCTAGAGCAGAGTGAAGACAGTGTGTTCGTAACGCAGAGTTGCGGTGTACATGCATGGAGCAGAGTGATGACAGTGTGTTCCTAATACAGAGTGAAGACAGTTTGTTCCTAATGCAGAGTGAAGACAGTGTGTTCCTAACGCATAGCGAAGACAGTGTGTTCCTAACGCATAGTGAAGACAGTATGTTCCTAACGCATAGTGAAGACTGTGTTCCTAACGCAGAGTTGCGGGGTATGTGCATGGAGCAGAATGAAGACAGTGTGTGCCTAGAGCAGACTGAAGACAGTATGTTCCTAATACATAGTGAAGACAGTGTGTTCCTAACGCAGAGTTACGGTGTATGTGCATGGAGCAGAGTGAAGAAGACAGTGTGTTTTTAATTCAGCGTGAGGACAGTGTGTTCCTAAGGCAGAGTGAAGACAGGGTATTCCTAGAGCAGAGTGAAGACAGTGTGTTCCTAACGCATAGTGAATACAGTGTGTTCCTAATGCATAGTGAAGACAGTGTGTTTCTAGAGCAGAGTGAAGACAGTGTGTCTGTAACGCAGAGTTGTTGTGTACGTGCATGGTGCAGAGTGAAACCAGTGTGTTCCTGGAGCAAAATGAAGACAGTGTGTTCCTGGAGCAGAATGAAGACAGTGCATTCCTAATGCAGAGTTGCGAAGTATGTGCATGGAGCAGAGTGAAGACAGTGTGTTCCTAGAGCAGAGTGAAGACAGTGTGTTCGTAATGCAGAGGGAAGACAGTGAGTTCCTAGAGCAGAGTGAAGACAGTGTTCCTAAATCAGAGTGAAGAAAGTGTGTTCCCACGGCAGAGTGAAGACAGTGTGTTCCTAATGCAGAGTGAAGAGAGTGTGTTCCTAGAGCAGAGTGAAGACAGTGTGTTCCTAGAGAAGAATGAAGACAGTGTTTTCCTAATGCAGAGTGAAGACCGTGTGTTCCTAATGCAGAGTGAAGACAGTGTGTTCCTCGAGCAGAGTGAAGACAGTGTGTTCCTAACGCAGAGTTGCAGTGTATGTGCATGGAGCAGAGTGAAGACAGTGTGTTCCTAGAGCAGAATAAAGACACTGTGTTCTTAATGCAGAGTGAAGACAGTGTGTTCCTATAGCAGAGTGAATACAGTGTGTTCCTAAGTCAGATTGAAGACAGTGTGTTCCTAGAGCACAGTGAAGACAGTGTGTTCCTAGCGCAGAGTTGCAGTGTATGTACATGGAGGAGAGAAAAGACAGTGTGTTCCTAGAGCAGAGTGAAGACAGTGTGTTCCTAAGGCAGAGTGAACAGTGTGTTCCTAAGGCAGAGTGAAGACAGTGTCTTCCTAGAGGAGAGTGAATACAGTGTGTTCCTAACGCATAGTGAAGACAGTGTGTTCCTAATTCATAGTGAAGACAGTGTCTTCCTATAGCAGAGTGAAGACAGTGTGTTTCTAGAGCATATGGAGACAGTGTGTTCCTACCGCATAGTGAAGACATTGTGTTCCTAACACATAGTGAAGACAGTATGTTCCTAACGCATAGTGAAGACATTGTGTTCCTAACACAGATTTGCGGGGTATGTGCATGGAGCAGAGTGAAGACAGTGTGTGCCTAGAGCAGAGTTATGACAGTATGTTCCTAATGCATAGTGAAGACAGTGTGTTCCTTACGCAGAGTTACGGTGTATGTGCATGGAGCAGAGTGAAGAAGACAGTGTGTTTTTAATTCAGCGTGAGGACAGTGTGTTCCTAAGGCAGAGTGAAGACAGTGTCTTCCTAGAGCAGAGTGAAGACAGTGTGTTCCTAGAGCAGAGTGAAGACAGTGTGTCCCTAACGCAGAGTTGTGGTGTACGTGCATGGAGCAGAGTGAAGCCAGTGTGTTCCTAACGCAGAGTGAAGAAAGTTTGTTCCTAACGCAGAGTGAAGCCAGTGTGTTCCTGGAGCAGAATGAAGACAGTGCGTTCCTAATGCAGAGTTGCGAAGTATGTGCATTGAGCAGAGTGAAGACAGTGTGTTCCTAGAGCAGAGTGAAGACAGTGTGTTCGTAATGCAGAGTGAAGACAGTGAGTTCCAATAGCAGTGTGAAGACAGTGTGTTCCTAAATCAGAATGAAGACAGTGTGTTCCCACGGCAGAGTGAAGACAGTGTGTTCCTAATGCAGAGTGAAGAGAGTGTGTTCCTAGAGCAGAGTGAAGACAGTGTGTTCCTAGAGAAGAATGAAGACAGTGTTTTCCTAATGCAGAGTGAAGACCGTGTGTTCCTAATGCAGAGTGAAGACAGTGTGTTCCTCGAGCAGAGTGAAGAGAGTGTGTTCCTAACGCAGAGTTGCAGTGTATGTGCATGGAGCAGAGTGAAGACAGTGTGTTCCTAGAGCAGAATAAAGACACTGTGTTCCTAATGCAGAGTGAAGACAGTGTGTTCCTATAGCAGAGTAAAGACAGTGTGTTCCTAAGGCAGATTGAAGACAGTGTGTTCCTAGAGCACAGTGAAGACAGTGTGTTCCTAACGCAGAGATGCGGTGTATGTGCATGGAGAAGAGTGAAGACAGTGTGTTCCTCGAGCAGAGTGAAGACAGTGTGTTCCTAATGCAGAGTGAAGACAGTGTGTTCCTAAGGCAGAGTGAAGACAGTGTGTTCCTAGAGCAGAATGAAGACAGTGTGTTCCTAACGCAGAGTTGCGGTGTATGTGCATGGAGCAGAGTTATGACAGTGTGTTCCTAGAGCAGAGTGAAGACAGTTTGTTCCTAATACAGAGTGAAGACAGTGTGTTCCTAATGCAGAATGAAGACAGTGTGTTCCTAACGCATAGTGAAGACAGTGTGTTCCTACCGCATAATGAAGACAGTGTATTCCTGATTCATAGTGAAGACAGTGTCTTCCTAATGCAGACTGAAGACAGTGTGTTCGTAGAGCAGAGTGAAGACAGTGTGTTCGTAATGCAGAGTTGCGGTGTACTTGCATAGAGCAGATTGAAGACAGTGTATTCCAAGAGCACAGTGAAGACAGTATGTTCATAATGCAGAGTGAAGACAGTGTGTTCATAGAGCAGAATGAAGACAGGGTGTTCCTAAATCAGAGTGAAGACAGTGCGTTCCTAACGAAGAGTTGCTGTGTACGTGCATGGAGCAGATTGAAGACAGTGTGTTCCTAGAGCAGAGTGAAGACAGTGTGTTCCTAGAGCAGAATGAAGACACTGTGTTCCTAATGCACAGTGAAAACCGTGTGTTCCTATGCAGAGTGAAGACAGTGTGTTCCTAGAACAGAGTGAAGACAGTGTGTTCCTAATGCAGAGTGAAGACAGTGTGTTTCTAAGGCAGAGTGAAGACAGTGTCTTCCTAGAGGAGAGTGAATACAGTGTGTTCCTAACGCATAGTGAAGACAGTGTGTTCCTAATTCATAGTGAAGACAGTGTCTTCCTATAGCAGAGTGAAGACAGTGTGTTTCTAGAGCAGGTGGAGACAGTGTGTTCCTAATGCAGACTGAAGACAGTGTGTTCCTAGAGCAGAGTGAAGACAGTTTGTTCCTAATGCAGAGTGAAGACAGTGTCTTCCTAGAGCAGAGTGAAGACAGTGTGTTCCTAAGCAGAGTTGCGGTGTATGTGCATGGAGCACAGTGAAGACAGTGATTTCCTAGAGCAGAGTGAAGACAGTGTGTTCCTAACGCATAGTGAAGACAGTGTGTTCCTAATGCAGCGTGAAGACAGTGTCTTCCTAGAGCAGAGTGAAGACAGTGTGTTCCTACAACAGATGAAGACAGTTTGTACCTAACGCAGATTGAAGACAGTGTGTTCCTAGAGCAGAGTGAAGACAGTGTGTTCCTAAATCAGAGTGAAGACATTGTGTTCCTAAAGCAGAGTGAAGACAGTGTGTTCCTAATGCAGAGTTGCGGTGTATGTGCATTGAGCAGAGTGAAGGCAGTGTGTTCCTAGAGCAGAGTGAAGACATTATGTTCCTAACGCAGAGTGAATACAGTGTGTTCCTAGAGCAGAGTGAAGACAGTGTGTTCCTAATGCAGAGTGAAGACAGGGTGTTCCTAAATCAGAGTGAAGACAGTGTGTTCGTAGAGCAGAGTGAAGACAGTGTGTTCCTAATGCAGAGTTGCGGTGTGTGTGCATGGAGCAGTGTGAAGACAGTGTGTTCCTAGAGCAGAGTGAAGACAGTTTGTTCCTAATGCAGAGTGAAGACAGTGTGTTCCTAATGCAGAGTTAAGACAGTGTGTTCCTAACGCATAGTGAAGACAGTGTGTTCCTACCGCATAGTGAAGACAGTGTGTTCCAACGTATAGTGAAGACAGTATGTTCGTCATGCATAGTGAAATCAGTGTGTTCCTAACACAGAGTTGCAGTGTATGTGCATGGAGCAGAGTGAAGACAGTGAGTTCCTAGAGCAAGATAAGACAGTGTTCCTAACGCATAGTGAAGACAGTGTGTTCCTAAGCAGAGTGAAGACAGTGTGTTCCTAAAGTATAGTGAAGACAGTGTGTTCCTAATGCATAGTGAAGACAGTGTGTTTCTAGAGCAGAGTGAAGACAGTGTGTCTGTAACGCAGAGTTGTTGTGTACGTGCATGGTGCAGAGTGAAACCAGTGTGTTCCTGGAGCAAAATGAAGACAGTGTGTTCCTGGAGCAGAATGAAGACAGTGCATTCCTAATGCAGAGTTGCGAAGTATGTGCATGGAGCAGAGTGAAGACAGTGTGTTCCTAGAGCAGAGTGAAGACAGTGTGTTCGTAATGCAGAGGGAAGACAGTGAGTTCCTAGAGCAGAGTGAAGACAGTGTTCCTAAATCAGAGTGAAGAAAGTGTGTTCCCACGGCAGAGTGAAGACAGTGTGTTCCTAATGCAGAGTGAAGAGAGTGTGTTCCTAGAGCAGAGTGAAGACAGTGTGTTCCTAGAGAAGAATGAAGACAGTGTTTTCCTAATGCAGAGTGAAGACCGTGTGTTCCTAATGCAGAGTGAAGACAGTGTGTTCCTCGAGCAGAGTGAAGACAGTGTGTTCCTAACGCAGAGTTGCAGTGTATGTGCATGGAGCAGAGTGAAGACAGTGTGTTCCTAGAGCAGAATAAAGACACTGTGTTCTTAATGCAGAGTGAAGACAGTGTGTTCCTATAGCAGAGTGAAGACAGTGTGTTCCTAAGTCAGATTGAAGACAGTGTGTTCCTAGAGCACAGTGAAGACAGTGTGTTCCTAGCGCAGAGTTGCAGTGTATGTACATGGAGGAGAGAAAAGACAGTGTGTTCCTAGAGCAGAGTGAAGACAGTGTGTTCCTAAGGCAGAGTGAACAGTGTGTTCCTAAGGCAGAGTGAAGACAGTGTCTTCCTAGAGGAGAGTGAATACAGTGTGTTCCTAACGCATAGTGAAGACAGTGTGTTCCTAATTCATAGTGAAGACAGTGTCTTCCTATAGCAGAGTGAAGACAGTGTGTTTCTAGAGCATATGGAGACAGTGTGTTCCTACCGCATAGTGAAGACATTGTGTTCCTAACACATAGTGAAGACAGTATGTTCCTAACGCATAGTGAAGACATTGTGTTCCTAACACAGATTTGCGGGGTATGTGCATGGAGCAGAGTGAAGACAGTGTGTGCCTAGAGCAGAGTTATGACAGTATGTTCCTAATGCATAGTGAAGACAGTGTGTTCCTTACGCAGAGTTACGGTGTATGTGCATGGAGCAGAGTGAAGAAGACAGTGTGTTTTTAATTCAGCGTGAGGACAGTGTGTTCCTAAGGCAGAGTGAAGACAGTGTCTTCCTAGAGCAGAGTGAAGACAGTGTGTTCCTAGAGCAGAGTGAAGACAGTGTGTCCCTAACGCAGAGTTGTGGTGTACGTGCATGGAGCAGAGTGAAGCCAGTGTGTTCCTAACGCAGAGTGAAGAAAGTTTGTTCCTAACGCAGAGTGAAGCCAGTGTGTTCCTGGAGCAGAATGAAGACAGTGCGTTCCTAATGCAGAGTTGCGAAGTATGTGCATTGAGCAGAGTGAAGACAGTGTGTTCCTAGAGCAGAGTGAAGACAGTGTGTTCGTAATGCAGAGTGAAGACAGTGAGTTCCAATAGCAGTGTGAAGACAGTGTGTTCCTAAATCAGAATGAAGACAGTGTGTTCCCACGGCAGAGTGAAGACAGTGTGTTCCTAATGCAGAGTGAAGAGAGTGTGTTCCTAGAGCAGAGTGAAGACAGTGTGTTCCTAGAGAAGAATGAAGACAGTGTTTTCCTAATGCAGAGTGAAGACCGTGTGTTCCTAATGCAGAGTGAAGACAGTGTGTTCCTCGAGCAGAGTGAAGAGAGTGTGTTCCTAACGCAGAGTTGCAGTGTATGTGCATGGAGCAGAGTGAAGACAGTGTGTTCCTAGAGCAGAATAAAGACACTGTGTTCCTAATGCAGAGTGAAGACAGTGTGTTCCTATAGCAGAGTAAAGACAGTGTGTTCCTAAGGCAGATTGAAGACAGTGTGTTCCTAGAGCACAGTGAAGACAGTGTGTTCCTAACGCAGAGATGCGGTGTATGTGCATGGAGAAGAGTGAAGACAGTGTGTTCCTCGAGCAGAGTGAAGACAGTGTGTTCCTAATGCAGAGTGAAGACAGTGTGTTCCTAAGGCAGAGTGAAGACAGTGTGTTCCTAGAGCAGAATGAAGACAGTGTGTTCCTAACGCAGAGTTGCGGTGTATGTGCATGGAGCAGAGTTATGACAGTGTGTTCCTAGAGCAGAGTGAAGACAGTTTGTTCCTAATACAGAGTGAAGACAGTGTGTTCCTAATGCAGAATGAAGACAGTGTGTTCCTAACGCATAGTGAAGACAGTGTGTTCCTACCGCATAATGAAGACAGTGTATTCCTGATTCATAGTGAAGACAGTGTCTTCCTAATGCAGACTGAAGACAGTGTGTTCGTAGAGCAGAGTGAAGACAGTGTGTTCGTAATGCAGAGTTGCGGTGTACGTGCATAGAGCAGATTGAAGACAGTGTATTCCAAGAGCACAGTGAAGACAGTATGTTCATAATGCAGAGTGAAGACAGTGTGTTCATAGAGCAGAATGAAGACAGGGTGTTCCTAAATCAGAGTGAAGACAGTGCGTTCCTAACGAAGAGTTGCTGTGTACGTGCATGGAGCAGATTGAAGACAGTGTGTTCCTAGAGCAGAGTGAAGACAGTGTGTTCCTAGAGCAGAATGAAGACACTGTGTTCCTAATGCACAGTGAAAACCGTGTGTTCCTATGCAGAGTGAAGACAGTGTGTTCCTAGAACAGAGTGAAGACAGTGTGTTCCTAATGCAGAGTGAAGACAGTGTGTTTCTAAGGCAGAGTGAAGACAGTGTCTTCCTAGAGGAGAGTGAATACAGTGTGTTCCTAACGCATAGTGAAGACAGTGTGTTCCTAATTCATAGTGAAGACAGTGTCTTCCTATAGCAGAGTGAAGACAGTGTGTTTCTAGAGCAGGTGGAGACAGTGTGTTCCTAATGCAGAGTTGCGGTGTATGTACATTGAGCAGAGTGAAGACAGTGTGTTCCTTGAGCAGAGTGAAGACAGTGTTCCTAAATCAGAGTGAAGACAATGTGTTCCTTAGGCAGAGTGAAGACAGTGTGTTCCTAATGCAGAGTGAAGAGAGTGTATTCCTAGAGGAGAGTGAAGACAGTGTGTTCCTAATGCAGAGTGAAGACCGTGTGTTCCTAATGCAGAGTGAAGACAGTGTGTTCCTCGAGCAGAGTGAAGAGAGTGTGTTCCTAACGCAGAGTTGCAGTGTATGTGCATGGAGCAATGTAAAGACAGTGTGTTCCTAGAGCAGAATAAAGATAGTGTGTTCCTAATGCAGAGTGAAGACAGTGTGTTCCTATAGCAGAGTGAAGACAGTGTCTTCCTAGAGCAGAGTGAAGACAGTGTGTTCCTAAATGAGAAAGAAAACAGTGTGTTCCTGCAGCAGAGTGAAGACAGTGTGTTCCTCGATCAGAGTGAAGACAGTGTGTTCCTAACGCAGAGTTGCAGTGTATGTACATGGAGCAGAGTGAAGACAGTGTGTTCCTAGAGCAGAATAAAGACAGTGTGTTCCTAATGCAGAGTTAAGACAGTGTGTTCCTAATGCAGAGTAAAGACAGTGTGTTTCTAGAGAAGAGTGAAGACAGTGTGTTCCTAATGAAGAGTGAGGTCAGTGTATTACTAATGCAGAGTGAAGCCAGTGTGTTCCTAGAGCAGAGTGAAGACAGTGTGTCCCTAACGCAGAGTTGTGGTGTACGTGCATGGAGCAGAGTGAAGCCAGTGTGTTCCTAGAGCAGAATGAAGACAGTGTGTTCCTGGAGCAGAATGAAGACAGTGTGTTCCTAACGCAGAGTGAAGACAGTGCGTTCCTAATGCAGAGTTGCGAAGTATGTGCATGGAGTAGAATGAAGACAGAGTGTTCCTATAGCAGAGTGAAGACAGTGTGTTCGTAATGCAGAGTGAAGACAGTGAGTTCCTAGAGCAGAGTGAAGACAGTGTTCCTAAATCAGAGTAAGGACAGTGTGTTCCTAAGGCAGAGTGAAGACAGTGTGTTCCTATTGCAGAATGAAGACAGTGTGTTCCTAAATGTGATAGAAAACAGTGTGTTCCTGCAGCAGAGTGAAGACAGTGTGTTCCTAATGCAGAGTGAAGACAGTGTGTTCCTAATGCAGAGTAAAGACAGTGTGTTCCTAGAGAAGAGTGAAGACAGTGTGTTCCTAATACAGAGTGAGGTCAGTGTATTACTAATGCAGCGTGAAGACAGTGTGTTCCTAGAACAGAGTGAAGACAGTGTGTTCCTATCGCAGAGTTGCGGTGTATGTGTATGGAGCTAAGTGAAGACAGTGTGTTCCTAGAGCAGAGTGAAAACAGTGTGTTCCTAATGCAGACTGAACAGTGTGTTACTAGAGCAGAGTGAAGACAGTGTGTTCCTAATGCAGAGTTGCGGTGTACGTGCATAGAGCAGATTGAAGACAGTATGTTCCTAGAGCAGAGTGAAGACAGTATGTTCATAATGCAGAGTGAAGACAGTGTGTTCCTGATGCAGAGTGAAGACACTGTGTTCCTGATGCAGAGTGAAGACAATGTGTTCCTAGAGCAGAGTGAAGACAGTATGTTCCTTACGCAGAGTTAAGACATTGTGTTCCTAGAGGAGAAAGAAGACAGTGTGTTCCTAGAACAGAGTGTAGACAGTGTGTTCCTAGAACAGAGTGAAGACAGTGTGTTCTTCATGCTGAGTGAAGACAGTGTGTTCCTATAGCAGAGTGAAGACAGTGTGTTCCTAATGCAGAGTGAAGACAGTGTGTTCCTAGAGCAGAGTGAAGACAGTGTGTTCCTAACGCATTTGCGGTGTATGTGCATGTAGCAGAGTGAAGACAGTGTGTTCCTAGAGCAGAGAGAAGACCGTGTGCTCCTAATGCAGAGTGAAGACAGTGTGTTCCTAATGCATAGTGAAGACAGTGTGTTCTTAGAGCAGAGTGAAGACAGTGTGTTACTAACGCAGAGTTGTGGTGTACGTGCATGGAGCAGAGTGATGCCAGTGTGTTCCTAGAGCAGAGTGAAGACAGTTTGTTCCTAACGCAGAGTGAAGACAGTGTGTTCCTGGAGCAGAATGAAGAAAGTGTGTTCCTAACGCAGAGTTGCGAAGTATGTGCAAGGAGTAGAGTGAAGACAGTGTGTTCCTAGAGCAGAGTGAAGTCAGTTTGTTCCTAACGCAGAGTGAAGACAGTGTGTTCCTGGAGCAGAATGAAGAAAGTGTGTTCCTAACGCAGAGTTGCGAAGTATGTGCAAGGAGTAGAGTGAAGACAGTGAGTTCCTAGAGCAGAGTGAAGACAGTGTTCCTAAATCAGAGTGAAGACAATGTGTTCCTTAGGCAGAGTGAAGACAGTGTGTTCCTAATGCAGAGTGAAGAGAGTGTATTCCTAGAGGAGAGTGAAGACAGTGTGTTCCTAATGCAGAGTGAAGACCGTGTGTTCCTAATGCAGAGTGAAGACAGTGTGTTCCTCGAGCAGAGTGAAGAGAGTGTGTTCCTAACGCAGAGTTGCAGTGTATGTGCATGGAGCAATGTAAAGACAGTGTGTTCCTAGAGCAGAATAAAGATAGTGTGTTCCTAATGCAGAGTGAAGACAGTGTGTTCCTATAGCAGAGTGAAGACAGTGTCTTCCTAGAGCAGAGTGAAGACAGTGTGTTCCTAAATGAGAAAGAAAACAGTGTGTTCCTGCAGCAGAGTGAAGACAGTGTGTTCCTCGATCAGAGTGAAGACAGTGTGTTCCTAACGCAGAGTTGCAGTGTATGTACATGGAGCAGAGTGAAGACAGTGTGTTCCTAGAGCAGAATAAAGACAGTGTGTTCCTAATGCAGAGTTAAGACAGTGTGTTCCTAATGCAGAGTAAAGACAGTGTGTTTCTAGAGAAGAGTGAAGACAGTGTGTTCCTAATGAAGAGTGAGGTCAGTGTATTACTAATGCAGAGTGAAGCCAGTGTGTTCCTAGAGCAGAGTGAAGACAGTGTGTCCCTAACGCAGAGTTGTGGTGTACGTGCATGGAGCAGAGTGAAGCCAGTGTGTTCCTAGAGCAGAATGAAGACAGTGTGTTCCTAACGCAAAGTGAAGACAGTGCGTTCCTAATGCAGAGTTGCGAAGTATGTGCATGGAATAGAGTGAAGACAGTGTGTTCCTATAGCAGAGTGAAGACAGTGTGTTCCTGGAGCAGAATGAAGACAGTGTGTTCCTAACGCAGAATGAAGACAGTGCGTTCCTAATGCAGAGTTGCGAAGTATGTGCATGGAGTAGAATGAAGACAGAGTGTTCCTATAGCAGAGTGAAGACAGTGTGTTCGTAATGCAGAGTGAAGACAGTGAGTTCCTAGAGCAGAGTGAAGACAGTGTTCCTAAATCAGAGTAAGGACAGTGTGTTCCTAAGGCAGAGTGAAGACAGTGTGTTCCTATTGCAGAATGAAGACAGTGTGTTCCTAAATGTGATAGAAAACAGTGTGTTCCTGCAGCAGAGTGAAGACAGTGTGTTCCTAATGCAGAGTGAAGACAGTGTGTTCCTAATGCAGAGTAAAGACAGTGTGTTCCTAGAGAAGAGTGAAGACAGTGTGTTCCTAATACAGAGTGAGGTCAGTGTATTACTAATGCAGCGTGAAGACAGTGTGTTCCTAGAACAGAGTGAAGACAGTGTGTTCCTATCGCAGAGTTGCGGTGTATGTGTATGGAGCTAAGTGAAGACAGTGTGTTCCTAGAGCAGAGTGAAAACAGTGTGTTCCTAATGCAGACTGAACAGTGTGTTACTAGAGCAGAGTGAAGACAGTGTGTTCCTAATGCAGAGTTGCGGTGTACGTGCATAGAGCAGATTGAAGACAGTATGTTCCTAGAGCAGAGTGAAGACAGTATGTTCATAATGCAGAGTGAAGACAGTGTGTTCCTAGAGCAGAATGAAGACAGGGTGTTCCTAACGCAAAGTGAAGACAGTGCGTTCCTAACGAAGAGTTGCTGTGTACGTGCATGGAGCAGATTGAAGACAGTGTGTTCCTAGAGCAGAGTGAAGACAGTGTGTTCCTGATGCAGAGTGAAGACAGTGTGTTCCTGATGCAGAGTGAAGACACTGTGTTCCTGATGCAGAGTGAAGACAATGTGTTCCTAGAGCAGAGTGAAGACAGTATGTTCCTTACGCAGAGTTAAGACATTGTGTTCCTAGAGGAGAAAGAAGACAGTGTGTTCCTAGAACAGAGTGTAGACAGTGTGTTCCTAGAACAGAGTGAAGACAGTGTGTTCTTCATGCTGAGTGAAGACAGTGTGTTCCTATAGCAGAGTGAAGACAGTGTGTTCCTAATGCAGAGTGAAGACAGTGTGTTCCTAGAGCAGAGTGAAGACAGTGTGTTCCTAACGCATTTGCGGTGTATGTGCATGTAGCAGAGTGAAGACAGTGTGTTCCTAGAGCAGAGAGAAGACAGTGTGCTCCTAATGCAGAGTGAAGACAGTGTGTTCCTAATGCATAGTGAAGACAGTGTGTTCTTAGAGCAGAGTGAAGACAGTGTGTTACTAACGCAGAGTTGTGGTGTACGTGCATGGAGTAGAGTGATGCCAGTGTGTTCCTAGAGCAGAGTGAAGACAGTTTGTTCCTAACGCAGAGTGAAGACAGTGTGTTCCTGGAGCAGAATGAAGAAAGTGTGTTCCTAACGCAGAGTTGCGAAGTATGTGCAAGGAGTAGAGTGAAGACAGTGTGTTCCTAGAGCAGAGTGAAGACAGTTTGTTCCTAACGCAGAGTGAAGACAGTGTGTTCCTGGAGCAGAATGAAGAAAGTGTGTTCCTAACGCAGAGTTGCGAAGTATGTGCAAGGAGTAGAGTGAAGACAGTGAGTTCCTAGAGCAGAGTGAAGACAGTGTTCCTAAACCAGAGTGAAGACAATGTGTTCCTTAGGCAGAGTGAAGACAGTTTGTTCCTAATGCAGAGTGAAGAGAGTGTATTCCTAGAGGAGAGTGAAGACAGTGTGTTCCTAAATGAGAAAGAAAACAGTGTGTTCCTGCAGCAGAGTGAAGACAGTGTGTTCCTCGATCAGAGTGAAGACAGTGTGTTCCTAACGCAGAGTTGCAGTGTATGTACATGGAGCAGAGTGAAGACAGTGTGTTCCTAGAGCAGAATAAAGACAGTGTGTTCCTAATGCAGAGTTAAGACAGTGTGTTCCTAATGCAGAGTAAAGACAGTGTGTTTCTAGAGAAGAGTGAAGACAGTGTGTTCCTAATGAAGAGTGAGGTCAGTGTATTACTAATGCAGAGTGAAGCCAGTGTGTTCCTAGAGCAGAGTGAAGACAGTGTGTCCCTAACGCAGAGTTGTGGTGTACGTGCATGGAGCAGAGTGAAGCCAGTGTGTTCCTAGAGCAGAATGAAGACAGTGTGTTCCTAACGCAAAGTGAAGACAGTGCGTTCCTAATGCAGAGTTGCGAAGTATGTGCATGGAGTAGAGTGAAGACAGTGTGTTCCTATAGCAGAGTGAAGACAGTGTGTTCCTGGAGCAGAATGAAGACAGTGTGTTCCTAACGCAGAGTGAAGACAGTGCGTTCCTAATGCAGAGTTGCGAAGTATGTGCATGGAGTAGAATGAAGACAGTGTGTTCCTATAGCAGAGTGAAGACAGTGTGTTCGTAAGGCAGAGTGAAGACAGTGAGTTCCTAGAGCAGAGTGAAGACAGTGTTCCTAAATCAGAGTGAGGACAGTGTGTTCCTAAGGCAGAGTGAAGACAGTGTGTTCCTATTGCAGAATGAAGACAGTGTGTTCCTAAATGAGATAGAAAACAGTGTGTTCCTGCAGCAGAGTGAAGACAGTTTGTTCCTAATGCAGAGTGAAGACAGTGTGTTCCTAATGCAGAGTAAAGACAGTGTGTTCCTAGAGAAGAGTGAAGACAGTGTGTTCCTAATACAGAGTGAGGTCAGTGTATTACTAATGCAGCGTGAAGACAGTGTGTTCCTAGAACAGAGTGAAGACAGTGTGTTCCTATCGCAGAGTTGCGGTGTATGTGTATGGAGCTAAGTGATGACAGTGTGTTCCTAGAGCAGAGTGAAAACAGTGTGTTCCTAATGCAGACTGAACAGTGTGTTACTAGAGCAGAGTGAAGACAGTGTGTTCCTAATGCAGAGTTGCGGTGTACGTGCATAGAGCAGATTGAAGACAGTATGTTCCTAGAGCAGAGTGAAGACAGTATGTTCATAATGCAGAGTGAAGACAGTGTGTTCCTAGAGCAGAATATAGACAGGGTGTTCCTAACGCAAAGTGAAGACAGTGCGTTCCTAACGAAGAGTTGCTGTGTACGTGCATGGAGCAGATTGAAGAGAGTGTGTTCCTAGAGCAGAGTGAAGACAGTGTGTTCCTAGAGCAGAATGAAGACACTGTGTTCCTTATGCACAGTGAAGACCGTGTGTTCCTATGCCGAGTGAAGACAGTGTGTTCCTAATGTAGAGTGAAGACTGTGTCTTCCTAGAGCAGAGTGAAGACAGTGTGTTCCTAACGCAGAGTTGCGGTGTATGTGCATGGAGCACAGTGAAGACAGTGTTTTCCTAGAGCAGAGTGAAGACAGTGTGTTCCTAAAGCATAGTGAAGACAGTGTGTTCCTAATGCAGCGAGAAGACAGTGTCTTCCTAGAGCAGAGTGAAGACAGTGTGTCCCTACAACGGAATGAAGACAGTTTGTACCTAACGCAGAGTGAAGACAGTGTGTTTCTAGAGCAGAGTGAAGACAGTGTGTTCCTAAATCAGAGTGAAGACATTGTGTTCCTAAAGCAGAGTGAAGACAGTGTGTTCCTAATGCAGAGTTGCGGTGTATGTACATTGAGCAGAGTGAAGACAGTGTGTTCCTTGAGCAGAGTGAAGACATTATGTTCCTAACGCAGAGTGAATACAGTGTGTTCCTAGAGCAGAGTGAAGACAGTATGTTCCTAATGCAGAGTGAAGACAGTGTGTTCCTAAATCAGAGTGAAGACAGTGTGTTCGTAGAGCATAGTGAAGACAGTGTGTTCCTAATGCAGAGTTGCGGTGTATGTGCATGGAGCAGTGTGAAGACAGTGTGTTCCTAGAGCAGAGTGAAGACAGTTTGTTCCTAATGCAGAGTGAAGACAGTGTGTTCCTAATGCAGAGTTAAGACAGTGTGTTCCTAACGCATAGTGAAGACAGTGTGTTCCTACCGCATAGTGAAGACAGTGTGTTCCAACGTATAGTGAAGAGAGTATGTTCTTAATGCATAGTGAAGTCAGTGTGTTCCAAACAAAGAGTTGCAGTGTATGTGCATGGAGCAGAGTGAAGACAGTGAGTTCCTAGAGCAAGATAAGACAGTGTTCCTAACGCATAGTGAAGACAGTGTGTTCCTAAGCAGAGTGAAGACAGTGTGTTCCTAAAGCATAGTGAAGACACTGTGTTCCTAATGCATAGTGAAGACAGTGTCTTCCTAGAGCAGTGTGAAGACAGTATGTTCCTAACGCATAGTGAAGACAGTGTGCTCCTAATGCATAGTGAAGACAGTGTGTTCCTAGAGCAGAGTGAAGACAGTGTGTTCCTAATACAGAGTTGCCGTGTACGTGCATGGAGCAGAGTGAAGCCAGTGTGTTCCTAGAGCAGAGTGAAGACAGTTTGTTCCTAACGCAGAGTGAAGACAGTGTGTTCCTGGAGCAGAATGAAGACAGTGTGTTCCTAACGCAGAGTTGCGAAGTATGTGCATGGAGTAGAGTGAAGACAGTGTGTTCCTATAGCAGAGTGAAGACAGTGTGTTCGTAAAGCAGAGTGAAGACAGTGAGTTCCTAGAGCAGAGTGAAGACAGTGTGTTCCTGATGCAGAGTGAAGACAGTGTGTTCCTGATGCAGAGTGAAGACACTGTGTTCCTGATGCAGAGTGAAGACAATGTGTTCCTAGAGCAGAGTGAAGACAGTATGTTCCTTACGCAGAGTTAAGACATTGTGTTCCTAGAGGAGAAAGAAGACAGTGTGTTCCTAGAGCAGAGTGTAGACAGTGTGTTCCTAGAACAGAGTGAAGACAGTGTGTTCTTCATGCTGAGTGAAGACAGTGTGTTCCTATAGCAGAGTGAAGACAGTGTGTTCCTAATGCAGAGTGAAGACAGTGTGTTCCTAGAGCAGAGTGAAGACAGTGTGTTCCTAACGCATTTGCGGTGTATGTGCATGGAGCAGAGTGAAGACAGTGTGTTCCTAGAGCAGAGAGAAGACAGTGTGCTCATAATGCAGAGTGAAGACAGTGTGTTCCTAATGCATAGTGAAGACAGTGTGTTCTTAGAGCAGAGTGTAGACAGTGTGTTACTAACGCAGAGTTGTGGTGTACGTGCATGGAGCAGAGTGATGCCAGTGTGTTCCTAGAGCAGAGTGAAGACAGTTTGTTCCTAACGCAGAATGAAGACAGTGTGTTCCTAACGCAGAGTTGCGAAGTATGTGCAAGGAGTAGAGTGAAGACAGTGAGTTCCTAGAGCAGAGTGAAGACAGTGTTCCTAAATCAGAGTGAAGACAGTGTGTTCCTAATGCAGAGTGAAGAGAGTGTATTCCTAGAGGAGAGTGAAGACAGTGTGTTCCTAATGCAGAGTGAAGACCGTGTGTTCCTAATGCAGAGTGAAGACAGTGTGTTCCTCGAGCAGAGTGAAGAGAGTGTGTTCCTAACGCAGAGTTGCAGTGTATGTGCATGGAGCAATGTAAAGACAGTGTGTTCCTAGAGCAGAATAAAGACAGTGTGTTCCTAATGCAGAGTGAAGACAGTGTGTTCCTATAGCAGAGTGAAGACAGTGTCTTCCTAGAGCAGAGTGAAGACAGTGTGTTCCTAAATGAGAAAGAAAACAGTGTGTTCCTGCAGCAGAGTGAAGACAGTGTGTTCCTCGAGCAGAGTGAAGACAGTGTGTTCCTAACGCAGAGTTGCAGTGTATGTACATGGAGCAGAGTGAAGACAGTGTGTTCCTAGAGCAGAATAAAGACAGTGTGTTCCTAATGCAGAGTTAAGACAGTGTGTTCCTAATGCAGAGTAAAGACAGTGTGTTTCTAGAGAAGAGTGAAGACAGTGTGTTCCTAATGAAGAGTGAGGTCAGTGTATTACTAATGCAGAGTGAAGCCAGTGTGTTCCTAGAGCAGAGTGAAGACAGTGTGTCCCTAACGCAGAGTTGTGGTGTACGTGCATGGAGCAGAGTGAAGCCAGTGTGTTCCTAGAGCAGAATGAAGACAGTGTGTTCCTAACGCAAAGTGAAGACAGTGCGTTCCTAATGCAGAGTTGCGAAGTATGTGCATGGAGTAGAGTGAAGACAGTGTGTTCCTATAGCAGAGTGAAGACAGTGTGTTCCTGGAGCAGAATGAAGACAGTGTGTTCCTAACGCAGAGTGAAGACAGTGCGTTCCTAATGCAGAGTTGCGAAGTATGTGCATGGAGTAGAATGAAGACAGTGTGTTCCTATAGCAGAGTGAAGACAGTGTGTTCGTAATGCAGAGTGAAGACAGTGAGTTCCTAGAGCAGAGTGAAGACAGTGTTCCTAAATCAGAGTGAAGACAATGTGTTCCTAAGGCAGAGTGAAGACAGTGTGTTCCTATTGCAGAATGAAGACAGTGTGTTCCTAAATGAGATAGAAAACAGTGTGTTCCTGCAGCAGAGTGAAGACAGTGTGTTCCTAATGCAGAGTGAAGACAGTGTGTTCCTAATGCAGAGTAAAGACAGTGTGTTCCTAGAGAAGAGTGAAGACAGTGTGTTCCTAATACAGAGTGAGGTCAGTGTATTACTAATGCAGCGTGAAGACAGTGTGTTCCTAGAACAGAGTGAAGACAGTGTGTTCCTATCGCAGAGTTGCGGTGTATGTGTATGGAGCTAAGTGAAGACAGTGTGTTCCTAGAGCAGAGTGAAAACAGTGTGTTAATAATGCAGACTGAACAGTGTGTTACTAGAGCAGAGTGAAGACAGTGTGTTCCTAATGCAGAGTTGCGGTGTACGTGCATAGAGCAGATTGAAGACAGTATGTTCCTAGAGCAGAGTGAAGACAGTATGTTCATAATGCAGAGTGAAGACAGTGTGTTCCTAGAGCAGAATGAAGACAGGGTGTTCCTAACGCAAAGTGAAGACAGTGCGTTCCTAACGAAGAGTTGCTGTGTACGTGCATGGAGCAGATTGAAGACAGTGTGTTCCTAGAGCAGAGTGAAGACAGTGTGTTCCTAGAGCAGAATGAAGACACTGTGTTCCTAATGCACAGTGAAGACCGTGTGTTCCTATGCCGAGTGAAGACAGTGTGTTCCTAATGTAGAGTGAAGACTGTGTCTTCCTAGAGCAGAGTTAAGACAGTGTGTTCCTAAAGCAGAGTTGCGGTGTATGTGCATGGAGCACAGTGAAGACAGTGTTTTCCTAGAGCAGAGTGAAGACAGTGTGTTCCTAACGCATAGTGAAGACAGTGTGTTCCTAATGCAGCGAGAAGACAGTGTCTTCCTAGAGCAGAGTGAAGACAGTGTGTCCCTACAACGGAATGAAGACAGTTTGTACCTAACGCAGAGTGAAGACAGTGTGTTTCTAGAGCAGAGTGAAGACAGTGTGTTCCTAAATCAGAGTGAAGACATTGTGTTCCTAAAGCAGAGTGAAGACAGTGTGTTCCTAATGCAGAGTTGCGGTGTATGTACATTGAGCAGAGTGAAGACAGTGTGTTCCTTGAGCAGAGTGAAGACATTATGTTCCTAACGCAGATGAATACAGTGTGTTCCTAGAGCAGAGTGAAGACAGTATGTTCCTAATGCAGAGAGAAGACAGTGTGTTCCTAAATCAGAGTGAAGACAGTGTGTTCGTAGAGCATAGTGAAGACAGTGTGTTCCTAATGCAGAGTTGCGGTGTATGTGCATGGAGCAGTGTGAAGACAGTGTGTTCCTAGAGCAGAGTGAAGACAGTTTGTTCCTAATGCAGAGTGAAGACAGTGTGTTCCTAATGCAGAGTTAAGACAGTGTGTTCCTAACGCATAGTGAAGACAGTGTGTTCCTACCGCATAGTGAAGACAGTGTGTTCCAACGTATAGTGAAGAGAGTATGTTCTTAATGCATAGTGAAGTCAGTGTGTTCCAAACACAGAGTTGCAGTGTATGTGCATGGAGCAGAGTGAAGACAGTGAGTTCCTAGAGCAAGTGAAGACAGTGTTCCTAACGCATAGTGAAGACAGTGTGTTCCTAAGCAGAGTGAAGACAGTGTGTTCCTAAAGCATAGTGAAGACACTGTGTTCCTAATGCATAGTGAAGACAGTGTCTTCCTAGAGCAGTGTGAAGACAGTATGTTCCTAACGCATAGTGAAGACAGTGTGCTCCTAATGCATAGTGAAGACAGTGTGTTCCTAGAGCAGAGTGAAGACAGTGTGTTCCTAATACAGAGTTGCCGTGTACGTGCATGGAGCAGAGTGAAGCCAGAGTGTTCCTAGAGCAGAGTGAAGACAGTTTGTTCCTAACGCAGAGTGAAGACAGTGTGTTCCTGGAGCAGAATGAAGACAGTGTGTTCCTAACGCAGAGTTGCGAAGTATGTGCATGGAGTAGAGTGAAGACAGTGTGTTCCTATAGCAGAGTGAAGACAGTGTGTTCGTAATGCAGAGTGAAGACAGTGAGTTCCTAGAGCAGAGTGAAGACAGTGTGTTCCTGATGCAGAGTGAAGACAGTGTGTTCCTGATGCAGAGTGAAGACACTGTGTTCCTGATGCAGAATGAAGACAATGTGTTCCTAGAGCAGAGTGAAGACAGTATGTTCCTTACGCAGAGTTAAGACATTGTGTTCCTAGAGGAGAAAGAAGACAGTGTGTTCCTAGAGCAGAGTGTAGACAGTGTGTTCCTAGAACAGAGTGAAGACAGTGTGTTCTTCATGCTGAGTGAAGACAGTGTGTTCCTATAGCAGAGTGAAGACAGTGTGTTCCTAATGCAGAGTGAAGACAGTGTGTTCCTAGAGCAGAGTGAAGACTGTGTTCCTAACGCATTTGCGGTGTATGTGCATGAAGCAGAGTGAAGACAGTGTGTTCCTAGAGCAGAGAGAAGACAGTGTGCTCATAATGCAGAGTGAAGACAGTGTGTTCCTAATGCATAGTGAAGACAGTGTGTTCTTAGAGCAGAGTGAAGACAGTGTGTTACTAACGCAGAGTTGTGGTGTACGTGCATGGAGCAGAGTGATGCCAGTGTGTTCCTAGAGCAGAGTGAAGACAGTTTGTTCCTAACGCAGAGTGAAGACAGTGTGTTCCTGGAGCAGAATGAAGAAAGTGTGTTCCTAACGCAGAGTTGCGAAGTATGTGCAAGGAGTAGAGTGAAGACAGTGTGTTCCTATAGCAGAGTGAAGACAGTGTGTTCGTAATGCAGAGTGAAGACAGTGAGTTCCTAGAGCAGAGTGAAGACAGTGTTCCTAAATCAGAGTGAAGACAGTGTGTTCCTTAGGCAGAGTGAAGACAGTGTGTTCCTAATGCAGAGTGAAGAGAGTGTATTCCTAGAGGAGAGTGAAGACAGTGTGTTCCTAATGCAGAGTGAAGACCGTGTGTTCCTAATGCAGAGTGAAGACAGTGTGTTCCTCGAGCAGAGTGAAGAGAGTGTGTTCCTAACGCAGAGTTGCAGTGTATGTGCATGGAGCAATGTAAAGACAGTGTGTTCCTAGAGCAGAATAAAGACAGTGTGTTCCTAATGCAGAGTGAAGACAGTGTGTTCCTATAGCAGAGTGAAGACAGTGTCTTCCTAGAGCAGAGTGAAGACAGTGTGTTCCTAAATGAGAAAGAAAACAGTGTGTTCCTGCAGCAGAGTGAAGACAGTGTGTTCCTCGAGCAGAGTGAAGACAGTGTGTTCCTAACGCAGAGTTGCAGTGTATGTACATGGAGCAGTGTGAAGACATTGTGTTCCTAGAGCAGAATAAAGACAGTGTGTTCCTAATGCAGAGTTAAGACAGTGTGTTCCTAATGCAGAGTAAAGACAGTGTGTTTCTAGAGAAGAGTGAAGACAGTGTGTTCCTAATGAAGAGTGAGGTCAGTGTATTACTAATGCAGAGTGAAGCCAGTGTGTTCCTAGAGCAGAGTGAAGACAGTGTGTCCCTAACGCAGAGTTGTGGTGTACGTGCATGGAGCAGAGTGAAGCCAGTGTGTTCCTAGAGCAGAATGAAGACAGTGTGTTCCTAACGCAAAGTGAAGACAGTGCGTTCCTAATGCAGAGTTGCGAAGTATGTGCATGGAGTAGAGTGAAGACAGTGTGTTCCTATAGCAGAGTGAAGACAGTGTGTTCCTGGAGCAGAATGAAGACAGTGTGTTCCTAACGCAGAGTGAAGACAGTGCGTTCCTAATGCAGAGTTGCGAAGTATGTGCATGGAGTAGAATGAAGACAGTGTGTTCCTATAGCAGAGTGAAGACAGTGTGTTCGTAATGCAGAGTGAAGACAGTGAGTTCCTAGAGCAGAGTGAAGACAGTGTTCCTAAATCAGAGTGAAGACAGTGTGTTCCTAAGGCAGAGTGAAGACAGTGTGTTCCTATTGCAGAATGAAGACAGTGTGTTCCTAAATGAGATAGAAAACAGTGTGTTCCTGCAGCAGAGTGAAGACAGTGTGTTCCTAATGCAGAGTGAAGACAGTGTGTTCCTAATGCAGAGTAAAGACAGTGTGTTCCTAGAGAAGAGTGAAGACAGTGTGTTCCTAATACAGAGTGAGGTCAGTGTATTACTAATGCAGCGTGAAGACAGTGTGTTCCTAGAACAGAGTGAAGACAGTGTGTTCCTATCGCAGAGTTGCGGTGTATGTGTATGGAGCTAAGTGAAGACAGTGTGTTCCTAGAGCAGAGTGAAAACAGTGTGTTCCTAATGCAGACTGAAAAGTGTGTTACTAGAGCAGAGTGAAGACAGTGTGTTCCCAATGCAGAGTTGCGGTGTACGTGCATAGAGCAGATTGAAGACAGTATGTTCCTAGAGTAGAGTGAAGACAGTATGTTCATAATGCAGAGTGAAGACAGTGTGTTCCTAGAGCAGAATGAAGACAGGGTGTTCCTAACGCAAAGTGAAGACAGTGCGTTCCTAACGAAGAGTTGCTGTGTACGTGCATGGAGCAGATTGAAGACAGTGTGTTCCTAGAGCAGAGTGAAGACAGTGTGTTCCTAGAGCAGAATGAAGACACTGTGTTCCTAATGCACAGTGAAGACCGTGTGTTCCTATGCCGAGTGAAGACAGTGTGTTCCTAATGTAGAGTGAAGACTGTGTCTTCCTAGAGCAGAGTGAAGACAGTGTGTTCCTAAAGCAGAGTTGCGGTGTATGTGCATGGAGCACAGTGAAGACAGTGTTTTCCTAGAGCAGAGTGAAGACAGTGTGTTCCTAACGCATAGTGAAGACAGTGTGTTCCTAATGCAGCGAGAAGACAGTGTCTTCCTAGAGCAGAGTGAAGACAGTGTGTCCCTACAACGGAATGAAGACAGTTTGTACCTAACGCAGAGTGAAGACAGTGTGTTTCTAGAGCAGAGTGAAGACAGTGTGTTCCTAAATCAGAGTGAAGACATTGTGTTCCTAAAGCAGAGTGAAGACAGTGTGTTCCTAATGCAGAGTTGCGGTGTATGTACATTGAGCAGAGTGAAGACAGTGTGTTCCTTGAGCAGAGTAAAGACATTATGTTCCTAACGCAGATGAATACAGTGTGTTCCTAGAGCAGAGTGAAGACAGTATGTTCCTAATGCAGAGAGAAGGCAGTGTGTTCCTAAATCAGAGTGAAGACAGTGTGTTCGTAGAGCATAGTGAAGACAGTGTGTTCCTAATGCAGAGTTGCGGTGTATGTGCATGGAGCAGTGTGAAGACAGTGTGTTCCTAGAGCAGAGTGAAGACAGTATGTTCCTAATGCAGAGTGAAGACAGTGTGTTCCTAATGCAGAGTTAAGACAGTGTGTTCCTAACGCATAGTGAAGACAGTGTGTTCCTACCGCATAGTGAAGACAGTGTGTTCCAACGTATAGTGAAGAGAGTATGTTCTTAATGCATAGTGAAGTCAGTGTGTTCCAAACACAGAGTTGCAGTGTATGTGCATGGAGCAGAGTGAAGACAGTGAGTTCCTAGAGCAAGTGAAGACAGTGTTCCTAACGCATAGTGAAGACAGTGTGTTCCTAAGCAGAGTGAAGACAGTGTGTTCCTAAAGCATAGTGAAGACACTGTGTTCCTAATGCATAGTGAAGACAGTGTCTTCCTAGAGCAGTGTGAAGACAGTATGTTCCTAACGCATAGTGAAGACAGTGTGCTCCTAATGCATAGTGAAGACAGTGTGTTCCTAGAGCAGAGTGAAGACAGTGTGTTCCTAATACAGAGTTGCCGTGTACGTGCATGGAGCAGAGTGAAGCCAGTGTGTTCCTAGAGCAGAGTGAAGACAGTTTGTTCCTAACGCAGAGTGAAGACAGTGTGTTCCTGGAGCAGAATGAAGACAGTGTGTTCCTAACGCAGAGTTGCGAAGTATGTGCATGGAGTAGAGTGAAGACAGTGTGTTCCTATAGCAGAGTGAAGACAGTGTGTTCGTAATGCAGAGTGAAGACAGTGAGTTCCTAGAGCAGAGTGAAGACAGTGTGTTCCTGATGCAGAGTGAAGACAGTGTGTTCCTGATGCAGAGTGAAGACACTGTGTTCCTGATGCAGAGTGAAGACAATGTGTTCCTAGAGCAGAGTGAAGACAGTATGTTCCTTACGCAGAGTTAAGACATTGTGTTCCTAGAGGAGAATGAAGACAGTGTGTTCCTAGAGCAGAGTGTAGACAGTGTGTTCCTAGAACAGAGTGAAGACAGTGTTTTCTTCATGCTGAGTGAAGACAGTGTGTTCCTATAGCAGAGTGAAGACAGTGTGTTCCTAATGCAGAGTGAAGACAGTGTGTTCCTAGAGCAGAGTGAAGACAGTGTGTTCCTAAAGCATTTGCGGTGTATGTGCATGGAGCAGAGTGAAGACAGTGTATTCCTAGAGCAGAGAGAAGACTGTGTGCTCATAATGCAGAGTGAAGACAGTGTGTTCCTAATGCATAGTGAAGACAGTGTGTTCTTAGAGCAGAGTGAAGACAGTGTGTTACTAACGCAGAGTTGTGGTGTACGTGCATGGAGCAGAGTGATGCCAGTGTGTTCCTAGAGCAGAGTGAAGACAGTTTGTTCCTAAAGCAGAGTGAAGACAGTGTGTTCCTGGAGCAGAATGAAGAAAGTGTGTTCCTAACGCAGAGTTGCGAAGTATGTGCAAGGAGTAGAGTGAAGACAGTGTGTTCCTATAGCAGAGTGAAGACAGTGTGTTCGTAATGCAGAGTGAAGACAGTGAGTTCCTAGAGCAGAGTGAAGACAGTGTTCCTAAATCAGAGTGAAGACAATGTGTTCCTTAGGCAGAGTGAAGACAGTGTGTTCCTAATGCAGAGTGAAGAGAGTGTATTCCTAGAGGAGAGTGAAGACAGTGTGTTCCTAATGCAGAGTGAAGACCGTGTGTTCCTAATGCAGAGTGAAGACAGTGTGTTCCTCGAGCAGAGTGAAGAGAGTGTGTTCCTAACGCAGAGTTGCAGTGTATGTGCATGGAGCAATGTAAAGACAGTGTGTTCCTAGAGCAGAATAAAGACAGTGTGTTCCTAATGCAGAGTGAAGACAGTGTGTTCCTATAGCAGAGTGAAGACAGTGTCTTCCTAGAGAAGAGTGAAGACAGTGTGTTCCTAAATGAGAAAGAAAACAGTGTGTTCCTGCAGCAGAGTGAAGACAGTGTGTTCCTCGAGCAGAGTGAAGACAGTGTGTTCCTAACGCAGAGTTGCAGTGTATGTACATGGAGCAGAGTGAAGACAGTGTGTTCCTAGAGCAGAATAAAGACAGTGTGTTCCTAATGCAGAGTTAAGACAGTGTGTTCCTAATGCAGAGTAAAGACAGTGTGTTTCTAGAGAAGAGTGAAGACAGTGTGTTCCTAATGAAGAGTGAGGTCAGTGTATTACTAATGCAGAGTGAAGCCAGTGTGTCCCTAGAGCAGAGTGAAGACAGTGTGTCCCTAACGCAGAGTTGTGGTGTACGTGCATGGAGCAGAGTGAAGCCAGTGTGTTCCTAGAGCAGAATGAAGACAGTGTGTTCCTAACGCAAAGTGAAGACAGTGCGTTCCTAATGCAGAGTTGCGAAGTATGTGCATGGAGTAGAGTGAAGACAGTGTGTTCCTATAGCAGAGTGAAGACAGTGTGTTCCTGGAGCAGAATGAAGACAGCGTGTTCCTAACGCAGAGTGAAGACAGTGCGTTCCTAATGCAGAGTTGCGAAGTATGTGCATGGAGTAGAATGAAGACAGTGTGTTCCTATAGCAGAGTGAAGACAGTGTGTTCGTAATGCAGAGTGAAGACAGTGAGTTCCTAGAGCAGAGTGAAGACAGTGTTCCTAAATCAGAGTGAAGACAGTGTGTTCCTAAGGCAGAGTGAAGACAGTGTGTTCCTATTGCAGAATGAAGACAGTGTGTTCCTAAATGAGATAGAAAACAGTGTGTTCCTGCAGCAGAGTGAAGACAGTGTGTTCCTGCAGCAGAGTGAAGACAGTGTGTTCCTAATGCAGAGTAAAGACAGTGTGTTCCTAGAGAAGAGTGAAGACAGTGTGTTCCTAATACAGAGTGAGGTCAGTGTATTACTAATGCAGCGTGAAGACAGTGTGTTCCTAGAACAGAGTGAAGACAGTGTGTTCCTATCGCAGAGTTGCGGTGTATGTGTATGGAGCTAAGTGAAGACAGTGTGTTCCTAGAGCAGAGTGAAAACAGTGTGTTCCTAATGCAGACTGAACAGTGTGTTACTAGAGCAGAGTGAAGACAGTGTGTTCCTAATGCAGAGTTGCGGTGTACGTGCATAGAGCAGATTGAAGACAGTATGTTCCTAGAGCAGAATGAAGACAGGGTTTTCCTAAAGCAAAGTGAAGACAGTGCGTTCCTAACGACGAGTTGCTGTGTACGTGCATGGAGCAGATTGAAGACAGTGTGTTCCTAGAGCAGAGTGAAGACAGTGTGTTCCTAGAGCAGAATGAAGACACTGTGTTCCTAATGCACAGTGAAGACCGTGTGTTCCTATGCCGAGTGAAGACAGTGTGTTCCTAATGTAGAGTGAAGACTGTGTCTTCCTAGAGCAGAGTGAAGACAGTGTGTTCCTAACGCAGAGTTGCGGTGTATGTGCATGGAGCACAGTGAAGACAGTGTTTTCCTAGAGCAGAGTGAAGACAGTGTGTTCCTAACGCATAGTGAAGCCAGTGTGTTCCTAATGCAGCGAGAAGACAGTGTCTTCCTAGAGCAGAGTGAAGACAGTGTGTCCCTACAACGGAATGAAGACAGTTTGTACCTAACGCAGAGTGAAGACAGTGTGTTTCTAGAGCAGAGTGAAGACAGTGTGTTCCTAAATCAGAGTGAAGACATTGTGTTCCTAAAGCAGAGTGAAGACAGTGTGTTCCTAAGGCAGAGTTGCGGTGTATGTACATTGAGAAGAGTGAAGACAGTGTGTTCCTTGAGCAGAGTGAAGACATTATGTTCCTAACGCAGAGTGAATACAGTGTGTTCCTAGAGCAGAGTGAAGACAGTATGTTCCTAATGCAGAGAGAAGACAGTGTGTTCCTAAATCAGAGTGAAGACAGTGTGTTCGTAGAGCATAGTGAAGACAGTGTGTTCCTAATGCAGAGTTGCGCTGTATGTGCATGGAGCAGTGTGAAGACAGTGTGTTCCTAGAGCAGAGTGAAGACAGTATGTTCCTAATGCAGAGTGAAGACAGTGTGTTCCTAATGCAGAGTTAAGACAGTGTGTTCCTAACGCATAGTGAAGACAGTGTGTTCCTACCGCATAGTGAAGACAGTGTGTTCCAACGTATAGTGAAGAGAGTATGTTCTTAATGCATAGTGAAGTCAGTGTGTTCCAAACACAGAGTTGCAGTGTATGTGCATGGAGCAGAGTGAAGACAGTGAGTTCCTAGAGCAAGTGAAGACAGTGTTCCTAACGCATAGTGAAGACAGTATGTTCCTAACGCATAGTGAAGACAGTGTGCTCCTAATGCATAGTGAAGACAGTGTGTTCCTAGAGCAGAGTGAAAACAGTGTGTTCCTAATGCAGACTGAACAGTGTGTTACTAGAGCAGAGTGAAGACAGTGTGTTCCTAATGCAGACTGAAAAGTGTGTTACTAGAGCAGAGTGAAGACAGTGTGTTACTAAAGCAGAGTGAAGATAGTGTGTTCCTAGAGCAGAGTGAAGACAGTGTGTTCCTAAAGCAGAGTTGCGGTGTATGTGCATGGAGCAGAGTGAAGACAGTGTGTTCCTAGAGCAGAGTGAAGACAGTGTGTTCCTAACGCAGACTTGCGGTGTATGTGCATGGAGCAGAGTGAAGACAGTGTGTTCCTAATGCAGAGTGAAGACTGTGTGTTCCTAATGCATAGTGAAGGCAGTGTGTTCCTGAAGCAGAGTGAAGACAGTGTGTTCCTAACGCAGAGTTGCGGTGTTCGTGCATGGAGCAGAGTGAAGACAGTGTGTTCCTAGAGCAGAATGAAGACAGTGTGTTCCTAACACAGAGTGAAGACAGTGCGATCCTAACGCAGATATCCGAAGTACGTCACGGAGCAGAGTGAACACAGTGTGTTTCTAGAGCAGAGTGAAGACAGTGTGTTCCTAATGCAGAGTGAAAACAGTGAGTTCCAAGAGCAGAGTGAAGACAGTGTTCATAAATCAGAGTGAAGACAGTGTGTTACTAATGCAGAGTAAGACAGTGTGTTCCTAACGCAGAGAAAAGACAGCGTGTTCCTAATGCAGAATGAAGACAGTGTGTTCATAGAGCAGAATGAAGACAGTGTGTTCCAAATGCAGAGTGAAGACCGTGTGTTCCTAATGCAGAGTGAAGACAGTGTGTTCCTCGACAGAGTGAAGACAGTGTGTTCCTAAGGCACATTTGCGGTGTATGTGCATGGAGCAGAGTGAAGACAGTATATTTCTAACGCATAGTGAAGAAAGTGTGTTCCTAGAGCAGAATGAAGACAGTTTGTCTCTAACGTAGAGTGAAGACAGTGTGTTCCAAACGCAGAGTTGTGGTGTATGTGCATGGAGCAGAGTGAAGACAGTGTGTTCCTAGCGGAGAGTGAAGACAGTATGTTCCTAATGCCGAGTTAATACAGTATATTCTTACAGCAGAGTGAAGACAGTGTGTTCCTAACTCATTTGCGGTGTATGTGCATGGAGCAGAGTGAAGACAGTGTTTTCCTAGAGCAGAGTGAAGACAGTGTGTTCCTAATGCATAGTGAAGACAGTGTGTTCCTAGAGCAGAGTGAAGACAGTGTGCTCCTAATGCAGAGTGAAGACAGTGTGTTCCTAATGCATAGTGAAGACAGTGTGTTTCTAGAGCAGAGTGAAGACAGTGTGCTCCTAATGCAGAGTGAAGACAGTGTGTTCCTAATGCATAGTGAAGACAGTGTGTTCCTAGAGCAGAGTGAAGACAGTCTGTTCCTAACGCAGAGTTGTGGTGTACTTGCATGGAGCAGAGTGAAGCCAGTGTGTTCCTAGAGCAGAGTGAAGACAGTTTGTTCCTAACGCAGAGTGAATACAGTGTGTTCCTAACGCAGAGTTGCAAAGTATGTGCATGGAGTAGAGTGAAGACAGTGAGTTCCTAGAGCAGAGTGAAGACAGTGTTCCTAAATAAGAGTGAAGACAGTGTGTTCCTTAGGCAGAGTGAAGACAGTGTGTTCTTAATGCAGAGTGAAGAGAGTGTATTCCTAGAGCAGAGTGAAGACAGTGTGTTCCTATAGCAGAATGAAGACAGTGTGTTCCTAATGCAGATTGAAGACCTTGTGTTCCTAATGCAGAGTGAAGACAGTGTGTTCCTAATGAAGAGTGAGGTCAGTGTATTACTAATGCAGAGTGAAGCCAGTGTGTTCCTAGAGCAGAGTGAAGACAGTGTGTTCCTAACGCAGAGTGAAGACAGTCCGTTCCTAATGCAGAGTTGCGAAGTATGTGCATGGAGTAGAGTGAAGACAGTGTGTTCCTATAGCAGAGTGAAGACAGTGTGTTCCTAGAGCAGAGTGAACACAGTGTGTTCCTAACGCATTTGCGGTGTATGTGCATGGAGCAGAGTGAAGACAGTGTGTTCCTAGAGCAGAGAGAAGACAGTGTGCTCCTAATGCAGAGTGAAGACAGTGTGTTCCTAATGCATAGTGAAGACAGTGTGTTCTTAGAGCAGAGTGAAGACAGTGTGTTACTAACGCAGAGTTGTGGTGTACGTGCATGGAGCAGAGTGATGCCAGTGTGTTCCTAGAGCAGAGTGAAGACAGTTTGTTCCTAACGCAGAGTGAAGACAGTGTGTTCCTGGAGCAGAATGAAGAAAGTGTGTTCCTAACGCAGAGTTGCGAAGTATGTGCAAGGAGTAGAGTGAAGACAGTGTGTTCCTATAGCAGAGTGAAGACAGTGTGTTCATAATGCAGAGTGAAGACAGTGAGTTCCTAGAGCAGAGTGAAGACAGTGTTCCTATATCAGAGTGAAGACAGTGTGTTCCTTAGGCAGAGTGAAGACAGTGTGTTCCTAATGCAGAGTGAAGAGAGTGTATTCCTAGAGCAGAGTGAAGACAGTGTGTTCCTAATGCAGAGTGAAGACAGTGTGTTCCTAATGCAGAGTGAAGACAGTGTGTTCCTCGAGCAGAGTGAAGAGAGTGTGTTCCTAACGCAGAGTTGCAGTGTATGTGCATGGAGCAATGTAAAGACAGTGTGTTCCTAGAGCAGAATAAAGACAGTGTGTTCCTAATGCAGAGTGAAGACAGTGTGTTCCTATAGCAGAGTGAAGACAGTGTCTTCCTAGAGCAGAGTGAAGACAGTGTGTTCCTAAATGAGAAAGAAAACAGTGTGTTCCTGCAGCAGAGTGAAGACAGTGTGTTCCTCGAGCAGAGTGAAGACAGTGTGTTCCTAACGCAGAGTTGCAGTGTATGTACATGGAGCAGAGTGAAGACAGTGTGTTCCTAGAGCAGAATAAAGACAGTGTGTTCCTAATGCAGAGTTAAGACAGTGTGTTCCTAATGCAGAGTAAAGACAGTGTGTTTCTAGAGAAGAGTGAAGACAGTGTGTTCCTAATGAAGAGTGAGGTCAGTGTATTACTAATGCAGAGTGAAGCCAGTGTGTTCCTAGAGCAGAGTGAAGACAGTGTGTCCCTAACGCAGAGTTGTGGTGTACGTGCATGGAGCAGAGTGAAGCCAGTGTGTTACTAGAGCAGAATGAAGACAGTGTGTTCCTAACGCAGAGTGAAGACAGTGCGTTTCTAATGCAGAGTTGCGAAGTATGTGCATGGAGTAGAGTGAAGACAGTGTGTTCCTATAGCAGAGTGAGGACAGTGTGTTCCTGGAGCAGAATGAAGACAGTGTGTTCCTAACGCAGAGTGAAGACAGTGCGTTCCTAATGCAGAGTTGCGAAGTATGTGCATGGAGTAGAATGAAGAGAGTCTGTTCCTATAGCAGAGTGAAGACAAGTGTGTTCGTAATGCAGAGTGAAGACAGTGAGTTCCTAGAGCAGAGTGAAGACAGTGTTCCTAAATCAGAGTGAAGACAGTGTGTTCCTAAGGCAGAGTGAAGACAGTGTGTTCCTAATGCAGAATGAAGACAGTGTGTTCCTAAATGAGATAGAAAACAGTGTGTTCCTGCTGAAGACAGTGTGTTCTTAATGCAGAGTGAAGACAGTGTGTTCCTAACGCAGAGAAAAGACAGCGTGTTCCTAATGCAGAATGAAGACAGTGTGTTCATAGAGCAGAATGAAGACAGTGTGTTCCTAATGCAGAGTGAAGACCGTGTGTTCCTAATGCAGAGTGAAGACAGTGTGTTCCTCGACAGAGTGAAGACAGTGTGTTCCTAAGGCACATTTGCGGTGTATGTGCATGGAGCAGAGTGAAGACAGTATATTTCTAACGCATAGTGAAGAAAGTGTGTTCCTAGAGCAGAATGAAGACAGTTTGTCTCTAACGTAGAGTGAAGACAGTGTGTTCCAAACGCAGAGTTGTGGTGTATGTGCATGGAGCAGAGTGAAGACAGTGTGTTCCTAGCGGAGAGTGAAGACAGTATGTTCCTAATGCCGAGTTAATACAGTATATTCTTACAGCAGAGTGAAGACAGTGTGTTCCTAACGCATTTGCGGTGTATGTGCATGGAGCAGAGTGAAGACAGTGTGTTCCTAGAGCAGAGTGAAGACAGTGTGTTCCTAATGCATAGTGAAGACAGTGTGTTCCTAGAGCAGAGTGAAGACAGTGTGCTCCTAATGCAGAGTGAAGACAGTGTGTTCCTAATGCATAGTGAAGACAGTTGTTTCTAGAGCAGAGTGAAGACAGTGTGCTCCTAATGCAGAGTGAAGACAGTGTGTTCCTAATGCATAGTGAAGACAGTGTGTTCCTAGAGCAGAGTGAAGACAGTGTGTTCCTAACGCAGAGTTGTGGTGTACTTGCATGGAGCAGAGTGAAGCCAGTGTGTTCCTAGAGCAGAGTGAAGACAGTTTGTTCCTAACGCAGAGTGAATACAGTGTGTTCCTAACGCAGAGTTGCGAAGTATGTGCATGGAGTAGAGTGAAGACAGTGAGTTCCTAGAGCAGAGTGAAGACAGTGTTCCTAAATAAGAGTGAAGACAGTGTGTTCCTTAGGCAGAGTGAAGACAGTGTGTTCTTAATGCAGAGTGAAGAGAGTGTATTCCTAGAGCAGAGTGAAGACAGTGTGTTCCTATAGCAGAATGAAGACAGTGTGTTCCTAATGCAGATTGAAGACCTTGTGTTCCTAATGCAGAGTGAAGACAGTGTGTTCCTCGAGCAGAGTGAAGACAGTGGGTTCCTAAGGCAGAGTTGCAGTGTATGTGCATGGAGCAGAGTGAAGACAGTGTGTTCCTAGAGCAGAATAAAGACAGTGTGTTCCTAATGAAGAGTGAGGTCAGTGTATTACTAATGCAGAGTGAAGCCAGTGTGTTCCTAGAGCAGAGTGAAGACAGTGTGTTCCTAACGCAGAGTGAAGACAGTCCGTTCCTAATTCAGAGTTGCGAAGTATGTGCATGGAGTAGAGTGAAGACAGTGTGTTCCTATAGCAGAGTGAAGACAGTGTGTTCGTAATGCAGAGTGAAGACAGTGAGTTCCTAAAGCAGAGTGAAGACAGTGTTCCTAAATCAGAGTGAAGACAGTGTGTTCCTAAGGCAGAGTGAAGACAGTGTGTTCCTAATGCAGAGTGAAGAGAGTGTATTCTTAGAGCAGAGTGAAGACAGTGTGTTCCTAGAGCAGAATGAAGACAGTGTGTTCCTAATGCAGAGTGAAGACCGTGTGTTCCTAATGCAGAGTGAAGACAGTGTGTTCCTCGAGCAGAGTGAAGAGAGTGTGTTCCTATAGCAGAATGAAGACAGTGTGTTCCTAATGCAGATTGAAGACCTTGTGTTCCTAATGCAGAGTGAAGACAGTGTGTTCCTCGAGCAGAGTGAAGACAGTGGGTTCCTAAGGCAGAGTTGCAGTGTATGTGCATGGAGCAGAGTGAAGACAGTGTGTTCCTAGAGCAGAATAAAGACAGTGTGTTCCTAATGCAGAGTGAAGACAGTGTGTTCCTATAGCAGAGTGAAGACAGTGTCTTCCTAGAGCAGAGTGAAGACAGTGTGTTCCTAAATGAGAAAGAAATCAGTGTGTTCCTGCAGCAGAGTCAAGACAGTGTGTTCCTCGAGCAGAGTGAAGACAGTGTGTTCCTAACGCAGAATTGCAGTGTATGTGCATGGAGCAGAGTGAAGACAGTGTGTTCCTAGAGCAGAATAAAGACAGTGTGTTCCTAATGCAGAGTAAGGACAGTGTGTTTCTAGAGAAGAGTGAAGACAGTGTGTTCCTAATGAAGAGTGAGGTCAGTGTATTACTAATGCAGAGTGAAGACAGTGTGTTCCTAGAGCAGAGTGAAGACAGTGTGTCCTTAACGCAGAGTTGTGGTTTACGTGCATGGAGCAGAGTGAAGACAGTGTGTTCCTAGAGCAGAATGAAGACAGTGTGTTCCTAACGCAGAGTGAAGACAGTGCGTTCCTAATGCAGAGTTGCGAAGTATGTGCATGGAGTAGAGTGAAGACAGTGTGTTCCTATAGCAGAGTGAAGACAGTGTGTTCCAGGAGCAGAATGAAGACAGTGTGTTCCTAACGCAGAGTGAAGACAGTCCGTTAATAATGCAGAGTTGCGAATATGTGCATGGAGTAGAGTGAAGACAGTGTGTTCCTATAGCAGAGTGAAGACAGTGTGTTCGTAATGCAGAGTGAAGACAGTGAGTTCCTAGAGCAGAGTGAAGACAGTGTTCCTAAATCAGAGTGAAGACAGTGTGTTCCTAAGGCAGAGTGAAGACAGTGTGTTCCTAATGCAGAATGAAGACAGTGTGTTCCTAATGCAGAGTGAAGACCGTGTGTTCCTAATGCAGAGTGAAGACAGTGTGTTCCTTGAGCAGAGTGAAAAGAGTGTGTTCCTAACGCAGAGTTGCAGTGTATGTGCATGGAGCAATGCGAAGACAGTGTGTTCCTAGAGCAGAATAAAGACAGTGTGTTCCTAATGCAGAGTAAAGACAGTGTGTTCCTATAGCAGAGTGAAGACAGTGTCTTCCTAGAGCAGAGTGAAGACAGTGTGTTCCTAAATGAGAAAGAAAACAGTGTGTTCCTGCAGCAGAGTGAAGACAGTGTGTTCCTAATGCAGAGTGAAGACAGTGTGTTCCTAATACAGAGTAAAGACAGTGTGTTCCTAGAGAAGAGTGAAGACAGTGTGTTCCTAATAAAGAGTGAGGTCAGTGTATTACTAATGCAGCGTGAAGACAGTGTGTTCCTAGAACAGAGTGAAGACAGTGTGTTCCTATCGCAGAGTTGCGGTGTATATGTATGGAGCTAAGTGAAGACAGTGTGTTCCTAGAGCAGAGTGAAAACACTGTGTTCCTAATGCTGACTGAACAGTGTGTTCCTAGAGCAGAGTGAAGACAATGTGTTCCTAATGCAGACTGAACAGTGTGTTACTAGAGCAGAGTGAAGACAGTGTGTTCCTAAGGCAGAGTGAAGACAGTGTGTTACTAAAACAGAGTGAAGATAGTGTGTTCCTAGAGCAGAGTGAAGACAGTGATTTCCTAAAGCAGAGTTGCGGTGTATGTGCATGGAGCAGAGTGAAGACAGTGTGTTCCTTGAGCAGAGTGAAGACAGTGTGTTCCTAGAGCAGTATGAAGACAGTTTGTCTCTTACGTAGAGTGAAGACAGTGTGTTCCAAATGCAGAGTTGTGGTGTATGTGCATGGAGCAGAGTGAAGACAGTGTGTTCCTAGCGGAGAGTGAAGACAGTATGTTCCTAATGCCGAGTTAATCCATTATGTTCCTACAGCAGAGTGAAGACAGTGTGTTCCTAACAAAGAGTTGCTGTTAGGTGCATGGGGCAGAGTGAAGACAGTGTGTTCCTAGAGTAGAGTGAAGACAGTGTGTTCCTAATGCAGAGTGAAGACAGTGTGTCCCTAATGCAGAGTGAAGACAGTGTGTTCCTAAAGCAGCGTGAAGACAGTGTGTTCCTAGAGCAGAGTGAAGACAGTGTGTTACTAACTCAGAGTTGCGGTGTACGTGCATGGAGCAGATTGAAGACTGTGTGTTCATAATGCAGAGTGAAGACAGTGTGTTCCTAGAGCAGAGTGAAGACAGTGTGTTCCTAACACAGAGTTTCGGTGTATGTGCATGGAGCAGAGTGAAGACATTGTGTTCCTAGAGCAGAATGAAGACAGTGTGTTCCTAATGCACAGTGAAGACAGTGTGTTCCTAATGCAGAGGGAAGACAGTGTGATCCTAATGCAGAATGAAGACAGTGTGTTCTTGATGCAGAGTGAAGACAGTGTGTTCCTAGAGCAGAATAAAGACAGTATGTTCTTTCAGAAGAGTGAAGACTGTGTGTTCCTTGAGCAGAATGAAGACAGTTTGTTCCTAATGCACAGTTAAGACCGTGTTTTCCTATGCAGAGTGAAGACAGTGTGTTCCTAATGCAGAGTGAAGACAATGTCTTCCTAGAGCAGAGTGAAGACAGTGTGTTCCTAACGAATAGGGAAGACAGTGTGTTCCTAACGCATAGTGAAAACAGTATGTTCCTAACGCATAGTGAAGACAGTGTGTTCCTAACGCAGAGTTGCGGTATATGTGCATGGAGCACAGTGAAGACAGTGTTTTCCTAGAGCAGAGTGAAGACAGTGTGTTCCTAACGCATAGTGAAGACAGTGTGTTCCTAATGCAGCGTGCGGACAGTGTGTTCCTACGGCAGAGTGAAGGCAGTGTCTTCCTAGAGCAGAGTGAAGACAGTGTGTTCCTAACGCATAGTGAAGACAGTGTGTTCCTAATGAATATTGAATACAGTTTCTTCCTAGAGCAGAGTGAAGACAGTGTGATCCTAACGCATAGTGAAGACAGTGTGTTCCTAAGGCAGAGTGAAGACAGTGTGTTCCTAAAGCAGAGTGAAGACAGTGTGTTCCTAGAGCAGAATGAAGACAGTGTTTTTAATGCAGAGTGAAGGCAGTGTGTTCTTAATTCAGAGTGAAGACAGTGTGTTCCTACACCAGAATGAAGACAGTTTGTTCCTAACCAGAGAGAAGACAGTGTGTTCCTAGAGCAGAGTGTAGACAGTGTGTTCCTAGAGCAGAGTGAACACAGTGTGTTCTTCATGCAGAGTGAAGACAGTGTGTTCCCATAGCAGAGAGAAGACAGTGTGTTCCTAATGCAGAGTGAAGACAGTGTGTTTCTAGAGCAGAGTGAATACAGTGTGTTACTAACGCATTTGCGGTTTATGTGCATGGAGGAGAGTGAAGACAGGGTGTTCCTAGTGCACAGTGAAGACAGTGTGCTCCTAATGCAGAGTGAAGACAGTGTGTTCCTAATGCATAGTTAAGACAGTGTGTTCCTAGAGCAGAGTGAAGACAGTGTGTTCCTAACGCAGAGTTGTGGTGTACGTGCATTGAGCAGAGTGAAGCCAGTGTGTTCCTACAACAGAGTGAAGACAGTTTGTTCCTAACGCAGAGTGAAGACTGTGTTCCTGGAGCAGAATGAAGACAGTGTGTTCCTAACGCAGAGTTGCGAAGTATGTGCATGGAATAGAGTGAAGACAGTGTGTTCCTATAGCAGAGTGAAGACAGTGTGTTCGTAATGCAGAGTGAAGACAGTGAGTTCCTAGAGCAGAGTGAAGACTGTGTTCCTAAATCAGAGTGAAGACAGTGTGTTCCTTAGGCAGAGTGAAGACAGTGTGTTCCTAATGCAGAGTGAAGAGAGTGTATTCCTAGAGCAGAGTGAAGACAGTGTGTTCCTGCAGCAGAGTGAAGACAGTATTTTCCTAGAGCAGAGTGAAGACAGTGTGTTCCTAATGCAGAGTGAAGACCTTGTGTTCCTAATGCAGAGTGAAGACAGTGTGTTCCTCGAACAGAGGGAAGGCAGTGTGTTCCTAACGCAGACTGAACAGTGTGTTACTAGAGCAGAGTGAAGACAGTGTGTTCCTAGAGCAGAGTGAAGACAGTTTGTTCCTAACGCAGAGTTGCGGTGTATGTGCATGGAGCAGAGTGAAGACAGTGTGTTCCTAATGCAGACTGAAGACAGTGTGTTCCTAATGCATAGTGAAGGCAGTGTGTTCATGAAGCAGAGTGAAGACAGTGTGTTCCTAATGCATAGTGAAGACAGTGTGTTTCTAGAGCAGAGTGAAGACAGTGTGCTCCTAATGCAGAGTGAAGACAGTGTGTTCCTAATGCATAGTGAAGACAGTGTGTTCCTAGAGCAGAGTGAAGACAGTGTGTTCCTAACGCAGAGTTGTGGTGTACTTGCATGGAGCAGAGTGAAGCCAGTGTGTTCCTAGAGCAGAGTGAAGACAGTTTGTTCCTAACGCAGAGTGAATACAGTGTGTTCCTAACGCAGAGTTGCGAAGTATGTGCATGGAGTAGAGTGAAGACAGTGAGTTCCTAGAGCAGAGTGAAGACAGTGTTCCTAAATAAGAGTGAAGACAGTGTGTTCCTTAGGCAGAGTGAAGACAGTGTGTTCTTAATGCAGAGTGAAGAGAGTGTATTCCTAGAGCAGAGTGAAGACAGTGTGTTCCTATAGCAGAATGAAGACAGTGTGTTCCTAATGCAGATTGAAGACCTTGTGGTCCTAATGCAGAGTGAAGACAGTGTGTTCCTCGAGCAGAGTGAAGACAGTGGGTTCCTAAGGCAGAGTTGCAGAGTATGTGCATGGAGCAGAGTGAAGACAGTGTGTTCCTAGAGCAGAATAAAGACAGTGTGTTCCTAATGCAGAGTGAAGACAGTGTGTTCCTAATGAAGAGTGAGGTCAGTGTATTACTAATGCAGAGTGAAGCCAGTGTGTTCCTAGAGCAGAGTGAAGACAGTGTGTTCCTAACGCAGAGTGAAGACAGTCCGTTCCTAATGCAGAGTTGCGAAGTATGTGCATGGAGTAGAGTGAAGACAGTGTGTTCCTATAGCAGAGTGAAGACAGTGTGTTCGTAATGCAGAGTGAAGACAGTGAGTTCCTAAAGCAGAGTGAAGACAGTGTTCCTAAATCAGAGTGAAGACAGTGTGTTCCTAAGGCAGAGTGAAGACAGTGTGTTCCTAATGCAGAGTGAAGAGAGTGTATTCTTAGAGCAGAGTGAAGACAGTGTGTTCTTAGAGCAGAATGAAGACAGTGTGTTCCTAATGCAGAGTGAAGACCGTGTGTTCCTAATGCAGAGTGAAGACAGTGTGTTCCTCGAGCAGAGTGAAGAGAGTGTGTTCCTAATGCAGACTGAACAGTGTGTTACTAGAGCAGAGTGAAGACAGTGTGTTCCTAATGCAGAGTTGCGGTGTACGTGCATAGAGCAGATTGAAGACAGTATGTTCCTAGAGTAGAGTGAAGACAGTATGTTCATAATGCAGAGTGAAGACAGTGTGTTCCTAGAGCAGAACGAAGACAGGGTGTTCCTAACGCAAAGTGAAGACAGTGCGTTCCTAACGAAGAGTTGCTGTGTACGTGCATGGAGCAGATTGAAGACAGTGTGTTCCTAGAGCAGAGTGAAGACAGTGTGTTCCTAGAGCAGAATGAAGACACTGTGTTCCTAATGCACAGTGAAGACCGTGTGTTCCTATGCCGAGTGAAGACAGTGTGTTCCTAATGTAGAGTGAAGACTGTGTCTTCCTAGAGCAGAGTGAAGACAGTGTGTTCCTAAAGCAGAGTTGCGGTGTATGTGCATGGAGCACAGTGAAGACAGTGTTTTCCTAGAGCAGAGTGAAGACAGTGTGTTCCTAACGCATAGTGAAGACAGTGTGTTCCTAATGCAGCGAGAAGACAGTGTCTTCCTAGAGCAGAGTGAAGACAGTGTGTCCCTACAACGGAATGAAGACAGTTTGTACCTAACGCAGAGTGAAGACAGTGTGTTTCTAGAGCAGAGTGAAGACAGTGTGTTCCTAAATCAGAGTGAAGACATTGTGTTCCTAAAGCAGAGTGAAGACAGTGTGTTCCTAATGCAGAGTTGCGGTGTATGTACATTGAGCAGAGTGAAGACAGTGTGTTCCTTGAGCAGAGTGAAGACATTATGTTCCTAACGCAGATGAATACAGTGTGTTCCTAGAGCAGAGTGAAGACAGTATGTTCCTAATGCAGAGAGAAGACAGTGTGTTCCTAAATCAGAGTGAAGACAGTGTGTTCGTAGAGCATAGTGAAGACAGTGTGTTCCTAATGCAGAGTTGCGGTGTATGTGCATGGAGCAGTGTGAAGACAGTGTGTTCCTAGAGCAGAGTGAAGACAGTATGTTCCTAATGCAGAGTGAAGACAGTGTGTTCCTAATGCAGAGTTAAGACAGTGTGTTCCTAACGCATAGTGAAGACAGTGTGTTCCTACCGCATAGTGAAGACAGTGTGTTCCAACGTATAGTGAAGAGAGTATGTTCTTAATGCATAGTGAAGTCAGTGTGTTCCAAACACAGAGTTGCAGTGTATGTGCATGGAGCAGAGTGAAGACAGTGAGTTCCTAGAGCAAGTGAAGACAGTGTTCCTAACGCATAGTGAAGACAGTGTGTTCCTAAGCAGAGTGAAGACAGTGTGTTCCTAAAGCATAGTGAAGACACTGTGTTCCTAATGCATAGTGAAGACAGTGTCTTCCTAGAGCAGTGTGAAGACAGTATGTTCCTAACGCATAGTGAAGACAGTGTGCTCCTAATGCATAGTGAAGACAGTGTGTTCCTAGAGCAGAGTGAAGACAGTGTGTTCCTAATACAGAGTTGCCGTGTACGTGCATGGAGCAGAGTGAAGCCAGTGTGTTCCTAGAGCAGAGTGAAGACAGTTTGTTCCTAACGCAGAGTGAAGACAGTGTGTTCCTGGAGCAGAATGAAGACAGTGTGTTCCTAACGCAGAGTTGCGAAGTATGTGCATGGAGTAGAGTGAAGACAGTGTGTTCCTATAGCAGAGTGAAGACAGTGTGTTCGTAATGCAGAGTGAAGACAGTGAGTTCCTAGAGCAGAGTGAAGACAGTGTGTTCCTGATGCAGAGTGAAGACAGTGTGTTCCTGATGCAGAGTGAAGACACTGTGTTCCTGATGCAGAGTGAAGACAATGTGTTCCTAGAGCAGAGTGAAGACAGTATGTTCCTTACGCAGAGTTAAGACATTGTGTTAGTAGAGGAGAAAGAAGACAGTGTGTTCCTAGAGCAGAGTGTAGACAGTGTGTTCCTAGAACAGAGTGAAGACAGTGTTTTCTTCATGCTGAGTGAAGACAGTGTGTTCCTATAGCAGAGTGAAGACAGTGTGTTCCTAATGCAGAGTGAAGACAGTGTGTTCCTAGAGCAGAGTGAAGACAGTGTGTTCCTAAAGCATTTGCGGTGTATGTGCATGGAGCAGAGTGAAGACAGTGTGTTCCTAGAGCTGAGAGAAGACTGTGTGCTCATAATGCAGAGTGAAGACAGTGTGTTCCTAATGCATAGTGAAGACAGTGTGTTCTTAGAGCAGAGTGAAGACAGTGTGTTACTAACGCAGAGTTGTGGTGTACGTGCATGGAGCAGAGTGATGCCAGTGTGTTCCTAGAGCAGAGTGAAGACAGTTTGTTCCTAAAGCAGAGTGAAGACAGTGTGTTCCTGGAGCAGAATGAAGAAAGTGTGTTCCTAACGCAGAGTTGCGAAGTATGTGCAAGGAGTAGAGTGAAGACAGTGTGTTCCTATAGCAGAGTGAAGACAGTGTGTTCGTAATGCAGAGTGAAGACAGTGAGTTCCTAGAGCAGAGTGAAGACAGTGTTCCTAAATCAGAGTGAAGACAATGTGTTCCTTAGGCAGAGTGAAGACAGTGTGTTCCTAATGCAGAGTGAAGAGAGTGTATTCCTAGAGGAGAGTGAAGACAGTGTGTTCCTAATGCAGAGTGAAGACAGTGTGTTCCTAATGCAGAGTGAAGACAGTGTGTTCCTCGAGCAGAGTGAAGAGAGTGTGTTCCTAACGCAGAGTTGCAGTGTATGTGCATGGAGCAATGTAAAGACAGTGTGTTCCTAGAGCAGAATAAAGACAGTGTGTTCCTAATGCAGAGTGAAGACAGTGTGTTCCTATAGCAGAGTGAAGACAGTGTCTTCCTAGAGAAGAGTGAAGACAGTGTGTTCCTAAATGAGAAAGAAAACAGTGTGTTCCTGCAGCAGAGTGAAGACAGTGTGTTCCTAGAGCAGAATAAAGACAGTGTGTTCCTAATGCAGAGTTAAGACAGTGTGTTCCTAATGCAGAGTAAAGACAGTGTGTTTCTAGAGAAGAGTGAAGACAGTGTGTTCCTAATGAAGAGTGAGGTCAGTGTATTACTAATGCAGAGTGAAGCCAGTGTGTCCCTAGAGCAGAGTGAAGACAGTGTGTCCCTAACGCAGAGTTGTGGTGTACGTGCATGGAGCAGAGTGAAGCCAGTGTGTTCCTAGAGCAGAATGAAGACAGTGTGTTCCTAACGCAAAGTGAAGACAGTGCGTTCCTAATGCAGAGTTGCGAAGTATGTGCATGGAGTAGAGTGAAGACAGTGTGTTCCTATAGCAGAGTGAAGACAGTGTGTTCCTGGAGCAGAATGAAAACAGTGTGTTCCTAACGCAGAGTGAAGACAGTGCGTTCCTAATGCAGAGTTGCGAAGTATGTGCATGGAGTAGAATGAAGACAGTGTGTTCCTATAGCAGAGTGAAGACAGTGTGTTCGTAATGCAGAGTGAAGACAGTGAGTTCCTAGAGCAGAGTGAAGACAGTGTTCCTAAATCAGAGTGAAGACAGTGTGTTCCTAAGGCAGAGTGAAGACAGTGTGTTCCTATTGCAGAATGAAGACAGTGTGTTCCTAAATGAGATAGAAAACAGTGTGTTCCTGCAGCAGAGTGAAGACAGTGTGTTCCTAATGCAGAGTGAAGACAGTGTGTTCCTAATGCAGAGTAAAGACAGTGTGTTCCTAGAGAAGAGTGAAGACAGTGTGTTCCTAATACAGAGTGAGGTCAGTGTATTACTAATGCAGCGTGAAGACAGTGTGTTCCTAGAACAGAGTGAAGACAGTGTGTTCCTATCGCAGAGTTGCGGTGTATGTGTATGGAGCTAAGTGAAGACAGTGTGTTCCTAGAGCAGAGTGAAAACAGTGTGTTCCTAATGCAGACTGAACAGTGTGTTACTAGAGCAGAGTGAAGACAGTGTGTTTCTAATGCAGAGTTGCGGTGTACGTGCATAGAGCAGATTGAAGACAGTATGTTCCTAGAGCAGAGTGAAGACAGTATGTTCATAATGCAGAGTGAAGACAGTGTGTTCCTAGAGCAGAATGAAGACAGGGTTTTCCTAACGCAAAGTGAAGACAGTGCGTTCCTAACGACGAGTTGCTGTGTACGTGCATGGAGCAGATTGAAGACAGTGTGTTCCTAGAGCAGAGTGAAGACAGTGTGTTCCTAGAGCAGAATGAAGACACTGTGTTCCTAATGCACAGTGAAGACCGTGTGTTCCTATGCCGAGTGAAGACAGTGTGTTCCTAATGTAGAGTGAAGACTGTGTCTTCCTAGAGCAGAGTGAAGACAGTGTGTTCCTAACGCAGAGTTGCGGTGTATGTGCATGGAGCACAGTGAAGACAGTGTTTTCCTAGAGCAGAATGAAGACAGTGTGTTCCTAACGCATAGTGAATACAGTATGTTCCTAACGCATAGTGAAGACAGTGTGCTCCTAATGCATAGTGAAGACAGTGTGTTCCTAGAGCAGAGTGAAAACAGTGTGTTCCTAATGCAGACTGAACAGTGTGTTACTAGAGCAGAGTGAAGACAGTGTGTTCCTAATGCAGACTGAAAAGTGTGTTACTAGAGCAGAGTGAAGACAGTGTGTTACTAAAGCAGAGTGAAGATAGTGTGTTCCTAGAGCAGAGTGAAGACAGTGTGTTCCTAAAGCAGAGTTGCGGTGTATGTGCATGGAGCAGAGTGAAGACAGTGTGTTCCTAGAGCAGAGTGAAGACAGTGTGTTCCTAACGCAGACTTGCGGTGTATGTGCATGGAGCAGAGTGAAGACAGTGTGTTCCTAATGCAGAGTGAAGACAGTGTGTTCCTAATGCATAGTGAAGGCAGTGTGTTCCTGAAGCAGAGTGAAGACAGTGTGTCCCTAACGCAGAGTTGCGGTGTTCGTGCATGGAGCAGAGTGAAGACAGTGTGTTCCTAGAGCAGAATGAAGACAGTGTGTTCCTAACACAGAGTGAAGACAGTGCGATCCTAACGCAGATATCCGAAGTACGTCATGGAGCAGAGTGAACACAGTGTGTTTCTAGAGCAGAGTGAAGACAGTGTGTTCCTAATGCAGAGTGAAAACAGTGAGTTCCAAGAGCAGAGTGAAGACAGTGTTCATAAATCAGAGTGAAGACAGTGTGTTACTAATGCAGAGTAAGACAGTGTGTTCCTAACGCAGAGAAAAGACAGCGTGTTCCTAATGCAGAATGAAGACAGTGTGTTCATAGAGCAGAATGAAGACAGTGTGTTCCAAATGCAGAGTGAAGACCGTGTGTTCCTAATGCAGAGTGAAGACAGTGTGTTCCTCGACAGAGTGAAGACAGTGTGTTCCTAAGGCACATTTGCGGTGTATGTGCATGGAGCAGAGTGAAGACAGTATATTTCTAACGCATAGTGAAGAAAGTGTGTTCCTAGAGCAGAATGAAGACAGTTTGTCTCTAACGTAGAGTGAAGACAGTGTGTTCCAAACGCAGAGTTGTGGTGTATGTGCATGGAGCAGAGTGAAGACAGTGTGTTCCTAGCGGAGAGTGAAGACAGTATGTTCCTAATGCCGAGTTAATACAGTATATTCTTACAGCAGAGTGAAGACAGTGTGTTCCTAACGCATTTGCGGTGTATGTGCATGGAGCAGAGTGAAGACAGTGAGTTCCTAGAGCAGAGTGAAGACAGTGTTCCTAAATAAGAGTGAAGACAGTGTGTTCCTTAGGCAGAGTGAAGACAGTGTGTTCTTAATGCAGAGTGAAGAGAGTGTATTCCTAGAGCAGAGTGAAGACAGTGTGTTCCTATAGCAGAATGAAGACAGTGTGTTCCTAATGCAGATTGAAGACCTTGTGTTCCTAATGCAGAGTGAAGACAGTGTGTTCCTCGAGCAGAGTGAAGACAGTGGGTTCCTAAGGCAGAGTTGCAGTGTATGTGCATGGATCAGAGTGAAGACAGTGTGTTCCTAGAGCAGAATGAAGACAGGGTTTTCCTAACGCAAAGTGAAGACAGTGCGTTCCTAACGACGAGTTGCTGTGTACGTGCATGGAGCAGATTGAAGACAGTGTGTTCCTAGAGCAGAGTGAAGACAGTGTGTTCCTAGAGCAGAATGAAGACACTGTGTTCCTAATGCACAGTGAAGACCGTGTGTTCCTATGCCGAGTGAAGACAGTGTGTTCCTAATGTAGAGTGAAGACTGTGTCTTCCTAGAGCAGAGTGAAGACAGTGTGTTCCTAACGCAGAGTTGCGGTGTATGTGCATGGAGCACAGTGAAGACAGTGTTTTCCTAGAGCAGAGTGAAGACAGTGTGTTCCTAACACATAGTGAAGCCAGTGTGTTCCTAATGTAGCGAGAAGACAGTGTCTTCCTAGAGCAGAGTGAAGACAGTGTGTCCCTACAACGGAATGAAGACAGTTTGTACCTAACGCAGAGTGAAGACAGTGTGTTTCTAGAGCAGAGTGAAGACAGTGTGTTCCTAAATCAGAGTGAAGACATTGTGTTCCTAAAGCAGAGTGAAGACAGTGTGTTCCTAATGCAGAGTTGCGGTGTATGTACATTGAGAAGAGTGAAGACAGTGTGTTCCTTGAGCAGAGTGAAGACATTATGTTCCTAACGCAGAGTGAATACAGTGTGTTCCTAGAGCAGAGTGAAGACAGTATGTTCCTAATGCAGAGAGAAGACAGTGTGTTCCTAAATCAGAGTGAAGACAGTGTGTTCGTAGAGCATAGTGAAGACAGTGTGTTCCTAATGCAGAGTTGCGGTGTATGTGCATGGAGCAGTGTGAAGACAGTGTGTTCCTAGAGCAGAGTGAAGACAGTATGTTCCTAATGCAGAGTGAAGACAGTGTGTTCCTAATGCAGAGTTAAGACAGTGTGTTCCTAACGCATAGTGAAGACAGTGTGTTCCTACCGCATAGTGAAGACAGTGTGTTCCAACGTATAGTGAAGAGAGTATGTTCTTAATGCATAGTGAAGTCAGTGTGTTCCAAACACAGAGTTGCAGTGTATGTGCATGGAGCAGAGTGAAGACAGTGAGTTCCTAGAGCAAGTGAAGACAGTGTTCCTAACGCATAGTGAAGACAGTATGTTCCTAACGCATAGTGAAGACAGTGTGCTCCTAATGCATAGTGAAGACAGTGTGTTCCTAGAGCAGAGTGAAAACAGTGTGTTCCTAATGCAGACTGAACAGTGTGTTACTAGAGCAGAGTGAAGACAGTGTGTTCCTAATGCAGACTGAAAAGTGTGTTACTAGAGCAGAGTGAAGACAGTGTGTTACTAAAGCAGAGTGAAGATAGTGTGTTCCTAGAGCAGAGTGAAGACAGTGTGTTCCTAAAGCAGAGTTGCGGTGTATGTGCATGGAGCAGAGTGAAGACAGTGTGTTCCTAGAGCAGAGTGAAGACAGTGTGTTCCTAACGCAGACTTGCGGTGTATGTGCATGGAGCAGAGTGAAGACAGTGTGTTCCTAATGCAGAGTGAAGACAGTGTGTTCCTAATGCATAGTGAAGGCAGTGTGTTCCTGAAGCAGAGTGAAGACAGTGTGTTCCTAACGCAGAGTTGCGGTGTTCGTGCATGGAGCAGAGTGAAGACAGTGTGTTCCTAGAGCAGAATGAAGACAGTGTGTTCCTAACACAGAGTGAAGACAGTGCGATCCTAACGCAGATATCCGAAGTACGTCATGGAGCAGAGTGAACACAGTGTGTTTCTAGAGCAGAGTGAAGACAGTGTGTTCCTAATGCAGAGTGAAAACAGTGAGTTCCAAGAGCAGAGTGAAGACAGTGTTCATAAATCAGAGTGAAGACAGTGTGTTACTAATGCAGAGTAAGACAGTGTGTTCCTAACGCAGAGAAAAGACAGCGTGTTCCTAATGCAGAATGAAGACAGTGTGTTCATAGAGCAGAATGAAGACAGTGTGTTCCAAATGCAGAGTGAAGACCGTGTGTTCCTAATGCAGAGTGAAGACAGTGTGTTCCTCGACAGAGTGAAGACAGTGTGTTCCTAAGGCACATTTGCGGTGTATGTGCATGGAGCAGAGTGAAGACAGTATATTTCTAACGCATAGTGAAGAAAGTGTGTTCCTAGAGCAGAATGAAGACAGTTTGTCTCTAACGTAGAGTGAAGACAGTGTGTTCCAAACGCAGAGTTGTGGTGTATGTGCATGGAGCAGAGTGAAGACAGTGTGTTCCTAGCGGAGAGTGAAGACAGTATGTTCCTAATGCCGAGTTAATACAGTATATTCTTACAGCAGAGTGAAGACAGTGTGTTCCTAACGCATTTGCGGTGTATGTGCATGGAGCAGAGTGAAGACAGTGTGTTCCTAGAGCAGAGTGAAGACAGTGTGTTCCTAATGCATAGTGAAGACAGTGTGTTCCTAGAGCAGAGTGAAGACAGTGTGCTCCTAATGCAGAGTGAAGACAGTGTGTTCCTAATGCATAGTGAAGACAGTGTGTTTCTAGAGCAGAGTGAAGACAGTGTGCTCCTAATGCAGAGTGAAGACAGTGTGTTCCTAATGCATAGTGAAGACAGTGTGTTCCTAGAGCAGAGTGAAGACAGTCTGTTCCTAACGCAGAGTTGTGGTGTACTTGCATGGAGCAGAGTGAAGCCAGTGTGTTCCTAGAGCAGAGTGAAGACAGTTTGTTCCTAACGCAGAGTGAATACAGTGTGTTCCTAACGCAGAGTTGCGAAGTATGTGCATGGAGTAGAGTGAAGACAGTGAGTTCCTAGAGCAGAGTGAAGACAGTGTTCCTAAATAAGAGTGAAGACAGTGTGTTCCTTAGGCAGAGTGAAGACAGTGTGTTCTTAATGCAGAGTGAAGAGAGTGTATTCCTAGAGTAGAGTGAAGACAGTGTGTTCCTATAGCAGAATGAAGACAGTGTGTTCCTAATGCAGATTGAAGACCTTGTGTTCCTAATGCAGAGTGAAGACAGTGTGTTCCTCGAGCAGAGTGAAGACAGTGGGTTCCTAAGGCAGAGTTGCAGTGTATGTGCATGGATCAGACTGAAGACAGTGTGTTCCTAGAGCAGAATAAAGACAGTGTGTTCCTAATGCAGAGTGAAGACAGTGTGTTCCTAATGAAGAGTGAGGTCAGTGTATTACTAATGCAGAGTGAAGCCAGTGTGTTCCTAGAGCAGAGTGAAGACAGTGTGTTCCTAACGCAGAGTGAAGACAGTCCGTTCCTAATGCAGAGTTGCGAAGTATGTGCATGGAGTAGAGTGAAGACAGTGTGTTCCTATAGCAGAGTGAAGACAGTGTGTTCCTAGAGCAGAGTGAACACAGTGTGTTCCTAACGCATTTGCGGTGTATGTGCATGGAGCAGAGTGAAGACAGTGTGTTCCTAGAGCAGAGAGAAGACAGTGTGCTCCTAATGCAGAGTGAAGACAGTGTGTTCCTAATGCATAGTGAAGACAGTGTGTTCTTAGAGCAGAGTGAAGACAGTGTGTTACTAACGCAGAGTTGTGGTGTAGGTGCATGGAGCAGAGTGATGCCAGTGTGTTCCTAGAGCAGAGTGAAGACAGTTTGTTCCTAACGCAGAGTGAAGACAGTGTGTTCCTGGAGCAGAATGAAGAAAGTGTGTTCCTAACGCAGAGTTGCGAAGTATGTGCAAGGAGTAGAGTGAAGACAGTGTGTTCCTATAGCAGAGTGAAGACAGTGTGTTCATAATGCAGAGTGAAGACAGTGAGTTCCTAGAGCAGAGTGAAGACAGTGTTCCTATATCAGAGTGAAGACAGTGTGTTCCTTAGGCAGAGTGAAGACAGTGTGTTCCTAATGCAGAGTGAAGAGAGTGTATTCCTAGAGCAGAGTGAAGACAGTGTGTTCCTAATGCAGAGTGAAGACAGTGTGTTCCTAATGCAGAGTGAAGACAGTGTGTTCCTCGAGCAGAGTGAAGAGAGTGTGTTCCTAACGCAGAGTTGCAGTGTATGTGCATGGAGCAATGTAAAGACAGTGTGTTCCTAGAGCAGAATAAAGACAGTGTGTTCCTAATGCAGAGTGAAGACAGTGTGTTCCTATAGCAGAGTGAAGACAGTGTCTTCCTAGAGCAGAGTGAAGACAGTGTGTTCCTAAATGAGAAAGAAAACAGTGTGTTCCTGCAGCAGAGTGAAGACAGTGTGTTCCTCGAGCAGAGTGAAGACAGTGTGTTCCTAACGCAGAGTTGCAGTGTATGTACATGGAGCAGAGTGAAGACAGTGTGTTCCTAGAGCAGAATAAAGACAGTGTGTTCCTAATGCAGAGTTAAGACAGTGTGTTCCTAATGCAGAGTAAAGACAGTGTGTTTCTAGAGAAGAGTGAAGACAGTGTGTTCCTAATGAAGAGTGAGGTCAGTGTATTACTAATGCAGAGTGAAGCCAGTGTGTTACTAGAGCAGAATGAAGACAGTGTGTTCCTAACGCAGAGTGAAGACAGTGCGTTTCTAATGCAGAGTTGCGAAGTATGTGCATGGAGTAGAGTGAAGACAGTGTGTTCCTATAGCAGAGTGAGGACAGTGTGTTCCTGGAGCAGAATGAAGACAGTGTGTTCCTAACGCAGAGTGAAGACAGTGCGTTCCTAATGCAGAGTTGCGAAGTATGTGCATGGAGTAGAATGAAGAGAGTCTGTTCCTATAGCAGAGTGAAGACAGTGTGTTCGTAATGCAGAGTGAAGACAGTGAGTTCCTAGAGCAGAGTGAAGACAGTGTTCCTAAATCAGAGTGAAGACAGTGTGTTCCTAAGGCAGAGTGAAGACAGTGTGTTCCTAATGCAGAATGAAGACAGTGTGTTCCTAAATGAGATAGAAAGCAGTGTGTTCCTGCTGAAGACAGTGTGTTCTTAATGCAGAGTGAAGACAGTGTGTTCCTAACGCAGAGAAAAGACAGCGTGTTCCTAATGCAGAATGAAGACAGTGTGTTCTTAGAGCAGAATGAAGACAGTGTGTTCCTAATGCAGAGTGAAGACCGTGTGTTCCTAATGCAGAGTGAAGACAGTGTGTTCCTCGACAGAGTGAAGACAGTGTGTTCCTAAGGCACATTTGCGGTGTATGTGCATGGAGCAGAGTGAAGACAGTATATTTCTAACGCATAGTGAAGAAAGTGTGTTCCTAGAGCAATGAAGACAGTTTGTCTCTAACGTAGAGTGAAGACAGTGTGTTCCAAACGCAGAGTTGTGGTGTATGTGCATGGAGCAGAGTGAAGACAGTGTGTTCCTAGCGGAGAGTGAAGACAGTATGTTCCTAATGCCGAGTTAATACAGTATATTCTTACAGCAGAGTGAAGACAGTGTGTTCCTAACGCATTTGCGGTGTATGTGCATGGAGCAGAGTGAAGACAGTGTGTTCCTAGAGTAGAGTGAAGACAGTGTGTTCCTAATGCATAGTGAAGACAGTGTGTTCCTAGAGCAGAGTGAAGACAGTGTGCTCCTAATGCAGAGTGAAGACAGTGTGTTCCTAATGCATAGTGAAGACAGTTGTTTCTAGAGCAGAGTGAAGACAGTGTGCTCCTAATGCAGAGTGAAGACAGTGTGTTCCTAATGCATAGTGAAGACAGTGTGTTCCTAGAGCAGAGTGAAGACAGTGTGTTCCTAACGCAGAGTTGTGGTGTACTTGCATGGAGCAGAGTGAAGCCAGTGTGTTCCTAGAGCAGAGTGAAGACAGTTTGTTCCTAACGCAGAGTGAATACAGTGTGTTCCTAACGCAGAGTTGCGAAGTATGTGCATGGAGTAGAGTGAAGACAGTGAGTTCCTAGAGCAGAGTGAAGACAGTGTTCCTAAATAAGAGTGAAGACAGTGTGTTCCTTAGGCAGAGTGAAGACAGTGTGTTCTTAATGCAGAGTGAAGAGAGTGTATTCCTAGAGCAGAGTGAAGACAGTGTGTTCCTATAGCAGAATGAAGACAGTGTGTTCCTAATGCAGATTGAAGACCTTGTGTTCCTAATGCAGAGTGAAGACAGTGTGTTCCTCGAGCAGAGTGAAGACAGTGGGTTCCTAAGGCAGAGTTGCAGTGTATGTGCATGGAGCAGAGTGAAGACAGTGTGTTCCTAGAGCAGAATAAAGACAGTGTGTTCCTAATGCAGAGTGAAGACAGTGTGTTCCTAATGAAGAGTGAGGTCAGTGTATTACTAATGCAGAGTGAAGCCAGTGTGTTCCTAGAGCAGAGTGAAGACAGTGTGTTCCTAACGCAGAGTGAAGACAGTCCGTTCCTAATGCAGAGTTGCGAAGTATGTGCATGGAGTAGAGTGAAGACAGTGTGTTCCTATAGCAGAGTGAAGACAGTGTGTTCGTAATGCAGAGTGAAGACAGTGAGTTCCTAAAGCAGAGTGAAGACAGTGTTCCTAAATCAGAGTGAAGACAGTGTGTTCCTAAGGCAGAGTGAAGACAGTGTGTTCCTAATGCAGAGTGAAGAGAGTGTATTCTTAGAGCAGAGTGAAGACAGTGTGTTCCTAGAGCAGAATGAAGACAGTGTGTTCCTAATGCAGAGTGAAGACCGTGTGTTCCTAATGCAGAGTGAAGACAGTGTGTTCCTCGAGCAGAGTGAAGAGAGTGTGTTCCTAACGCAGAGTTGCAGTGTATGTGCATGGAGCAGAGTGAAGACAGTGTGTTCCTAGAGCAGAATAAAGACAGTGTGTTCCTAATGCAGAGTGAAGACAGTGTGTTCCTATAGCAGAGTGAAGACAGTGTCTTCCTAGAGCAGAGTGAAGACAGTGTGTTTCTAAATGAGAAAGAAATCAGTGTGTTCCTGCAGCAGAGTCAAGACAGTGTGTTCCTCGAGCAGAGTGAAGACAGTGTGTTCCTAACGCAGAATTGCAGTGTATGTGCATGGAGCAGAGTGAAGACAGTGTGTTCCTAGAGCAGAATAAAGACAGTGTGTTCCTAATGCAGAGTAAGGACAGTGTGTTTCTAGAGAAGAGTGAAGACAGTGTGTTCCTAATGAAGAGTGAGGTCAGTGTATTACTAATGCAGAGTGAAGACAGTGTGTTCCTAGAGCAGAGTGAAGACAGTGTGTCCTTAACGCAGAGTTGTGGTTTACGTGCATGGAGCAGAGTGAAGACAGTGTGTTCCTAGAGCAGAATGAAGACAGTGTGTGCCTAACGCAGAGTGAAGACAGTGCGTTCCTAATGCAGAGTTGCGAAGTATGTGCATGGAGTAGAGTGAAGAGAGTGTGTTCCCATAGCAGAGTGAAGACAGTGTGTTCCAGGAGCAGAATGAAGACAGTGTGTTCCTAACGCAGAGTGAAGACAGTCCGTTAATAATGCAGAGTTGCGAATATGTGCATGGAGTAGAGTGAAGACAGTGTGTTCCTATAGCAGAGTGAAGACAGTGTGTTCGTAATGCAGAGTGAAGACAGTGAGTTCCTAGAGCAGAGTGAAGAAAGTGTTCCTAAATCAGAGTGAAGACAGTGTGTTCCTAAGGCAGAGTGAAGACAGTGTGTTCCTAATGCAGAATGAAGACAGTGTGTTCCTAATGCAGAGTGAAGACCGTGTGTTCCTAATGCAGAGTGAAGACAGTGTGTTCCTTGAGCAGAGTGAAGAGAGTGTGTTCCTAACGCAGAGTTGCAGTGTATGTGCATGGAGCAATGCGAAGACAGTGTGTTCCTAGAGCAGAATAAAGACAGTGTGTTCCTAATGCAGAGTGAAGACAGTGTGTTCCTATAGCAGAGTGAAGACAGTGTCTTCCTAGAGCAGAGTGAAGACAGTGTGTTCCTAAATGAGAAAGAAAACAGTGTGTTCCTAGAGAAGAGTGAAGACAGTGTGTTCCTAATAAAGAGTGAGGTCAGTGTATTACTAATGCAGCGTGAAGACAGTGTGTTCCTAGAACAGAGTGAAGACAGTGTGTTCCTATCGCAGAGTTGCGGTGTATATGTATGGAGCTAAGTGAAGACAGTGTGTTCCTAGAGCAGAGTGAAAACACTGTGTTCCTAATGCTGACTGAACAGTGTGTTCCTAGAGCAGAGTGAAGACAATGTGTTCCTAATGCAGACTGAACAGTGTGTTACTAGAGCAGAGTGAAGACAGTGTGTTCCTAAGGCAGAGTGAAGACAGTGTGTTACTAAAACAGAGTGAAGATAGTGTGTTCCTAGAGCAGAGTGAAGACAGTGATTTCCTAAAGCAGAGTTGCGGTGTATGTGCATGGAGCAGAGTGAAGACAGTGTGTTCCTTGAGCAGAGTGAAGACAGTGTGTTCCTAGATCAGTATGAAGACAGTTTGTCTCTTACGTAGAGTGAAGACAGTGTGTTCCAAACGCAGAGTTGTGGTGTATGTGCATGAGGCAGAGTGAAGCCAGTGTGTTCCTAGCGGAGAGTGAAGACAGTATGTTCCTAATGCCGAGTTAATCCAGTATGTTCCTACAGCAGAGTGAAGACAGTGTGTTCCTAACAAAGAGTTGCTGTTAGGTACATGGGGCAGAGTGAAGACAGTGTGTTCCTAGAGTAGAGTGAAGACAGTGTGTTCCTAATGCAGAGTGAAGACAGTGTGTTCCTAATGCAGAGTGAAGACAGTGTGTTTCTAAAGCAGCGTGAAGACAGTGTGTTCCTAGAGCAGAGTGAAGACAGTTTGTTCCTAACGCAGAGTTGCGGTGTATGTGCATGGAGCAGAGTGAAGACAGTGTGTTCCTAATGCAGACTGAAGACAGTGTGTTCCTAATGCATAGTGAAGGCAGTGTGTTCATGAAGCAGAGTGAAGACAGTGTGTTCCTAATGCATAGTGAAGACAGTGTGTTTCTAGAGCAGAGTGAAAACAGTGTGCTCCTAATGCAGAGTGAAGACAGTGTGTTCCTAATGCATAGTGAAGACAGTGTGTTCCTAGAGCAGAGTGAAGACAGTGTGTTCCTAACGCAGAGTTGTGGTGTACTTGCATGGAGCAGAGTGAAGCCAGTGTGTTCCTAGAGCAGAGTGAAGACAGTTTGTTCCTAACGCAGAGTGAATACAGTGTGTTCCTAACGCAGAGTTGCGAAGTATGTGCATGGAGTAGAGTGAAGACAGTGTGTTCCCATAGCAGAGTGAAGACAGTGTGTTCCAGGAGCAGAATGAAGACAGTGTGTTCCTAACGCAGAGTGAAGACAGTGTGTTCTTAATGCAGAGTGAAGAGAGTGTATTCCTAGAGCAGAGTGAAGACAGTGTGTTCCTATAGCAGAATGAAGACAGTGTGTTCCTAATGCAGATTGAAGACCTTGTGTTCCTAATGCAGAGTGAAGACAGTGTGTTCCTCGAGCAGAGTGAAGACAGTGGGTTCCTAAGGCAGAGTTGCAGTGTATGTGCATGGAGCAGAGTGAAGACAGTGTGTTCCTAGTGCAGAATAAAGACAGTGTGTTCCTAATGCAGAGTGAAGACAGTGTGTTCCTAATGAAGAGTGAGGTCAGTGTATTACTAATGCAGAGTGAAGCCAGTGTGTTCCTAGAGCAGAGTGAAGACAGTGTGTTCCTAACGCAGAGTGAAGACAGTCCGTTCCTAATGCAGAGTTGCGAAGTATGTGCATGGAGTAGAGTGAAGACAGTGTGTTCCTATATAGCAGAGTGAAGACAGTGTGTTCGTAATGCAGAGTGAAGACAGTGAGTTCCTAAAGCAGAGTGAAGACAGTGTTCCTAAATCAGAGTGAAGACAGTGTGTTCCTAAGGCAGAGTGAAGACAGTGTGTTCCTAATGCAGAGTGAAGAGAGTGTATTCTTAGAGCAGAGTGAAGACAGTGTGTTCCTAGAGCAGAATGAAGACAGTGTGTTCCTAATGCAGAGTGAAGACCGTGTGTTCCTAATGCAGAGTGAAGACAGTGTGTTCCTCGAGCAGAGTGAAGAGAGTGTGTTCCTAACGCAGAGTTGCAGTGTATGTACATGGAGCAGAGTGAAGACAGTGTGTTCCTAGAGCAGAATAAAGACAGTGTGTTCCCAATGCAGAGTGAAGACAGTGTGTTCCTATAGCAGAGTGAAGACAGTGTCTTCCTAGAGCAGAGTGAAGACAGTGTGTTCCTAAATGAGAAAGAAATCAGTGTGTTCCTGCAGCAGAGTCAAGACAGTGTGTTCCTCGAGCAGAGTGAAGACAGTGTGTTCCTAACGCAGAATTGCAGTGTATGTGCATGGAGCAGTGTGAAGACAGTGTGTTCCTAGAGCAGAATAAAGACAGTGTGTTCCTAATGCAGAGTAAGGACAGTGTGTTTCTAGAGAAGAGTGAAGACAGTGTGTTCCTAATGAAGAGTGAGGGCAGTGTATTACTAATGCAGAGTGAAGACAGTGTGTTCCTAGAGCAGAGTGAAGACAGTGTGTCCTTAACGCAGAGTTGTGGTTTACGTGCATGGAGCAGAGTGAAGACAGTGTGTTCCTAGAGCAGAATGAAGACAGTGTTTTCCTAACGCAGAGTGAAGACAGTGCGTTCCTAATGCAGAGTTGCGAAGTATGTGCATGGAGTAGAGTGAAGACAGTGTGTTCCCATAGCAGAGTGAAGACAGTGTGTTCCAGGAGCAGAATGAAGACAGTGTGTTCCTAACGCAGAGTGAAGACAGTCCGTTAATAATGCAGAGTTGCGAATATGTGCATGGAGTAGAGTGAAGACAGTGTGTTCCTAATACAGAGTAAAGACCGTGTGTTCCTAGAGAAGAGTGAAGACAGTGTGTTCCTAATAAAGAGTGAGGTCAGTGTATTACTAATGCAGCGTGAAGACAGTGTGTTCCTAGAACAGAGTGAAGACAGTGTGTTCCTATCGCAGAGTTGCGGTGTATATGTATGGAGCTAAGTGAAGACAGTGTGTTCCTAGAGCAGAGTGAAGACAATGTGTTCCTAATGCAGACTGAACAGTGTGTTACTAGAGCAGAGTGAAGACAGTGTGTTCCTAAGGCAGAGTGAAGACAGTGTGTTACTAAAACAGAGTGAAGATAGTGTGTTCCTAGAGCAGAGTGAAGACAGTGATTTCCTAAAGCAGAGTTGCGGTGTATGTGCATGGAGCAGAGTGAAGACAGTGTGTTCCTTGAGCAGAGTGAAGACAGTGTGTTCCTAGAGCAGTATGAAGACAGTTTGTCTCTTACGTAGAGTGAAGACAGTGTGTTCCAAACGCAGAATTGTGGTGTATGTGCATGGAGCAGAGTGAAGACAGTGTGTTCCTAGCGGAGAGTGAAGACAGTATGTTCCTAATGCCGAGTTAATCCAGTATGTTCCTACAGCAGAGTGAAGACAGTGTGTTCCTAACAAAGAGTTGCTGTTAGGTGCATGGGGCAGAGTGAAGACAGTGTGTTCCTAGAGTAGAGTGAAGACAGTGTGTTCCTAATGCAGAGTGAAGACAGTGTGTTCCTAATGCAGAGTGAAGACAGTGTGTTCCTAAAGCAGCGTGAAGACAGTGTGTTCCTAGAGCAGAGTGAAGACAGTGTGTTACTAACTCAGAGTTGCGGTGTACGTGCATGGAGCAGATTGAAGACTGTGTGTTCATAATGCAGAGTGAAGACAGTGTGTTCCTAGAGCAGAGTGAAGACAGTGTGTTCCTAACACAGAGTTTCGGTGTATGTGCATGGAGCAGAGTGAAGACATTGTGTTCCTAGAGCAGAATGAAGACAGTGTGTTCCTAATGCACAGTGAAGACAGTGTGTTCCTAATGCAGAGGGAAGACAGTGTGATCCTAATGCAGAATGAAGACAGTGTGTTCTTGATGCAGAGTGAAGACAGTGTGTTCCTAGAGCAGAATAAAGACAGTATGTTCCTTCAGAAGAGTGAAGACTGTGTGTTCCTTGAGCAGAATGAAGACAGTTTGTTCCTAATGCACAGTTAAGACCGTGTTTTCCTATGCAGAGTGAAGACAGTGTGTTCCTAATGCAGAGTGAAGACAATGTCTTCCTAGAGCAGAGTGAAGACAGTGTGTTCCTAACGAATAGGGAAGACAGTGTGTTCCTAACGCATAGTGAAAACAGTATGTTCCTAACGCATAGTGAAGACAGTGTGTTCCTAACGCAGAGTTGCGGTATATGTGCATGGAGCACAGTGAAGACAGTGTTTTCCTAGAGCAGAGTGAAGACAGTGTGTTCCTAACGCATAGTGAAGACAGTGTGTTCCTAATGCAGCGTGAGGACAGTGTGTTCCTACGGCAGAGTGAAGGCAGTGTCTTCCTAGAGCAGAGTGAAGACAGTGTGTTCCTAACGCATAGTGAAGACAGTGTGTTCCTAATGAATATTGAATACAGTTTCTTCCTAGAGCAGAGTGAAGACAGTGTGATCCTAACGCATAGTGAAGACAGTGTGTTCCTAAGGCAGAGTGAAGACAGTGTGTTCCTAAAGCAGAGTGAAGACAGTGTGTTCCTAGAGCAGAATGAAGACAGTGTTTTTAATGCAGAGTGAAGGCAGTGTGTTCTTAATTCAGAGTGAAGACAGTGTGTTCCTACACCAGAATGAAGACAGTTTGTTCCTAACCAGAGAGAAGACAGTGTGTTCCTAGAGCAGAGTGTAGACAGTGTGTTCCTAGAGCAGAGTGAACACAGTGTGTTCTTCATGCAGAGTGAAGACAGTGTGTTCCCATAGCAGAGAGAAGACAGTGTGTTCCTAATGCAGAGTGAAGACAGTGTGTTTCTAGAGCAGAGTGAATACAGTGTGTTACTAACGCATTTGCGGTTTATGTGCATGGAGGAGAGTGAAGACAGGGTGTTCCTAGTGCACAGTGAAGACAGTGTGCTCCTAATGCAGAGTGAAGACAGTGTGTTCCTAATGCATAGTTAAGACAGTGTGTTCCTAGAGCAGAGTGAAGACAGTGTGTTCCTAACGCAGAGTTGTGGTGTACGTGCATTGAGCAGAGTGAAGCCAGTGTGTTCCTACAACAGAGTGAAGACAGTATGTTCCTAACGCAGAGTGAAGACTGTGTTCCTGGAGCAGAATGAAGACAGTGTGTTCCTAACGCAGAGTTGCGAAGTATGTGCATGGAGTAGAGTGAAGACAGTGTGTTCCTATAGCAGAGTGAAGACAGTGTGTTCCTAAGGCAGAGTGAAGACAGTGTGTTCCTAATGCAGAATGAAGACAGTGTGTTCCTAATGCAGAGTGAAGACCGTGTGTTCCTAATGCAGAGTGAAGACAGTGTGTTCCTTGAGCAGAGTGAAGAGAGTGTGTTCCTAACGCAGAGTTGCAGTGTATGTGCATGGAGCAATGCGAAGACAGTGTGTTCCTAGAGCAGAATAAAGACAGTGTGTTCCTAATGCAGAGTGAAGACAGTGTGTTCCTATAGCAGAGTGAAGACAGTGTCTTCCTAGAGCAGAGTGAAGACAGTGTGTTCCTAAATGAGAAAGAAAACAGTGTGTTCCTGCAGCAGAGTGAAGACAGTGTGTTCCTAATGCAGAGTGAAGACAGTGTGTTCCTAATACAGAGTAAAGACAGTGTGTTCCTAGAGAAGAGTGAAGACAGTGTGTTCCTAATAAAGAGTGAGGTCAGTGTATTACTAATGCAGCGTGAAGACAGTGTGTTCCTAGAACAGAGTGAAGACAGTGTGTTCCTATCGCAGAGTTGCGGTGTATATGTATGGAGCTAAGTGAAGACAGTGTGTTCCTAGAGCAGAGTGAAGACAATGTGTTCCTAATGCAGACTGAACAGTGTGTTACTAGAGCAGAGTGAAGACAGTGTGTTCCTAAGGCAGAGTGAAGACAGTGTGTTACTAAAACAGAGTGAAGATAGTGTGTTCCTAGAGCAGAGTGAAGACAGTGATTTCCTAAAGCAGAGTTGCGGTTTATGTGCATGGAGCAGAGTGAAGACAGTGTGTTCCTTGAGCAGAGTGAAGACAGTGTGTTCCTAGAGCAGTATGAAGACAGTTTGTCTCTTACGTAGAGTGAAGACAGTGTGTTCCAAACGCAGAGTTGTGGTGTATGTGCATGGAGCAGAGTGAAGACAGTGTGTTCCTAGCGGAGAGTGAAGACAGTATGTTCCTAATGCCGAGTTAATCCAGTATGTTCCTACAGCAGAGTGAAGACAGTGTGTTCCTAACAAAGAGTTGCTGTTAGGTGCATGGGGCAGAGTGAAGACAGTGTGTTCCTAGAGTAGAGTGAAGACAGTGTGTTCCTAATGCAGAGTGAAGACAGTGTGTTCCTAATGCAGAGTGAAGACAGTGTGTTCCTAAAGCAGCGTGAAGACAGTGTGTTCCTAGAGCAGAGTGAAGACAGTGTGTTACTAACTCAGAGTTGCGGTGTACGTGCATGGAGCAGATTGAAGACTGTGTGTTCATAATGCAGAGTGAAGACAGTGTGTTCCTAGAGCAGAGTGAAGACAGTGTGTTCCTAACACAGAGTTTCGGTGTATGTGCATGGAGCAGAGTGAAGACATTGTGTTCCTAGAGCAGAATGAAGACAGTGTGTTCCTAATGCACAGTGAAGACAGTGTGTTCCTAATGCAGAGGGAAGACAGTGTGATCCTAATGCAGAATGAAGACAGTGTGTTCTTGATGCAGAGTGAAGACAGTGTGTTCCTAGAGCAGAATAAAGACAGTATGTTCCTTCAGAAGAGTGAAGACTGTGTGTTCCTTGAGCAGAATGAAGACAGTTTGTTCCTAATGCACAGTTAAGACCGTGTTTTCCTATGCAGAGTGAAGACAGTGTGTTCCTAATGCCGAGTGAAGACAATGTCTTCCTAGAGCAGAGTGAAGACAGTGTGTTCCTAACGAATAGGGAAGACAGTGTGTTCCTAACGCATAGTGAAAACAGTATGTTCCTAACGCATAGTGAAGACAGTGTGTTCCTAACGCAGAGTTGCGGTATATGTGCATGGAGCACAGTGAAGACAGTGTTTTCCTAGAGCAGAGTGAAGACAGTGTGTTCCTAACGCATAGTGAAGACAGTGTGTTCCTAATGCAGCGTGAGGACAGTGTGTTCCTACGGCAGAGTGAAGGCAGTGACTTCCTAGAGCAGAGTGAAGACAGTGTGTTCCTAACGCATAGTGAAGACAGTGTGTTCCTAATGAATATTGAATACAGTTTCTTCCTAGAGCAGAGTGAAGACAGTGTGATCCTAACGCATAGTGAAGACAGTGTGTTCCTAAGGCAGAGTGAAGACAGTGTGTTCCTAAAGCAGAGTGAAGACAGTGTGTTCCTAGAGCAGAATGAAGACAGTGTTTTTAATGCAGAGTGAAGGCAGTGTGTTCTTAATTCAGAGTGAAGACAGTGTGTTCCTACACCAGAATGAAGACAGTTTGTTCCTAACCAGAGAGAAGACAGTGTGTTCCTAGAGCAGAGTGTAGACAGTGTGTTCCTAGAGCAGAGTGAACACAGTGTGTTCTTCATGCAGAGTGAAGACAGTGTGTTCCCATAGCAGAGAGAAGACAGTGTGTTCCTAATGCAGAGTGAAGACAGTGTGTTTCTAGAGCAGAGTGAATACAGTGTGTTACTAACGCATTTGCGGTTTATGTGCATGGAGGAGAGTGAAGACAGGGTGTTCCTAGTGCACAGTGAAGACAGTGTGCTCCTAATGCAGAGTGAAGACAGTGTGTTCCTAATGCATAGTTAAGACAGTGTGTTCCTAGAGCAGAGTGAAGACAGTGTGTTCCTAACGCAGAGTTGTGGTGTACGTGCATTGAGCAGAGTGAAGCCAGTGTGTTCCTACAACAGAGTGAAGACAGTTTGTTCCTAACGCAGAGTGAAGACTGTGTTCCTGGAGCAGAATGAAGACAGTGTGTTCCTAACGCAGAGTTGCAAAGTATGTGCATGGAGTAGAGTGAAGACAGTGTGTTCCTATAGCAGAGTGAAGACAGTGTGTTCGTAATGCAGAGTGAAGACAGTGAGTTCCTAGAGCAGAGTGAAGACTGTGTTCCTAAATCAGAGTGAAGACAGTGTGTTCCTTAGGCAGAGTGAAGACAGTGTGTTCCTAATGCAGAGTGAAGAGAGTGTATTCCTAGAGCAGAGTGAAGACAGTGTGTTCCTGCAGCAGAGTGAAGACAGTATTTTCCTAGAGCAGAGTGAAGACAGTGTGTTCCTAATGCAGAGTGAAGACCTTGTGTTCCTAATGCAGAGTGAAGACAGTGTGTTCCTCGAACAGAGGGAAGGCAGTGTGTTCCTAACGCAGACTGAACAGTGTATTACTAGAGCAGAGTGAAGACAGTGTGTTCCTAGAGCAGAGTGAAGACAGTTTGTTCCTAACGCAGAGTTGCGGTGTATGTGCATGGAGCAGAGTGAAGACAGTGTGTTCCTAATGCAGACTGAAGACAGTGTGTTCCTAATGCATAGTGAAGGCAGTGTGTTCATGAAGCAGAGTGAAGACAGTGTGTTCCTAACGCAGAGTTGCGGTGTTCGTGCATGGAGCAGAGTGAAGACTGTGTGTTCCTAGAGCAGAATGAAGACAGTGTGTTCCTAACACAGAGTGAAGACAGTGCGATCCTAACGCAGAGATCCGAAGTACGTCATGGAGCAGAGTGAAGACAGTGTGTTTCTAGAGCAGAGTGAAGACAGTGTGTTCCTAATGCAGAGTGAAAACAGTGAGTTCCAAGAGCAGAGTGAAGACATTGTTCATAAATCAGAGTGAAGACAGTGTGTTACTAATGCAGAGTGAAGACAGTGTGTTCCTAATGCAGAGAAAAGTCAGCGTGTTCCTAATGCAGAATGAAGACAGTGTGTTCATAGAGCAGAATGAAGACAGTGTGTTCCTAATGCAGAGTGAAGACCGTGTGTTCCTAATGCAGAGTGAAGACAGTGTGTTCCTCGACAGAGTGAAGACAGTGTGTTCCTAAGGCACAGTTGCGGTGTATGTGCATGGAGCAGAGTGAAGATAGTATATTTCTAACGCATAGTGAAGAAAGTGTGTTCCTAGAGCAGAATGAAGACAGTTTGTCTCTAACGTAGAGTGAAGACAGTGTGTTCCAAACGCAGAGTTGTGGTGTATGTGCATGGAGCAGAGTGAAGACAGTGTGTTCCTAGCGGAGAGTGAAGACAGTATGTTCCTAATGCCGAGTTAAAACAGTATATTCCTACAGCAGAGTGAAGACAGTGTGTTCCTAACGCATTTGCGGTGTATGTGCATGGAGCAAAGTGAAGACAGTGTGCTACTTATGCAGAGTGAAGACAGTGTGTTCCTAATGCATAGTGAAGACAGTGTGTTTCTAGAGCAGAGTGAAGACAGTGTGCTCCTAATGCAGAGTGAAGACAGTGTGTTCCTAATGCATAGTGAAGACAGTGTGTTCCTAGAGCAGAGTGAAGACAGTGTGTTCCTAACGCAGAGTTGTGGTGTACTTGCATGGAGCAGAGTGAAGCCAGTGTGTTCCAAGAGCAGAGTGAAGACAGTTTGTTCCTAACGCAGAGTGAAGACAGTGTGTTCCTAACGCAGAGTTGCGAAGTATGTGCATGGAGTAGAGTGAAGACAGTGAGTTCCTAGAGCAGAGTGAAGACAGTGTTCCTAAATAAGAGTGAAGACAGTGTGTTCCTTAGGCAGAGTGAAGACAGTGTGTTATTAATGCAGAGTGAAGAGAGTGTATTCCTAGAGCAGAGTGAAGACAGTGTGTTCCTATAGCAGAATGAAGACAGTGTGTTCCTAATGCAGATTGAAGACCTTGTGTTCCTAATGCAGAGTGAAGACAGTGTGTTCCTCGAGCAGAGTGAAGACAGTGGGTTCCTAAGGCAGAGTTGCAGTGTATGTGCATGGAGCAGAGTGAAGACTGTGTGTTCCTAGAGCAGAATAAAGACAGTGTGTTCCTAATGCAGAGTGAAGACAGTGTGTTCCTAATGAAGAGTGAGGTCAGTGTATTACTAATGCAGAGTGAAGCCAGTGTGTTCCTAGAGCAGAGTGAAGACAGTGTGTTCCTAACGCAGAGTGAAGACAGTCCGTTCCTAATGCAGAGTTGCGAAGTATGTGCATGGAGTAGAGTGAAGACAGTGTGTTCCTATAGCAGAGTGAAGACAGTGTGTTCGTAATGCAGAGTGAAGACAGTGAGTTCCTAAAGCAGAGTGAAGACAGTGTTCCTAAATCAGAGTGAAGACAGTGTGTTCCTAAGGCAGAGTGAAGACAGTGTGTTCCTAATGCAGAGTGAAGAGAGTGTATTCTTAGAGCAGAGTGAAGACAGTGTGTTCCTAGAGCAGAATGAAGACAGTGTGTTCCTAATGCAGAGTGAAGACCGTGTGTTCCTAATGCAGAGTGAAGACAGTGTGTTCCTCGAGCAGAGTGAAGAGAGTGTGTTCCTAACGCAGAGTTGCAGTGTATGTGCATGGAGCAGAGTGAAGACAGTGTGTTCCTAGAGCAGAATAAAGACAGTGTGTTCCTAATGCAGAGTGAAGACAGTGTGTTCCTATAGCAGAGTGAAGACAGTGTCTTCCTAGAGCAGAGTGAAGACAGTGTGTTCCTAAATGAGAAAAAAATCAGTGTGTTCCTGCAGCAGAGTCAAGACTGTGTGTTCCTCGAGCAGAGTGAAGAGAGTGTGTTCCTAACGCAGAATTGCAGTGTATGTGCATGGAGCAGAGTGAAGACAGTGTGTTCCTAGAGCAGAATAAAGACAGTGTGTTCCTAATGCAGAGTAAGGACAGTGTGTTTCTAGAGAAGAGTGAAGACAGTGTGTTCCTAATGAAGAGTGAGGTCAGTGTATTACTAATGCAGAGTGAAGACAGTGTGTTCCTAGAGCAGAGTGAAGACAGTGTGTCCTTAACGCAGAGTTGTGGTTTACGTGCATGGAGCAGAGTGAAGCCAGTGTGTTCCTAGAGCAGAATGAAGACAGTGTGTTCCTAACGCAGAGTGAAGACAGTGCGTTCCTAATGCAGAGTTGCGAAGTATGTGCATGGAGTAGAGTGAAGACAGTGTGTTCCCATAGCAGAGTGAAGACAGTGTGTTCCAGGAGCAGAATGAAGACAGTGTGTTCCTAACGCAGAGTGAAGACAGTCCGTTAATAATGCAGAGTTGCGAATATGTGCATGGAGTAGAGTGAAGACAGTGTGTTCCTATAGCAGAGTGAAGACAGTGTGTTCGTAATGCAGAGTGAAGACAGTGAGTTCCTAGAGCAGAGTGAAGACAGTGTTCCTAAATCAGAGTGAAGACAGTGTGTTCCTAAGGCAGAGTGAAGACAGTGTGTTCCTAATGCAGAATGAAGACAGTGTGTTCCTAATGCAGAGTGAAGACCGTGTGTTCCTAATGCAGAGTGAAGACAGTGTGTTCCTTGAGCAGAGTGAAGAGAGTGTGTTCCTAACGCAGAGTTGCAGTGTATGTGCATGGAGCAATGCGAAGACAGTGTGTTCCTAGAGCAGAATAAAGACAGTGTGTTCCTAATGCAGAGTGAAGACAGTGTGTTCCTATAGCAGAGTGAAGACAGTGTCTTCCTAGAGCAGAGTGAAGACAGTGTGTTCCTAAATGAGAAAGAAAACAGTGTGTTCCTGCAGCAGAGTGAAGACAGTGTGTTCCTAATGCAGAGTGAAGACAGTGTGTTCCTAATACAGAGTAAAGACAGTGTGTTCCTAGAGAAGAGTGAAGACAGTGTGTTCCTAATAAAGAGTGAGGTCAGTGTATTACTAATGCAGCGTGAAGACAGTGTGTTCCTAGAACAGAGTGAAGACAGTGTGTTCCTATCGCAGAGTTGCAGTGTATATGTATGGAGCTAAGTGAAGACAGTGTGTTCCTAGAGCAGAGTGAAAACACTGTGTTCCTAATGCTGACTGAACAGTGTGTTACTAGAGCAGAGTGAAGACAATGTGTTCCTAATGCAGACTGAACAGTGTGTTACTAGAGCAGAGTGAAGACAGTGTGTTCCTAAGGCAGAGTGAAGACAGTGTGTTACTAAAACAGAGTGAAGATAGTGTGTTCCTAGAGCAGAGTGAAGACAGTGATTTCCTAAAGCAGAGTTGCGGTGTATGTGCATGGAGCAGAGTGAAGACAGTGTGTTCCTTGAGCAGAGTGAAGACAGTGTGTTCCTAGAGCAGTATGAAGACAGTTTGTCTCTTACGTAGAGTGAAGACAGTGTGTTCCAAACGCAGAGTTGTGGTGTATGTGCATGGAGCAGAGTGAAGACAGTGTGTTCCTAGCGGAGAGTGAAGACAGTATGTTCCTAATGCCGAGTTAATCCAGTATGTTCCTACAGCAGAGTGAAGACAGTGTGTTCCTAACAAAGAGTTGCTGTTAGGTGCATGGGGCAGAGTGAAGACAGTGTGTTCCTAGAGTAGAGTGAAGACAGTGTGTTCCTAATGCAGAGTGAAGACAGTGTGTTCCTAATGCAGAGTGAAGACAGTGTGTTCCTAAAGCAGCGTTAAGACAGTGTGTTCCTAGAGCAGAGTGAAGACAGTGTGTTACTAACTCAGAGTTGCGGTGTACGTGCATGGAGCAGATTGAAGACTGTGTGTTCATAATGCAGAGTGAAGACAGTGTGTTCCTAGAGCAGAGTGAAGACAGTGTGTTCCTAACACAGAGTTTCGGTGTATGTGCATGGAGCAGAGTGAAGACATTGTGTTCCTAGAGCAGAATGAAGACAGTGTGTTCCTAATGCACAGTGAAGACAGTGTGTTCCTAATGCAGAGGGAAGACAGTGTGATCCTAATGCAGAATGAAGACAGTGTGTTCTTGATGCAGAGTGAAGACAGTGTGTTCCTAGAGCAGAATAAAGACAGTATGTTCCTTCAGAAGAGTGAAGACTGTGTGTTCCTTGAGCAGAATGAAGACAGTTTTTCCTAATGCACAGTTAAGACCGTGTTTTCCTATGCAGAGTGAAGACAGTGTGTTCCTAATGCCGAGTGAAGACAATGTCTTCCTAGAGCAGAGTGAAGACAGTGTGTCCCTAACGAATAGGGAAGACAGTGTGTTCCTAACGCATAGTGAAAACAGTATGTTCCTAACGCATAGTGAAGACAGTGTGTTCCTAACGCAGAGTTGCGGTATATGTGCATGGAGCACAGTGAAGACAGTGTTTTCCTAGAGCAGAGTGAAGACAGTGTGTTCCTAACGCATAGTGAAGACAGTGTGTTCCTAATGCAGCGTGAGGACAGTGTGTTCCTACGGCAGAGTGAAGGCAGTGTCTTCCTAGAGCAGAGTGAAGACAGTGTGTTCCTAACGCATAGTGAAGACAGTGTGTTCCTAATGAATATTGAATACAGTTTCTTCCTAGAGCAGAGTGAAGACAGTGTGATCCTAACGCATAGTGAAGACAGTGTGTTCCTAAGGCAGAGTGAAGACAGTGTGTTCCTAAAGCAGAGTGAAGACAGTGTGTTCCTAGAGCAGAATGAAGACAGTGTTTTTAATGCAGAGTGAAAGCAGTGTGTTCTTAATTCAGAGTGAAGACAGTGTGTTCCTACACCAGAATGAAGACAGTTTGTTCCTAACCAGAGAGAAGACAGTGTGTTCCTAGAGCAGAGTGTAGACAGTGTGTTCCTAGAGCAGAGTGAACACAGTGTGTTCTTCATGCAGAGTGAAGACAGTGTGTTCCCATAGCAGAGAGAAGACAGTGTGTTCCTAATGCAGAGTTAAGACAGTGTGTTTCTAGAGCAGAGTGAATACAGTGTGTTACTAACGCATTTGCGGTTTATGTGCATGGAGGAGAGTGAAGACAGGGTGTTCCTAGTGCACAGTGAAGACAGTGTGCTCCTAATGCAGAGTGAAGACAGTGTGTTCCTAATGCATAGTTAAGACAGTGTGTTCCTAGAGCAGAGTGAAGACAGTGTGTTCCTAACGCAGAGTTGTGGTGTACGTGCATTGAGCAGAGTGAAGCCAGTGTGTTCCTACAACAGAGTGAAGACAGTTTGTTCCTAACGCAGAGTGAAGACTGTGTTCCTGGAGCAGAATGAAGACAGTGTGTTCCTAACGCAGAGTTGCGAAGAATGTGCATGGAGTAGAGTGAAGACAGTGTGTTCCTATAGCAGAGTGAAGACAGTGTGTTCGTAATGCAGAGTGAAGACAGTGAGTTCCTAGAGCAGAGTGAAGACTGTGTTCCTAAATCAGAGTGAAGTCAGTGTGTTCCTTAGGCAGAGTGAAGACAGTGTGTTCCTAATGCAGAGTGAAGAGAGTGTATTCCTAGAGCAGAGTGAAGACAGTGTGTTCCTGCAGCAGAGTGAAGACAGTATTTTCCTAGAGCAGAGTGAAGACAGTGTGTTCCTAATGCAGAGTGAAGACCTTGTGTTCCTAATGCAGAGTGAAGACAGTGTGTTCCTCGAACAGAGGGAAGGCAGTGTGTTCCTAACGCAGACTGAACAGTGTGTTACTAGAGCAGAGTGAAGACAGTGTGTTCCTAGAGCAGAGTGAAGACAGTGTGTTCCTAAATGAGAAAGAAAACAGTGTGTTCCTGCAGCAGAGTGAAGACAGTGTGTTCCTAATGCAGAGTGAAGACAGTGTGTTCCTAATACAGAGTAAAGACAGTGTGTTCCTAGAGAAGAGTGAAGACAGTGTGTTCCTAATAAAGAGTGAGGTCAGTGTATTACTAATGCAGCGTGAAGACAGTGTGTTCCTAGAACAGAGTGAAGACAGTGTGTTCCTATCGCAGAGTTGCAGTGTATATGTATGGAGCTAAGTGAAGACAGTGTGTTCCTAGAGCAGAGTGAAAACACTGTGTTCCTAATGCTGACTGAACAGTGTGTTACTAGAGCAGAGTGAAGACAATGTGTTCCTAATGCAGACTGAACAGTGTGTTACTAGAGCAGAGTGAAGACAGTGTGTTCCTAAGGCAGAGTGAAGACAGTGTGTTACTAAAACAGAGTGAAGATAGTGTGTTCCTAGAGCAGAGTGAAGACAGTGATTTCCTAAAGCAGAGTTGCGGTGTATGTGCATGGAGCAGAGTGAAGACAGTGTGTTCCTTGAGCAGAGTGAAGACAGTGTGTTCCTAGAGCAGTATGAAGACAGTTTGTCTCTTACGTAGAGTGAAGACAGTGTGTTCCAAACGCAGAGTTGTGGTGTATGTGCATGGAGCAGAGTGAAGACAGTGTGTTCCTAGCGGAGAGTGAAGACAGTATGTTCCTAATGCCGAGTTAATCCAGTATGTTCCTACAGCAGAGTGAAGACAGTGTGTTCCTAACAAAGAGTTGCTGTTAGGTGCATGGGGCAGAGTGAAGACAGTGTGTTCCTAGAGTAGAGTGAAGACAGTGTGTTCCTAATGCAGAGTGAAGACAGTGTGTTCCTAATGCAGAGTGAAGACAGTGTGTTCCTAAAGCAGCGTTAAGACAGTGTGTTCCTAGAGCAGAGTGAAGACAGTGTGTTACTAACTCAGAGTTGCGGTGTACGTGCATGGAGCAGATTGAAGACTGTGTGTTCATAATGCAGAGTGAAGACAGTGTGTTCCTAGAGCAGAGTGAAGACAGTGTGTTCCTAACACAGAGTTTCGGTGTATGTGCATGGAGCAGAGTGAAGACATTGTGTTCCTAGAGCAGAATGAAGACAGTGTGTTCCTAATGCACAGTGAAGACAGTGTGTTCCTAATGCAGAGGGAAGACAGTGTGATCCTAATGCAGAATGAAGACAGTGTGTTCTTGATGCAGAGTGAAGACAGTGTGTTCCTAGAGCAGAATAAAGACAGTATGTTCCTTCAGAAGAGTGAAGACTGTGTGTTCCTTGAGCAGAATGAAGACAGTTTGTTCCTAATGCACAGTTAAGACCGTGTTTTCCTATGCAGAGTGAAGACAGTGTGTTCCTAATGCCGAGTGAAGACAATGTCTTCCTAGAGCAGAGTGAAGACAGTGTGTCCCTAACGAATAGGGAAGACAGTGTGTTCCTAACGCATAGTGAAAACAGTATGTTCCTAACGCATAGTGAAGACAGTGTGTTCCTAACGCAGAGTTGCGGTATATGTGCATGGAGCACAGTGAAGACAGTGTTTTCCTAGAGCAGAGTGAAGACAGTGTGTTCCTAACGCATAGTGAAGACAGTGTGTTCCTAATGCAGCGTGAGGACAGTGTGTTCCTACGGCAGAGTGAAGGCAGTGTCTTCCTAGAGCAGAGTGAAGACAGTGTGTTCCTAACGCATAGTGAAGACAGTGTGTTCCTAATGAATATTGAATACAGTTTCTTCCTAGAGCAGAGTGAAGACAGTGTGATCCTAACGCATAGTGAAGACAGTGTGTTCCTAAGGCAGAGTGAAGACAGTGTGTTCCTAAAGCAGAGTGAAGACAGTGTGTTCCTAGAGCAGAATGAAGACAGTGTTTTTAATGCAGAGTGAAAGCAGTGTGTTCTTAATTCAGAGTGAAGACAGTGTGTTCCTACACCAGAATGAAGACAGTTTGTTCCTAACCAGAGAGAAGACAGTGTGTTCCTAGAGCAGAGTGTAGACAGTGTGTTCCTAGAGCAGAGTGAACACAGTGTGTTCTTCATGCAGAGTGAAGACAGTGTGTTCCCATAGCAGAGAGAAGACAGTGTGTTCCTAATGCAGAGTTAAGACAGTGTGTTTCTAGAGCAGAGTGAATACAGTGTGTTACTAACGCATTTGCGGTTTATGTGCATGGAGGAGAGTGAAGACAGGGTGTTCCTAGTGCACAGTGAAGACAGTGTGCTCCTAATGCAGAGTGAAGACAGTGTGTTCCTAATGCATAGTTAAGACAGTGTGTTCCTAGAGCAGAGTGAAGACAGTGTGTTCCTAACGCAGAGTTGTGGTGTACGTGCATTGAGCAGAGTGAAGCCAGTGTGTTCCTACAACAGAGTGAAGACAGTTTGTTCCTAACGCAGAGTGAAGACTGTGTTCCTGGAGCAGAATGAAGACAGTGTGTTCCTAACGCAGAGTTGCGAAGAATGTGCATGGAGTAGAGTGAAGACAGTGTGTTCCTATAGCAGAGTGAAGACAGTGTGTTCGTAATGCAGAGTGAAGACAGTGAGTTCCTAGAGCAGAGTGAAGACTGTGTTCCTAAATCAGAGTGAAGTCAGTGTGTTCCTTAGGCAGAGTGAAGACAGTGTGTTCCTAATGCAGAGTGAAGAGAGTGTATTCCTAGAGCAGAGTGAAGACAGTGTGTTCCTGCAGCAGAGTGAAGACAGTATTTTCCTAGAGCAGAGTGAAGACAGTGTGTTCCTAATGCAGAGTGAAGACCTTGTGTTCCTAATGCAGAGTGAAGACAGTGTGTTCCTCGAACAGAGGGAAGGCAGTGTGTTCCTAACGCAGACTGAACAGTGTGTTACTAGAGCAGAGTGAAGACAGTGTGTTCCTAGAGCAGAGTGAAGACAGTTTGTTCCTAACGCAGAGTTGCGGTGTATGTGCATGGAGCAGAGTGAAGACAGTGTGTTCCTAATGCAGACTGAAGACAGTGTGTTCCTAATGCATAGTGAAGGCAGTGTGTTCATGAAGCAGAGTGAAGACAGTGTGTTCCTAACGCAGAGTTGCGGTGTTCGTGCATGGAGCAGAGTGAAGACAGTGTGTTCCTAGAGCAGAGTGAAGACAGTGCGATCCTAACGCAGAGATCCGAAGTACGTCATGGAGCAAGTGAAGACAGTGTGTTTCTAGAGCAGAGTGAAGACAGTGTGTTCCTAATGCAGAGTGAAAACAGTGAGTTCCAAGAGCAGAGTGAAGACAGTGTTCATAAATCAGAGTGAAGACAGTGTGTTACTAATGCAGAGTGAAGACAGTGTGTTCCTAATGCAGAGAAAAGTCAGCGTGTTCCTAATGCAGAATGAAGACAGTGTGTTCATAGAGCAGAATGAAGACAGTGTGTTCCTAATGCAGAGTGAAGACCGTGTGTTCCTAATGCAGAGTGAAGACAGTGTGTTCCTCGACAGAGTGAAGACAGTGTGTTCCTAAGGCACAGTTGCGGTGTATGTGCATGGAGCAGAGTGAAGACAGTATATTTCTAACGCATAGTGAAGAAAGTGTGTTCCTAGAGCAGAATGAAGACAGTTTGTCTCTAACGTAGAGTGAAGACAGTGTGTTCCAAACGCAGAGTTGTGGTGTATGTGCATGGAGCAGAGTGAAGACAGTGTGTTCCTAGCGGAGAGTGAAGACAGTATGTTCCTAATGCCGAGTTAAAACAGTATATTCCTACAGCAGAGTGAAGACAGTGTGTTCCTAACGCATTTGCGGTGTATGTGCATGGAGCAGAGTGAAGACAGTGTGTTCCTAGAGCAGAGTGAAGACAGTGTGTTCCTAATGCATAGTGAAGACAGTGTGTTCCTAGAGCAGAGTGAAGACAGTGTGCTACTAATGCAGAGTGAAGACAGTGTGTTCCTAATGCATAGTGAAGACAGTGTGTTTCTAGAGCAGAGTGAAGACAGTGTGCTCCTAATGCAGAGTGAAGACAGTGTGTTCCTAATGCATAGTGAAGACAGTGTGTTCCTAGAGCAGAGTGAAGACAGTGTGTTCCTAACGCAGAGTTGTGGTGTACTTGCATGGAGCAGAGTGAAGCCAGTGTGTTCCAAGAGCAGAGTGAAGACAGTTTGTTCCTAACGCAGAGTGAAGACAGTGTGTTCCTAACGCAGAGTTGCGAAGTATGTGCATGAAGTAGAGTGAAGACAGTGAGTTCCTAGAGCAGAGTGAAGACAGTGTTCCTAAATAAGAGTGAAGACAGTGTGTTCCTTAGGCAGAGTGAAGACAGTGTGTTCTTAATGCAGAGTGAAGAGAGTGTATTCCTAGAGCAGAGTGAAGACAGTGTTTTCCTATAGCAGAATGAAGACAGTGTGTTCCTAATGCAGATTGAAGACCTTGTGTTCCTAATGCAGAGTGTAGACAGTGTGTTCCTCGAGCAGAGTGAAGACAGTGGGTTCCTAAGGCAGAGTTGCAGTGTATGTGCATGGAGCAGAGTGAAGAAAGTGTGTTCCTAGAGCAGAATAAAGACAGTGTGTTCCTAATGCAGAGTGAAGACAGTGTGTTCCTAATGCAGAGTAAAGACAGTGTGTTCCTAGAGAAGGGTGAAGACAGTGTGTTCCTAATGAAGAGTGAGGTCAGTGTATTACTAATGCAGAGTGAAGCCAGTGTGTTCCTAGAGCAGAGTGAAGACAGTGTGTTCCTAACGCAGAGTGAAGACAGTGAGTTCCTAAAGCAGAGTGAAGACAGTGTTCCTAAATCAGAGTGAAGACAGTGTGTTCCTAAGGCAGAGTGAAGACAGTGTGTTCCTAATGCAGAGTGAAGAGAGTGTATTCTTAGAGCAGAGTGTAGACAGTGTGTTCCTAGAGCAGAATGAAGACAGTGTGTTCCTAATGCAGAGTGAAGACCGTGTGTTCCTAATGCAGAGTGAAGACAGTGTGTTCCTCGAGCAGAGTGAAGAGAGTGTGTTCCTAACGCAGATTTGCAGTGTATGTGCATGGAGCAGAGTGAAGACAGTGTGTTCCTAGAGCAGAATAAAGACAGTGTGTTCCTAATGCAGAGTGAAGACAGTGTGTTCCTATAGCAGAGTGAAGACAGTGTCTTCCTAGAGCAGAGTGAAGACAGTGTGTTCCTAAATGAGAAAGAAAACAGTGTGTTCCTGCAGCAGAGTTAAGACAGTGTGTTCCTCGAGCAGAGTGAAGACAGTGTGTTCCTAACGCAGAGTTGCAGTGTATGTGCATGGAGCAGAGTGAAGACAGTGTGTTCCTAGAGCAGAATAAAGACAGTGTGTTCCTAATGCAGAGTAAGGACAGTGTGTTTCTAGAGAAGAGTAAAGACAGTGTATTCCTAATGAAGAGTGAGGTCAGTGTATTACTAATGCAGAGTGAAGACAGTGTGTTCCTAGTCAGAGTGAAGACAGTGTGTCCTTAACGCAGTATTGTGGTTTACGTGCATGGAGCAGAGTGAAGCCAGTGTGTTCCTAGAACAGAATGAAGACAGTGTGTTCCTAACGCAGAGTGAAGACAGTGCGTTCCTAATGCAGAGTTGCGAAGTATGTGCATGGAGTAGAGTGAAGACAGTGTGTTCCCATAGCAGAGTGAAGACAGTGTGTTCCAGGAGCAGAATGAAGACAGTGTGTTCCTAACGCAGAGTGAAGACAGTCCGTTAATAATGCAGAGTTGCGAAGTATGTGCATGGAGTAGAGTGAAGACAGTGTGTTCCTATAGCAGAGTGAAGACAGTGTGTTCGTAATGCAGAGTGAAGACAGTGAGTTCCTAGAGCAGAGTGAAGACAGTGTTCCTATATCAGAGTGAAGACAGTGTGTTCCTAAGGCAGAGTGAAGATAGTGTGTTCCTAATGCAGAATGAAGACAGTGTGTTCCTAATGCAGAGTGAAGACCGTGTGTACCTAATGCAGAGTGAAGACAGTGTGTTCCTTGAGCAGAGTGAAGAGAGTGTGTTCCTAACGCAGAGTTGCAGTGTATGTGCATGGAGCAATGCGAAGACAGTGTGTTCCTAGAGCAGAATAAAGACAGTGTGTTCCTAATGCAGAGTGAAGACAGTGTGTTCCTATAGCAGAGTGAAGACAGTGTCTTCCTAGAGCAGAGTGAAGACAGTGTGTTCCTAAATGAGAAAGAAAACAGTGTGTTCCTGCAGCAGAGTGAAGACAGTGTGTTCCTAATGCAGAGTGAAGACAGTGTGTTCCTAATGCAGAGTAAAGACAGTGTGTTCCTAGAGAGGAGTGAAGACAGTGTGTTCCTAATAAAGAGTGAGGTCAGTGTATTACTAATGCAGCGTGAAGACAGTGTGTTCCTAGAACAGAGTGAAGACAGTGTGTTCCTATCGCAGAGTTGCGGTGTATGTGTATGGAGCTAAGTGTGTTCCTAGAGCAGAGTGAAAACAGTGTGTTCCTAATGCAGACTGAACAGTGTGTTACTAGAGCAGAGTGAAGACAATGTGTTCCTAATGCAGACTGAACAGTGTGTTACTAGAGCAGAGTGAAGACAGTGTGTTCCTAAGGCAGAGTGAAGACAGTGTGTTACTAAAACAGAGTGAAGATAGTGTGTTCCTAGAGCAGAGTGAAGACAGTGAGTTCCTAAAGCAGAGTTGCGGTGTATGTGCATGGAGCAGAGTGAAGACAGTGTGTTCCTTGAGCAGAGTGAAGACAGTGTGTTCCTAACGCAGAGTTGCGGTGTATGTGCATGGAGCAGAGTGAAGACAGTATATTTCTAACGCATAGTGAAGAAAGTGTGTTCCTAGAGCAGAATGAAGCCAGTTTGTCTCTTACGTAGAGTGAAGACAGTGTGTTCCAAACGCAGAGTTGTGGTGTATGTGCATGGAGCAGAGTGAAGACAGTGTGTTCCTAGCGGAGAGTGAAGACAGTATGTTCCTAATGCCGAGTTAATCCAGTATGTTCCTACAGCAGAGTAAAGACAGTGTGTTCCTAACAAAGAGTTGCTGTTAGGTGCATGGGGCAGAGTGAAGACAGTGTGTTCCTAGAGTAGAGTGAAGACAGTGTGTTCCTAATGCAGAGTGAAGACAGTGTGTTCCTAATGCAGAGTGAAGACAGTGTGTTCCTAAAGCAGCGTGAAGACAGTGTGTTCCTAGAGCAGAGTGAAGACAGTGTGTTACTAACTCAGAGTTGCGGTGTACGTGCATGGAGCAGATTGAAGACTGTGTGTTCATAATGCAGAGTGAAGACAGTGTGTTCCTAGAGCAGAGTGAAGACAGTGTGTTCCTAACACAGAGTTTCGGTGTATGTGCATGGAGCAGAGTGAAGACATTGTGTTCCTAGAGCAGAATGAAGACAGTGTGTTCCTAATGCACAGTGAAGACAGTGTGTTCCTAATGCAGAGGAAGACAGTGTGATCCTAATGCAGAATGAAGACAGTGTGTTCTTGATGCAGAGTGAAGACAGTGTGTTCCTAGAGCAGAATAAAGACAGTATGTTCCTTCAGAAGAGTGAAGACTGTGTTTTCCTTGAGCAGAATGAAGACAGTGTGTTCCTAATGCACAGTTAAGACCGTGTTTTCCTATGCAGAGTGAAGACAGTGTGTTCCTAATGCAGAGTGAAGACAATGTCTTCCTAGAGCAGAGTGAAGACAGTGTGTTCCTAACGAATAGGGAAGACAGTGTGTTCCTAACGCATAGTGAAAACAGTATGTTCCTAACGCATAGTGAAGACAGTGTGTTCCTAATGCATAGTTGCGGTATATGTGCATGGAGCACAGTGAAGACAGTGTTTTCCTAGAGCAGAGTGAAGACAGTGTGTTCCTAACGCAGAGTTGCGAAGTATGTGCATGGAGTAGAGTGAAGACAGTGTGTTCCTATAGCAGAGTGAAGACAGTGTGTTCGTAATGCAGAGTGAAGACAGTGAGTTCCTAGAGCAGAGTGAAGACTGTGTTCCTAAATCAGAGTGAATACAGTGTGTTCCTTAGGCAGAGTGAAGACACTGTGTTCCTAATGCAGAGTGAAGAGAGTGTATTCCTAGAGCAGAGTGAAGACAGTGTGTTCCTGCAGCAGAGTGAAGACAGTATTTTCCTAGAGCAGAGTGAAGACAGTGTGTTCCTAATGTAGAGTGAAGACCTTGTGTTCCTAATGCAGAGTGAAGACAGTGTGTTCCTCGAGCAGAGGGAAGGCAGTGTGTTCCTAACGCAGACTGAACAGTGTGTTCCTAAAGCAGAGTTGCGGTGTATATGCATGGAGCAGAGTGAAGACAGTTTGTTCCTAACGCAGAGTTGCGGTGTATGTGCATGGAGCAGAGTGAAGACAGTGTGTTCCTAATGCAGACTGAAGACAGTGTGTTCCTAATGCATAGTGAAGGCAGTGTGTTCATGAAGCAGAGTGAAGACAGTGTGTTCCTAACGCAGAGTTGCGGTGTTCGTGCATGGAGCAGAGTGAAGACAGTGTGTTCCTAGAGCAGAATGAAGACAGTGTGTTCCTAACACAGAGTGAAGACAGTGCGATCCTAACGCAGAGATCCGAAGTACGTCATGGAGCAGAGTGAAGACAGTGTGTTTCTAGAGCAGAGTGAAGACAGTGTGTTCCTAATGCAGAGTGAAAACAGTGAGTTCCAAGAGCAGAGTGAAGACAGTGTTCATGAATCAGAGTGAAGACAGTGTGTTACTAATGCAGAGTGAAGACAGTGTGTTCCTAATGCAGAGAAAAGACAGCGTGTTCCTAATGCAGAATGAAGACAGTGTGTTCATAGAGCAGAATGAAGACAGTGTGTTTCTAATGCAGAGTGAAGACCGTGTGTTCCTAATGCAGAGTGAAGACAGTGTGTTCCTCGAAAGAGTGAAGACAGTGTGTTCCTAAGGCACAGTTGCGGTGTATGTGCATGGAGCAGAGTGAAGACAGTATATTTCTAACGCATAGTGAAGAAAGTGTGTTCCTAGAGCAGAATGAAGACAGTTTGTCTCTAACGTAGTGTGAAGACAGTGTGTTCCAAACGCAGAGTTGTGGTGTATGTGCATGGAGCAGAGTGAAGACAGTGTGTTCCTAGCGGAGAGTGAAGACAGTATGTTCCTAATGCCGAGTTAATACAGTATATTCCTACAGCAGAGTGAAGACAGTGTGTTTCTAACGCATTTGCGGTGTATGTGCATGGACCAGAGTGAAGACAGTGTGTTCCTAGAGCAGAGTGAAGACAGTGTGTTCCTAATGCATAGTGAAGACAGTGTGTTCCTAGAGCAGAGTGAAGACAGTGTGCTACTAATGCAGAGTGAAGACAGTCTGTTCCTAATGCATAGTGAAGACAGTGTGTTTCTAGAGCAGAGTGAAGACAGTGTGCTCCTCATGCAGAGTGAAGACAGTGTGTTCCTAATGCATAGTGAAGACAGTGTGTTCCTAGAGCAGAGTGAAGACAGTGTGTTCCTAACGCAGAGTGAAGACAGTGTGTTTTAACGCAGAGTTGCGAAGTATGTGCATGGAGTAGAGTGAAGACAGTGAGTTCCTAGAGCAGAGTGAAGACAGTGTTCCTAAATAAGAGTGAAGACAGTGTGTTCCTTAGGCAGAGTGAAGACAGTGTGTTCTTAATGCAGAGTGAAGAGAGTGTATTCCTAGAGCAGAGTGAAGACAGTGTGTTCCTATAGCAGAATGAAGACAGTGTGTTCCTAATGCAGATTGAAGACCTTGTGTTCCTAATGCAGAGTGTAGACAGTGTGTTCCTCGAGCAGAGTGAAGACAGTGGGTTCCTAAGGCAGAGTTGCAGTGTATGTGCATGGAGCAGAGTGAAGACAGTGTGTTCCTAGAGCAGAATAAAGACAGTGTGTTCCTAATGCAGAGTGAAGACAGTGTGTTCCTAATGCAGAGTAAAGACAGTGTGTTCCTAGAGAAGGGTGAAGACATTGTGTTCCTAATGAAGAGTGAGGTCAGTGTATTACTAATGCAGAGTGAAGCCAGTGTGTTCCTAGAGCAGAGTGAAGACAGTGTGTTCCTAACGCAGAGTGAAGACAGTGCGTTCCTAATGCAGAGTTGCGAAGTATGTGCATGGAGTAGAGTGAAGACAGTGTGTTCCTATAGCAGAGTGAAGACAGTGTGTTCGTAATGCAGAGTGAAGACAGTGAGTTCCTAAAGCAGAGTGAAGACAGTGTTCCTAAATCAGAGTGAAGACAGTGTGTTCCTAAGGCAGAGTGAAGACAGTGTGTTCCTAATGCAGAGTGAAGAATGTGTATTCTTAGAGCAGAGTGCAGACAGTGTGTTCCTAGAGCAGAATGAAGACAGTGTGTTCCTAATGCAGAGTGAAGACCGTGTGTTCCTAATGCAGAGTGAAGACAGTGTGTTCCTCGAGCAGAGTGAAGAGAGTGTGTTCCTAACGCAGAGTTGCAGTGTATGTGCATGGAGCAGAGTGAAGACAGTGTGTTCCTAGAGCAGAATAAAGACAGTGTGTTCCTAATGCAGAGTGAAGACAGTGTGTTCCTATAGCAGAGTGAAGACAGTGTCTTCCTAGAGCAGAGTGAAGACAGTGTGTTCCTAAATGAGAAAGAAAACAGTGTGTTCCTGCAGCAGAGTTAAGACAGTGTGTTCCTCGAGCAGAGTGAAGACAGTGTGTTCCTAACGCAGAGTTGCAGTGTATGTGCATGGAGCAGAGTGAAGACAGTGTGTTCCTAGAGCAGAATAAAGACAGTGTGTTCCTAATGCAGAGTAAGGACAGTGTGTTTCTAGAGAAGAGTAAAGACAGTGTGTTCCTAATGAAGAGTGAGGTCAGTGTATTACTAATGCAGAGTGAAGACAGTGTGTTCCTAGTCAGAGTGAAGACAGTGTGTCCTTAACGCAGAGTTGTGGTTTACGTGCATGGAGCAGAGTGAAGCCAGTGTGTTTCTAGAGCAGAATGAAGACAGTGTGTTCCTAACGCAGAGTGAAGACAGTGCGTTCCTAATGCAGAGTTGCGAAGTATGTGCATGGAGTAGAGTGAAGACAGTGTGTTCCCATAGCAGAGTGAAGACAGTGTGTTCCTGGAGCAGAATGAAGACAGTGTGTTCCTAACGCAGAGTGAAGACAGTCCGTTAATAATGCAGAGTTGCGAAGTATGTGCATGGAGTAGAGTGAAGACAGTGTGTTCCTATAGCAGAGTGAAGACAGTGTGTTCGTAATGCAGAGTGAAGACAGTGAGTTCCTAGAGCAGAGTGAAGACAGTGTTCCTAAATCAGAGTGAAGACAGTGTGTTCCTAAGGCAGAGTGAAGACAGTGTGTTCCTAATGCAGAATGAAGACAGTGTGTTCCTAATGCAGAGTGAAGACCGTGTGTTCCTAATGCAGAGTGAAGACAGTGTGTTCCTTGAGCAGAGTGAAGAGAGTGTGTTCCTAACGCAGAGTTGCAGTGTATGTGCATGGAGCAATGCGAAGACAGTGTGTTCCTAGAGCAGAATAAAGACAGTGTGTTAATAATGCAGAGTGAAGACAGTGTGTTCCTATAGCAGAGTGAAGACAGTGTCTTCCTAGAGCAGAGTGAAGACAGTGTGTTCCTAAATGAGAAAGAAAACAGTGTGTTCCTGCAGCAGAGTGAAGACAGTGTGTTCCTAATGCAGAGTGAAGACAGTGTGTTCCTAATACAGAGTAAAGACAGTGTGTTCCTAGAGAAGAGTGAAGACAGTGTGTTCCTAATAAAGAGTGAGGTCAGTGTATTACTAATGCAGCGTGAAGACAGTGTGTTCCTAGAACAGAGTGAAGACAGTGTGTTCCTATCGCAGAGTTGCGGTGTATATGTATGGAGCTAAGTGAAGACAGTGTGTTCCTAGAGCAGAGTGAAAACACTGTGTTCCTAATGCTGACTGAACAGTGTGTTACTAGAGCAGAGTGAAGACAATGTGTTCCTAATGCAGACTGAACAGTGTGTTACTAGAGCAGAGTGAAGACAGTGTGTTCCTAAGGCAGAGTGAAGACAGTGTGTTACTAAAACAGAGTGAAGATAGTGTGTTCCTAGAGCAGAGTGAAGACAGTGATTTCCTAAAGCAGAGTTGCGGTGTATGTGCATGGAGCAGAGTGAAGACAGTGTGTTCCTTGAGCAGAGTGAAGACAGTGTGTTCCTAGAGCAGTATGAAGACAGTTTGTCTCTTACGTAGAGTGAAGACAGTGTGTTCCAAACGCAGAGTTGTGGTGTATGTGCATGGAGCAGAGTGAAGACAGTGTGTTCCTAGCGGAGAGTGAAGACAGTATGTTCCTAATGCCGAGTTAATCCAGTATGTTCCTACAGCAGAGTGAAGACAGTGTGTTCCTAACAAAGAGTTGCTGTTAGGTGCATGGGGCAGAGTGAAGACAGTGTGTTCCTAGAGTAGAGTGAAGACAGTGTGTTCCTAATGCAGAGTGAAGACAGTGTGTTCCTAATGCAGAGTGAAGACAGTGTGTTCCTAAAGCAGCGTGAAGACAGTGTGTTCCTAGAGCAGAGTGAAGACAGTGTGTTACTAACTCAGAGTTGCGGTGTACGTGCATGGAGCAGATTGAAGACTGTGTGTTCATAATGCAGAGTGAAGACAGTGTGTTCCTAGAGCAGAGTGAAGACAGTGTGTTCCTAACACAGAGTTTCGGTGTATGTGCATGGAGCAGAGTGAAGACATTGTGTTCCTAGAGCAGAATGAAGACAGTGTGTTCCTAATGCACAGTGAAGACAGTGTGTTCCTAATGCAGAGGGAAGACAGTGTGATCCTAATGCAGAATGACGACAGTGTGTTCTTGATGCAGAGTGAAGACAGTGTGTTCCTAGAGCAGAATAAAGACAGTATGTTCCTTCAGAAGAGTGAACACTGTGTGTTCCTTGAGCAGAATGAAGACAGTTTGTTCCTAATGCACAGTTAAGACCGTGTTTTCCTATGCAGAGTGAAGACAGTGTGTTCCTAATGCAGAGTGAAGACAATGTCTTCCTAGAGCAGAGTGAAGACAGTGTGTTCCTAACGAATAGGGAAGACAGTGTGTTCCTAACGCATAGTGAAAACAGTATGTTCCTAAAGCATAGTGAAGACAGTGTGTTCCTAACGCAGAGTTGCGGTATATGTGCATGGAGCACAGTGAAGACAGTGTTTTCCTAGAGCAGAGTGAAGACAGTGTGTTCCTAACGCATAGTGAAGACAGTGTGTTCCTAATGCAGCGTGAGGACAGTGTGTTCCTAAGGCAGAGTGAAGGCAGTGTCTTCCTAGAGCAGAGTGAAGACAGTGTGTTCCTAACGCATAGTGAAGACAGTGTGTTCCTAATGAATATTGAATACAGTTTCTTCCTAGAGCAGAGTGAAGACAGTGTGATCCTAACGCATAGTGAAGACAGTGTGTTCCTAAGGCAGAGTGAAGACAGTGTGTTCCTAAAGCAGAGTGAAGACAGTGTGTTCCTAGAGCAGAATGAAGACAGTGTTTTTAATGCAGAGTGAAGGCAGTGTGTTCTTAATTCAGAGTGAAGACAGTGTGTTCCTACACCAGAATGAAGACAGTTTGTTCCTAACCAGAGAGAAGACAGTGTGTTCCTAGAGCAGAGTGTAGACAGTGTGTTCCTAGAGCAGAGTGAACACAGTGTGTTCTTCATGCAGAGTGAAGACAGTGTGTTCCCATAGCAGAGAGAAGACAGTGTGTTCCTAATGCAGAGTGAAGACAGTGTGTTTCTAGAGCAGAGTGAATACAGTGTGTTACTAACGCATTTGCGGTTTATGTGCATGGAGGAGAGTGAAGACAGGGTGTTCCTAGTGCACAGTGAAGACAGTGTGCTCCTAATGCAGAGTGAAGACAGTGTGTTCCTAATGCATAGTTAAGACAGTGTGTTCCTAGAGCACAGTGAAGACAGTGTGTTCCTAACGCAGAGTGAAGACAGTTTGTTCCTAACGCAGAGTTGCGGTGTATGTGCATGGAGCAGAGTGAAGACAGTGTGTTCCTAATGCAGACTGAAGACAGTGTGTTCCTAATGCATAGTGAAGGCAGTGTGTTCATGAAGCAGAGTGAAGACAGTGTGTTCCTAACGCAGAGTTGCGGTGTTCGTGCATGGAGCAGAGTGAAGACAGTGTGTTCCTAGAGCAGAATGAAGACAGTGTGTTCCTAACACAGAGTGAAGACAGTGCGATCCTAACGCAGAGATCCGAAGTACGTCATGGAGCAGAGTGAAGACAGTGTGTTTCTAGAGCAGAGTGAAGACAGTGTGTTCCTAATGCAGAGTGAAAACAGTGAGTTCCAAGAGCAGAGTGAAGACAGTGTTCATAAATCAGAGTGAAGACAGTGTGTTACTAATGCAGAGTGAAGACAGTGTGTTCCTAATGCAGAGAAAAGTCAGCGTGTTCCTAATGCAGAATGAAGACAGTGTGTTCATAGAGCAGAATGAAGACAGTGTGTTCCTAATGCAGAGTGAAGACCGTGTGTTCCTAATGCAGAGTGAAGACAGTGTGTTCCTCGACAGAGTGAAGACAGTGTGTTCCTAAGGCACAGTTGCGGTGTATGTGCATGGAGCAGAGTGAAGACAGTATATTTCTAACGCATAGTGAAGAAAGTGTGTTCCTAGAGCAGAATGAAGACAGTTTGTCTCTAACGTAGAGGGAAGACAGTGTGTTCCAAACGCAGAGTTGTGGTGTATGTGCATGGAGCAGAGTGAAGACAGTGTGTTCCTAGCGGAGAGTGAAGACAGTATGTTCCTAATGCCGAGTTAAAACAGTATATTCCTACAGCAGAGTGAAGACAGTGTGTTCCTAACGCATTTGCGGTGTATGTGCATGGAGCAGAGTGAAGACAGTGTGTTCCTAGAGCAGAGTGAAGACAGTGTGCTACTAATGCAGAGTGAAGACAGTGTGTTCCTAATGCATAGTGAAGACAGTGTGTTTCTAGAGCAGAGTGAAGACAGTGTGCTCCTAATGCAGAGTGAAGACAGTGTGTTCCTAATGCATAGTGAAGACAGTGTGTTCCTAGAGCAGAGTGAAGACAGTGTGTTCCTAACGCAGAGTTGTGGTGTACTTGCATGGAGCAGAGTGAAGCCAGTGTGTTCCAAGAGCAGAGTGAAGACAGTTTGTTCCTAACGCAGAGTGAAGACAGTGTGTTCCTAACGCAGAGTTGCGAAGTATGTGCATGGAGTAGAGTGAAGACAGTGAGTTCCTAGAGCAGAGTGAAGACAGTGTTCCTAAATAAGAGTGAAGACAGTGTGTTCCTTAGGCAGAGTGAAGACAGTGTGTTCTTAATGCAGAGTGAAGAGAGTGTATTCCTAGAGCAGAGTGAAGACAGTGTGTTCCTATAGCAGAATGAAGACAGTGTGTTCCTAATGCAGATTGAAGACCTTGTGTTCCTAATGCAGAGTGAAGACAGTGTGTTCCTCGAGCAGAGTGAAGACAGTGGGTTCCTAAGGCAGAGTTGCAGTGTATGTGCATGGAGCAGAGTGAAGACAGTGTGTTCCTAGAGCAGAATAAAGACAGTGTGTTCCTAATGCAGAGTGAAGACAGTGTGTTCCTAATGAAGAGTGAGGTCAGTGTATTACTAATGCAGAGTGAAGCCAGTGTGTTCCTAGAGCAGAGTGAAGACAGTGTGTCCCTAACGCAGAGTGAAGACAGTCCGTTCCTAATGCAGAGTTGCGAAGTATGTGCATGGAGTAGAGTGAAGACAGTGTGTTCCTATAGCAGAGTGAAGACAGTGTGTTCGTAATGCAGAGTGAAGACAGTGAGTTCCTAAAGCAGAGTGAAGACAGTGTTCCTAAATCAGAGTGAAGACAGTGTGTTCCTAAGGCAGAGTGAAGACAGTGTGTTCCTAATGCAGAGTGAAGAGAGTGTATTCTTAGAGCAGAGTGAAGACAGTGTGTTCCTAGAGCAGAATGAAGACAGTGTGTTCCTAATGCAGAGTGAAGACCGTGTGTTCCTAATGCAGAGTGAAGACAGTGTGTTCCTCGAGCAGAGTGAAGAGAGTGTGTTCCTAACGCAGAGTTGCAGTGTATGTGCATGGAGCAGAGTGAAGACAGTGTGTTCCTAGAGCAGAATAAAGACAGTGTGTTCCTAATGCAGAGTGAAGACAGTGTGTTCCTATAGCAGAGTGAAGACAGTGTCTTCCTAGAGCAGAGTGAAGACAGTGTGTTCCTAAATGAGAAAAAAATCAGTGTGTTCCTGCAGCAGAGTCAAGACTGTGTGTTCCTCTAGCAGAGTGAAGACAGTGTGTTCCTAACGCAGAATTGCAGTGTATGTGCATGGAGCAGAGTGAAGACAGTGTGTTCCTAGAGCAGAATAAAGACAGTGTGTTCCTAATGCAGAGTAAGGACAGTGTGTTTCTAGAGAAGAGTGAAGACAGTGTGTTCCTAATGAAGAGTGAGGTCAGTGTATTACTAATGCAGAGTGAAGCCAGTGTGTTCCTAGAGCAGAGTGAAGACAGTGTGTTCCTAACGCAGAGTGAAGACAGTCCGTTCCTAATGCAGAGTTGCGAAGTATGTGCATGGAGTAGAGTGAAGACAGTGTGTTCCTATAGCAGAGTGAAGACAGTGTGTTCGTAATGCAGAGTGAAGACAGTGAGTTCCTAAAGCAGAGTGAAGACAGTGTTCCTAAATCAGAGTGAAGACAGTGTGTTCCTAAGGCAGAGTGAAGACAGTGTGTTCCTAATGCAGAGTGAAGAATGTGTATTCTTAGAGCAGAGTGCAGACAGTGTGTTCCTAGAGCAGAATGAAGACAGTGTGTTCCTAATGCAGAGTGAAGACCGTGTGTTCCTAATGCAGAGTGAAGACAGTGTGTTCCTCGAGCAGAGTGAAGAGAGTGTGTTCCTAACGCAGAGTTGCAGTGTATGTGCATGGAGCAGAGTGAACACAGTGTGTTCCTAGAGCAGAATAAAGACAGTGTGTTCCTAATGCAGAGTGAAGACAGTGTGTTCCTATAGCAGAGTGAAGACAGTGTCTTCCTAGAGCAGAGTGAAGACAGTGTGTTCCTAAATGAGAAAGAAAACAGTGTGTTCCTGCAGCAGAGTTAAGACAGTGTGTTCCTCGAGCAGAGTGAAGACAGTGTGTTCCTAACGCAGAGTTGCAGTGTATGTGCATGGAGCAGAGTGAAGACAGTGTGTTCCTAGAGCAGAATAAAGACAGTGTGTTCCTAATGCAGAGTAAGGACAGTGTGTTTCTAGAGAAGAGTAAAGACAGTGTGTTCCTAATGAAGAGTGAGGTCAGTGTATTACTAATGCAGAGTGAAGACAGTGTGTTCCTAGTCAGAGTGAAGACAGTGTGTCCTTAACGCAGAGTTGTGGTTTACGTGTATGGAGCAGAGTGAAGCCAGTGTGTTTCTAGAGCAGAATGAAGACAGTGTGTTCCTAACGCAGAGTGAAGACAGTGCGTTCCTAATGCAGAGTTGCGAAGTATGTGCATGGAGTAGAGTGAAGACAGTGTGTTCCCATAGCAGAGTGAAGACAGTGTGTTCCTGGAGCAGAATGAAGACAGTGTGTTCCTAACGCAGAGTGAAGACAGTCCGTTAATAATGCAGAGTTGCAAAGTATGTGCATGGAGTAGAGTGAAGACAGTGTGTTCCTATAGCAGAGTGAAGACAGTGTGTTCGTAATGCAGAGTGAAGACAGTGAGTTCCTAGAGCAGAGTGAAGACAGTGTTCCTAAATAAGAGTGAAGACAGTGTGTTCCTAAGGCAGAGTGAAGACAGTGTGTTCCTAATGCAGAATGAAGACAGTGTGTTCCTAATGCAGAGTGAAGACCGTGTGTTCCTAATGCAGAGTGAAGACAGTGTGTTCCTTGAGCAGAGTGAAGAGAGTGTGTTCCTAACGCAGAGTTGCAGTGTATGTGCATGGAGCAATGCGAAGACAGTGTGTTCCTAGAGCAGAGTGAAGACAATGTCTTCCTAGAGCAGAGTGAAGACAGTGTGTTCCTAACGAATAGGGAAGACAGTGTGTTCCTAACGCATAGTGAAAACAGTATGTTCCTAAAGCATAGTGAAGACAGTGTGTTCCTAACGCAGAGTTGCGGTATATGTGCATGGAGCACAGTGAAGACAGTGTTTTCCTAGAGCAGAGTGAAGACAGTGTGTTCCTAACGCATAGTGAAGACAGTGTGTTCCTAATGCAGCGTGAGGACAGTGTGTTCCTAAGGCAGAGTGAAGGCAGTGTCTTCCTAGAGCAGAGTGAAGACAGTGTGTTCCTAACGCATAGTGAAGACAGTGTGTTCCTAATGAATATTGAATACAGTTTCTTCCTAGAGCAGAGTGAAGACAGTGTGATCCTAACGCATAGTGAAGACAGTGTGTTCCTAAGGCAGAGTGAAGACAGTGTGTTCCTAAAGCAGAGTGAAGACAGTGTGTTCCTAGAGCAGAATGAAGACAGTGTTTTTAATGCAGAGTGAAGGCAGTGTGTTCTTAATTCAGAGTGAAGACAGTGTGTTCCTACACCAGAATGAAGACAGTTTGTTCCTAACCAGAGAGAAGACAGTGTGTTCCTAGAGCAGAGTGTAGACAGTGTGTTCCTAGAGCAGAGTGAACACAGTGTGTTCTTCATGCAGAGTGAAGACAGTGTGTTCCCATAGCAGAGAGAAGACAGTGTGTTCCTAATGCAGAGTGAAGACAGTGTGTTTCTAGAGCAGAGTGAATACAGTGTGTTACTAACGCATTTGCGGTTTATGTGCATGGAGGAGAGTGAAGACAGGGTGTTCCTAGTGCACAGTGAAGACAGTGTGCTCCTAATGCAGAGTGAAGACAGTGTGTTCCTAATGCATAGTTAAGACAGTGTGTTCCTAGAGCACAGTGAAGACAGTGTGTTCCTAACGCAGAGTGAAGACAGTTTGTTCCTAACGCAGAGTTGCGGTGTATGTGCATGGAGCAGAGTGAAGACAGTGTGTTCCTAATGCAGACTGAAGACAGTGTGTTCCTAATGCATAGTGAAGGCAGTGTGTTCATGAAGCAGAGTGAAGACAGTGTGTTCCTAACGCAGAGTTGCGGTGTTCGTGCATGGAGCAGAGTGAAGACAGTGTGTTCCTAGAGCAGAATGAAGACAGTGTGTTCCTAACACAGAGTGAAGACAGTGCGATCCTAACGCAGAGATCCGAAGTACGTCATGGAGCAGAGTGAAGACAGTGTGTTTCTAGAGCAGAGTGAAGACAGTGTGTTCCTAATGCAGAGTGAAAACAGTGAGTTCCAAGAGCAGAGTGAAGACAGTGTTCATAAATCAGAGTGAAGACAGTGTGTTACTAATGCAGAGTGAAGACAGTGTGTTCCTAATGCAGAGAAAAGTCAGCGTGTTCCTAATGCAGAATGAAGACAGTGTGTTCATAGAGCAGAATGAAGACAGTGTGTTCCTAATGCAGAGTGAAGACCGTGTGTTCCTAATGCAGAGTGAAGACAGTGTGTTCCTCGACAGAGTGAAGACAGTGTGTTCCTAAGGCACAGTTGCGGTGTATGTGCATGGAGCAGAGTGAAGACAGTATATTTCTAACGCATAGTGAAGAAAGTGTGTTCCTAGAGCAGAATGAAGACAGTTTGTCTCTAACGTAGAGGGAAGACAGTGTGTTCCAAACGCAGAGTTGTGGTGTATGTGCATGGAGCAGAGTGAAGACAGTGTGTTCCTAGCGGAGAGTGAAGACAGTATGTTCCTAATGCCGAGTTAAAACAGTATATTCCTACAGCAGAGTGAAGACAGTGTGTTCCTAACGCATTTGCGGTGTATGTGCATGGAGCAGAGTGAAGACAGTGTGTTCCTAGAGCAGAGTGAAGACAGTGTGCTACTAATGCAGAGTGAAGACAGTGTGTTCCTAATGCATAGTGAAGACAGTGTGTTTCTAGAGCAGAGTGAAGACAGTGTGCTCCTAATGCAGAGTGAAGACAGTGTGTTCCTAATGCATAGTGAAGACACTGTGTTCCTAGAGCAGAGTGAAGACAGTGTGTTCCTAACGCAGAGTTGTGGTGTACTTGCATGGAGCAGAGTGAAGCCAGTGTGTTCCAAGAGCAGAGTGAAGACAGTTTGTTCCTAACGCAGAGTGAAGACAGTGTGTTCCTAACGCAGAGTTGCGAAGTATGTGCATGGAGTAGAGTGAAGACAGTGAGTTCCTAGAGCAGAGTGAAGACAGTGTTCCTAAATAAGAGTGAAGACAGTGTGTTCCTTAGGCAGAGTGAAGACAGTGTGTTCTTAATGCAGAGTGAAGAGAGTGTATTCCTAGAGCAGAGTGAAGACAGTGTGTTCCTATAGCAGAATGAAGACAGTGTGTTCCTAATGCAGATTGAAGACCTTGTGTTCCTAATGCAGAGTGAAGACAGTGTGTTCCTCGAGCAGAGTGAAGACAGTGGGTTCCTAAGGCAGAGTTGCAGTGTATGTGCATGGAGCAGAGTGAAGACAGTGTGTTCCTAGAGCAGAATAAAGACAGTGTGTTCCTAATGCAGAGTGAAGACAGTGTGTTCCTAATGAAGAGTGAGGTCAGTGTATTACTAATGCAGAGTGAAGCCAGTGTGTTCCTAGAGCAGAGTGAAGACAGTGTGTCCCTAACGCAGAGTGAAGACAGTCCGTTCCTAATGCAGAGTTGCGAAGTATGTGCATGGAGTAGAGTGAAGACAGTGTGTTCCTATAGCAGAGTGAAGACAGTGTGTTCGTAATGCAGAGTGAAGACAGTGAGTTCCTAAAGCAGAGTGAAGACAGTGTTCCTAAATCAGAGTGAAGACAGTGTGTTCCTAAGGCAGAGTGAAGACAGTGTGTTCCTAATGCAGAGTGAAGAGAGTGTATTCTTAGAGCAGAGTGAAGACAGTGTGTTCCTAGAGCAGAATGAAGACAGTGTGTTCCTAATGCAGAGTGAAGACCGTGTGTTCCTAATGCAGAGTGAAGACAGTGTGTTCCTCGAGCAGAGTGAAGAGAGTGTGTTCCTAACGCAGAGTTGCAGTGTATGTGCATGGAGCAGAGTGAAGACAGTGTGTTCCTAGAGCAGAATAAAACAGTGTGTTCCTAATGCAGAGTGAAGACAGTGTGTTCCTATAGCAGAGTGAAGACAGTGTCTTCCTAGAGCAGAGTGAAGACAGTGTGTTCCTAAATGAGAAAAAAATCAGTGTGTTCCTGCAGCAGAGTCAAGACTGTGTGTTCCTCTAGCAGAGTGAAGACAGTGTGTTCCTAACGCAGAATTGCAGTGTATGTGCATGGAGCAGAGTGAAGACAGTGTGTTCCTAGAGCAGAATAAAGACAGTGTGTTCCTAATGCAGAGTAAGGACAGTGTGTTTCTAGAGAAGAGTGAAGACAGTGTGTTCCTAATGAAGAGTGAGGTCAGTGTATTACTAATGCAGAGTGAAGCCAGTGTGTTCCTAGAGCAGAGTGAAGACAGTGTGTTCCTAACGCAGAGTGAAGACAGTCCGTTCCTAATGCAGAGTTGCGAAGTATGTGCATGGAGTAGAGTGAAGACAGTGTGTTCCTATAGCAGAGTGAAGACAGTGTGTTCGTAATGCAGAGTGAAGACAGTGAGTTCCTAAAGCAGAGTGAAGACAGTGTTCCTAAATCAGAGTGAAGACAGTGTGTTCCTAAGGCAGAGTGAAGACAGTGTGTTCCTAATGCAGAGTGAAGAATGTGTATTCTTAGAGCAGAGTGCAGACAGTGTGTTCCTAGAGCAGAATGAAGACAGTGTGTTCCTAATGCAGAGTGAAGACCGTGTGTTCCTAATGCAGAGTGAAGACAGTGTGTTCCTCGAGCAGAGTGAAGAGAGTGTGTTCCTAACGCAGAGTTGCAGTGTATGTGCATGGAGCAGAGTGAACACAGTGTGTTCCTAGAGCAGAATAAAGACAGTGTGTTCCTAATGCAGAGTGAAGACAGTGTGTTCCTATAGCAGAGTGAAGACAGTGTCTTCCTAGAGCAGAGTGAAGACAGTGTGTTCCTAAATGAGAAAGAAAACAGTGTGTTCCTGCAGCAGAGTTAAGACAGTGTGTTCCTCGAGCAGAGTGAAGACAGTGTGTTCCTAACGCAGAGTTGCAGTGTATGTGCATGGAGCAGAGTGAAGACAGTGTGTTCCTAGAGCAGAATAAAGACAGTGTGTTCCTAATGCAGAGTAAGGACAGTGTGTTTCTAGAGAAGAGTAAAGACAGTGTGTTCCTAATGAAGAGTGAGGTCAGTGTATTACTAATGCAGAGTGAAGACAGTGTGTTCCTAGTCAGAGTGAAGACAGTGTGTCCTTAACGCAGAGTTGTGGTTTACGTGTATGGAGCAGAGTGAAGCCAGTGTGTTTCTAGAGCAGAATGAAGACAGTGTGTTCCTAACGCAGAGTGAAGACAGTGCGTTCCTAATGCAGAGTTGCGAAGTATGTGCATGGAGTAGAGTGAAGACAGTGTGTTCCCATAGCAGAGTGAAGACAGTGTGTTCCTGGAGCAGAATGAAGACAGTGTGTTCCTAACGCAGAGTGAAGACAGTCCGTTAATAATGCAGAGTTGCAAAGTATGTGCATGGAGTAGAGTGAAGACAGTGTGTTCCTATAGCAGAGTGAAGACAGTGTGTTCGTAATGCAGAGTGAAGACAGTGAGTTCCTAGAGCAGAGTGAAGACAGTGTTCCTAAATAAGAGTGAAGACAGTGTGTTCCTAAGGCAGAGTGAAGACAGTGTGTTCCTAATGCAGAATGAAGACAGTGTGTTCCTAATGCAGAGTGAAGACCGTGTGTTCCTAATGCAGAGTGAAGACAGTGTGTTCCTTGAGCAGAGTGAAGAGAGTGTGTTCCTAACGCAGAGTTGCAGTGTATGTGCATGGAGCAATGCGAAGACAGTGTGTTCCTAGAGCAGAATAAAGACAGTGTGTTCCTAATGCAGAGTGATGAGAGTGTGTTCCTATAGCAGAGTGAAGACAGTGTCTTCCTAGAGCAGAGTGAAGACAGTGTGTTCCTAAATGAGAAAGAAAACAGTGTGTTCCTGCAGCAGAGTGAAGACAGTGTGTTCCTAATGCAGAGTGAAGACAGTGTGTTCCTAATGCAGAGTAAAGACAGTGTGTTCCTAGAGAAGAGTGAAGACAGTGTGTTCCTAATAAAGAGTGAGGTCAGTGTATTACTAATGCAGCGTGAAGACAGTGTGTTCCTAGAACAGAGTGAAGACAGTGTGTTCCTATCGCAGAGTTGCGGTGTATGTGTATGGAGCTAAGTGAAGACAGTGTGTTCCTAGAGCAGAGTGAAAACAGTGTGTTCCTAATGCAGAGTGAAAACAGTGTGTTACTAGAGCAGAGTGAAGACAATGTGTTCCTAATGCAGACTGAACAGTGTGTTACTAGAGCAGAGTGAAGACAGTGTGTTCCTAAGGCAGAGTGAAGACAGTGTGTTACTAAAACAGAGTGAAGATAGTGTGTTCCTAGAGCAGAGTGAAGACAGTGAGTTCCTAAAGCAGAGTTGCGGTGTATGTGCATGGAGCAGAGTGAAGACAGTGTGTTCCTTGAGCAGAGTGAAGACAGTGTGTTCCTAACGCAGAGTTGCGGTGTATGTGCATGGAGCAGAGTGAAGACAGTATATTTCTAACGCATAGTGAAGAAAGTGTGTTCCTAGAGCAGAATGAAGACAGTTTGTCTCTTACGTAGAGTGAAGACAGTGTGTTCCAAACTCACAGTTGTGGTGTATGTGCATGGAGCAGAGTGAAGGCAGTGTGTTCCTAGCGGAGAGTGAAGACAGTATGTTCCTAATGCCGAGTTAATCCAGTATGTTCCTACAGCAGAGTGAAGACAGTGTGTTCCTAACAAAGAGTTGCTGTTAGGTGCATGGGGCAGAGTGAAGACAGTGTGTTCCTAGAGTAGAGTGAAGACAGTGTGTTCCTAATGCAGAGTGAAGACAGTGTGTTCCTAATGCAGAGTGAGGACAGTGTGTTCCTAAAGCAGCGTGAAGACAGTGTGTTCCTAGAGCAGAGTGAAGACAGTGTGTTACTAACTCAGAGTTGCGGTGTACGTGCATGGAGCAGATTGAAGACTGTGTGTTCATAATGCAGAGTGAAGACAGTGTGTTCCTAGAGCAGAGTGAAGACAGTGTGTTCCTAACACAGAGTTTCGGTGTATGTGCATGGAGCAGAGTGAAGACATTGTGTTCCTAGAGCAGAATGAAGACAGTGTGTTCCTAATGCACAGTGAAGACAGTGTGTTCCTAATGCAGAGTGAAGACAGTGTGATCCTAATGCAGAATGAAGACAGTGTGTTCTTGATGCAGAGTGAAGACAGTGTGTTCCTAGAGCAGAATAAAAACAGTATGTTCCTTCAGAAGAGTGAAGACTGTGTGTTCCTTAAGCAGAATGAAGACAGTGTGTTCCTAATGCACAGTTAAGACCGTGTTTTCCTATGCAGAGTGAAGACAGTGTGTTCCTAATGCAGAGTGAAGACAATGTCTTCCCAGAGCAGAGTGAAGACAGTGTGTTCCTAACGAATAGGGAAGACAGTGTGTTCCTAACGCATAGTGAAAACAGTATGTTCCTAACGCATAGTGAAGACAGTGTGTTCCTAATGCAGAGTTGCGGTGTATGTGCATGGAGCACAGTGCAGACAGTGTTTTCCTAGAGCAGAGTGAAGACAGTGTGTTCCTAACGCATAGTGAAGACAGTGTGTTCCTAATGCAGCGTGAGGACAGTGTGTTCCTACGCACAGTGAAGGCAGTGTCTTCCTAGAGCAGAGTGAAGACAGTGTGTTCCTAACGCATAGTGAAGACAGTGTGTTCCTAATGCATATTGAATACAGTTTCTTCCTAGAGCAGAGTGAAGACAGTGTGTTCCTAACGCATAGTGAAGACAGTGTGTTCCTAAGGCAGAGTGAAGACAGTGTGTTCCTAAAGCAGAGTGAAGACAGTGTGTTCCTAGAGCAGAATGAAGACAGTGTTCCTAATGCAGAGTGAAGGCAGTGTGTTCTTAATTCAGAGTGAAGACAGTGTGTTCCTACACCAGAATGAAGACAGTTTGTTCCTAACCAGAGAGAAGACAGTGTGTTCCTAGAGCAGAGTGTAGACAGTGTGTTCCTAGAGCAGAGTGAACACAGTGTGTTCTTCATGCAGAGTGAAGACAGTGTGTTCCCATAGCAGAGAGAAGACATTGTGTTCCTAATGCAGAGTGAAGACAGTGTGTTTCTAGAACAGAGTGAATACAGTGTGTTACTAACGCATTTGCGGTTTATGTGCATGGAGGAGAGTGAAGACAGGGTGTTCCTAGAGCACAGTGAAGACAGTGTGCTCCTAATGCAGAGTAAAGACAGTGTGTTCCTAATGCATAGTTAAGACAGTGTGTTCCTAGAGCAGAGTGAAGACAGTGTGTTCCTAACGCAGAGTTGTGGTGTACGTGCATTGAGCAGAGTGAAGCCAGTGTGTTCCTACAACAGAGTGAAGACAGTTTGTTCCTAACGCAGAGTGAAGACTGTGTTCCTGGAGCAGAATGAAGACAGTGTGTTCCTAACGCAGAGTTGCGAAGTATGTGCATGGAGTAGAGTGAAGACAGTGTGTTCCTATCGCAGAGTGAAGACAGTGTGTTCATAATGTAGAGTGAAGACAGTGAGTTCCTAGAGCAGAGTGAAGACTGTGTTCCTAAATCCGAGTGAAGACAGTGTGTTCCTTAGGCAGAGTGAAGACAGTGTGTTCCTAATGCAGAGTGAAGAGAGTGTATTCCTAGAGCAGAGTGAAGACAGTGTGTTCCTGCAGGAGAGTGAAGACAGTATTTTCCTAGAGCAGAGTGAAGACAGTGTGTTCCTAATGCAGAGTGAAGACCTTGTGTTCCTAATGCAGAGTGAAGACAGTGTGTTCCTCGAGCAGAGGGAAGGCAGTGTGTTCCTAACGCAGACTGAACAGTGTGTTACTAGAGCAGAGTGAAGACAGTGTGTTCCTAAGGCAGAGTGAAGACAGTGTGTTACTAAAGCAGAGTGAAGATAGTGTGTTCCTAGAGCAGAGTGAAGACAGTGTGTTCCTAAAGAAGAGTTGCGGTGTATATGCATGGAGCAGAGTGAAGACAGTGTGTTCCTAGAGCAGAGTGAAGACAGTTTGTTCCTAACGCAGAGTTGCGGTGTATGTGCATGGAGCAGAGTGAAGACAGTGTGTTCTTAATGCAGACTGAAGACAGTGTGTTCCTAATGCATAGTGCAGGCAGTGTGTTCATGAAGCAGAGTGAAGACAGTGTGTTCCTAACGCAGAGTTGCGGTGTTCGTGCATGGAGCAGAGTGAAGACAGCGTGTTCCTAGAGCAGAATGAAGACAGTGTTTTCCTAACACAGAGTGAAGACAGTGCATTTCTAACGCAGAGATCCGAAGTAAGTGCATGGAGCAGGGTGAAGACAGTGTGTTTCTAGAGCAGAGTGAAGACAGTGTGTTCCTAATGCAGAGTGAAGACAGTGAGTTTCAAGAGCAGAGTAAAGACAGTGTTCATAAATCAGAGTGAAGACAGTGTGTTACTAATGCAGAGTGAAGACAGTGTGTTCCTAATGCAGAGATAAGACAGCGTGTTCCTAATGCAGAATGAAGACAGTGTGTTCATAGAGCAGAATGAAGACAGTGTGTTCCTAATGCAGAGTGAAGACCATGTGTTCCTAATGCAGAGTGAAGACAGTGTGTTTCTCGAGCAGAGTGAAGACAGTGTGTTCCTAAGGCACAGTTGCGGTGTATGTGCATGGAGCAGAGTGAAGACAGTATATTTCTAACGCATAGTGAAGAAAGTGTGTTCCTAGAGCAGAATGAAGACAGTTTGTCTCTAACGTAGAGTGAAGACAGTGTGTTCCAAACGCAGAGTTGTGGTGTATGTGCATGGAGCAGAGTGAAGACAGTGTGTTCCTAGCGGAGAGTGAAGACAGTATGATCCTAATGCCGAGTTAATACAGTATGTTCCTACAGCAGAGTGAAGACAGTGTGTTCCTAACAAAGAGTTGCTGTTAGGTGCATGGGGCAGAGTGAAGACAGTGTGTTCCTAGAGTAGAGTGAAGACAGTGTGTTCCTAATGCAGAGTGAAGACAGTGTGTTCCTAATGCAGAGTGAAGACAGTGTGTTCCTAAAGCAGCGTGAAGACAGTGTGTTCCTAGAGCAGAGTGAAGACAGTGTGTTACTAACTCAGAGTTGCGGTGTACGTGCATGGAGCAGATTGAAGACAGTGTGTTCCTAATGCAGAGTGAAGACAGTGTGTTCCTAGAGCAGAGTGAAGAGAGTGTGTTCCTAACACAGAGTTGCGGTGTATGTGCATGGAGCAGAGTGAAGACATTGTGTTCCTAGAGCAGAATGAAGACAGTGTGTTCCTAATGCACAGTGAAGACAGTGTGTTCCTAATGCAGAGTGAAGACAGTGTGATCCTAATGCAGAGTGAAGACAGTGTGTTCTTGATGCAGAGTGAAGACAGTGTGTTCCTAGAGCAGAATAAAGACAGTATGTTCCTTCAGCAGAGTGAAGACTGTGTGTTCCTTGAGCAGAATGAAGACAGTGTGTTCCTAAGGCAGAGTGAGGACAGTGTGTTCCTAATGCAGAGTGAAGACAGTGTGTTCCTAGAGCAGAATGAAGACAGTGTTCCTAATGCAGAATGAAGGCAGTGTGTTCTTAATTCAGAGTAAAGACAGTGTGTTCCTACACCAGAATGAAGAAAGTTTGTCCTAAACAGAGAGAAGAAAGTGTGTTCCTAGAGCAGAGTGTAGACAGTGTGTTCCTAGAGCAGAGTGAACACAGTGTGTTCTTCATGCAGAGAGAAGACAGTGTGTTCCTAATGCAGAGTGAAGACAGTGTGTTTCTAGAGCAGAGTGAAGACAGTGTGTTACTAACGCATTTGCGGTTTATGTGCATGGAGTAGAGTGAAGACAGGGTGTTCCTAGAGCAGAGTGAAGACAGTGTGCTCCTAATGCAGAGTGAACACAGTGTGTTCCTAATGCATAGTGAAGACAGTGTGTTCCTAGAGCAGAGTGAAGACAGTGTGTTCCTAACGCAGTGTTGTGGTGTACGTGCATGGAGCAGAGTGAAGCCACTATGTTCCTACAGCAGAGTGAAGACAGTTTGTTCCTAACGCAGAGTGAAGACTGTGTTCCTGGAGCAGAATGAAGACAGTGTTTTCCTAGAGCAGAGTGAAGACAGTGTCTTCCTAATGCAGAGTGAAGACATTGTGTTCCTAATGCAGAGTGAAGACAGTGTGTTCCTCGAGCAGAGCGAAGGCAGTGTGTTCCTAACGCAGAGTTGCAGTGTATGTGTATGGAGCAGAGTGAAGACAGTGTGCTCCTAGAGCAGAATAAAGACAGTGTGTTTCTAATGCAGAGTGAAGACAGTGTGTTCCTAATGCAGAGTAAAGACAGTGTGTTCCTAGAAAAGAGTGAAGACAGTGTGTTCCTAATGAAGAGTGAGGTCAGTGTATTACTAATGCAGAGTGAAGACAGTGTGTCCCTAGAGCAGAGTGAAGACAGTGTGTCCCTAACGCAGAGTTGTGGTGTACGTGCATGGAGCAGAGTGAAGCCAGTGTTCCTAGAGCAGAGTGAAGACTGTTTGTTCCTAACGCAGAGTGAAGACAATGTGTTCCTGGAGCATAATGAAGACAGTGTGTTCCTAAGGCAGAGTGAAGACAGTGCGTTCCTAATGCAGAGTTGCGAAGTATGTGCATGGAGTAGAGTGAAGACAGTGTGTTCCTATCGCAGAGTTGTGGTGTATGTGTATGGAGCTGAGTGAAGACAGTGTGTTCCTAGAGCAGAGTGAAGACAGTGTGTTCCTAATGCAGACTGAACAGTGTGTTACTAGAGCAGAGTGAAGTCAGTGTGTTCCTAATGCAAACTGAACAGTGTGTTACTAGAGCAGAGTGAAGACAGTGTGTACCTAAGGCAGAGTGAAGACAGTGTGTTACTAAAGCTGAGTGAAGATAGTGTGTTCCTAGAGCAGAGTGAAGACAGTGTGTTCCTAAAGCAGAGTTGCGGTGTATGTGCATGGAGCAGAGTGAAGACAGTGTGTTCCTAGTGCAGAGTGAAGTCAGTGTGTTCCTAACGCAGAGTTGCGGTGTATGTGCATGGAGCAGAGTGAAGACAGTGTGTTCCTAATGCAGAGTGAAGACAGTGTGTTCCTAATGCATAGTGAAGACAGTGTGTTACTGAAGCAGAGTGAAGACAGTGTGTTCCTAACGCCGAGTTGCAGTGTACGTGCATGGAGCAGAGTGAAGACAGTGTGTTCCCAGAGCAGAATGAAGACAGTGTGTTCCTAACACCGAGTGAAGACAGTGTGTTCCTAACGCAGAGATCTGAAGTACGTGCATGGAGCAGAGTGAAGACAGGGTGTTCCTAGAGCAGAGTGAAGACAGTGTGTTCCTAATGCAGAGTGAAGACAGTGAGTTCCAAGAGCAGAGTGAAGACAGTGTTCCTAAATCAGAGTGAAGACAGTGTGTTACTAATGCAGAGTGAAGACAGTGTGTTCCTAATGCAGAGTGAAGACAGCATGCTCCTAATGAAGAATGAAGACAGTGTGTTCATAGAGCAGAATGAAGACAGTGTGTTCCTAATGCAGAGTGAAGACCATGTGTTCCTAATGCAGAGTGAAGACAGTGTGTTCCTCGAGCAGAGTGAAGACAGTGTGTTCCTAAGGCACAGTGGCGGTGTATGTGCATGGAGCAGAGTGAAGACAGTATATTCCTAACGCATAGTGAAGAAAGTGTGTTCATAGAGCATAATGAAGAGAGTTTGTTCCTAACGTAAAGTGAAGACAGTGTGTTCCAAACGCAGAGTTGCGATGTATGTGCATGGATCAGAGTGAAAACAGTGTGTTCCTAGCGGAGAGTGAAAACAGTATGTTCCTAATGCCGAGTTAATACAGTATGTTCCTACAGCAGAGTGAAGACAGTGTGTTCCTAACAAAGAGTTGCTGTGTAGGTGCATGGGGCAGTGTGAAGACAGTGTGTTCCTAGAGTAGAGAGAAGACAGTGTGTTCCTAATGCAGAGTGAAGACAGTGTGTTCCTAATGCAGAGTGAAGACAGTGTGTTCCTAAAGCAGAGTGAAGACAGTGTGTTCCTAGAGCAGAGTGAACACAGTGTGTTCCTAACTCAAAGTTGCGGTGTAAGTGCATGGAGCAGATTGAAGACTGTGTGTTCCTAGAGCAGTGTGAAGACAGTATGTTCCTAAGGCAGAGTGAAGACCGAGTGTTTCTAGAGCAGAATGAAGACAGTGTGTTCGTAACGCAGAGTTGCTGTGTATGTGCATGGAGCGGATTGAAGACAGTGTGTTCCTAGAGCAGAGTGAAGACAGTGTGTTCCTAATGCAGAGTGAAGACAGTGTGTTCCTAAAGCAGCGTGAAGACAGTGTGTTCCTAGAGCAGAGTGAAGACAGTGTGTTACTAACTCAGAGTTGCGGTGTACGTGCATGGAGCAGATTGAAGACAGTGTGTTCCTAATGCAGAGTGAAGACAGTGTGTTCCTAGAGCAGAGTGAAGACAGTGTGTTCCTAATGCAGAGTGAAGACAGTGTGTTCCTAATGCAGAGTGAAGACAGTGTGTTCCTAAAGCAGCGTGAAGACAGTGTGTTCCTAGAGCAGAGTGAAGACAGTGTGTTACTAACTCAGAGTTGCGGTGTACGTGCATGGAGCAGATTGAAGACAGTGTGTTCCTAATGCAGAGTGAAGACAGTGTGTTCCTAGAGCAGAGTGAAGAGAGTGTGTTCCTAACACAGAGTTGCGGTGTATGTGCATGGAGCAGAGTGAAGACATTGTGTTCCTAGAGCAGAATGAAGACAGTGTGTTCCTAATGCACAGTGAAGACAGTGTGTTCCTAATGCAGAGTGAAGACAGTGTGATCCTAATGCAGAGTGAAGACAGTGTGTTCTTGATGCAGAGTGAAGACAGTGTGTTCCTAGAGCAGAATAAAGACAGTATGTTCCTTCAGCAGAGTGAAGACTGTGTGTTCCTTGAGCAGAATGAAGACAGTGTGTTCCTAAGGCAGAGTGAGGACAGTGTGTTCCTAATGCAGAGTGAAGACAGTGTGTTCCTAGAGCAGAATGAAGACAGTGTTCCTAATGCAGAATGAAGGCAGTGTGTTCTTAATTCAGAGTAAAGACAGTGAGTTCCTACACCAGAATGAAGAAAGTTTGTCCTAAACAGAGAGAAGAAAGTGTGTTCCTAGAGCAGAGTGTAGACAGTGTGTTCCTAGAGCAGAGTGAACACAGTGTGTTCTTCATGCAGAGAGAAGACAGTGTGTTCCTAATGCAGAGTGAAGACAGTGTGTTTCTAGAGCAGAGTGAAGACAGTGTGTTACTAACGCATTTGCGGTTTATGTGCATGGAGTAGAGTGAAGACAGGGTGTTCCTAGAGCAGAGTGAAGACAGTGTGCTCCTAATGCAGAGTGAACACAGTGTGTTCCTAATGCATAGTGAAGACAGTGTGTTCCTAGAGCAGAGTGAAGACAGTGTGTTCCTAACGCAGAGTTGTGGTGTACGTGCATGGAGCAGAGTGAAGCCACTATGTTCCTACAGCAGAGTGAAGACAGTTTGTTCCTAACGCAGAGTGAAGACTGTGTTCCTGGAGCAGAATGAAGACAGTGTGTTCCTAACGCAGAGTTGCGAAGTATGTGCATGGAGTAGAGTGAAGACAGTGTGTTCCTTAGGCAGAGAGAAGACAGTGTGTTCCTAATGCAGAGTGAAAAGAGTGTATTCCTAGAGCAGAGTGAAGACAGTGTGTTCCTGCAGCAGAGTGAAGACAGTGTTTTCCTAGAGCAGAGTGAAGACAGTGTCTTCCTAATGCAGAGTGAAGACATTGTGTTCCTAATGCAGAGTGAAGACAGTGTGTTCCTCGAGCAGAGCGAAGGCAGTGTGTTCCTAACGCAGAGTTGCAGTGTATGTGTATGGAGCAGAGTGAAGACAGTGTGCTCCTAGAGCAGAATAAAGACAGTGTGTTTCTAATGCAGAGTGAAGACAGTGTGTTCCTAATGCAGAGTAAAGACAGTGTGTTCCTAGAAAAGAGTGAAGACAGTGTGTTCCTAATGAAGAGTGAGGTCAGTGTATTACTAATGCAGAGTGAAGACAGTGTGTCCCTAGAGCAGAGTGAAGACAGTGTGTCCCTAACGCAGAGTTGTGGTGTACGTGCATGGAGCAGAGTGAAGCCAGTGTTCCTAGAGCAGAGTGAAGACTGTTTGTTCCTAACGCAGAGTGAAGACAATGTGTTCCTGGAGCATAATGAAGACAGTGTGTTCCTAAGGCAGAGTGAAGACAGTGCGTTCCTAATGCAGAGTTGCGAAGTATGTGCATGGAGTAGAGTGAAGACAGTGTTTTCCTATAGCAGAGTGAAGACAGTGTGTTCGTAATGCAGAGTGAAGACAGTGAGTTCCTAGAGCAGAGTGAAGACAGTGTTCCTAAATCAGAGTGAAGACAGTGTGTTCCTAAGGCAGAGTGAAGACAGTGTGTTCCTAAAGCAGAGAGAAGAGAGTGTATTCCTAGAGCAGAGTGAAGACAGTGTGTTCCTAGAGCAGAATGAAGACAGTGTGTTCCTAATGCAGAGTGAAGACAGTGTGTTCCTAATGCAGAGTGAAGACAGTGTGTTCCTCGAGCAGAGTGAAGAGAGTGTATTCCTAACGCAGAATTGCAGTGTATGTGCATGGAGCAGAGTGAAGACAGTGTGTTCCTATAGCAGAATAAAGACAGTGTGTTCCTAATGCAGAGTGATGAGAGTGTGTTCCTATAGCAGAGTGAAGACAGTGTCTTCCTAGAGCAGAGTGAAGACAGTGTGTTCCCAAATGAGAAAGAAAACAGTGTGTTACTACAACAGAATGAAGACAGTGTGTTCCTAATGCAGAGTGAAGACAGTGTGTTCCTCGATCAGAGTGAAGACAGTGTGTTCCTAGAGAAGTGTGAAGACAGTGTGTTCCTAATGAAGAGTGAGGTCAGTGTATTACTAAAGCAGAGTGAAGACAGTGTGTTCCTACAACAGAGTGAAGACAGTGTGTTCCTATCGCAGAGTTGTGGTGTATGTGTATGGAGCTGAGTGAAGACAGTGTGTTCCTAGAGCAGAGTGAAGACAGTGTGTTCCTAATGCAGACTGAACAGTGTGTTACTAGAGCAGAGTGAAGTCAGTGTGTTCCTAATGCAAACTGAACAGTGTGTTACTAGAGCAGAGTGAAGACAGTGTGTACCTAAGGCAGAGTGAAGACAGTGTGTTACTAAAGCAGAGTGAAGATAGTGTGTTCCTAGAGCAGAGTGAAGACAGTGTGTTCCTAAAGCAGAGTTGCGGTGTATGTGCATGGAGCAGAGTGAAGACAGTGTGTTCCTAGTGCAGAGTGAAGTCAGTGTGTTCCTAACGCAGAGTTGCGGTGTATGTGCATGGAGCAGAGTGAAGACAGTGTGTTCCTAATGCAGAGTGAAGACAGTGTGTTCCTAATGCATAGTGAAGACAGTGTGTTACTGAAGCAGAGTGAAGACAGTGTGTTCCTAACGCAGAGTTGCAGTGTACGTGCATGGAGCAGAGTGAAGACAGTGTGTTCCCAGAGCAGAATGAAGACAGTGTGTTCCTAACACCGAGTGAAGACAGTGTGTTCCTAATGCAGAGATCTGAAGTACGTGCATGGAGCAGAGTGAAGACAGGGTGTTCCTAGAGCAGAGTGAAGACAGTGTGTTCCTAATGCAGAGTGAAGACAGTGAGTTCCAAGAGCAGAGTGAAGACAGTGTTCCTAAATCAGAGTGAAGACAGTGTGTTACTAATGCAGAGTGAAGACAGTGTGTTCCTAATGCAGAGTGAAGACAGCGTGCTCCTAATGAAGAATGAAGACAGTGTGTTCATAGAGCAGAATGAAGACAGTGTGTTCCTAATGCAGAGTGAAGACCATGTGTTCCTAATGCAGAGTGAAGACAGTGTGTTCCTCGAGCAGAGTGAAGACAGTGTGTTCCTAAGGCACAGTGGCGGTGTATGTGCATGGAGCAGAGTGAAGACAGTATATTCCTAACGCATAGTGAAGAAAGTGTGTTCATAGAGCATAATGAAGAGAGTTTGTTCCTAACGTAAAGTGAAGACAGTGTGTTCCAAACGCAGAGTTGCGGTGTATGTGCATGGATCAGAGTGAAAACAGTGTGTTCCTAGCGGAGAGTGAAAACAGTATGTTCCTAATGCCGAGTTAATACAGTATGTTCCTACAGCAGAGTGAAGACAGTGTGTTCCTAACAAAGAGTTGCTGTGTAGGTGCATGGGGCAGTGTGAAGACAGTGTGTTCCTAGAGTAGAGAGAAGACAGTGTGTTCCTAATGCAGAGTGAAGACAGTGTGTTCCTAATGCAGAGTGAAGACAGTGTGTTCCTAAAGCAGAGTGAAGACAGTGTGTTCCTAGAGCAGAGTGAACACAGTGTGTTCCTAACTCAAAGTTGCGGTGTAAGTGCATGGAGCAGATTGAAGACTGTGTGTTCCTAGAGCAGTGTGAAGACAGTATGTTCCTAAGGCAGAGTGAAGACCGAGTGTTTCTAGAGCAGAATGAAGACAGTGTGTTCGTAACGCAGAGTTGCTGTGTATGTGCATGGAGCGGATTGAAGACAGTGTGTTCCTAGAGCAGAGTGAAGACAGTGTGTTCCTAATGCAGAGTGAAGACAGTGTGTTCCTAAAGCAGCGTGAAGACAGTGTGTTCCTAGAGCAGAGTGAAGACAGTGTGTTACTAACTCAGAGTTGCGGTGTACGTGCATGGAGCAGATTGAAGACAGTGTGTTCCTAATGCAGAGTGAAGACAGTGTGTTCCTAGAGCAGAGTGAAGACAGTGTGTTCCTAATGCAGAGTGAAGACAGTGTGTTCCTAATGCAGAGTGAAGACAGTGTGTTCCTAAAGCAGCGTGAAGACAGTGTGTTCCTAGAGCAGAGTGAAGACAGTGTGTTACTAACTCAGAGTTGCGGTGTACGTGCATGGAGCAGATTGAAGACAGTGTGTTCCTAATGCAGAGTGAAGACAGTGTGTTCCTAGAGCAGAGTGAAGAGAGTGTGTTCCTAACACAGAGTTGCGGTGTATGTGCATGGAGCAGAGTGAAGACATTGTGTTCCTAGAGCAGAATGAAGACAGTGTGTTCCTAATGCACAGTGAAGACAGTGTGTTCCTAATGCAGAGTGAAGACAGTGTGATCCTAATGCAGAGTGAAGACAGTGTGTTCTTGATGCAGAGTGAAGACAGTGTGTTCCTAGAGCAGAATAAAGACAGTATGTTCCTTCAGCAGAGTGAAGACTGTGTGTTCCTTGAGCAGAATGAAGACAGTGTGTTCCTAAGGCAGAGTGAGGACAGTGTGTTCCTAATGCAGAGTGAAGACAGTGTGTTCCTAGAGCAGAATGAAGACAGTGTTCCTAATGCAGAATGAAGGCAGTGTGTTCTTAATTCAGAGTAAAGACAGTGAGTTCCTACACCAGAATGAAGAAAGTTTGTCCTAAACAGAGAGAAGAAAGTGTGTTCCTAGAGCAGAGTGTAGACAGTGTGTTCCTAGAGCAGAGTGAACACAGTGTGTTCTTCATGCAGAGAGAAGACAGTGTGTTCCTAATGCAGAGTGAAGACAGTGTGTTTCTAGAGCAGAGTGAAGACAGTGTGTTACTAACGCATTTGCGGTTTATGTGCATGGAGTAGAGTGAAGACAGGGTGTTCCTAGAGCAGAGTGAAGACAGTGTGCTCCTAATGCAGAGTGAACACAGTGTGTTCCTAATGCATAGTGAAGACAGTGTGTTCCTAGAGCAGAGTGAAGACAGTGTGTTCCTAACGCAGAGTTGTGGTGTACGTGCATGGAGCAGAGTGAAGCCACTATGTTCCTACAGCAGAGTGAAGACAGTTTGTTCCTAACGCAGAGTGAAGACTGTGTTCCTGGAGCAGAATGAAGACAGTGTGTTCCTAACGCAGAGTTGCGAAGTATGTGCATGGAGTAGAGTGAAGACAGTGTGTTCCTTAGGCAGAGAGAAGACAGTGTGTTCCTAATGCAGAGTGAAAAGAGTGTATTCCTAGAGCAGAGTGAAGACAGTGTGTTCCTGCAGCAGAGTGAAGACAGTGTTTTCCTAGAGCAGAGTGAAGACAGTGTCTTCCTAATGCAGAGTGAAGACATTGTGTTCCTAATGCAGAGTGAAGACAGTGTGTTCCTCGAGCAGAGCGAAGGCAGTGTGTTCCTAACGCAGAGTTGCAGTGTATGTGTATGGAGCAGAGTGAAGACAGTGTGCTCCTAGAGCAGAATAAAGACAGTGTGTTTCTAATGCAGAGTGAAGACAGTGTGTTCCTAATGCAGAGTAAAGACAGTGTGTTCCTAGAAAAGAGTGAAGACAGTGTGTTCCTAATGAAGAGTGAGGTCAGTGTATTACTAATGCAGAGTGAAGACAGTGTGTCCCTAGAGCAGAGTGAAGACAGTGTGTCCCTAACGCAGAGTTGTGGTGTACGTGCATGGAGCAGAGTGAAGCCAGTGTTCCTAGAGCAGAGTGAAGACTGTTTGTTCCTAACGCAGAGTGAAGACAATGTGTTCCTGGAGCATAATGAAGACAGTGTGTTCCTAAGGCAGAGTGAAGACAGTGCGTTCCTAATGCAGAGTTGCGAAGTATGTGCATGGAGTAGAGTGAAGACAGTGTTTTCCTATAGCAGAGTGAAGACAGTGTGTTCGTAATGCAGAGTGAAGACAGTGAGTTCCTAGAGCAGAGTGAAGACAGTGTTCCTAAATCAGAGTGAAGACAGTGTGTTCCTAAGGCAGAGTGAAGACAGTGTGTTCCTAAAGCAGAGAGAAGAGAGTGTATTCCTAGAGCAGAGTGAAGACAGTGTGTTCCTAGAGCAGAATGAAGACAGTGTGTTCCTAATGCAGAGTGAAGACAGTGTGTTCCTAATGCAGAGTGAAGACAGTGTGTTCCTCGAGCAGAGTGAAGAGAGTGTATTCCTAACGCAGAATTGCAGTGTATGTGCATGGAGCAGAGTGAAGACAGTGTGTTCCTATAGCAGAATAAAGACAGTGTGTTCCTAATGCAGAGTGATGAGAGTGTGTTCCTATAGCAGAGTGAAGACAGTGTCTTCCTAGAGCAGAGTGAAGACAGTGTGTTCCCAAATGAGAAAGAAAACAGTGTGTTACTACAACAGAATGAAGACAGTGTGTTCCTAATGCAGAGTGAAGACAGTGTGTTCCTCGATCAGAGTGAAGACAGTGTGTTCCTAGAGAAGTGTGAAGACAGTGTGTTCCTAATGAAGAGTGAGGTCAGTGTATTACTAAAGCAGAGTGAAGACAGTGTGTTCCTACAACAGAGTGAAGACAGTGTGTTCCTATCGCAGAGTTGTGGTGTATGTGTATGGAGCTGAGTGAAGACAGTGTGTTCCTAGAGCAGAGTGAAGACAGTGTGTTCCTAATGCAGACTGAACAGTGTGTTACTAGAGCAGAGTGAAGTCAGTGTGTTCCTAATGCAAACTGAACAGTGTGTTACTAGAGCAGAGTGAAGACAGTGTGTACCTAAGGCAGAGTGAAGACAGTGTGTTACTAAAGCAGAGTGAAGATAGTGTGTTCCTAGAGCAGAGTGAAGACAGTGTGTTCCTAAAGCAGAGTTGCGGTGTATGTGCATGGAGCAGAGTGAAGACAGTGTGTTCCTAGTGCAGAGTGAAGTCAGTGTGTTCCTAACGCAGAGTTGCGGTGTATGTGCATGGAGCAGAGTGAAGACAGTGTGTTCCTAATGCAGAGTGAAGACAGTGTGTTCCTAATGCATAGTGAAGACAGTGTGTTACTGAAGCAGAGTGAAGACAGTGTGTTCCTAACGCAGAGTTGCAGTGTACGTGCATGGAGCAGAGTGAAGACAGTGTGTTCCCAGAGCAGAATGAAGACAGTGTGTTCCTAACACCGAGTGAAGACAGTGTGTTCCTAATGCAGAGATCTGAAGTACGTGCATGGAGCAGAGTGAAGACAGGGTGTTCCTAGAGCAGAGTGAAGACAGTGTGTTCCTAATGCAGAGTGAAGACAGTGAGTTCCAAGAGCAGAGTGAAGACAGTGTTCCTAAATCAGAGTGAAGACAGTGTGTTACTAATGCAGAGTGAAGACAGTGTGTTCCTAATGCAGAGTGAAGACAGCGTGCTCCTAATGAAGAATGAAGACAGTGTGTTCATAGAGCAGAATGAAGAGAGTGTGTTCCTAATGCAGAGTGAAGACCATGTGTTCCTAATGCAGAGTGAAGACAGTGTGTTCCTCGAGCAGAGTGAAGACAGTGTGTTCCTAATGCAGAGTGAAGACAGTGTGTTCCTCGAGCAGAGTGAAGAGAGTGTATTCCTAACGCAGAATTGCAGTGTATGTGCATGGAGCAGAGTGAAGACAGTGTGTTCCTATAGCAGAATAAAGACAGTGTGTTCCTAATGCAGAGTGATGAGAGTGTGTTCCTATAGCAGAGTGAAGACAGTGTCTTCCTAGAGCAGAGTGAAGACAGTGTGTTCCCAAATGAGAAAGAAAACAGTGTGTTACTACAACAGAATGAAGACAGTGTGTTCCTAATGCAGAGTGAAGACAGTGTGTTCCTCGATCAGAGTGAAGACAGTGTGTTCCTAGAGAAGTGTGAAGACAGTGTGTTCCTAATGAAGAGTGAGGTCAGTGTATTACTAAAGCAGAGTGAAGACAGTGTGTTCCTACAACAGAGTGAAGACAGTGTGTTCCTATCGCAGAGTTGTGGTGTATGTGTATGGAGCTGAGTGAAGACAGTGTGTTCCTAGAGCAGAGTGAAGACAGTGTGTTCCTAATGCAGACTGAACAGTGTGTTACTAGAGCAGAGTGAAGTCAGTGTGTTCCTAATGCAAACTGAACAGTGTGTTACTAGAGCAGAGTGAAGACAGTGTGTACCTAAGGCAGAGTGAAGACAGTGTGTTACTAAAGCAGAGTGAAGATAGTGTGTTCCTAGAGCAGAGTGAAGACAGTGTGTTCCTAAAGCAGAGTTGCGGTGTATGTGCATGGAGCAGAGTGAAGACAGTGTGTTCCTAGTGCAGAGTGAAGTCAGTGTGTTCCTAACGCAGAGTTGCGGTGTATGTGCATGGAGCAGAGTGAAGACAGTGTGTTCCTAATGCAGAGTGAAGACAGTGTGTTCCTAATGCATAGTGAAGACAGTGTGTTACTGAAGCAGAGTGAAGACAGTGTGTTCCTAACGCAGAGTTGCAGTGTACGTGCATGGAGCAGAGTGAAGACAGTGTGTTCCCAGAGCAGAATGAAGACAGTGTGTTCCTAACACCGAGTGAAGACAGTGTGTTCCTAATGCAGAGATCTGAAGTACGTGCATGGAGCAGAGTGAAGACAGGGTGTTCCTAGAGCAGAGTGAAGACAGTGTGTTCCTAATGCAGAGTGAAGACAGTGAGTTCCAAGAGCAGAGTGAAGACAGTGTTCCTAAATCAGAGTGAAGACAGTGTGTTACTAATGCAGAGTGAAGACAGTGTGTTCCTAATGCAGAGTGAAGACAGCGTGCTCCTAATGAAGAATGAAGACAGTGTGTTCATAGAGCAGAATGAAGACAGTGTGTTCCTAATGCAGAGTGAAGACCATGTGTTCCTAATGCAGAGTGAAGACAGTGTGTTCCTAATGCAGAGTGAAGACAGTGTGTTCCTAATGCAGAGTGAAGACAGTGTGTTCCTAAAGCAGCGTGAAGACAGTGTGTTCCTAGAGTAGAGTGAAGACAGTGTGTTCCTAATGCAGAGTGAAGACAGTGTGTTCCTAATGCAGAGTGAAGACAGTGTGTTCCTAAAGCAGCGTGAAGACAGTGCGTTCCTAATGCAGAGTTGCGAAGTATGTGCATGGAGTAGAGTGAAGACAGTGTTTTCCTATAGCAGAGTGAAGACAGTGTGTTCGTAATGCAGAGTGAAGACAGTGAGTTCCTAGAGCAGAGTGAAGACAGTGTTCCTAAATCAGAGTGAAGACAGTGTGTTCCTAAGGCAGAGTGAAGACAGTGTGTTCCTAAAGCAGAGTGAAGAGAGTGTATTCCTAGAGCAGAGTGAAGACAGTGTGTTCCTAGAGCAGAATGAAGACAGTGTGTTCCTAATGCAGAGTGAAGACAGTGTGTTCCTAATGCAGAGTGAAGACAGTGTGTTCCTCGAGCAGAGTGAAGAGAGTGTATTCCTAACGCAGAATTGCAGTGTATGTGCATGGAGCAGAGTGAAGACAGTGTGTTCCTATAGCAGAATAAAGACAGTGTGTTCCTAATGCAGAGTGATGAGAGTGTGTTCCTATAGCAGAGTGAAGACAGTGTCTTCCTAGAGCAGAGTGAAGACAGTGTGTTCCCAAATGAGAAAGAAAACAGTGTGTTACTACAACAGAATGAAGACAGTGTGTTCCTAATGCAGAGTGAAGACAGTGTGTTCCTCGATCAGAGTGAAGACAGTGTGTTCCTAGAGAAGTGTGAAGACAGTGTGTTCCTAATGAAGAGTGAGGTCAGTGTATTACTAAAGCAGAGTGAAGACAGTGTGTTCCTACAACAGAGTGAAGACAGTGTGTTCCTATCGCAGAGTTGTGGTGTATGTGTATGGAGCTGAGTGAAGACAGTGTGTTCCTAGAGCAGAGTGAAGACAGTGTGTTCCTAATGCAGACTGAACAGTGTGTTACTAGAGCAGAGTGAAGTCAGTGTGTTCCTAATGCAAACTGAACAGTGTGTTACTAGAGCAGAGTGAAGACAGTGTGTACCTAAGGCAGAGTGAAGACAGTGTGTTACTAAAGCAGAGTGAAGATAGTGTGTTCCTAGAGCAGAGTGAAGACAGTGTGTTCCTAAAGCAGAGTTGCGGTGTATGTGCATGGAGCAGAGTGAAGACAGTGTGTTCCTAGTGCAGAGTGAAGTCAGTGTGTTCCTAACGCAGAGTTGCGGTGTATGTGCATGGAGCAGAGTGAAGACAGTGTGTTCCTAATGCAGAGTGAAGACAGTGTGTTCCTAATGCATAGTGAAGACAGTGTGTTACTGAAGCAGAGTGAAGACAGTGTGTTCCTAACGCAGAGTTGCAGTGTACGTGCATGGAGCAGAGTGAAGACAGTGTGTTCCCAGAGCAGAATGAAGACAGTGTGTTCCTAACACCGAGTGAAGACAGTGTGTTCCTAATGCAGAGATCTGAAGTACGTGCATGGAGCAGAGTGAAGACAGGGTGTTCCTAGAGCAGAGTGAAGACAGTGTGTTCCTAATGCAGAGTGAAGACAGTGAGTTCCAAGAGCAGAGTGAAGACAGTGTTCCTAAATCAGAGTGAAGACAGTGTGTTACTAATGCAGAGTGAAGACAGTGTGTTCCTAATGCAGAGTGAAGACAGCGTGCTCCTAATGAAGAATGAAGACAGTGTGTTCATAGAGCAGAATGAAGACAGTGTGTTCCTAATGCAGAGTGAAGACCATGTGTTCCTAATGCAGAGTGATGACAGTGTGTTCCTCGAGCAGAGTGAAGACAGTGTGTTCCTAATGCAGAGTGAAGACAGTGTGTTCCTCGAGCAGAGTGAAGAGAGTGTATTCCTAACGCAGAATTGCAGTGTATGTGCATGGAGCAGAGTGAAGACAGTGTGTTCCTATAGCAGAATAAAGACAGTGTGTTCCTAATGCAGAGTGATGAGAGTGTGTTCCTATAGCAGAGTGAAGACAGTGTCTTCCTAGAGCAGAGTGAAGACAGTGTGTTCCCAAATGAGAAAGAAAACAGTGTGTTACTACAACAGAATGAAGACAGTGTGTTCCTAATGCAGAGTGAAGACAGTGTGTTCCTCGATCAGAGTGAAGACAGTGTGTTCCTAGAGAAGTGTGAAGACAGTGTGTTCCTAATGAAGAGTGAGGTCAGTGTATTACTAAAGCAGAGTGAAGACAGTGTGTTCCTACAACAGAGTGAAGACAGTGTGTTCCTATCGCAGAGTTGTGGTGTATGTGTATGGAGCTGAGTGAAGACAGTGTGTTCCTAGAGCAGAGTGAAGACAGTGTGTTCCTAATGCAGACTGAACAGTGTGTTACTAGAGCAGAGTGAAGTCAGTGTGTTCCTAATGCAAACTGAACAGTGTGTTACTAGAGCAGAGTGAAGACAGTGTGTACCTAAGGCAGAGTGAAGACAGTGTGTTACTAAAGCAGAGTGAAGATAGTGTGTTCCTAGAGCAGAGTGAAGACAGTGTGTTCCTAAAGCAGAGTTGCGGTGTATGTGCATGGAGCAGAGTGAAGACAGTGTGTTCCTAGTGCAGAGTGAAGTCAGTGTGTTCCTAACGCAGAGTTGCGGTGTATGTGCATGGAGCAGAGTGAAGACAGTGTGTTCCTAATGCAGAGTGAAGACAGTGTGTTCCTAATGCATAGTGAAGACAGTGTGTTACTGAAGCAGAGTGAAGACAGTGTGTTCCTAACGCAGAGTTGCAGTGTACGTGCATGGAGCAGAGTGAAGACAGTGTGTTCCCAGAGCAGAATGAAGACAGTGTGTTCCTAACACCGAGTGAAGACAGTGTGTTCCTAATGCAGAGATCTGAAGTACGTGCATGGAGCAGAGTGAAGACAGGGTGTTCCTAGAGCAGAGTGAAGACAGTGTGTTCCTAATGCAGAGTGAAGACAGTGAGTTCCAAGAGCAGAGTGAAGACAGTGTTCCTAAATCAGAGTGAAGACAGTGTGTTACTAATGCAGAGTGAAGACAGTGTGTTCCTAATGCAGAGTGAAGACAGCGTGCTCCTAATGAAGAATGAAGACAGTGTGTTCATAGAGCAGAATGAAGACAGTGTGTTCCTAATGCAGAGTGAAGACCATGTGTTCCTAATGCAGAGTGAAGACAGTGTGTTCCTAATGCAGAGTGAAGACAGTGTGTTCCTAATGCAGAGTGAAGACAGTGTGTTCCTAAAGCAGCGTGAAGACAGTGTGTTCCTAGAGTAGAGTGAAGACAGTGTGTTCCTAATGCAGAGTGAAGACAGTGTGTTCCTAATGCAGAGTGAAGACAGTGTGTTCCTAAAGCAGCGTGAAGACAGTGCGTTCCTAATGCAGAGTTGCGAAGTATGTGCATGGAGTAGAGTGAAGACAGTGTTTTCCTATAGCAGAGTGAAGACAGTGTGTTCGTAATGCAGAGTGAAGACAGTGAGTTCCTAGAGCAGAGTGAAGACAGTGTTCCTAAATCAGAGTGAAGACAGTGTGTTCCTAAGGCAGAGTGAAGACAGTGTGTTCCTAAAGCAGAGTGAAGAGAGTGTATTCCTAGAGCAGAGTGAAGACAGTGTGTTCCTAGAGCAGAATGAAGACAGTGTGTTCCTAATGCAGAGTGAAGACAGTGTGTTCCTAATGCAGAGTGAAGACAGTGTGTTCCTCGAGCAGAGTGAAGAGAGTGTATTCCTAACGCAGAATTGCAGTGTATGTGCATGGAGCAGAGTGAAGACAGTGTGTTCCTATAGCAGAATAAAGACAGTGTGTTCCTAATGCAGAGTGATGAGAGTGTGTTCCTATAGCAGAGTGAAGACAGTGTCTTCCTAGAGCAGAGTGAAGACAGTGTGTTCCCAAATGAGAAAGAAAACAGTGTGTTACTACAACAGAATGAAGACAGTGTGTTCCTAATGCAGAGTGAAGACAGTGTGTTCCTCGATCAGAGTGAAGACAGTGTGTTCCTAGAGAAGTGTGAAGACAGTGTGTTCCTAATGAAGAGTGAGGTCAGTGTATTACTAAAGCAGAGTGAAGACAGTGTGTTCCTACAACAGAGTGAAGACAGTGTGTTCCTATCGCAGAGTTGTGGTGTATGTGTATGGAGCTGAGTGAAGACAGTGTGTTCCTAGAGCAGAGTGAAGACAGTGTGTTCCTAATGCAGACTGAACAGTGTGTTACTAGAGCAGAGTGAAGTCAGTGTGTTCCTAATGCAAACTGAACAGTGTGTTACTAGAGCAGAGTGAAGACAGTGTGTACCTAAGGCAGAGTGAAGACAGTGTGTTACTAAAGCAGAGTGAAGATAGTGTGTTCCTAGAGCAGAGTGAAGACAGTGTGTTCCTAAAGCAGAGTTGCGGTGTATGTGCATGGAGCAGAGTGAAGACAGTGTGTTCCTAGTGCAGAGTGAAGTCAGTGTGTTCCTAACGCAGAGTTGCGGTGTATGTGCATGGAGCAGAGTGAAGACAGTGTGTTCCTAATGCAGAGTGAAGACAGTGTGTTCCTAATGCATAGTGAAGACAGTGTGTTACTGAAGCAGAGTGAAGACAGTGTGTTCCTAACGCAGAGTTGCAGTGTACGTGCATGGAGCAGAGTGAAGACAGTGTGTTCCCAGAGCAGAATGAAGACAGTGTGTTCCTAACACCGAGTGAAGACAGTGTGTTCCTAATGCAGAGATCTGAAGTACGTGCATGGAGCAGAGTGAAGACAGGGTGTTCCTAGAGCAGAGTGAAGACAGTGTGTTCCTAATGCAGAGTGAAGACAGTGAGTTCCAAGAGCAGAGTGAAGACAGTGTTCCTAAATCAGAGTGAAGACAGTGTGTTACTAATGCAGAGTGAAGACAGTGTGTTCCTAATGCAGAGTGAAGACAGCGTGCTCCTAATGAAGAATGAAGACAGTGTGTTCATAGAGCAGAATGAAGAGAGTGTGTTCCTAATGCAGAGTGAAGACCATGTGTTCCTAATGCAGAGTGATGACAGTGTGTTCCTCGAGCAGAGTGAAGACAGTGTGTTCCTAATGCAGAGTGAAGACAGTGTGTTCCTCGAGCAGAGTGAAGAGAGTGTATTCCTAACGCAGAATTGCAGTGTATGTGCATGGAGCAGAGTGAAGACAGTGTGTTCCTATAGCAGAATAAAGACAGTGTGTTCCTAATGCAGAGTGATGAGAGTGTGTTCCTATAGCAGAGTGAAGACAGTGTCTTCCTAGAGCAGAGTGAAGACAGTGTGTTCCCAAATGAGAAAGAAAACAGTGTGTTACTACAACAGAATGAAGACAGTGTGTTCCTAATGCAGAGTGAAGACAGTGTGTTCCTCGATCAGAGTGAAGACAGTGTGTTCCTAGAGAAGTGTGAAGACAGTGTGTTCCTAATGAAGAGTGAGGTCAGTGTATTACTAAAGCAGAGTGAAGACAGTGTGTTCCTACAACAGAGTGAAGACAGTGTGTTCCTATCGCAGAGTTGTGGTGTATGTGTATGGAGCTGAGTGAAGACAGTGTGTTCCTAGAGCAGAGTGAAGACAGTGTGTTCCTAATGCAGACTGAACAGTGTGTTACTAGAGCAGAGTGAAGTCAGTGTGTTCCTAATGCAAACTGAACAGTGTGTTACTAGAGCAGAGTGAAGACAGTGTGTACCTAAGGCAGAGTGAAGACAGTGTGTTACTAAAGCAGAGTGAAGATAGTGTGTTCCTAGAGCAGAGTGAAGACAGTGTGTTCCTAAAGCAGAGTTGCGGTGTATGTGCATGGAGCAGAGTGAAGACAGTGTGTTCCTAGTGCAGAGTGAATTCAGTGTGTTCCTAACGCAGAGTTGCGGTGTATGTGCATGGAGCAGAGTGAAGACAGTGTGTTCCTAATGCAGAGTGAAGACAGTGTGTTCCTAATGCATAGTGAAGACAGTGTGTTACTGAAGCAGAGTGAAGACAGTGTGTTCCTAACGCAGAGTTGCAGTGTACGTGCATGGAGCAGAGTGAAGACAGTGTGTTCCCAGAGCAGAATGAAGACAGTGTGTTCCTAACACCGAGTGAAGACAGTGTGTTCCTAATGCAGAGATCTGAAGTACGTGCATGGAGCAGAGTGAAGACAGGGTGTTCCTAGAGCAGAGTGAAGACAGTGTGTTCCTAATGCAGAGTGAAGACAGTGAGTTCCAAGAGCAGAGTGAAGACAGTGTTCCTAAATCAGAGTGAAGACAGTGTGTTACTAATGCAGAGTGAAGACAGTGTGTTCCTAATGCAGAGTGAAGACAGCGTGCTCCTAATGAAGAATGAAGACAGTGTGTTCATAGAGCAGAATGAAGACAGTGTGTTCCTAATGCAGAGTGAAGACCATGTGTTCCTAATGCAGAGTGAAGACAGTGTGTTCCTCGAGCAGAGTGAAGACAGTGTGTTCCTAAGGCACAGTGGCGGTGTATGTGCATGGAGCAGAGTGAAGACAGTATATTTCTAACGCATAGTGAAGAAAGTGTGTTCCTAGAGCAGAATGAAGACAGTTTGTCTCTAACGTAGAGTGAAGACAGTGTGTTCCAAACGCAGAGTTGTGGTGTATGTGCATGGAGCAGAGTGAAGACAGTGTGTTCCTAGCGGAGAGTGAAGACAGTATGATCCTAATGCCGAGTTAATACAGTATGTTCCTACAGCAGAGTGAAGACAGTGTGTTCCTAACAAAGAGTTGCTGTTAGGTGCATGGGGCAGAGTGAAGACAGTGTGTTCCTAGAGTAGAGTGAAGACAGTGTGTTCCTAATGCAGAGTGAAGACAGTGTGTTCCTAATGCAGAGTGAAGACAGTGTGTTCTTAAAGCAGCGTGAAGACAGTGTGTTCCTAGAGCAGAGTGAAGACAGTGTGTTACTAACTCAGAGTTGCGGTGTACGTGCAAGGAGCAGATTGAAGACAGTGTGTTCCTAATGCAGAGTGAAGACAGTGTTTTCCTAGAGCAGAGTGAAGAGAGTGTGTTCCTAACACAGAGTTGCGGTGTATGTGCATGGAGCAGAGTGAAGACATTGTGTTCCTAGAGCAGAATGAAGACAGTGTGTTCCTAATGCACAGTGAAGACAGTGTGTTCCTAATGCAGAGTGAAGACAGTGTGATCCTAATGCAGAGTGAAGACAGTGTGTTCTTGATGCAGAGTGAAGACAGTGTGTTCCTAGAGCAGAATAAAGACAGTATGTTCCTTCAGCAGAGTGAAGACTGTGTGTTCCTTGAGCAGAATGAAGACAGTGTGTTCCTAAGGCAGAGTGAGGACAGTGTGTTCCTAATGCAGAGTGAAGACAGTGTGTTCCTAGAGCAGAATGAAGACAGTGTTCCTAATGCAGAATGAAGGCAGTGTGTTCTTAATTCAGAGTAAAGACAGTGTGTTCCTACACCAGAATGAAGAAAGTTTGTCCTAAACAGAGAGAAGAAAGTGTGTTCCTAGAGCAGAGTGTAGACAGTGTGTTCCTAGAGCAGAGTGAACACAGTGTGTTCTTCATGCAGAGAGAAGACAGTGTGTTCCTAATGCAGAGTGAAGACAGTGTGTTTCTAGAGCAGAGTGAAGACAGTGTGTTACTAACGCATTTGCGGTTTATGTGCATGGAGTAGAGTGAAGACAGGGTGTTCCTAGAGCAGAGTGAAGACAGTGTGCTCCTAATGCAGAGTGAACACAGTGTGTTCCTAATGCATAGTGAAGACAGTGTGTTCCTAGAGCAGAGTGAAGACAGTGTGTTCCTAACGCAGTGTTGTGGTGTACGTGCATGGAGCAGAGTGAAGCCACTATGTTCCTACAGCAGAGTGAAGACAGTTTGTTCCTAACGCAGAGTGAAGACTGTGTTCCTGGAGCAGAATGAAGACAGTGTTTTCCTAGAGCAGAGTGAAGACAGTGTGTTCCTAAGGCAGAGTGAGGACAGTGTGTTCCTAACGCAGAGTGAAGACTGTGTTCCTTGAGCAGAATGAAGACAGTGTTTTCCTAGAGCAGAGTGAAGACAGTGTCTTCCTAATGCAGAGTGAAGACATTGTGTTCCTAATGCAGAGTGAAGACAGTGTGTTCCTCGAGCAGAGCGAAGGCAGTGTGTTCCTAACGCAGAGTTGCAGTGTATGTGTATGGAGCAGAGTGAAGACAGTGTGCTCCTAGAGCAGAATAAAGACAGTGTGTTTCTAATGCAGAGTGAAGACAGTGTGTTCCTAATGCAGAGTAAAGACAGTGTGTTCCTAGAAAAGAGTGAAGACAGTGTGTTCCTAATGAAGAGTGAGGTCAGTGTATTACTAATGCAGAGTGAAGACAGTGTGTCCCTAGAGCAGAGTGAAGACAGTGTGTCCCTAACGCAGAGTTGTGGTGTACGTGCATGGAGCAGAGTGAAGCCAGTGTTCCTAGAGCAGAGTGAAGACTGTTCCTAACGCAGAGTGAAGACAATGTGTTCCTGGAGCATAATGAAGACAGTGTGTTCCTAAGGCAGAATGAAGACAGTGCGTTCCTAATGCAGAGTTGCGAAGTATGTGCATGGAGTAGAGTGAAGACAGTGTTTTCCTATAGCAGAGTGAAGACAGTGTGTTCGTAATGCAGAGTGAAGACAGTGAGTTCCTAGAGCAGAGTGAAGACAGTGTTCCTAAATCAGAGTGAAGACAGTGTGTTCCTAAGGCAGAGTGAAGACAGTGTGTTCCTAAAGCAGAGTGAAGAGAGTGTATTCCTAGAGCAGAGTGAAGACAGTGTGTTCCTAGAGCAGAATGAAGACAGTGTGTTCCTAATGCAGAGTGAAGACAGTGTGTTCCTAATGCAGAGTGAAGACAGTGTGTTCCTCGAGCAGAGTGAAGAGAGTGTATTCCTAACGCAGAATTGCAGTGTATGTGCATGGAGCAGAGTGAAGACAGTGTGTTCCTATAGCAGAATAAAGACAGTGTGTTCCTAATGCAGAGTGATGAGAGTGTGTTCCTATAGCAGAGTGAAGACAGTGTCTTCCTAGAGCAGAGTGAAGACAGTGTGTTCCCAAATGAGAAAGAAAACAGTGTGTTACTACAACAGAATGAAGACAGTGTGTTCCTAATGCAGAGTGAAGACAGTGTGTTCCTCGATCAGAGTGAAGACAGTGTGTTCCTAGAGAAGTGTGAAGACAGTGTGTTCCTAATGAAGAGTGAGGTCAGTGTATTACTAAAGCAGAGTGAAGACAGTGTGTTCCTACAACAGAGTGAAGACAGTGTGTTCCTATCGCAGAGTTGTGGTGTATGTGTATGGAGCTGAGTGAAGACAGTGTGTTCCTAGAGCAGAGTGAAGACAGTGTGTTCCTAATGCAGACTGAACAGTGTGTTACTAGAGCAGAGTGAAGTCAGTGTGTTCCTAATGCAAACTGAACAGTGTGTTACTAGAGCAGAGTGAAGACAGTGTGTACCTAAGGCAGAGTGAAGACAGTGTGTTACTAAAGCAGAGTGAAGATAGTGTGTTCCTAGAGCAGAGTGAAGACAGTGTGTTCCTAAAGCAGAGTTGCGGTGTATGTGCATGGAGCAGAGTGAAGACAGTGTGTTCCTAGTGCAGAGTGAAGTCAGTGTGTTCCTAACGCAGAGTTGCGGTGTATGTGCATGGAGCAGAGTGAAGACAGTGTGTTCCTAATGCAGAGTGAAGACAGTGTGTTCCTAATGCATAGTGAAGACAGTGTGTTACTGAAGCAGAGTGAAGACAGTGTGTTCCTAACGCAGAGTTGCAGTGTACGTGCATGGAGCAGAGTGAAGACAGTGTGTTCCCAGAGCAGAATGAAGACAGTGTGTTCCTAACACCGAGTGAAGACAGTGTGTTCCTAACGCAGAGATCTGAAGTACGTGCATGGAGCAGAGTGAAGATAGGGTGTTCCTAGAGCAGAGTGAAGACAGTGTGTTCCTAATGCAGAGTGAAGACAGTGAGTTCCAAGAGCAGAGTGAAGACAGTGTTCCTAAATCAGAGTGAAGACAGTGTGTTACTAATGCAGAGTGAAGACAGTGTGTTCCTAATGCAGAGTGAAGACAGCGTGCTCCTAATGAAGAATGAAGACAGTGTGTTCATAGAGCAGAATGAAGACAGTGTGTTCCTAATGCAGAGTGAAGACCATGTGTTCCTAATGCAGAGTGAAGACAGTGTGTTCCTCGAGCAGAGTGAAGACAGTGTGTTCCTAAGGCACAGTGGCGGTGTATGTGCATGGAGCAGAGTGAAGACAGTATATTCCTAACGCATAGTGAAGAAAGTATGTTCATAGAGCAGAATGAAGAGAGTTTGTTCCTAACGTAAAGTGAAGACAGTGTGTTCCAAACGCAGAGTTGCGGTGTATGTGCATGGATCAGAGTGAAGACAGTGTGTTCCTAGCGGAGAGTGTAAACAGTATGTTCCTAATGCCGAGTTAATACAGTATGTTCCTACAGCAGAGTGAAGACAGTGTGTTCCTAACAAAGAGTTGCTGTGTAGGTGCATGGGGCAGTGTGAAGACAGTGTGTTCCTAGAGTAGAGAGAAGACAGTGTGTTCCTAATGCAGAGTGAAGACAGTGTGTTCCTAATGCAGAGTGAAGACAGTGTGTTCCTAAAGCAGAGTGAAGACAGTGTGTTCCTAGAGCAGAGTGAACACAGTGTGTCCTAACTCAAAGTTGCGGTGTAAGTGCATGGAGCAGATTGAAGACTGTGTGTTCCTAGAGCAGTGTGAAGACAGTATGTTCCTAAGGCAGAGTGAAGACCGAGTGTTTCTAGAGCAGAATGAAGACAGTGTGTTCGTAACGCAGAGTTGCTGTGTATGTGCATGGAGCGGATTGAAGACAGTGTGTTCCTAGAGCAGAGTGAAGACAGTGTGTTCCTAGAGCAGAGTGAAGACCGTGTGTTCCTAACACAGAGTTGCGGTGTATATGCATGGAGCAGAGTGAAGACATTGTGTTCCTAGAGCAGAATGAAGACAGTGTGTTCCTAATGCACAGTGAAGACAGTGTGTTCATAAGGCAGAGTGAAGACAGTGTGATCCTAATGCAGAGTGAAGACAGTGTGTTCTTGATGCAGAGTGAAGACCTGTGTTCCTAGAGCATAATAAAGACAGTATGTTCCTTCAGCAGAGTGAAGACAGTGAGTTCCTAGAACAGAATGAAGACAGTGTGTTCCTAATGCACAGTGAAGACCGTGTTTTCCTATGCAGAGTGAAGACACTGTGTTACTAATGCAGAGTGAAGACAATGTCTTACTAGAGCAGTGTGAAGACAGTGTGTTCCTAACGAATAGGGAAGACAGTGTGTTCCTAAAGCATAGTGAAAACAGTATGTTCCTAACGCATAGTGAAGACAGTGTGTTCCTAACGCAGAGTTGCGGTGTATGTGCATGGAGCACAGTGAAGACAGTGTTTTACTAGAGCAGAGTGAAGACAGTGTGTTCCTAACACATAGTGAAGACAGTGTGTTCCTAATGCAGCGTGAGGACAGTGTGTTCCTACGGCAGAGTGAAGGCAGTGTCTTCCTAGAGCAGAGTGAAGACAGTGTGTTCCTAACGCATAGTGAAGACAGTGTGTTCCTAATGCATATTGAAGACAGTTTCTTCCTAGAGCAGAGTGAAGACAGTGTGTTCCTAACGCATAGTGAAGACAGTGTGTTCCCAAGGCAGAGTGAAGACAGTGTGTTCCTAACGCAGAGTGAAGACAGTGTGTTCCTAGAGCAGAATGAAGACAGTGTTCCTAATGCAGAGTGAAGGCATTGTGTTCCTAATTCAGAGTGAAGACAGTGTGTTCCTACTCCAGAATGAAGACAGTTAGTTCCTAACCAGAGAGAAGACAGTGTGTTCCTAACGCAGAGTTGCGGTGTATGTGCATGGAGCAGAGTGAAGACAGTGTGTTCCTAATGCAGAGTGAAGACAGTGTGTTCCTGATGCAGAGTGAAGACAGTGTGTTCCTAGAGCTGAGTGAAGACAGTGTGTTCCTAATGCAGAGTTCCGGTGTATGTGCATGGAGCAGAGTGAAGACAGTGTGTTCCTAGAGCAGAGTAAAGACATTATGGTCCTACGAGAGTGTAGACAGTGTGTTCCTAGAGCAGAATGAAGACAGTGTGTTCCTAGAGCAGAGTGAAGACAGTGTTCCTAACGCAGAGTTGCGGTGTTTGTGCATGGAGCAGAGTGAAGACAGTGTGTTCCTAGAGCAGAGTGAAGACAGTTTGTTCCTAATACAGAGTGAAGACAGTGTTCCTAATACAGAGTGAAGACAGTGTGTTCCTAATGCAGAGTGAAGACAGTGTGTTCCTAATGCAGAGTGAAGACAGTGTGTTCCTACCGCATAGTGAAGACAGTGTGTTTCTAACGCATAGTGAAGACAGTGTGTTCCTAACGCATAGTGAAGACAGTGTGTTCCTAAAGCAGAGTTGTGGTGTATGTGCATGGAGCAGAGTGAAGACAGTGTGTGCCTAGAGCAGAGTGAAGACAGTGTGTTCCTAATGCAGAGTTAATACAGTATGTTCCTACAGCATAGTGAAGACAGTTTATTCCTAACAAAGAGTTGCTGTGTAGGTGCATGGGGCAGAGTGAAGACAGTGTGTTCCTAGAGTAGAGTGAAGACAGTGGGTTCCTAAAGCAGAATTGTGGTGTACGTGCATGGAACAGAGTGAAGACAGTGTGTTCCTAGAGCAGAATGAAGACAGTGTGTTCCTAACGCAGAGTGAAGACAGTGTGTTCCTAGAGCAGAGTGAAGACAGTGTGTTCTTAAAGCAGAGAGAAGACAGTGAGTTCCTAGAGCAGAGTGAAGACAGTGTTCCTAAATCAGAGTGAAGACAGTGTGTTACTAATGCAGAATGAAGACAGTGTGTTCCTAATGCAGAGTGAAGACAGCGTGTTCCTAGTGCAGAGTGAAGACATTGTGTTCGTAGTGCAGAATGAAGACAGTGTGTTCCTAATGCAGAGTGAAGACCGTGTCTTCCTAATGCAGAGTGAAGACAGTGTGTTCTCCGATCAGAGTAAAGACAATGTGTTCCTAACGCAGAGTTGCGGTGTATGTGCATGGAGCAGATTGAAGACAGTGTGTTCCTAGAGCAGAGTGAAGACAGTATATTCCTAACACATATAGAAGACAGTGTGTTCCTAAGGCAGAGTTGCGCTATGTGCATGGAGCAGAGTGAAGACAGTATGTTCCTACAGCATACTGAAGACAGTGTATTCCTAACAAGAAGTTGCTGTGTAGGTGCATGGGGCAGAGTGAAGACAGCGTGTTCCTAGAGTAGAGTGAAAACAGTGTGTTCCTAATGCAGAGTGAAGACAGTGTGTTCCTAATGCAGAGTAAAGACAGTGTGTTCCTAGAGCAGAGTGAAGACAGTGTGTCCCTAACGCAGAATTGCGGTGTACGTGCATGGAGCAGATTGAAGACTGTGTGTTCCTAGAGCAGTGTGAAGACAGTATGTTCCTAAGGCAGAGTGAAGACAAGTGTGTTCCTAACGCAGAGTTGCGGTGTACGTGCATGGAGCAGAGTGAAGACAGTGTGTTCCTAGAGCAGAATGAAGACAGTGTGTTCCTAAAGCAGAGTGAAGACAGTGCGTTCCTAACGCAGAGTTTTGAAGTACATGCATGGAGCAGAGTGAAGACAGTGTGTTCTTAGAGCAGAGTGAAGACAGTGTGTTACTAATGCAGAGTGAAGACAGTGTGTTCCTAATGCAGAGTGAAGACAGCGTGTTCCTAGGGCAGAGTGAAGACATTATGTTCGTAGAGCAGAATGAAGACAGTGTTTTCCTAATGCAGTGTGAAGACCATGTTTTCCTAATGCAGAGTGAAGACAGTGTGTTCCTCGAGCAGAGTGAAGACAGTGTGTTCCTAACGCAGAGTTGCGGTGTATGTGCATGGAGCAGATTGAAGACAGTGTGTTCCTCGATCAGAGTGAAGACAGTGTGTTCCTAAGGCAGAGTTGCGCTGTATGTGCATGGAGCAGAGTGAAGACAGTGCGTTCCTAGAACAGAGTGAAGACAGTGTGTTCCTAATGCAGAGTGAATACAGTGTGTTCCTACAGCAGATTGAAGACAGTGTTTTCCTAACAAAGAGTTGCGGTGTATGTGCATGGAGCAGAGTGAAGACGTTGTGTTCCTAGAGCAGAATGAAGACAGTGTGTTCCTAATGCACAGTGAAGACAGTGTGTTCCTAATGCAGAGTGAAGACAGTGTGATCCTAATGCAGAGTGAAGACAGTGTGTTCTTAATGCAGAGTGAAGACAGTTTGTTCCTAGAGCAGAATGAAGATAGTATGTTCCTTCAGCAGCGTGAAGACAGTGTGTTCCTAGAGCTTAATGAAGACAGTGTGTTCCTAATGCACAGTGAAGACCGTGTGTTCCTATGCAGAGTGAAGACAGTGTGTTCCTAATGCAGAGTGAAGACAGTTTTTTCCTAGATCAGAGTGAAGACAGTGTGTTCCTAACGAATAGGGAAGACAGTGTGTTCCTAATGCATAGTGAAAACAGTATGTTCCTAATGCATAGTGATGACAGCGTGTTCCTAACACAGAGTTGCGGTGTATGTGCATGGAGCACAGTGAAGACAGTGTCTTCCTAGAGCAGAATGAAGACAGTGTGTTCCTAACGCATACGAAGACAGTGTGTTCCTAAGGCAGAGTGAAGACAGTGTGTTCCTATTGCAGAGTGAAGACAGTGTGTTCCTGCAGCTAAATGAATACAGTTTGTTCCTAATGCAGAGTTAAGACAGTTGTTCCTAATGCAGAATGAAGACAGTGTGTTCCTAGAGCAGAGTGAAGACAGTGTGTTGCTAATGCAGAGTGAAGACAGTGTGTTCCTACAGCAGAATGAAGACAGTGTGTTCCTAACACATAGTGAAGACAGTGTGTTCCTTAGGCAGAGTGAGGACAGTGTGTTCCTAATGCAGAGTGAAGACAGTGTGTTCCTACAGCAGAATGAAGACAGTGTGTTCCTAATGCAGAGTTGCGGTGTATGTGCATGGAGCAGAGTGAAGAGAGTGTGTTCCTAGAGCAGAGTGAAGACATTATGTACCTAACGCAGAGTTAAGACAGTGTGTTCCTAGAGCAGAATGAAGACAGTGTGTTCCCAACGCAGAGTGAAGACAGTGTGTTCCTAACGCAGAGTTGCGGTGTATGTGCATGGAGCAGAGTGAATACAGTGTGTTCCTAGAGCAGAGTGAAGACAGTGTGTTCCTAACGCAGAGTTGCAGTGTATGTGCATGGAGCAGAGTGAAGACAGTGTGTCTCTGGAACAGAGTGAAGACAGTGTGTTCCTAATGCAGAGTGAAGACAGTGTGTTCCTAATGCAGAGTGAAGACAGTGTGTTCCTAGAGCAGAGTGAAGACAGTGTGTTCCTAAACAGAGTTGCGGTGTATGTGCATGGAGCAGAGTGAAGACGTTGTGTTCCTAGAGCAGAATGAAGACAGTGTGTTCCTAATGCACAATGAAGACAGTGTGTTCCTAGTGCATAGTGAAGACAGTGTGATCCTAATGCAGAGTGAAGACAGTGTGTTCTTAATGCAGAGTGAAAACAGTGTGTTCCTAGAGCAGAATGAAGATAGTATGTTCCTTCAGCAGAGTGAAGACAGTGTGTTCCTGGAGCAGAATGAAGACAGTGTGTTCCTAATGCACAGTGAAGACCGTGTGTTCCTATGCAGAGTGAAGACAGTGTGTTCCTAATGCAGAGTGAAGACAGTTTCTTCCTAGATCAGAGTGAAAAGAGTGTGTTCCTAACGAATAGGTAAGACAGTGTGTTCCTAACGCATAGTGAAAACAGTATGTTCCTAATGCATAGTGAAGACAGTGTGTTCCTAACACAGAGTTGCGGTGTATGTGCATGGAGCACAGTGAAGACAGTGTTTTCCTAGAGCAGAGTGATGAGAGTTTGTTCCTAACGCATAGTGAAGACAGTGTGTTCCTAATGCAGCGTGAGGACAGTGTGTTCCTACGGCAGAGTGAAGGCAGTGTCTTCTTAGAACAGAGTGAAGACAGTGTGTTCCTAACCCATAGTGAAGACAGTGTGTTCCTAATGCATAGTGAAGACAGTTTCTTCCTAGAGCAGAGTGAAGACAGTGTGTTCCTAACACATAATGAAGACAGTGTGTCCCTAAGGCAGAGTGAAGACAGTGTGTTCCTAATGCAGAGCGAAGACAGTGTGTTCCTACAGCAGAATGAAAACAGTTTGTTCCTAAAGCAGAGTGAAGACAGTGTGTTCCTAACGCAGTGTTGCAGTGTATGTGAATGGAGCAGAGTGAAGACAGTTTCTTCCTAGAGCAGAGTGAAGACACTGTGTTCCTAAGGCATACTGAAGACCGCGTGTTCCTAATGCAGAGTGAAGACAGTGTGTTCCTCGAGCACAGTGAAGACAGTGTGTTCCTAACGCAGAGTTGCGGTGTATGTGCATGGAGCAGATTGAAGACAGTGTTTTCCTAGAGCAGAGTGAAGACAGTATGTTCCTAACACATAGTGAAGACAGTGTGTTCCTAAGGCAGAGTTGCGCTGTATGTGCATGGAGCAGAGTGAAGACAGTGCGTTCCTACAACAGAGTGAAGACAGTGTGTTCCTAATGTAGAGTGAATACAGTGTGTTCCTACAGCAGATTGAAGACAGTGTGTTCCTAACAAAGAGTTGCGGTGTCTGTACATGGAGCAGAGTGAAGACGTTGTGTTCTTAGAGCAGAATGAAGACAGTGTATTCCTAATGCACAGTGAAGACAGTGTGTTCCTAATGCAGAGTGAAAAAAGTGTGATCCTAATGCAGAGTGAAGACAGTGTGTTCTTAATGCAGAGTGAAGACAGTGTGTTCCTAGAGTAGAATGAAGATAGTATGTTCCTTCAGCAGAGTGAAGACAGTGTGTTCCTAGATCTTAATGAAGACAGTGTGTTCCTAATGCACAGTGAAGACCGTGTGTTCCTATGCAAGTGAAGACAGTGTGTTCCTAATGCAGAGTGAAGACAGTTTCTTCCTAGATCAGAGTGAAGACAGTGTGTTCCTAACGAATAGGGAAGACAGTGTGTTCCTAACGCATAGTGAAAACAGTATGTTCCTAACGCATAGTGAAGACAGCGTGTTCCTAACGCAGAGTTGCGGTGTATGTGCATGGAGCACAGTGACGACAGTGTTTTCCTAGAGCAGAGTGAAGACAGTTTGTTCCTAACGCATATTGAAGACAGTGTGTTCCTAATGCAGCATGAGGACAGTGTGTTCCTACGGCAGAATGAAGGCAGTGTATTCCTAGAGCAGAGTGAAGACAGTGTGTTCCTAACGCATAGTGAAGACAGTGTGTTCCTAACGCATACTGAAGACAGTGTGTTCCTAAGGCAGAGTGAAGACGGTGTGTTCCTAATGCAGAGTGAAGACAGTGTGTTCCTACAGCAGAATGAAGACAGTTTGTTCCTAATGCAGAGTTGAGACAATTGTTCCTAATGCAGAATGAAGACAGTGTGTTCCTAGAGCAGAGTGAAGACAGTGTGTTGCTAATGCAGAGTGAAGACAGTGTGTTCCTACAGCAGAATGAAGACAGTGTGTTACTAATGCAGAGTTAAGACAGTGTTTTCCTAATGCAGAATGAAGACAGTTTATCCTAATACAGAGTGAAGACAGTGTGTTCCTAATGCAGAATGAAGACAGTGTTTTCCTAAGGCATAGTGAAGACAGTGTGTTCCTACCGCATAGTGAAGACAGTGTGTTCCTAACGCATAGTGAAGACAGTATGTTCCTAACGCATAGTGAAGACTGTGTTCCTAACGCAGAGTTGCGGGGTATGTGCATGGAGCAGAGTGAAGACAGTGTGTGCCTAGAGCAGAGTGAAGACAGTGTGTTCTTAATGCAGAGTGAAGACAGTGTGTTCCTAAGGCAGAGTGAAGGCTGTGTCTTCCTAGAGGAGAGTGAATACAGTGTGTTCCTAACGCATAGTGAAGACAGTGTGTTCCTAATGCATAGGGAAGACAGTGTCTTCCTATAGCAGAGTGAAGACAGTGTGTTTCTAGAGCAGATGGAGACAGTTTGTTCCTAATGCAGACTGAAGCAGTGTGTTCTTAGAGCAGAGTGAAGACAGTGTGTTCGTAACGCAGAGTTGCGGTGTACGTGCATGGAGCAGATTGAAGACAGTGTGTTCCTAGAGCAGAGTGAAGACAGTATGTTCATAATGCAGAGTGAAGACAGTGTGTTCCTAGAGCAGAGTGAAGACAGGTAGTTCGTCACGCAGAGTTGCGGTGTACGTGCATGGAGCAGATTGAAGACAATGTGTTCCTAACGCAGAGTGAAGACAGTGTGTTCCTAACGCATATTGAAGACAGTGTGTTCCTAATGCAGCATGAGGACAGTGTGTTCCTCCGGCAGAGTGAAGGCAGTGTATTCCTAGAGCAGAGTGAAGACAGTGTGTTCCTAATGCATAGTGAAGACAGTTTCTTCCTAGAGCAGAGTGAAGACAGTGTGTTCCTAACGCATACTGAAGACAGTGAGTTCCTAAGGCAGAGTGAAGACGGTGTGTTCCTAATGCAGAGTGAAGACAGTGTGTTCCTACAGCAGAATGAAGACAGTTTGTTCCTAATACAGAGTTGAGACAATTGTTCCTAATGCAGAATGAAGACAGTGTGTTCCTAGAGCAGAGTGAAGACAGTGTGTTGCTAATGCAGAATGAAGACAGTGTGTTCCTACAGCAGAATGAAGACAGAGTGTTCCTAATGCACAGTGAAGACCGTGTGTTCCTATGCAGAGTGAAGACAGTGTGTTCCTAATGCAGAGTGAAGACAGTTTTTTCCTAGATCAGAGTGAAGACAGTGTGTTCCTAAAGAATAGTGAAGACAGCGAGTTCCTAACGCAGAGTTGCGGTGTATGTGCATGGAGCACAGTGAAGACAGTGTCTTCCTAGAGCAGAGTGAAGTCAGTTTGTTCCTAATGCATAGTGAAGACAGTGTGTTCCTAAAGCATAGTGAAGACAGTGTGTTCCTAATGCATATTGAAGACAGTTTCTTCCTAGAGCAGAGTGAAGACTGTGTGTTCCTAACGCATACTAAAGACAGTGTGTTCCTAAGGCAGAGTGAAGACAGTGTGTTCCTAATTCAGAGTGAAGACAGTGTGTTTCTACAGCTGAATGAAGACAGTTTGTTCCTAATGCAGAGTTAAGACAGTTGTTCCTAATGCAGAATGAAGACAGTGTGTTCCTAGAGCAGAGTGAAGACAGTGTGTTGCTAATGCAGAGTGAAGACAGTGTGTTCCTACAGCAGAATGAAGACAGTGTGTTCCTAACACATAGTGAAGACAGTGTGTTCCTAAGGCAGAGTGAGGACAGTGTGTTCCTAATGCAGAGTGAAGACAGTGTGTTCCTACAGCAGAATGAAGACAGTGTGTTCCTAATGCAGAGGTGCGGTGTATGTGCATGGAGCAGAGTGAATACAGTGTGTTCCTATAGCAGAGTGAAGAAATTATGTACCTAACACAGAGTTAAGACAGTGTGTTCCTAGAGCAGAATGAAGACAGTGTGTTCCTAACGCAGAGTGAAGACAGTGTGTTCCTAACGCAGAGTTGCGGTGTATGTGCATAGAGCAGAGTGAATACAGTGTGTTCCTAGAGCAGAGTGAAGACAGTGTGTTCCTAATGCAGAGTGAAGACAGTGTGTTCCTAAATCAGAGTGAAGACAGTGTGTTCCTAGAGCAGAGTGAAGACAGTGTGTTCCTAACGCAGAGTTTCGGTGTATGTGCATGGAGCAGAGTGAAGACAGTGTGTTCCTAATGCAGAGTGAAGACAGTGTGTTCCTAATGCAGAGTGAAGACAGTGTGTTCCTAGAGCAGAATGAAGACAGTGTGTTCCTAACGCAGAGTTGCGGTGTATGTGCATGGAGCAGAGTGAAGACGTTGTGTTCCTAGAGCAGAATGAAGACAGTGTGTTCCTAATGCAAGTGAAGACAGTGTGTTCCTAATGCATAGTGAAGACAGTGTGATCCTAATGCAGAGAGAAGACAGTGTGTTCCTAATGCAGAGTGAAGACAGTTTCTTCCTAGATCAGAGTGAAGACAGTGTGTTCCTAACGAATAGGGAAGACAGTGTGTTCCTAACGCATAGTGAAAACAGTATGTTCCTAACGCATAGTGAAGACAATGTGTTCCTAACGCAGAGTTGCGGTGTATGTGCATGGAGCACAGTGAAGACAGTGTTTTCCTAGAGCAGAGTGTAGACAGTTTGTTCCTAACGCATAGTGAAGACAGTGTGTTCCTAATGCAGCGTGAGGACAGTGTGTTCCTACGGCAGAGTGAAGGCAGTGTCTTCCTAGAGCAGAGTGAAGACAGTGTGTTCCTAACCCATAGTGAAGACAGTGTGTTCCTAATGCATAGTGAAGACAGTTTCTTCCTAGAGCAGAGTGAAGACAGTGTGTTCCTAATGCAGAGTGAAGACAGTGTGTTCCTACAGCAGAATGAAGACAGTTTGTTCCTAACGCAGAGTGAAGACAGTGTGTTCTTAACGCAGTGTTGCAGTGTATGTGAATGGAGCAGAGTGAAGACAGTTTCTTCATAGAGCAGAGTGAAGACAGTGTGTTCCTAACGCATACTGAAGACCGCGTGTTCCTAATGCAGAGTGAAGACAGTGTGTTCCTCAAGCACAGTGAAGACAGTGTGTTCCTAACGCAGAGTTGCGGTGTATGTGCATTGAGCAGATTGAAGACAGTGTGTTCCTAGAGCAGAGTGAAGACAGTATGTTCCTAACACATAGTGAAGACAGTGTGTTCCTAAGGCAGAGTTGCGCTGTATGTGCATGGAGCAGAGTGAAGACAGTGGGTTCCTAGAACAGAGTGAAGACAGTGTGTTCCTAAATCAGAGTGAATACAGTGTGTTCCTACAGCAGATTGAAGACAGTGTGTTCCTAACAAAGAGTTGCGGTGTATGTGCATGGAGCAGAGTGAAGACGTTGTGTTCTTAGAGCAGAATGAAGACAGTGTGTTCCTAATGCACAGTGAAGACAGTGTGTCCCTAATGCAGAGTGAAGAAAGTGTGATCCTAATGCAGAGTGAAGACAGTGTGTTCTTAATGCAGAGTGAAGACAGTGTGTTCCTAGAGCAGAATGAAGATAGTATGTTCCTTCAGCAGAGTGAAGACAGTGTGTTCCTAGAGCTTAATGAAGACAGTGTGTTCCTAATGAACAGTGAAGACCGTGTGTTCCTATGCAGAGTGAAGACAGTGTGTTCCTAATGCAGAGTGAAGACAGTTTCTTCCTAGATCAGAGTGAAGACAGTGTGTTCCTAACGAATAGGGAAGACAGTGTGTTCCTAACGCATAGTGAAAACAGTATGTTCCTAACGCATAGTGAAGACAGCGTGTTCCTAACGCAGAGTTGCGGAGTATGAGCATGGAGCACAGTGACGACTGTGTTTTCCTAGAGCAGAGTGAAGACAGTTTGTTCCTAACGCATATTGAAGACAGTGTGTTCCTAATACAGCGTGAGGACAGTGTGTTCCTACGGAGGAGTGAAGGCAGTGTCTTCCTAGAGCAGAGTGAAGACAGTGTGTTCCTAACGCATAGTGAAGACAGTGTGTTCCTAATGCATAGTGAAGACAGTTTCTTCCTAGAGCAGAGTGAAGACAGTGTGTTCCTAATGCATACTGAAGACAGTGTGTTCCTAAGGCAGAGTGAAGACGGTGTGTTCCTAATGCAGAGTGATGACAGTGTGTTCCTACAGCAGAATGAAGACAGTTTGTTCCTAATGCAGAGTTAAGACAGTTGTTCCTAATGCAGAGTGAAGACAGTGTGTTCCTACAGCAGAATGAAGACAGTTTGTTCCTAATGCAGAGATAAGACAGTTGTTCCTAATGCAGAGTGAAGACAGTGTGTTCCTACAGCAGAATGAAGACAGTTTGTTCCTAACGCAGAGTGAAGACAGTTTGTTCCTAATGCGCAGTGAAGACAGTGTGTTACTAGAGCAGAGTGAAGACAGTGTGTCCCTAACGCAGAGTTGTGGTGTACGTGCATGGAGCAGAGTGAAGCCAGTGTGTTCCTAGAGCAGAGTGAAGACAATTTGTTCATAACGCAGAGTGAATACAGTGTGTTCCTAAGGCAGAGTTGCGCTGTATGTGCATGGAGCTGAGGGAAGACAGTGCGTTCCTAGAACAGAGTGAAGACAGTGTGTTCCTAATGCAGAGTGAATACAGTGTCTTCCTACAGCAGATTGAAGACAGTGTGTTCCTAACAAAGAGTTGCTGTGTATGTGCATGGAGCAGAGTGAAGACAGTGTGTCTCTGGAGCAGAGTGAAGACAGTGTGTTCCTATGCAGAGTGAAGACAGTGTGTTCCTAATGCAGAGTGAAGACGTTGTGTTCCTAGAGCAGAATGAAGACAGTGTGTTCCTAATGCACAGTGAAGACAGTGTGTTCCTATTGCAGAGTGAAGACAGTGTGATCCTAATGCAGAGTGAAGACAGTGTGTTCTTAAGGCAGAGTGAAGACAGTGTGTTCCTAGAGCAGAATGAAGATAGTATGTTCCTTCAGCAGAGTGAAGACAGTGTGTTCCTAGAGCTTAATGAAGACAGTGTGTTCCTAATGCACAGTGAAGACCGTGTGTTCCTATGCAGAGTGAAGACTGTGTGTTCCTAATGCAGAGTGAAGACAGTTTTTTCCTAGATCAGAGTGAAGACAGTGTGTTCCTAACGAATAGTGAAGACAGCGTGTTCCTAACGCGGAGTTGCGGTGCATGTGCATGTAGCACAGTGAAGACAGTTTCTTCCTAGAGCAGAGTGAAGACAGTTTGTTCCTAACGCATAGTGAAGACAGTGTGTTCCTAATGCAGCGTGAGGACAGTGTGTTCCTACGGCAGAGTGAAGGCAGTGTCTTCCTAGAGCAGAGTGAAGACAGTGTGTTCCTAACGCATAGTGAAGACAGTGTGTTCCTAATGCATAGTGAAGACAGTTTCTTCCTAGAGCAGAGTGAAGACAGTGTGTTCCTAAGGCATACTGAAGACAGTGTGTTCCTAAGGCAGAGTGAAGACAGAGTGTTCCTAATGCAGAGTGAAGACAGTGTGTTCCTACAGCTGAATGAAGACAGTTTGTTCCTAATGCAGAGTTAAGACAGTTGTTCCTAATGCAGAATGAAGACAGTGTGTTCCTAGAGCAGAGTGAAGACAGTGTGTTGCTAATGCAGAGTGAAGACAGTGTGTTCCTACAGCAGAATGAAGACAGTGTGTTCCTAACACATAGTGAAGACAGTGTGTTCCTAAGGCAGAGTGAGGACAGTGTGTTCCTAATGCAGAGTGAGGACAGTGTGTTCCTACAGCTGAATGAAGACACTTTGTTCCTAATGCAGAGTTAAGACAGTTGTTCCTAATGCAGAATGAAGACAGTGTGTTCCTAGAGCAGAGTGAAGACAGTGTGTTGCTAATGCAGAGTGAAGACAGTGTGTTCCTACAGGAGAATGAAGACAGTGTGTTCCTAACATAAAGTGAAGACAAAGTGTTCCTAAGGCAGAGTGAGGACAGTGTGTTCCTAATGCAGAGTGAGGACAGTGTGTTCCTACAGCAGAATGAAGACAGTGTGTTCCTAATGCAGAGTTGCGGTGTATGTGCATGGAGCAGAGTGAAGACAGTGTGTTCCTAGAGCAGAGTGAAGACATTATGTACCTAACGCAGAGTTAAGACAGTGTGTTCCTAGAGCAGAATGAAGACAGTGTGTTCCTAACGCAGAGTGAAGACAGTGTGTTCCTAACGCAGAGTTGCGGTGTATGTGCATGGAGCAGAGTGAATACAGTGTGTTCCTAGAGCAGAGTGAAGACAGTGTGTTCCTAATGCAGAGTGAAGACAGTGTATTCCTAAATCAGAGTGAAGACAGTGTGTTCCTAGAGCAGAGTGAAGTCAGTGTGTTCCTAACGCAGAGTTGCGGTGTATGTGCATGGAGCAGAGTGAAGACAGTGTGTCTCTGGAGCAGAGTGAAGACAGTGTGTTCCTAATGCAGAGTGAAAACAGTGTGTTCCTAGAGCAGAGTGAAGACAGTATGTTCCTAACACATAGTGAAGACAGTGTGTTCCTAAGGCAGAGTTGCGCTGTATGTGCATGGAGCAGAGTGAAGACAGTGCGATCCTAGAACAGAGTGAAGACTGTGTGTTCCTAATGCAGAGTGAATACAGTGTGTTCCTACAGCAGATTGAAGACAGTGTGTTCCTAACAAAGAGTTGCGGTGTTTGTGCATGGAGCAGAGTGAAGACGTTGTGTTCTTAGAGCAGAATGAAGACAGTGTGTTCCTAATGCACAGTGAAGACAGTGTGTCCCTAATGCAGAGTGAAGAAAGTGTGATCCTAATGCAGAGTGAAGACAGTGTGTTCTTAATGCAGAGTGAAGACAGTGTGTTCCTAGAGCAGAATAAAGACAGTATGTTCCTTCAGCAGAGTGAAGAGTGTGTTCCTAGAGCTTAATGAAGACAGTGTGTTCCTAATGCACAGTGAAGACCGTGTGTTCCTATGCAGAGTGAAGACAGTGTGTTCCTAATGCAGAGTGAAGACAGTTTCTTCCTAGATCAGAGTGAAGACAGTGTGTTCCTAACGAATAGGGAAGACAGTGTGTTCCTAACGCATAGTGAAAACAGTATGTTCCTAACGCATAGTGAAGACAGTGTGTTCCTAACGCAGAGTTGCGGTGTATGTGCATGGAGCACAGTGAAGACAGTGTTTTCCTAGAGCAGAGTGAAGACAGTTTGTTCCTAACGCATATTGAAGACAGTGTGTTCCTAATGCAGCGTGAGGACAGTGTGTTCCTACGGCAGAGTGAAGGCAGTGTCTTCCTAGAGCAGAGTGAAGACAGTGTGTTCCTAACGCATAGTGAAGACAGTGTGTTCCTAATGCATAGTGAAGACAGTTTCTTCCTAGAGCAGAGTGAAGACAGTGTGTTCCAAACACATACTGAAGACAGTGTGTTCCTAAGGCAGAGTGAAGACGGTGTGTTCCTAATGCAGAGTGAAGACAGTGTGTTCCTACACCAGAATGAAGACAGTTTGTTCCTAATGCAGAGTTAAGACAGTTGTTCCTAATGCAGAGTGAAGACAGTGTGTTCCTACAGCAGAATGAAGACAGTTTGTTCCTAATGCAGAGTTAAGACAGTTTTTCCTAATGCAGAGTGAAGACTGTGTGTTCCTAATGCAGCGTGAGGACAGTGTGTTCCTACGGCAGAGTGAACGCAGTGTCTTCCTAGAGCAGAGTGAAGACAGTGTGTTCCTAACCCATAGTGAAGACAGTGTGTTCCTAATGCATAGTGAAGACAGTTTCGTCCTAGAGCAGAGTGAAGACAGTGTGTTCCTAACGCATAATGAAGACAGTGTGTCCCTAAGGCAGAGTGAAGACAGTGTGTTCCTAATGCAGAGTGAAGACAGTGTGTTCCTACAGCAGAATGAAGACAGTTTGTTCCTAACGCAGAGTGAAGACAGTGTGTTCCTAACGCAGTGTTGCAGTGTATGTGAATGGAGCAGAGTGAAGTCAGTTTCTTCCTAGAGCAGAGTGAAGACAGTGTGTTCCTAACGCATACTGAAGACCGCGTGTTCCAAATGCAGAGTGAAGACAGTGTGTTCCTCGAGCACAGTGAAGACAGTGTGTTTCTAACGCAGAGTTGCGGTGTATGTGCATGGAGCAGATTGAAAACAGTGTGTTCCTAGAGCAGAGTGAAGACAGTATGTTCCTAACACATAGTGAAGACAGTGTGTTCCTAAGGCAGAGTTGCGCTGTATGTGCATGGAGCAGAGTGAAGACAGTGCGTTCCTAGAACAGAGTGAAGACTGTGTGTTCCTAATGCAGAGTGAAGACAGTGTGTTCCTACAGCAGATTGAAGACAGTGTGTCCCTAACAAAGAGTTGCGGTGTTTGTGCATGGAGCAGAGTGAAGACGTTGTGTTCTTAGAGCAGAATGAAGACAGTGTGTTCCTAATGCACAGTGAAGACAGTGTGTTCCTAATGCAGAGTGAAGAAAGTGTGATCCTAATGCAGAGTGAAGACAGTGTGTTCTTAATGCAGAGTGAAGACAGTGTGTTCCTAGAGCAGAATAAAGACAGTATGTTCCTTCAGCAGAGTGAAGAGTGTGTTCCTAGAGCTTAATGAAGACAGTGTGTTCCTAATGCACAGTGAAGACCGTGTGTTCCTATGCAGAGTGAAGACAGTGTGTTCCTAATGCAGAGTGAAGACAGTTTCTTCCTAGATCAGAGTGAAGACAGTGTGTTCCTAACGAATAGGGAAGACAGTGTGTTCCTAACGCATAGTGAAAACAGTATGTTCCTAACGCATAGTGAAGACAGTGTGTTCCTAACGCAGAGTTGCGGTGTATGTGCATGGAGCACAGTGAAGACAGTGTTTTCCTAGAGCAGAGTGAAGACAGTTTGTTCCTAACGCATATTGAAGACAGTGTGTTCCTAATGCAGCGTGAGGACAGTGTGTTCCTACGGCAGAGTGAAGGCAGTGTCTTCCTAGAGCAGAGTGAAGACAGTGTGTTCCTAACGCATAGTGAAGACAGTGTGTTCCTAATGCATAGTGAAGACAGTTTCTTCCTAGAGCAGAGTGAAGACAGTGTGTTCCAAACATATACTGAAGACAGTGTGTTCCTAAGGCAGAGTGAAGACGGTGTGTTCCTAATGCAGAGTGAAGACAGTGTGTTCCTACACCAGAATGAAGACAGTTTGTTCCTAATGCAGAGTTAAGACAGTTGTTCCTAATGCAGAGTGAAGACAGTGTGTTCCTACAGCAGAATGAAGACAGTTTGTTCCTAATGCAGAGTTAAGACAGTTGTTCCTAATGCAGAGTGAAGACAGTGTGTTCCTACAGCAGAATGAAGACAGTTTGTTCCTAACGAAGAGTGAAGACAGTGTGTTCCTAACGCAGTGTTGCAGTGTGTGTGAATGGAGCAGAGTGAAGACAGTTTCTTCCTAGAGCAGAGTGAAGACAGTGTGTTCCTAACGCATACTGAAGACCGCGTGTTCCTAATGCAGAGTGAAGACAGTGTGTTCCTCGAGCACAGTGAAGACAGCGTGTTCCTAACGCAGAGTTGCGGTGTATGTGCATGGAGCACAGTGAAGACAGTGTTTTCCTAGAGAAGAGTGAAGACAGTTTGTTCCTAACGCATATTGAAGACAGTGTGTTACTAATGCAGCGTGAGGACAGTGTGTTCCTACGGCAGAGTGAAGGCAGTGTCTTCCTAGAGCAGAGTGAAGACAGTGTGTTCCTAACGCATACTGAAGACAGTGTGTTCCTAAGGCAGAGTGAAGACGGTGTGTTCCTAATTCAGAGTGAAGACAGTGTGTTCCTACAGCAGAATGAAGACAGTTTGTTCCTAATGCAGAGTTAAGACATTGTTCCTAATGCAGAATGAAGACAGTGTGTTCCTAGAGCAGAGTGAAGATAGTGTGTTGCTAATGCAGAGTGAAGACAGTGTGTTCCTACAGCAGAATGAAGACAGTGTGTTCCTAATGCAGAGTTAAGACAGTGTTTTCCTAATGCAGAATGAAGACAGTGTTTTCCTAGAGCAGAGTGAAGACAGTGTGTTCCTAATGCAGAGTTGCGGTATATGGGCATGGAGCAGAGTGAAGACAGTGTGTTCCTAGAGCAGAGTGAAGACATTATGTTCCTAACGCAGAGTGAAGACAGTGTGTTCCTAGAGCAGAATGAAGACAGTGTGTTCCTAACGCAGAGTGAAGACAGGTGTTCGTAACGCAGAGTTGCGGTGTATGTGCATGGAGCAGAGTGATGACAGTGTGTTCCTAGAGCAGAATGAAGACAGTTTGTTCCTAATACAGAGTGAAGACAGTGGGTTCCTAATGCAGAATGAAGACAGTGTGTTCCTAACGCATAGTGAAGACAGTGTGTTCCTACCGCATAGTGAAGACAGTGTGTTCCTAACGCATAGTGAAGACAGTATGTTCCTAACGCATAGTGAAGACAGTGTGTTCCTAACGCAGAGTTGCGGGGTATGTGCAAGGAGCAGAGTGAAGACAGTGTGTGCCTAGAGCAGAGTGAAGACAGTATGTTCCTAATTTATAGTGATGACAGTGTGTTCATAACGCAGAGTTACGGTGTATGTGCATGGAGCAGAGTGAAGAAGACAGTGTGTTTTTAATGCAGCGTGAGGACAGTGTGTTCCTAAGGCAGAGTGAAGACAGTGTCTTCCTAGAGCAGAGTGAAGACAGTGTGTTCCTAACGCATAGTGAAGACAGTGTGTTCCTAATGCGCAGTGAAGACAGTGTGTTCCTAGAGCAGATTGAAGACAGTGTGTCCCTAACGCAGTGTTGTGGTGTACGTGCATGGAGCAGAGTGAAGCCAGATGTTCCTAGAGCAGAGTGAAGACAGTTTGTTCATAACGCAGAGTGAAGACATTGTGTTCCTAGAGCAGAATAAAGACAGTGTGTTCCTAATGCAGAGCGAAGACAGTGTGTTCCTATAGCAGAGTGAAGACAGTGTGTTCCTAAGGCAGATTGAAGACAGTGTGTTCCTAGAGCACAGTGAAGACAGTGTGTTCCTAACGCAGAATTGCGGTGTATGTGCATGGAGGAGAGTGAACACAGTGTGTTCCTAGAGCAGAGTGAAGACAGTGTGTTCCTAAAGCAGAGTGAAGACAGTGTGTTCCTAAGGCATAATGAAGGCAGTGTATTGTTAGAGGAGAGTGAATACAGTATGTTCCTAACGCATAGTGAAGACAGTGTGTTCCTAATGCATAGGGAAGACAGTGTCTTCCAGTAGCAGAGTGAAGACAGTGTGTTTCTAGAGCAGATGGAGACAGTTTGTTCCTAATGCAGACGAAGCATTGTGTTCCTAGAGCAGAGTGAAGACAGTGTGTTCATAATGCAGAGTGAAGACAGCGTGTTCCTAGAGCAGAGTGAAGACTGTATGTTCATAATGCAGAGTGAAGACAGCGTGTTCCTAGAGCAGAGTGAAGACAGTGTGTTCATAACGCAGAGTTGCGGTGTACGTGCATGGAGCAGATTGAAGACAATGTGTTCCTAACGCAGAGTGAAGACAGTGTGTTCCTAACGCAGAGTTGCGGTGTATGTGCATGGAGCAGAGTGATGACAGTGTGTTCCTAATACAGAGTGAAGACAGTTTGTTCCTAATGCAGAGTGAAGACAGTGTATTCCTAACGCATGGTGAAGACAGTGTGTTCCTAACGCAGAGTGAAGACAGTATGTTCCTAATGCATAGTGAAGACAGTGTGTTCCTAACGCAGAGTTGCGGGGTATGTGCATGGAGTTAGTGAAGACAGTGTGTGCCTAGAGCAGAGTGAAGACAGTATGTTCCTAATGCATAGTGAAGACAGTGTGTTCCTAACGCAGAGTTACGGTGTATGTGCATGGAGCAGAGTGAAGAAGACAGTGTGTTTTTAATTCAGCGTGAGGACAGTGTGTTCCTAAGGCAGAGTAAAGAGAGTGTCTTCCTAGAGCAGAGTGAAAAGAGTGTGTTCCTAAAGCATAGTAAAGACAGTGTGTTCCTAATGCACATTGAAGACAGTTTCTTTCTAGAGCAGAGTGAAGACAGTTTGTTCCTAATGCATACTAAAGACAATGTGTCCCTAAGGCAGAGTGAAGACAGCGTGTTCCTAATGCAGAGTGAAGACAGTGTATTCCTCGAGCAGAGTGAAGACATTGTGTTCCTAACGCAGAGTTGCGGTGTATGTGCATGGAGCAGATTGAAGACAGTGTGTTCCTAGAGCAGAGTGAAGACAGTATGTTCCTAAGACATAGTGAAGACAGTGTGTTCCTAAGGCAGAGTTGCGCTGTATGTGCATGGAGCTGAGTGAAGACAGTGCGTTCCTAGAACAGAGTTAAGACAGTGTGTTCCTAATGCAGAGTGAATACAGTGTCTTCCTACAGCAGATTGAAGACAGTGTGTTCCTAACAAAGAGTTGCTGTGTATGTGCATGGAGCAGAGTGAAGACAGTGTGTCTCTGGAGCAGGGTGAAGACAGTGTGTTCCTAATGCAGAGTGAAGACAGTGTGTTCCTAATGCAGAGTGAAGACGTTGTGTTCCTCGAGCAGAATGAAGACAGTGTGTTCTTAAAGCACAGTGAAGACAGTGTGTTCTTAATGCAGAGTGAAGACAGTGTTATCCTAATGCAGAGTGAAGACAGTGTGTTCTTAATGCAGAGTGAAGACAGTGTGTTCCTAGAGCAGAATGAAGAAAGTATGTTCCTTCAGCAGAGTGAAGACAGTGTGTTCCTAGAGCTTAATGAAGACAGTGTGTTCCTAATGCAGAGAGAAGACAGTTTCTTCCTAGATCAGAGTGAAGACAGTGTGTTCCTAACGAATAGGGAAGACAGTGTGTTCCTAACGAATAGTGAAAACAGTATGTTCCTAACGCATAGTGAAGACAGTGTGTTCCTAACGCATACTGAAGACAGTGTGTTCCTAAGGCAGAGTGAAGACAGTATGTTCCTAATGGATAGTGAAGACAGTGTGTTCCTACAGCAGAATGAAGACTGTTTGTTCCTAACGCAGAGTGAAGACAGTGTCTTCCTAATGCAGAGTTGCGGTGTATGTGCATGGAGCAGAATGATGACAGTGTGTTCCTAGAGCAGAGTGAAGACAGTTTGTTCCTAATACAGAGTGAAGACAGTGTGTTCCTAATGCAGAATGAAGACAGTGTGTTCCTAACGCATAGTGAAGACAGTGTGTTCCTACCGCATAGAGAAGACAATGTGTTCCTAAGGTATAGTGAAGACAGTATGTTCCTAACGCATAGTGAAGACAGTATGTACCTAATGCAGAGTTGCGGGGTATGTGCATCGAGTAGAGTGTAGACAGTGTGTGCCTAGAGCAGAGTGAAGACAGTATGTTCCTAATGCATAGTGAAGACAGTGTGTTCCTAACGCAGAGTTACGGTGTATGTGCATGGAGCAGAGTGAAGACAGTGTGTTTTTAATTAAGCGTGAGGACAGTGTGTTTGTTCCTAAGGCAGAGTGAAGACAGTGTCTTCCTAGAGTAGAGTGAAGACATTGTGTTCCTAACGCATAGTGAGACAGTGTGTTCCTAATGCGCAGTGAAGATGTGAGTTCCTAGAGCAGTGTGAAGACAGTGTGTCCCTAACGCAGAGTTGTGGTGTACGTGCATGGAGCAGAGTGAAGCCAGTGTGTTCCTAGAGCAGAGTGAAGACAGTTTGTTCCTAACGCAGAGTGAAGACAGTGTGTTCCTGGAGCAGAATGAAGACAGTGTGTTCGTAATGCAGAGTGAAGACAGTGAGTTCCTAGAGCAGAGTGAAGACAGTGTTCCTAAATCAGATTAAAGACAGTGTGTTCCTTAGGCAGAGTGAAGACAGTGTGTTCCAAATGCAGAGTGAAGAGAGTGTATTCCTAGAGCAGAGTGAAGACAGTGTGTTCCTAGAGCAGAATGAAGACAGTGTGTTCCTAATGCAGAGTGAAGACCTTGTGTTCCTAATGCAGACTGAAGACAGTGTGTTCCTCGAGCAGAGTGAAGACAGTGTGTTCCTAACGCAGAATTGCAGTGTATGTGCAAGGAGCAGAGTGAAGACAGTGTGTACCTAGAGCAGAATTAAGACAGTGTGTTCCTAATGCAGAGTGAAGACAGTGTGTTCCAATAGCAGAGTGAAGACAGTGTCTTCCTGGGGCTGAGTGAAGACAGTGTGTTCCTAAATGAGAAAGAAAACACTGTGTTCCTACAGCAGAGTGAAGACAGTGTGTTCCTAGAGCAGAGTGAAGACAGTGTGTTCCTAATGCAGAGTAAAAACAGTGTGTTCGTAGAGAAGAGTGAAGACAGTGTGTTCCTAAGGAAGAGGGAGGTCAGTGTATTACTAATGGAGAGTGAAGACAGTGTGTTCATAGAACAGAGTGAAGACAGTGTGTTCGTAACGCAGAATTGCTGTGTATGTGCATGGAGCAGAGTGAAGACAGTGTGTTCCTAGAGCAGAATGAAGACAGTGTGTTCCTAACGCAGAGTGAAGACAGTGCGTTCCTAAAGCAGAGTGAAGAAGTACATGCATGGAGCAGAGTGAAGACAGTGTGTTCCTAGAGCAGAGTGAAGACAGTGTGTTCCTAAAGCAGAGAGAAGACAGTGAGTTCCTAGAGCAGAGTGAAGACAGTGTTCCTAAATCAGAGTGAAGACAGTGTGTTACTAATGCAGAATGAAGACAGTGTGTTCCTAATGAAGAGTGAAGACAGCGATTTCCTAGTGCAGAGTGAAGACATTGTGTTCGTAGAGCAGAGTGAAGACAGTGTGTTCCTAATGCAGAGTGAAGACCTTGTTTCCTAATGCATAGTGAAGACAGTGTGTTCCTCGATCAGAGAAAAGACAGTGTGTTCCTAACGCAGAGTTGCGGTGTATGTGCATGGAGCAGATTGAAGACAGTGTGTTCCTAGAGCAGAGTGAAGACAGTATGTTCCTAGAGCAGAATGAAGACAGTGTGTTCCTAATGCACAGTGAAGACCGTGTTTTCCTATGCAGAGTGAAGACAGTGTGTTCCTAATGCAGAGTGAAGACAATGTCTTCCTAGAGCAGAGTGAAGACAGTGTGTTCCTAACGAATAGGGAAGACAGTGTGTTCCTAAAGCATAGTGAAAACAGTAAGATCCTAACGCATAGTGAAGACAGTGTGTTCCTAACGCAGAGTTGCGGTGTATGTGCATGGAGCAGATTGAAGACAGTGTGTTCCTAGAGCAGAGTGAAGACAGTATGTTCCTAACACATATAACAGACAGTGTGTTCCTAAGGCACAGTTGCGCTGTATGTGCAAGGAGCAGAGTGAAGACAGTATATTTCTAACAAAGAGTTGCTGTGTAGGTGCATGGGGCAGAGTGAAGACAGTGTGTTCCTAATGCAGAGTGAAGACAGTGTGTTCCTAGAGCAGAGTGAAGACAGTGTGTTCCTAACGCAGAATTGCGGTGTACGTGCATGGAGCAGAATGAAGACAGTGTGTTCCTAACGCAGAGTGAAGACAGTGCGTTCCTAACGCAGAGTGTTGAAGTACATGCATGGAGCAGAGTGAAGACAGTGTGTTCCTAGAGCAGAGTGAAGACAGTATGTTCCTAACACATATAGAAGACAGTGTGTTCCTAAGGCAGCGTTGCGCTGTATGTGCATGGAGCAGAGAGAAGACAGTATGTTCCTACAGCATAGTGAAGACAGTGTATTCCTAACAAAGGGTTGCTGTGTAGGTGCATGGGGCAGAGTGAAGACAGCGTGTTCCTAGAGTAGAGTGAAGACAGTGTGTTCCTAATGCAGAGTGAATACAGTGTGTTACAAATGCAGAGTGAAGACAGTGTGTTCCTAATGCAGAGTGAAGACAGTGTGTTCCTAGAGCAGAGTGAAGACAGTGTGTCCCTAACGCAGAATTTCGGTGTACGTGCATGGAGCAGATTGAAGACTGTGTGTTCCTAGAGCAGTGTGAAGACAGTATGTTCCTAAGGCAGAGTGAAGACAGAGTGTTTCTAGAGCCGAATGAAGACAGTGTGTTCCTAACGCAGAGATGCGGTGTATGTGCATGGAGCGGATTGAAGACAGTGTGTTCCTAGAGCAGAGTGAAGACAGTATGTTCCTAAGGCATAGTGAAGACAAGTGTGTTCCTAACGCAGAGTTGCGGTGTACGTGCATGGAGCAGAGTGAAGACAGTGTGTTCCTAGAGCAGAATGAAGACAGTGTGTTCCTAACGCAGAGTGAAGACAGTGCGTTCCTAACGCAGATTTTGAAGTACATGCATGGAGCAGAGTGAAGACAGTGTGTTCCTAGAGCAGAGTGAAGACAGTGTGTTCCTAATGCAGAGTGAAGACAGTGAGTTACTAGAGCAGTGTGAAGACAGTGTTCCTAAATCAGAGTGAAGACAGTGTGTTACTAATGCAGAGTGAAGACAGTGTGTTCCTAATGCAGAGTGAAGACATCATGTTCCTAGTGCAGAGTGAAGACATTGTGTTCGTAGAGCAGAATGAAGACAGTGTGTTCCTAATGCAGAGTGAAGACCATGTGTTCCTAATGCAGAGTGAAGACAGTGTTTTCCTCGAGCAGAGTGAAGACAGTGTGTTCCTAACGCAGAGTTGCAGTGTATGTGCATGGAGCAGATTGAAGACAGTGTGTTCCTCGATCAGAGTGAAGACAGTGTGTTCCTAAGGCAGAGTTGCGCTGTATGTGCATGGAGCAGAGTGAAGACAGTGCGTTCCTAGAACAGAGTGAAGACAGTGTGTTCCTAATGCAGAGTGAATACAGTGTGTTCCTACAGCAGATTGAAGACAGTGTTTTCCTAACAAAGAGTTGCGGTGTATGTGCATGGAGCAGAGTGAAGACGTTGTGTTCTTAGAGCAGAATGAAGACAGTGTGTTCCTAATGCACAGTGAAGACAGTGTGTTCCTAATGCAGAGTGAAGACAGTATGATTTTAATGCAGAGTGAAGACAGTGTGTTCTTAATGCAGAGTGAAGACAGTGTGTTCCTAGAGCAGAATGAAGATAGTATGTTCCTTCTGAAGCGTGAAGACAGTGTGTTCCTAGAGCTTAATGAAGACAGTGTGTTCCTAATGCACAGTGAAGACAGTGTGTTCCTATACAGAGTGAAGACAGTGTGTTCCTAATGCAGAGTGAAGACAGTTTTTTCCTAGATCAGAGTGAAGACAGTGTGTTCCTAACGAATAGGGAAGACAGTGTGTTCCTAACGCATAGTGAAAACAGTATGTATGTTCCTAACGCATAGTGAAGACAGCGTGTTCCTAACACAGAGTTGCGGTGTATGTGCATGGAGCTCAGTGAAGACAGTGTCTTCCTAGAGTAGAGTGAAGACAGTTTGTTCTTAACGCATAGTGAAGACAGTGTGTTCCTAATGCAGCGTGAAGACAGTGTGTTCCTAGGGCAGAGTGAAGGCAGTGTCTTCCTAGAGCAGAGTGAAGACAGTGTGTTCCTAACGCATACTGAAGACAGTGTGTTCCTAAGGCAGAGTGAAGACAGTGTGTTCCTACAGCTGAATGAAGACAGTTTGTTCCTAATGCAGAGTTAAGACAGTTGTTCCTAATGCAGAATGAAGACAGTGTGTTCCTAGAGCAGAGTGAAGACAGTGTGTTCCTAACACATAGTGAAGACAGTGTGTTCCTAGAGCAGAATGAAGACAGTGTGTTCCTAACGCAGAGTGAAGACAGTGTGTTCCTATCGCAGAGTTGCGGTGTATGTGCATGGAGCAGAGTGAAGACAGTGTGTTCCTAGAGCAGAGTGAATACAGTGTGTTCCTAATGCAGAGTGAAGACAGTGTGTTCCTAAATCAGAGTGAAGACAGTGTGTTCCTAGAGCAGAGTGAAGTCAGTGTGTTCCTAACGCAGAGTTGCGGTGTATGTGCATGGAGCAGAGTGAAGACAGTGTGTTTCTGGAGCAGAGTGAAGACAGTGTGTTCCTAATGCAGAGTGAAGACAGTGTGTTCCTAGAGCAGAGTGAAGCAGTGTGTTCCTAGAGCAGAGTGAAGACAGTGTGTTCCTAACGCAGAGTTGCGGTGTATGTGCATGGAGCAGAGTGAAGACATTGTGTTCCTAGAGCAAAATGAAGACAGTGTGTTCCTAATGCACAGTGAAGACAGTGTGTTCCTATTGCATAGTGAAGACAGTGTGATCCTAATGCAGAGTGAAGACAGTGTGTTCTTAATGCAGAGTGAAAACAGTGTGTTCCTAGAGCAGAATGAAGATAGTATGTTCCTTCAGCAGAGTGAAGACAGTGTGTTCCTGGAGCAGAATGAAGACAGTGTGTTCCTAATGCACAGTGAAGACTGTGTGTTCCTATGCAGAGTGAAGACAGTGTGTTCCTAATGCAGAGTGAAGACAGTTTCTTCCTAGATCAGAGTGAAGACAGTGTGTTCCTAACGAATAGGGAAGACAGTGTGTTCCTAACGCATAGTGAAAACAGTATGTTCCTAATGCATAGTGAAGACAGTGTGTTCCTAACGCAGAGTTGCGGTGTATGTGCATGGAGCACAGTGAAGACAGTGTTTTCTTAGAGCAGAGTGAAGACAGTTTGTTCCTAACGCATAGTGAAGACAGTGTGTTCCTAATGCAGCGTGAGGACAGTGTGTTCCTACGGCAGAGTGAAGGCAGTGTCTTCCTAGAGCAGAGTGAAGACAGTGTGTTCCTAACCCATAGTGAAGACAGTGTGTTCCTAATGCATAGTGAAGACAGTTTCTTCCTAGAGCAGAGTGAAGACAGTGTGTTCCTAATGCAGAGTGAAGACAGTGTGTTCCTACAGCAGAATGAAGACAGTTTGTTCCTAACGCAGAGTGAAGACAGTGTGTTCCTAACGCAGTGTTGCAGTGTATGTGAATGGAGCAGAGTGAAGACAGTTTCTTCCTAGAGCAGAGTGAAGACAGTGTGTTCCTAACACATACTGAAGACCGCGTGTTCCTAATGCAGAGTGAAGACAGTGTGTTCCTCGAGCACAGTGAAGACAGTGTGTTCCTAACGCAGAGTTGCGGTGTATGTGCATGGAGCAGATTGAAGACAGTGTGTTCCTAGAGCAGAGTGAAGACAGTATGTTCCTAACACATAGTGATGACAGTGTGTTCCTAAAGCAGAGTTGCGCTGTATGTGCATGGAGCAGAGTGAAGACAGTGCGTTCCTAGAACAGAGTGAAGACAGGGTGTTCCTAATGCAGAGTGAATACAGTGTGTTCCTACAGCAGATTGAAGACAGTGTGTTCCTAACGCAGAGTTGCGGTGTATGTGCATGGAGCAGAGTGAAGACATTGTGTTCCTAGAGCAAAATGAAGACAGTGTGTTCCTAATGCACAGTGAAGACAGTGTGTTCCTATTGCATAGTGAAGACAGTGTGATCCTAATGCAGAGTGAAGACAGTGTGTTCCTGGAGCAGAATGAAGACAGTGTGTTCCTAATGCACAGTGAAGACTGTGTGTTCCTATGCAGAGTGAAGACAGTGTGTTCCTAATGCAGAGTGAAGACAGTTTCTTCCTAGATCAGAGTGAAGACAGTGTGTTCCTAACGAATAGGGAAGACAGTGTGTTCCTAACGCATAGTGAAAACAGTATGTTCCTAATGCATAGTGAAGACAGTGTGTTCCTAACGCAGAGTTGCGGTGTATGTGCATGGAGCACAGTGAAGACAGTGTTTTCTTAGAGCAGAGTGAAGACAGTTTGTTCCTAACGCATAGTGAAGACAGTGTGTTCCTAATGCAGCGTGAGGACAGTGTGTTCCTACGGCAGAGTGAAGGCAGTGTCTTCCTAGAGCAGAGTGAAGACAGTGTGTTCCTAACCCATAGTGAAGACAGTGTGTTCCTAATGCATAGTGAAGACAGTTTCTTCCTAGAGCAGAGTGAAGACAGTGTGTTCCTAATGCAGAGTGAAGACAGTGTGTTCCTACAGCAGAATGAAGACAGTTTGTTCCTAACGCAGAGTGAAGACAGTGTGTTCCTAACGCAGTGTTGCAGTGTATGTGAATGGAGCAGAGTGAAGACAGTTTCTTCCTAGAGCAGAGTGAAGACAGTGTGTTCCTAACGCATACTGAAGACCGCGTGTTCCTAATGCAGAGTGAAGACAGTGTGTTCCTCGAGCACAGTGAAGACAGTGTGTTCCTAACGCAGAGTTGCGGTGTATGTGCATGGAGCAGATTGAAGACAGTGTGTTCCTAGAGCAGAGTGAAGACAGTATGTTCCTAACACATAGTGATGACAGTGTGTTCCTAAAGCAGAGTTGCGCTGTATGTGCATGGAGCAGAGTGAAGACAGTGCGTTCCTAGAACAGAGTGAAGACAGGGTGTTCCTAATGCAGAGTGAATACAGTGTGTTCCTACAGCAGATTGAAGACAGTGTGTTCCTAACAAAGAGTTGCGGTGTATGTGCATGGAGCAGAGTGAAGACGTTGTGTTCTTAGAGCAGAATGAAGACAGTGTGTTCCTAATGCACAGTGAAGACAGTGTGTTCCTAATGCAGAGTGAAGAAAGTGTGATCCTAATGCAGAGTGAAGACAGTGTGTTCTTAATGCAGAGTGAAGACAGTGTGTTCCTAGAGCAGAATGAAGATAGTATGTTCCTTCAGCAGAGTGAAGACAGTGTGTTCCTAGAGCTTAATGAAGACAGTGTGTTCCTAATGCACAGTGAAGACCGTGTGTTCCTATGCTGAGTGAAGACAGTGTGTTCCTAATGCAGAGTGAAGACAGTTTCTTCCTAGATCAGAGTGAAGACAGTGTGTTCCTAACGAATAGGGAAGACAGTGTGTTCCTAACACTTAGTGAAAACAGTATGTTCCTAACGCATAGTGAAGACAGCGTGTTCCTAACGCAGAGTTGCGGTGTATGTGCATGGAGCACAGTGAAGACAGTGTTTTCCTAGAGCAGAGTGAAGACAGTTTGTTCCTAATGCATATTGAAGACAGTGTGTTCCTAATGCAGCGTGAGGACAGTGTGTTCCTACGGCAGAGTGAAGGCAGTGTCTTCCTAGAGCAGAGTGAAGACAGTGTGTTCCTAACGCATAGTGAAGACAGTGTGTTCCTAATGCATAGTGAAGACAGTTTCTTCCTAGAGCAGAGTGAAGACAGTGTGTTCCTAACGCATACTGAAGACAGTGTGTTCCTAGGGCAGAGTGAAGACGGTGTGTTCCTAATGCAGAGTGAAGACAGTGTGTTCCTACAGAGAATGAAGGCAGTTTGTTCCTAATGCAGAGTTAAGACAGTTGTTCCTAATGCAGAATGAAGACAGTGTGTTCCTAGAGCAGAGTGAAGACAGTGTGTTGCTAATGCAGAGTGAAGACAGTGTGTTCCTACAGCAGAATGAAGACAGTGTGTTCCTAATGCAGAGTTAAGACAGTGTTTTCCTAATGCAGAATGAAGACAGTGTGTTCCTAGAGCAGAGTGAAGACAGTGTGTTCCTAATGCAGAGTTGCGGTGTATGGGCATGGAGCAGAGTGAAGACAGTGTGTTCCTAGAGAGAGTGAAGACATTATGTTCCTAACGCAGAGTGAAGACAGTGTGTTCCTAGAGCAGAATGAAGACAGTGTGTTCCTAACGCAGAGTGAAGACAGTGTGTTCCTAACGCAGAGTTGCGGTGTATGTGCATGGAGCAGAGTGATGACAGTGTGTTCCTAGAGCAGAATGAAGACAGTTTGTTACTAATACAGAGTGAAGACAGTGTGTAATGCAGAATGAAGACAGTGTGTTCCTAACGCATAGTGAAGACAGTGTGTTCCTACCGCATAGTGAAGACAGTGTGTTCCTAACGCATAGTGAAGACAGTATGTTCCTAACGCATAGTGAGGACAGTGTGTTCCTAAAGCAGAGTTGCGGGGTATGTGCATGGAGCAGAGTGAAGAAGTGTGTGCCTAGAGCAGAGTGAAGACAGTATGTTCCTAATGCATAGTGATGACAGTGTGTTCATAACGCAGAGTTACGGTGTATGTGCATGGAGCAGAGTGAAGAAGACAGTGTGTTTTTAATGCAGCGTGAGGACAGTGTGTTCCTAAGGCAGAGTGAAGACAGTGTCTTCCTAGAGCAGAGGGAAGACAGTGTGTTCCTAACGCATAGTGAAGACAGTGTGTTCCTAATGCGCAGTGAAGACAGTGTGTTCCTAACGCAGAGTTGTGGTGTACGTGCATGGAGCAGAGTGAAGCCAGTGTGTTCCTAGAGCAGAGTCAAGACAGTTTGTTCATAACGCAGAGTGAAGACAGTGTGTTCCTGGAGCAGAATGAAGACAGTGTGTTCCTAATGCAGAGTTGCGAAGTATGTGCATGGAGCAGAGTGAAGACAGTGTGTTCCTAGAGCAGAGTGAAGACAGTGTGTTCGTAATGCAGAGTGAAGACAGTGAGTTCTTAGAGCAGAGTGAAGACAGTGTTCCTAAATCAGAGAGAAGACATTGTGTTCCTAATGCAGAGTGAAGAGAGTGTGTTCCTAGAACATAGTGAAGACAGTGTTTTCCTAGAGCAGAATGAAGACAGTGTTTTCCTAAAGCAGAGTTATCCGTGTGTTACTAATGCAGAGGGAAGACAGTGTGTTCCTCGAGCAGAGTGAAGACAGTGTGTTCCTAACCCAGAGTTGCAGTGTATGTGCATGGAGCAGAGTGAAGACAGTGTGTTCCTAGAGCAGAATAAAGACAGTGTGTTCCTAATGCAGAGTGAAGACAGTGTGTTCCTATAGCAGAGTGAAGACAGTGTATTCCTAAGGCAGAATGAAGACAGTGTGTTCCTAGAGCACAGTGAAGACAGTGTGTTCCTAACGCAGAATTGCGGTGTATGTGCATGGAGGAGAGTGAACACAGTGTGTTCCTAGAGCAGAGTGAAGACAGTGTGTTCCTAATGCAGAGTGAAGACAGTGTGTTCCTAAGGCAGAGTGAAGGCAGTGTCTTCCTAGAGGAGAGTGAATACAGTGTGTTCCTAACGCATAGTGAAGACAGTGTGTTCCTAATGCATAGGGAAGACAGTGTCTTCCTATAGCAGAGTGAAGACAGTGTGTTTCAGGAGCAGATGGAGACAGTTTGTTCCTAATGCAGACTAAAGCAGTGTGTTCCTAGAGCAGAGTGAAGACAGTGTGTTCGTAACGCAGAGTTGCGGTGTACGTGCATGGAGCAGATTGAAGACAGTGTGTTCCTAGAGCAGAGTGAACACAGTATGTTCATAATGCAGACTGAAGACAGTGTGTTCCTAGAGCAGAGTGAAGACAGTGTGTTCGTAACGCAGAGTTGCGGTGTACGTGCATGGAGCAGATTGAAGACAATGTGTTCCTAACGCAGAGTGAAGACAGTGTGTTCCTAACGCAGAGTTGCGGTGTATGTGCATGGAGCAGAGTGATGACAGTGTGTTCCTAATACAGAGTGAAGACAGTTTGTTCCTAATGCAGAGTGAAGACAGTGTGTTCCTAACGCAGAGTTACGGTGTATGTGCATGGAGCAGAGGGAAGAATACAGTGTGTTTTTAATTCAGCGTGAGGACAGTGTGTTCCTAAGGCAGAGTAAAGAGAGTGTCTTCCTAGAGGAGAGTGAATACAGTGTGTTCCTAAGGCATAGTGAAGACAGTGTGTTCCTAATGCATAGGGAAGACAGTGTCTTCCTATAGCAGAGTGAAGACAGTGTGTTTCAGGAGCAGATGGAGACAGTTTGTTCCTAATGCAGACTAAAGCAGTGTGTTCCTAGAGCAGAGTGAAGACAGTGTGTTCGTAACGCAGAGTTGCGGTGTACGTGCATGGAGCAGATTGAAGACAGTGTGTTCCTAGAGCAGAGTGAACACAGTATGTTCATAATGCAGACTGAAGACAGTGTGTTCCTAGAGCAGAGTGAAGACAGTGTGTTCCTAACCCAGAGTTGCAGTGTATGTGCATGGAGCAGAGTGAAGACAGTGTGTTCCTAGAGCAGAATAAAGACAGTGTGTTCCTAATGCAGAGTGAAGACAGTGTGTTCCTATAGCAGAGTGAAGGCAGTGTATTCCTAAGGCAGATTGAACACAGTGTGTTCCTAGAGCACAGTGAAGACAGTGTGTTCCTAACGCAGAATTGCGGTGTATGTGCATGGAGGAGAGTGAACACAGTGTGTTCCTAGAGCAGAGTGAAGACAGTGTGTTCCTAATGCAGAGTGAAGACAGTGTGTTCCTAAGGCAGAGTGAAGGCAGTGTCTTCCTAGAGGAGAGTGAATACAGTGTGTTCCTAACGCATAGTGAAGACAGTGTGTTCCTAATGCATAGGGAAGACAGTGTCTTCCTATAGCAGAGTGAAGACAGTGTGTTTCAGGAGCAGATGGAGACAGTTTGTTCCTAATGCAGACTAAAGCAGTGTGTTCCTAGAGCAGAGTGAAGACAGTGTGTTCGTAACGCAGAGTTGCGGTGTACGTGCATGGAGCAGATTGAAGACAGTGTGTTCCTAGAGCAGAGTGAACACAGTATGTTCATAATGCAGACTGAAGACAGTGTGTTCCTAGAGCAGAGTGAAGACAGTGTGTTCGTAACGCAGAGTTGCGGTGTACGTGCATGGAGCAGATTGAAGACAATGTGTTCCTTACGCAGAGTGAAGACAGTGTGTTCCTAACGCAGAGTTGCGGTGTATGTGCATGGAGCAGAGTGATGACAGTGTGTTCCTAATACAGAGTGAAGACAGTTTGTTCCTAATGCAGAGTGAAGACAGTGTGTTCCTAACGCAGAGTTACGGTGTATGTGCATGGAGCAGAGGAAAGAATACAGTGTGTTTTTAATTCAGCGTGAGGACAGTGTGTTCCTAAGGCAGAGTAAAGAGAGTGTCTTCCTAGAGGAGAGTGAATACAGTGTGTTCCTAAGGCATAGTGAAGACAGTGTGTTCCTAATGCATAGGGAAGACCGTGTCTTCCTATAGCAGAGTGAAGACAGTGTGTTTCAGGAGCAGATGGAGACAGTTTGTTCCTAATGCAGACTAAAGCAGTGTGTTCCTAGAGCAGAGTGAAGACAGTGTGTTCGTAACGCAGAGTTGCGGTGTACGTGCATGGAGCAGATTGAAGACAGTGTGTTCCTAGAGCAGAGTGAACACAGTATGATCATAATGCAGACTGAAGACAGTGTGTTCCTAGAGCAGAGTGAAGACAGTGTGTTTCAGGAGCAGATGGAGACAGTTTGTTCCTAATGCAGACTAAAGCAGTGTGTTCCTAGAGCAGAGTGAAGACAGTGTGTTCGTAACGCAGAGTTGCGGTGTACGTGCATGGAGCAGATTGAAGACAGTGTGTTCCTAGAGCAGAGTGAACACAGTATGTTCATAATGCAGACTGAAGACAGTGTGTTCCTAGAGCAGAGTGAAGACAGTGTGTTCGTAACGCAGAGTTGCGGTGTACGTGCATGGAGCAGATTGAAGACAATGTGTTCCTAACGCAGAGTGAAGACAGTGTGTTCCTAACGCAGAGTTGCGGTGTATGTGCATGGAGCAGAGTGATGACAGTGTGTTCCTAATACAGAGTGAAGACAGTTTGTTCCTAATGCAGAGTGAAGACAGTGTGTTCCTAACGCAGAGTTACGGTGTATGTGCATGGAGCAGAGGGAAGAATACAGTGTGTTTTTAATTCAGCGTGAGGACAGTGTGTTCCTAAGGCAGAGTAAAGAGAGTGTCTTCCTAGAGGAGAGTGAATACAGTGTGTTCCTAAGGCATAGTGAAGACAGTGTGTTCCTAATGCATAGGGAAGACAGTGTCTTCCTATAGCAGAGTGAAGACAGTGTGTTTCAGGAGCAGATGGAGACAGTTTGTTCCTAATGCAGACTAAAGCAGTGTGTTCCTAGAGCAGAGTGAAGACAGTGTGTTCGTAACGCAGAGTTGCGGTGTACGTGCATGGAGCAGATTGAAGACAGTGTGTTCCTAGAGCAGAGTGAACACAGTATGTTCATAATGCAGACTGAAGACAGTGTGTTCCTAGAGCAGAGTGAAGACAGTGTGTTCCTAACCCAGAGTTGCAGTGTATGTGCATGGAGCAGAGTGAAGACAGTGTGTTCCTAGAGCAGAATAAAGACAGTGTGTTCCTAATGCAGAGTGAAGACAGTGTGTTCCTATAGCAGAGTGAAGGCAGTGTATTCCTAAGGCAGATTGAACACAGTGTGTTCCTAGAGCACAGTGAAGACAGTGTGTTCCTAACGCAGAATTGCGGTGTATGTGCATGGAGGAGAGTGAACACAGTGTGTTCCTAGAGCAGAGTGAAGACAGTGTGTTCCTAATGCAGAGTGAAGACAGTGTGTTCCTAAGGCAGAGTGAAGGCAGTGTCTTCCTAAAGGAGAGTGAATACAGTGTGTTCCTAACGCATAGTGAAGACAGTGTGTTCCTAATGCATAGGGAAGACAGTGTCTTCCTATAGCAGAGTGAAGACAGTGTGTTTCAGGAGCAGATGGAGACAGTTTGTTCCTAATGCAGACTAAAGCAGTGTGTTCCTAGAGCAGAGTGAAGACAGTGTGTTCGTAACGCAGAGATGCGGTGTACGTGCATGGAGCAGATTGAAGACAGTGTGTTCCTAGAGCAGAGTGAACACAGTATGATCATAATGCAGACTGAAGACAGTGTGTTCCTAGAGCAGAGTGAAGACAGTGTGTTCGTAACGCAGAGTGAAGACAGTGTGTTCCTAACGCAGAGTTGCGGTGTATGTGCATGGAGCAGAGTGATGACAGTGTGTTCCTAATACAGAGTGAAGACAGTTTGTTCCTAATGCAGAGTGAAGACAGTGTGTTCCTAACGCAGAGTTACGGTGTATGTGCATGGAGCAGAGGGAAGAAAACAGTGTGTTTTTAATTCAGCGTGAGGACAGTGTGTTCCTAAGGCAGAGTAAAGAGAGTGTCTTCCTAGAGCAGAGTGAAAAGAGTGTGTTCCTAACGCATAGTGAAGGCAGTGTGTTCCTAATGCATAGTGAAGACAGTTTCTTCCTAGAGCAGAGTGAAGACAGTGTGTTCGTAACGCATACTAAAGACAATGTGTCCCTAAGGCAGAGTGAAGACAATGTGTTCCTAATGCAGAGTGAAGACAGTGTGTTCCTACAGCAGAATGAAGACAGTTTGTTCCTAATGCAGAGTGAAACAGTGTGTTCCTAACGCAGAGTTGCGGTGTATGTGCATGGAGCAGAGTGAAGACAGTTTCTTCCTAGAGCAGAGTGAAGACAGTGTGTTCCTAACGCATACTGAAGACAGCGTGTTCCTAATGCAGAGTGAAGACAGTGTATTCCTCGAGCAGAGTGAAGACATTGTGTTCCTAACGCAGAGTTGCGGTGTATGTGCATGGAGCAGATTGAAGACAGTGTGTTCCTAGAGCAGACTGAAGACAGTATGTTCCTAAGACATAGTGAAGACAGTGTGTTCCTAAGGCAGAGTTGCGCTGTATGTGCATGGAGCTGAGTGAAGACAGTGCGTTCCTAGAACAGAGTGAAGACAGTGTGTTCCTAATGCAGAGTGAATACAGTGTGTTCCTACAGCAGATTGAAGACAGTGTGTTCCTAACAAAGAGTTGCTGTGTATGTGCATGGAGCAGAGTGAAGACAGTGTGTCTCTGGAGCAGAGTGAAGACAGTGTGTTCCTAATGCAGAGTGAAGACAGTATGTTCCTAATGCAGAGTGAAGACGTTGTGTTCCTAGAGCAGAATGAAGACAGTGTGTTCCTAATGCACAGTGAAGACAGTGTGTTCTTAATGCAGAGTGAAGACAGTGTGATCCTAATGCAGAGTGAAGACAGTGTGTTCTTAATGCAGAGTGAAGACAGTGTGTTCCTAGAGCAGAGTGAAGACAGTATGTTCCTAATGCATAGTGAAGACAGTGTGTTCCTAACGCAGAGTTACGGTGTATGTGCATGGAGCAGAGTGAAGACAGTGTGTTTTTAATTAAGCGTGAGGACAGTGTGTTTGTTCCTAAGGCAGAGTGAAGACAGTGTCTTCCTAGAGCAGAGTGAAGACAGTGTGTTCCTAACGCATAGTGAGCCTGTGTGTTCCTAATGCGCAGTGAAGACAGTGAGTTCCTAGAGCAGTGTGAAGACAGTGTGTCCCTAACGCAGAGTTGTGGTGTACGTGCATGGAGCAGAGTGAAGCCAGTGAGTTCCTAGAGCAGAGTGAAGACAGTTTGTTCCTAACGCAGAGTGAAGACAGTGTGTTCCTGGAGCAGAATGAAGACAGTGTGTTCGTAATGCAGAGTGAAGACAGTGTGTTCCTACAGCAGAATGAAGACAGTTTGTTCGTAATGCAGAGTTAAACAGTGTGTTCCTAACGCAGAGTTGCGGTGTATGTGCATGGAGCAGAGTGAAGACAGTTTCTTCCTAGAGCAGAGTGAAGACAGTGTGTTCCTAACGCATACTGAAGACAGCGTGTTCCTAATGCAGAGTGAAGACAGTGTCTTCCTCGAGCAGAGTGAAGACATTGTGTTCCTAACGCAGAGTTGCGGTGTATGTGCATGGAGCAGATTGAAGACAGTGTGTTCCTAGAGCAGAGTGAAGACAGTATGTTCCTAAGACATAGTGAAGACAGTGTGTTCCTAAGGCAGAGTTGCGCTTTATGTGCATGGAGCTGAGTGAAGACAGTGCGTTCCTAGAACAGAGTGAAGACAGTGTGTTCCTAATGCAGAGTGAATACAGTGTGTTCCTACAGCAGATTGAAGACAGTGTGTTCCTAACAAAGAGTTGCTGTGTATGTGAATGGAGCAGAGTGAAGACAGTGTGTCTCTGGAGCAGAGTGAAGACAGTGTGTTCCTAATGCAGAGTGAAGACAGTGTGTTCCTAATGCAGAGTGAAGACGTTGTGTTCCTAAAGCAGAATGAAGACAGTGTGTTCCTTCAGCAGAGTGAAGACAGTGTGTTCCTAGAGCTTAATGAAGACAGTGTGTTCTAATGCAGAGTGAAGACAGTTTCTTCCTAGATCAGAGTGAAGACAGTGTGTTCCTTACGAATAGGGAAGACAGTGTGTTCCTAATGCAGAGTGAAGACGTTGTGTTCCTAGAGCAGAATGAAGAAAGTATGTTCCTTCAGCAGAGTGAAGACAGTGTGTTCCTAGAGCTTAATGAAGACAGTGTGTTCTAATGCAGAGTGAAGACAGTTTCTTCCTAGATCAGAGTGAAGACAGTGTGTTCCTAACGAATAGGGAAGACAGTGTGTTCCTAACGAATAGTGAAAACAGTATGTTCCTAACGCATAGTGAAGACAGTGTGTTCCTAACGCATACTGAAGACAGTGTGTTCCTAAGGCAGAGTGAAGACAGTGTGTTCCTAATGGAGAGTGAAGACAGTGTGTTCCTACAGCAGAATGAAGACAGTTTGTTCCTAACGCAGAGTGAAGACAGTGTGTTCCTAACGCAGAGTTGCGGTGTATGTGCATGGAGCAGAGTGAAGACAGTGTGTTCCTAGAGCAGAGTGAAGACAGTGTGTTCCTAATGCAGAGTTAAGACAGTGTGTTCCTAATGCAGAATGAAGACAGTGTGTTCCTAGAGCAGAGTGAAGACAGTGTGTTCCTAATGCAGAGTTAAGACAGTGTGTGCCTAGAGCAGAGTGAAGACAGTTTGTTCCTAATGCATAGTGAAGACAGTGTGTTCCTAACGCAGAGTTACGGTGTATGTGCATGGAGCAGAGTGAAGACAGTGTGTTTTTAATTAAGCGTGAGGACAGTGTGTTTGTTCCTAAGGCAGAGTGAAGACAGTGTCTTCCTAGAGCAGAGTGAAGACAGTGTGTTCCTAACGCATAGTGAGACAGTGTGTTCCTAATGCGCAGTGAAGACAGTGAGTTCCTAGATCAGTGTGAAGACAGTGTGTCCCTAACACAGAGTTGTGGTGTACGTGCATGGAGCAGAGCGAAGCCAGTGTGTTCCTTGAGCAGAGTGAAGACAGTGTGTTCCTAACGCATACTGAAGACCGCGAGTTCCTAATGCAGAGTGAAGAGAGTGTGTTCCTCGAGCACAGTGAAGACAGTGTGTTCCTAACGCAGAGTTGCGGTGTATGTGCATGGAGCAGATTGAAGACAGTGTGTTCCTAGAGCAGAGTGAAGACAGTATGTTCCTAACACATAGTGATGACAGTGTGTTCCTAAAGCAGAGTTGCGCTGTATGTGCATGGAGCAGAGTGAAGACAGTGCGTTCCTAGAACAGAGTGAAGACAGGGTGTTCCTAATGCAGAGTGAATACAGTGTGTTCCTACAGCAGATTGAAGACAGTGTGTTCCTAACAAAGAGTTGCGGTGTATGTGCATGGAGCAGACTGAAGACGTTGTGTTCTTAGATCAGAATGAAGACAGTGTGTTCCTAATGCACAGTGAAGACAGTGTGTTCCTAATGCAGAGTGAAGAAAGTGTGATCCTAATGCAGAGTGAAGACAGTGTGTTCTTAATGCAGAGTGAAGACAGTGTGTTCCTAGAGCAGAATGAAGATAGTATGTTCCTTCAGCAGAGTGAAGACAGTGTGTTCCTAGAGCTTAATGAAGACAGTGTGTTCCTAATGCACAGTGAAGACCGTGTGTTCCTATGCTGAGTGAAGACAGTGTGTTCCTAATGCAGAGTGAAGACAGTTTCTTCCTAGATCAGAGTGAAGACAGTGTGTTCCTAACGAATAGGGAAGACAGTGTGTTCCTAACACTTAGTGAAAACAGTATGTTCCTAACGCATAGTGAAGACAGCGTGTTCCTAACGCAGAGTTGCGGTGTATGTGCATGGAGCACAGTGAAGACAGTGTTTTCCTAGAGCAGAGTGAAGACAGTTTGTTCCTAATGCATATTGAAGACAGTGTGTTCCTAATGCAGCGTGAGGACAGTGTGTTCCTACGGCAGAGTGAAGGCAGTGTCTTCCTAGAGCAGAGTGAAGACAGTGTGTTCCTAACGCATAGTGAAGACAGTGTGTTCCTAATGCATAGTGAAGACAGTTTCTTCCTAGAGCAGAGTGAAGACAGTGTGTTCCTAACGCATACTGAAGACAGTGTGTTCCTAGGGCAGAGTGAAGACGGTGTGTTCCTAATGCAGAGTGAAGACAGTGTGTTCCTACAGAGAATGAAGGCAGTTTGTTCCTAATGCAGAGTTAAGACAGTTGTTCCTAATGCAGAATGAAGACAGTGTGTTCCTAGAGCAGAGTGAAGACAGTGTGTTGCTAATGCAGAGTGAAGACAGTGTGTTCCTACAGCAGAATGAAGACAGTGTGTTCCTAATGCAGAGTTAAGACAGTGTTTTCCTAATGCAGAATGAAGACAGTGTGTTCCTAGAGCAGAGTGAAGACAGAGTGTTCCTAATGCAGAGTTGCGGTGTATGGGCATGGAGCAGAGTGAAGACAGTGTGTTCCTAGAGAGAGTGAAGACATTATGTTCCTAACGCAGAGTGAAGACAGTGTGTTCCTAGAGCAGAATGAAGACAGTGTGTTCCTAACGCAGAGTGAAGACAGTGTGTTCCTAACGCAGAGTTGCGGTGTATGTGCATGGAGCAGAGTGATGACAGTGTGTTCCTAGAGCAGAATGAAGACAGTTTGTTACTAATACAGAGTGAAGACAGTGTGTAATGCAGAATGAAGACAGTGTGTTCCTAACGCATAGTGAAGACAGTGTGTTCCTACCGCATAGTGAAGACAGTGTGTTCCTAACGCATAGTGAAGACAGTATGTTCCTAACGCATATAAAGGACAGTGTGTTCCTAAAGCAGAGTTGCGGGGTATGTGCATGGAGCAGAGTGAAGAAGTGTGTGCCTAGAGCAGAGTGAAGACAGTATGTTCCTAATGCATAGTGATGACAGTGTGTTCATAACGCAGAGTTACGGTGTATGTGCATGGAGCAGAGTGAAGAAGACAGTGTGTTTTTAATGCAGCGTGAGGACAGTGTGTTCCTAAGGCAGAGTGAAGACAGTGTCTTCCTAGAGCAGAGGGAAGACAGTGTGTTCCTAACGCATAGTGAAGACAGTGTGTTCCTAATGCGCAGTGAAGACAGTGTGTTCCTAACGCAGAGTTGTGGTGTACGTGCATGGAGCAGAGTGAAGCCAGTGTGTTCCTAGAGCAGAGTCAAGACAGTTTGTTCATAACGCAGAGTGAAGACAGTGTGTTCCTGGAGCAGAATGAAGACAGTGTGTTCCTAATGCAGAGTTGCGAAGTATGTGCATGGAGCAGAGTGAAGACAGTGTGTTCCTAGAGCAGAGTGAAGACAGTGTGTTCGTAATGCAGAGTGAAGACAGTGAGTTCTTAGAGCAGAGTGAAGACAGTGTTCCTAAATCAGAGAGAAGACATTGTGTTCCTAATGCAGAGTGAAGAGAGTGTGTTCCTAGAACATAGTGAAGACAGTGTTTTCCTAGAGCAGAATGAAGACAGTGTTTTCCTAAAGCAGAGTTATCCGTGTGTTACTAATGCAGAGGGAAGACAGTGTGTTCCTCGAGCAGAGTGAAGACAGTGTGTTCCTAACCCAGAGTTGCAGTGTATGTGCATGGAGCAGAGTGAAGACAGTGTGTTCCTAGAGCAGAATAAAGACAGTGTGTTCCTAATGCAGAGTGAAGACAGTGTGTTCCTATAGCAGAGTGAAGACAGTGTATTCCTAAGGCAGAATGAAGACTGTGTTCCTAGAGCACAGTGAAGACAGTGTGTTCCTAACGCAGAATTGCGGTGTATGTGCATGGAGGAGAGTGAACACAGTGTGTTCCTAGAGCAGAGTGAAGACAGTGTGTTCCTAATGCAGAGTGAAGACAGTGTGTTCCTAAGGCAGAGTGAAGGCAGTGTCTTCCTAGAGGAGAGTGAATACAGTGTGTTCCTAAGGCATAGTGAAGACAGTGTGTTCCTAATGCATAGGGAAGACAGTGTGTTCCTAATGCATAGGGAAGACAGTGTCTTCCTATAGCAGAGAGAAGACAGTGTGTTTCAGGAGCAGATGGAGACAGTTTGTTCCTAATGCAGACTAAAGCAGTGTGTTCCTAGAGCAGAGTGAAGACAGTGTGTTCGTAACGCAGAGTTGCGGTGTACGTGCATGGAGCAGATTGAAGACAGTGTGTTCCTAGAGCAGAGTGAACACAGTATGTTCATAATGCAGACTGAAGACAGTGTGTTCCTAGAGCAGAGTGAAGACAGTGTGTTCGTAACGCAGAGTTGCGGTGTACGTGCATGGAGCAGATTGAAGACAATGTGTTCCTAACGCAGAGTGAAGACAGTGTGTTCCTAACGCAGAGTTGCGGTGTATGTGCATGGAGCAGAGTGATGACAGTGTGTTCCTAATACAGAGTGAAGACAGTTTGTTCCTAATGCAGAGTGAAGACAGTGTGTTCCTAACGCAGAGTTACGGTGTATGTGCATGGAGCAGAGGGAAGAATACAGTGTGTTTTTAATTCAGCGTGAGGACAGTGTGTTCCTAAGGCAGAGTAAAGAGAGTGTCTTCCTAGAGGAGAGTGAATACAGTGTGTTCCTAAGGCATAGTGAAGACAGTGTGTTCCTAATGCATAGGGAAGACAGTGTCTTCCTATAGCAGAGTGAAGACAGTGTGTTTCAGGAGCAGATGGAGACAGTTTGTTCCTAATGCAGACTAAAGCAGTGTGTTCCTAGAGCAGAGTGAAGACAGTGTGTTCGTAATGCAGAGTTGCGGTGTACGTGCATGGAGCAGATTGAAGACAGTGTGTTCCTAGAGCAGAGTGAACACAGTATGTTCATAATGCAGACTGAAGACAGTGTGTTCCTAGAGCAGAGTGAAGACAGTGTGTTCCTAACCCAGAGTTGCAGTGTATGTGCATGGAGCAGAGTGAAGACAGTGTGTTCCTAGAGCAGAATAAAGACAGTGTGTTCCTAATGCAGAGTGAAGACAGTGTGTTCCTATAGCAGAGTGAAGGCAGTGTATTCCTAAGGCAGATTGAACACAGTGTGTTCCTAGAGCACAGTGAAGACAGTGTGTTCCTAACGCAGAATTGCGGTGTATGTGCATGGAGGAGAGTGAACACAGTGTGTTCCTAGAGCAGAGTGAAGACAGTGTGTTCCTAATGCAGAGTGAAGACAGTGTGTTCCTAAGGCAGAGTGAAGGCAGTGTCTTCCTAGAGGAGAGTGAATACAGTGTGTTCCTAACGCATAGTGAAGACAGTGTGTTCCTAATGCATAGGGAAGACAGTGTCTTCCTATAGCAGAGTGAAGACAGTGTGTTTCAGGAGCAGATGGAGACAGTTTGTTCCTAATGCAGACTAAAGCAGTGTGTTCCTAGAGCAGAGTGAAGACAGTGTGTTCGTAACGCAGAGTTGCGGTGTACGTGCATGGAGCAGATTGAAGACAGTGTGTTCCTAGAGCAGAGTGAACACAGTATGTTCATAATGCAGACTGAAGACAGTGTGTTCCTAGAGCAGAGTGAAGACAGTGTGTTCGTAACGCAGAGTTGCGGTGTACGTGCATGGAGCAGATTGAAGACAATGTGTTCCTTACGCAGAGTGAAGACAGTGTGTTCCTAACGCAGAGTTGCGGTGTATGTGCATGGAGCAGAGTGATGACAGTGTGTTCCTAATACAGAGTGAAGACAGTTTGTTCCTAATGCAGAGTGAAGACAGTGTGTTCCTAACGCAGAGTTACGGTGTATGTGCATGGAGCAGAGGAAAGAATACAGTGTGTTTTTAATTCAGCGTGAGGACAGTGTGTTCCTAAGGCAGAGTAAAGAGAGTGTCTTCCTAGAGGAGAGTGAATACAGTGTGTTCCTAAGGCATAGTGAAGACAGTGTGTTCCTAATGCATAGGGAAGACCGTGTCTTCCTATAGCAGAGTGAAGACAGTGTGTTTCAGGAGCAGATGGAGACAGTTTGTTCCTAATGCAGACTAAAGCAGTGTGTTCCTAGAGCAGAGTGAAGACAGTGTGTTCGTAACGCAGAGTTGCGGTGTACGTGCATGGAGCAGATTGAAGACAGTGTGTTCCTAGAGCAGAGTGAACACAGTATGATCATAATGCAGACTGAAGACAGTGTGTTCCTAGAGCAGAGTGAAGACAGTGTGTTTCAGGAGCAGATGGAGACAGTTTGTTCCTAATGCAGACTAAAGCAGTGTGTTCCTAGAGCAGAGTGAAGACAGTGTGTTCGTAACGCAGAGTTGCGGTGTACGTGCATGGAGCAGATTGAAGACAGTGTGTTCCTAGAGCAGAGTGAACACAGTATGTTCATAATGCAGACTGAAGACAGTGTGTTCCTAGAGCAGAGTGAAGACAGTGTGTTCGTAACGCAGAGTTGCGGTGTACGTGCATGGAGCAGATTGAAGACAATGTGTTCCTAACGCAGAGTGAAGACAGTGTGTTCCTAACGCAGAGTTGCGGTGTATGTGCATGGAGCAGAGTGATGACAGTGTGTTCCTAATACAGAGTGAAGACAGTTTGTTCCTAATGCAGAGTGAAGACAGTGTGTTCCTAACGCAGAGTTACGGTGTATGTGCATGGAGCAGAGGGAAGAATACAGTGTGTTTTTAATTCAGCGTGAGGACAGTGTGTTCCTAAGGCAGAGTAAAGAGAGTGTCTTCCTAGAGGAGAGTGAATACAGTGTGTTCCTAAGGCATAGTGAAGACAGTGTGTTCCTAATGCATAGGGAAGACAGTGTCTTCCTATAGCAGAGTGAAGACAGTGTGTTTCAGGAGCAGATGGAGACAGTTTGTTCCTAATGCAGACTAAAGCAGTGTGTTCCTAGAGCAGAGTGAATACAGTGTGTTCGTAACGCAGAGTTGCGGTGTACGTGCATGGAGCAGATTGAAGACAGTGTGTTCCTAGAGCAGAGTGAACACAGTATGTTCATAATGCAGACTGAAGACAGTGTGTTCCTAGAGCAGAGTGAAGACAGTGTGTTCCTAACCCAGAGTTGCAGTGTATGTGCATGGAGCAGAGTGAAGACAGTGTGTTCCTAGAGCAGAATAAAGACAGTGTGTTCCTATAGCAGAGTGAAGGCAGTGTGTTCCTAAGGCAGATTGAACACAGTGTGTTCCTAGAGCACAGTGAAGACAGTGTGTTCCTAACGCAGAATTGCGGTGTATGTGCATGGAGGAGAGTGAACACAGTGTGTTCCTAGAGCAGAGTGAAGACAGTGTGTTCCTAATGCAGAGTGAAGACAGTGTGTTCCTAAGGCAGAGTGAAGGCAGTGTCTTCCTAGAGGAGAGTGAATACAGTGTGTTCCTAACGCATAGTGAAGACAGTGTGTTCCTAATGCATAGGGAAGACAGTGTCTTCCTATAGCAGAGTGAAGACAGTGTGTTTCAGGAGCAGATGGAGACAGTTTGTTCCTAATGCAGACTAAAGCAGTGTGTTCCTAGAGCAGAGTGAAGACAGTGTGTTCGTAACGCAGAGTTGCGGTGTACGTGCATGGAGCAGATTGAAGACAGTGTGTTCCTAGAGCAGAGTGAACACAGTATGTTCATAATGCAGACTGAAGACAGTGTGTTCCTAGAGCAGAGTGAAGACAGTGTGTTCGTAACGCAGAGTTGCGGTGTACGTGCATGGAGCAGATTGAAGACAATGTGTTCCTAACGCAGAGTGAAGACAGTGTGTTCCTAACGCAGAGTTGCGGTGTATGTGCATGGAGCAGAGTGATGACAGTGTGTTCCTAATACAGAGTGAAGACAGTTTGTTCCTAATGCAGAGTGAAGACAGTGTGTTCCTAACGCAGAGTTACGGTGTATGTGCATGGAGCAGAGGGAAGAAAACAGTGTGTTTTTAATTCAGCGTGAGGACAGTGTGTTCCTAAGGCAGAGTAAAGAGAGTGTCTTCCTAGAGCAGAGTGAAAAGAGTGTGTTCCTAACGCATAGTGAAGGCAGTGTGTTCCTAATGCATAGTGAAGACAGTTTCTTCCTAGAGCAGAGTGAAGACAGTGTGTTCGTAACGCATACTAAAGACAATGTGTCCCTAAGGCAGAGTGAAGACAATGTGTTCCTAATGCAGAGTGAAGACAGTGTGTTCCTACAGCAGAATGAAGACAGTTTGTTCCTAATGCAGAGTGAAACAGTGTGTTCCTAACGCAGAGTTGCGGTGTATGTGCATGGAGCAGAGTGAAGACAGTTTCTTCCTAGAGCAGAGTGAAGACAGTGTGTTCCTAACGCATACTGAAGACAGCGTGTTCCTAATGCAGAGTGAAGACAGTGTATTCCTCGAGCAGAGTGAAGACATTGTGTTCCTAACGCAGAGTTGCGGTGTATGTGCATGGAGCAGATTGAAGACAGTGTGTTCCTAGAGCAGACTGAAGACAGTATGTTCCTAAGACATAGTGAAGACAGTGTGTTCCTAAGGCAGAGTTGCGCTGTATGTGCATGGAGCTGAGTGAAGACAGTGCGTTCCTAGAACAGAGTGAAGACAGTGTGTTCCTAATGCAGAGTGAATACAGTGTGTTCCTACAGCAGATTGAAGACAGTGTGTTCCTAACAAAGAGTTGCTGTGTATGTGCATGGAGCAGAGTGAAGACAGTGTGTCTCTGGAGCAGAGTGAAGACAGTGTGTTCCTAATGCAGAGTGAAGACAGTATGTTCCTAATGCAGAGTGAAGACGTTGTGTTCCTAGAGCAGAATGAAGACAGTGTGTTCCTAATGCACAGTGAAGACAGTGTGTTCTTAATGCAGAGTGAAGACAGTGTGATCCTAATGCAGAGTGACGACAGTGTGTTCTTAATGCAGAGTGAAGACAGTGTGTTCCTAGAGCAGAGTGAAGACAGTATGTTCCTAATGCATAGTGAAGACAGTGTGTTCCTAACGCAGAGTTACGGTGTATGTGCATGGAGCAGAGTGAAGACAGTGTGTTTTTAATTAAGCGTGAGGACAGTGTGTTTGTTCCTAAGGCAGAGTGAAGACAGTGTCTTCCTAGAGCAGAGTGAAGACAGTGTGTTCCTAACGCATAGTGAGCCTGTGTGTTCCTAATGCGCAGTGAAGACAGTGAGTTCCTAGAGCAGTGTGAAGACAGTGTGTCCCTAACGCAGAGTTGTGGTGTACGTGCATGGAGCAGAGTGAAGCCAGTGAGTTCCTAGAGCAGAGTGAAGACAGTTTGTTCCTAACGCAGAGTGAAGACAGTGTGTTCCTAGAGCTTAATGAAGACAGTGTGTTCTAATGCAGAGTGATGACAGTTTCTTCCTAGATCAGAGTGAAGACAGTGTGTTCCTTACGAATAGGGAAGACAGTGTGTTCCTAATGCAGAGTGAAGACGTTGTGTTCCTAGAGCAGAAAGAAGAAAGTATGTTCCTTCAGCAGAGTGAAGACAGTGTGTTCCTAGAGCTTAATGAAGACAGTGTGTTCTAATGCAGAGTGAAGACAGTTTCTTCCTAGATCAGAGTGAAGACAGTGTGTTCCTAACGAATAGGGAAGACAGTGTGTTCCTAACGAATAGTGAAAACAGTATGTTCCTAACGCATAGTGAAGACAGTGTGTTCCTAACGCATACTGAAGACAGTGTGTTCCTAAGGCAGAGTGAAGACAGTGTGTTCCTAATGGAGAGTGAAGACAGTGTGTTCCTACAGCAGAATGATGACAGTTTGTTCCTAACGCAGAGTGAAGACAGTGTGTTCCTAACGCAGAGTTGCGGTGTATGTGCATGGAGCAGAGTGAAGACAGTGTGTTCCTAGAGCAGAGTGAAGACAGTGTGTTCCTAATGCAGAGTTAAGACAGTGTGTTCCTAATGCAGAATGAAGACAGTGTGTTCCTAGAGCAGAGTGGAGACAGTGTGTTCCTAATGCAGAGTTGCGGTGTATGTGCATGGAGCAGAGTGATGACAGTGTGTTCCTAGAGCAGAGTGAAGACAGTTTGTTCCTAATACAGAGTGAAGACAGTGTGTTCCTAATGCAGAATGAAGACAGTGTGTTCCTAACGCATAGTGAAGACACTGTGTTCCTACCGCATAGTGAAGACAATGTGTTCCTAACGCATAGTGAAGACAGTATGTTCCTAACACATAGTGAAGACAGTGTGTTCCTAATGCAGAGTTGCGGGGTATGTGCATCGAGCAGAGTGAAGACAGTGTGTGCCTAGAGCAGAGTGAAGACAGTATGTTCCTAATGCATAGTGAAGACAGTGTGTTCCTAACGCAGAGTTACGGTGTATGTGCATGGAGCAGAGTGAAGACAGTATGTTTTTAATTAAGCGTGAGGACAGTGTGTTTGTTCCTAAGGCAGAGTGAAGACAGTGTCTTCCTAGAGCAGAGTGAAGACAGTGTGTTCCTAACGCATAGTGAGACAGTGTGTTCCTAATGCGCAGTGAAGACAGTGAGTTCCTAGAGCAGTGTGAAGACAGTGTGTCCCTAACGCAGAGTTTTGGTGTACGTGCATGGAGCAGAGTGAAGCCAGTGTGTTCCTAGAGCAGAGTGAAGACAGTTTGTTCCTAACGCAGAGTGAAGACAGTGTGTTCCTGGAGCAGAATGAAGACAGTATGTTCGTAATGCAGAGTGAAGACAGTGTGTTCCTACAGCAGAATGAACACTGTTTGTTCCTAATGCAGAGGGAAACAGTGTGTTCCTAACGCAGAGTTGCGGTGTATGTGCATGGATCAGAGTGAAGACAGTTTCTTCCTAGAGCAGAGTGAAGACAGTGTGTTCCTAACGCATACTGAAGACAGCGTGTTCCTAATGCAGAGTTAAGACAGTGTCTTCCTCGAGCAGAGTGAAGACATTGTGTTCCTAACGCAGAGTTGCGGTGTATGTGCATGGAGCAGATTGAAGACAGTGTGTTCCTAGAGCAGAGTGAAGACAGTATGTTCCTAAGACATAGTGAAGACAGTGTGTTCCTAAGGCAGAGTTGTGCTTTATGTGCATGGAGCTGAATGAAGACAGTGCGTTCCTAGAACAGAGTGAAGACAGTGTGTTCCTAATGCAGAGTGAATACAGTGTGTTCCTACAGCAGATTGAAGACAGTGTGTTCCTAACAAAGAGTTGCTGTGTATGTGCATGGAGCAGAGTGAAGACAGTGTGTCTCTGGAGCAGAGTGAAGACAGTGTGTTCCTAATGCAGAGTGAAGACAGTGTGTTCCTAATGCAGAGTGAAGACGTTGTGTTCCTAAAGCAGAATGAAGACAGTGTGTTCCTTCAGCAGAGTGACGACAGTGTGTTCCTAGAGCTTAATGAAGACAGTGTGTTCTAATGCAGAGTGAAGACAGTTTCTTCCTAGATCAGAGTGAAGACAGTGTGTTCCTTACGAATAGGGAAGACAGTGTGTTCCTAATGCAGAGTGAAGACGTTGTGTTCCTAGAGCAGAAAGAAGAAAGTATGTTCCTTCAGCAGAGTGAAGACAGTGTGTTCCTAGAGCTTAATGAAGACAGTGTGTTCTAATGCAGAGTGAAGACAGTTTCTTCCTAGATCAGAGTGAAGACAGTGTGTTCCTAACGAATAGGGAAGACAGTGTGTTCCTAACGAATAGTGAAAACAGTATGTTCCTAACGCATAGTGAAGACAGTGTGTTCCTAACGCATACTGAAGACAGTGTGTTCCTAAGGCAGAGTGAAGACAGTGTGTTCCTAATGGAGAGTGAAGACAGTGTGTTCCTACAGCAGAATGATGACAGTTTGTTCCTAACGCAGAGTGAAGACAGTGTGTTCCTAACGCAGAGTTGCGGTGTATGTGCATGGAGCAGAGTGAAGACAGTGTGTTCCTAGAGCAGAGTGAAGACAGTGTGTTCCTAATGCAGAGTTAAGACAGTGTGTTCCTAATGCAGAATGAAGACAGTGTGTTCCTAGAGCAGAGTGAAGACAGTGTGTTCCTAATGCAGAGTTGCGGTGTATGTGCATGGAGCAGAGTGATGACAGTATGTTCCTAGAGCAGAGTGAAGACAGTTTGTTCCTAATACAGAGTGAAGACAGTGTGTTCCTAATGCAGAATGAAGACAGTGTGTTCCTAACGCATAGTGAAGACACTGTGTTCCTACCGCATAGTGAAGACAATGTGTTCCTAACGCATAGTGAAGACAGTATGTTCCTAACACATAGTGAAGACCGTGTGTTCCTAATGCAGAGTTGCGGGGTATGTGCATCGAGCAGAGTGAAGACAGTGTGTGCCTAGAGCAGAGTGAAGACAGTATGTTCCTAATGCATAGTGAAGACAGTGTGTTCCTAACGCAGAGTTACGGTGTATGTGCATGGAGCAGAGTGAAGACAGTATGTTTTTAATTAAGCGTGAGGACAGTGTGTTTGTTCCTAAGGCAGAGTGAAGACAGTGTCTTCCTAGAGCAGAGTGAAGACAGTGTGTTCCTAACGCATAGTGAGACAGTGTGTTCCTAATGCGCAGTGAAGACAGTGAGTTCTTAGAGCAGTGTGAAGACAGTGTGTCCCTAACACAGAGTTGTGGTGTACGTTCATGGAGCAGAGTGAAGCCAGTGTGTTCCTAGAGCAGAGTGAAGACAGTTTGTTCCTAACGCAGAGTGAAGACAGTGTGTTCCTGGAGCAGAATGAAGACAGTGTGTTCGTAATGCAGAGTGAAGACAGTGAGTTCCTAGAGCAGAGTGAAGACAGTGTTCCTAAATCAGAGTGAAGACAGTGTGTTCCTTAGGCAGAGTGAAGACAGTGTGTTCCAAATGCAGAGTGAAGACAGTTTCTTACTAGAGCAGAGTGAAGACAGTGTGTTCCTAATGCAGAGTGAAGACCTTTTGTTCCTAATGCAGACTGAAGACAGTGTGTTCCTCGAGCAGAGTGAAGACAGTGTGTTCCTAACGCAGAGGTGCAGTGTATGTGCATGGAGCAGAGTGAAGACAGTGTGTACCTAGAGCAGAATAAAGACAGTGTGTTCCTAATGCAGAGTGAAGACAGTGTGTTCCTATAGCAGAGTGAAGACAGTGTCTTCCTAGAGCTGAGTGAAGACAGTGTGTTCCTAAATGAGAAAGAAAACACTGTGTTCCTACAGCAGAGTGAAGACAGTGTGTCCCTAATGCAGAGTGAAGACAGTGTGTTCCTAATGCAGAGTAAAGATAGTGTTTTCCTAGAGAAGAGTGAAGACAGTGTGTTCCTAATGAAGAGGGAGGTCAGTGTATTACTAATGCAGAGTGAAGACAGTGTGTTCCTAGAACAGAGTGAAGACAGTGTGTTCCTATCGCAGAGTTGCGGTGTATGTGTATGGAGCAGAGTGAAGACATTGTGTTCCTAATGCAGAGTGAAGACAGTGTGTTCCTAGAGCAGAGTGAAGACAGTGTGTTCCTAATGCAGACTGAACAGTGTGTTACTAGAGCAGAGTGAAGACAGTGTGTTCCTAATGCAGACTGAACAGTGTGTTACTAGGTCAGAGTGAAGACAGTGTGTTCCTAATGCAGAGTGAAGAGAGTGTGTTACTAGAGCAGAGTGAAGATAGTGTGTTCCTAGAGCAGAGTGAAGACAGTGTGTTCCTAAAGCAGAGTTGCGGTGTATGTGCATGGAGCAGAGTGAAGACAGTGTGTGCCTAGAGCAGAGTGAAGACAGTGTGTTCCTAAAGCAGAGTTGCGGTGTATGTTCATGGAGCAGAGTGAAGACAGTGTGTTCCTAGAGCAGAGTGAAGACAGTTTGTTCCTATCGCATAGTGAAGACAGTGTGTTCCTAAAGCAGCGTGAGGACAGTGTGTTCCTACGGCAGAGTGAAGGCAGTGTCTTCCTAGAGCAGAGTGAAGACAGTGTGTTCCTAACGCATAGTGAAGACAGTGTGTTCCTAATGCATAGTGAAGACAGTGTGTTCAAATGGAGAGTGAAGACAGTGTGTTCCTAACGCAGAGTTGCGGTGTATGTGCATGGAGCAGAGTGAAGACAGTGTGTTCCTAGAGCAGAGTGAAGACAGTGTGTTCCTAATGCAGAGTTAAGACAGTGTGTTCCTAATGCAGAATGAAGACAGTGTGTTCCGAACGCATAGTGAAGACACTGTGTTCCTACCGCATAGTGAAGACAATGTGTTCCTAACGCATAGTGAAGACAGTGTGTTCCTAATGCAGAGTTGCGGGGTATGTGCATCGAGCAGAGTGAATACAGTGTGTGCCTAGAGCAGAGTGAAGACTGTATGTTCCTAATGCATAGTGAAGACAGTGTGTTCCTAACGCAGAGTTACGGTGTATGTGCATGGAGCAGAGTGAAGACAGTGTGTTTTTTATTAAGCGTGAGGACAGTGTCTTTGTTCCTAAGGCAGAGTGAAGACAGTGTCTTCCTAGAGCAGAGTGAAGACAGTGTGTTCCTAACGCATAGTGAGACAGTTTGTTCCTAATGCGCAGTGAAGACAGTGAGTTCCTAGAGCATTGTGAAGACAGTGTGTCCCTAACACAGATTTGTGGTGTACAAACATGGAGCAGAGTGAAGCCAGTGTGTTCCTAGAGCAGAGTGAAGACAGTTTGTTCCTAACGCAGAGTGAAGACAGTGTGTTCCTGGAGCAGAATGAAGACAGTGTGTTCGTAATGCAGAGTGAAGACAGTGAGTTCCTAGAGCAGAGTGAAGACAGTGTTCCTAAATCAGAGTGAAGTCAGTGTGTTCCTTAGGCAGAGTGAAGACAGTGTGTTCCAAATGCAGAGTGAAGACAGTTTCTTCCTAGAGCAGAGTGAAGACAGTGTGTTCCTAATGCAGAGTGAAGACCTTGTGTTCCTAATGCAGACTGAAGACAGTGTGTTCCTCGAGCAGAGTGAAGACAGTGTGTTCCTAACGCAGAGGTGCAGTGTATGTGCATGGAGCAGAGTGAAGACAGTGTGTACCTAGAGCAGAATAAAGACAGTGTGTTCCTAATGCAGAGTGAAGACAGTGTGTTCCTAAAGCAGGTGAAGACAGTGTCTTCCTAGAGCTGAGTGAAGACAGTGTGTTCCTAAATGAGAAAGAAAACACTGTGTTCCTACAGCAGAGTGAAGACAGTGTGTTCCTAATGCAGAGTGAAGACAGTGTGTTCCTAATGCAGAGTAAAGATAGTGTGTTCCTAGAGAAGAGTGAAGACAGTGTGTTCCTAATGAAGAGGGAGGTCAATGTATTACTAATGCAGAGTGAAGACAGTGTGTTCCTAGAACAGAGTGAAGACAGTGTGTTCCTATCACAGAGTTGCGGTGTATGTGTATGGAGCAGAGTGAAGACAGTGTGTTCCTAATGCAGAGTGAAGACAGTGTGTTCCTAGAGCAGAGTGAAGACAGTGTGTTCCTAATGCAGACTGAACAGTGTGTTACTAGAGCAGAGTGAAGACAGTGTGTTCCTAATGCAGACTGAACAGTGTGTTACTAGGTCAGAGTGAAGACAGTGTGTTCCTAAGTCAGAGTGAAGAGAGTGTGTTACTAGAGCAGAGTGAAGATAGAGTGTTCCTAGAGCAGAGTGAAGACAGTGTGTTCCTAAAGCAGAGTTGCGGTGTATGTGCATGGAGCAGAGTGAAGACAGTGTGTGCCTAGAGCAGAGTGAAGACAGTGTGTTCCTAAAGCAGAGTTGCGGTGTACGTGCATGGAGCAGAGTGAAGACAGTGTGTTCCTAATGCAGAGTGAAGACAGTGTGTTCCTAAAGCATAGTGAAGACAGTGTGTTCCTGAAGCAGAGTGAAGACAGTGCGTTCCTAACGCAGAGTTGCAGTGTACGTGCATGGATCAGAGTGAAGACAGTGTGTTCCTAGATCAGAATGAGGACAGTGTGTTCCTAACAGAGTGAAGACAGTGCCTTCCAGAGCAGAGATCTGAAGTACGTGCATGGAGCAGAGTGAAGACAGTGTGTTCCTAGAGCAGAGTGAAGACAGTGTGTTCCTAATGCAGAGTGAAGACAGTGAGTTCCAAGAGCAGAGTGAAGACAGTGCTCCTAAATCAGAGTGAGGACAGTGTGTTCCTAATGCAGAGTGAAGACAGTGTGTTCCTAACGCAGAGTTGTGGCGTATGTGCATGGAGCACAGTGAAGACAGTGTTTTCCTAGAGCAGAGTGAAGACAGTTTCTTCCTATCGCATAGTGAAGACAGTGTGTTCCTAATGCAGCGTGAGGACAGTGTGTTCCTACGGCAGAGTGAAGGCAGTGTCTTCCTAGAGCAGAGTGAAGACAGTGTGTTCCTAACGCATAGTGAAGACAGTGTGTTCCTAATGCATAGTGAAGACAGTTTCTTCCTAGAGCAGAGTGAAGACAGTGTGTTCCTAACGCATACTGAAGACAGTGTGTTCCTAAGGCAGAGTGAAGACAGTGTGTTCCTAATGGAGAGTGAAGACAGTGTGTTCCTACAGCAGAATGAAGACAGTTTGTTCCTAACGCAGAGTGAAGACAGTGTGTTCCTAACGCAGAGTTGCGGTGTATGTGCATGGAGCAGAGTGAAGACAGTGTGTTCCTAATGCATAGTGAAGACAGTTTCTTCCTAGAGCAGAGTGAAGACAGTGTGTTCCTAACGCATTCTGAAGACAGTGTGTTCCTAAGGCAGAGTGAAGACAGTGTGTTCCTAACGCATACTGAAGACAGTGTGTTCCTAATGCAGAGAGAAGACAGTGTGTTCCTAATGCAGAGTTAAGACAGTGTGTTCCTAATGCAGAATGAAGACAGTGTGTTCCCAGAGCAGAGTGAAGACAGTGTGTTCCTAATGCAGAGTTGCGGTGTATGTGCATGGAGCTTAGTGATGACAGTGTGTTCCTAGAACAGAGTGAAGACAGTTTGTTCCTAATACAGAGTGAAGACAGTGTGTTCCTTATGCAGAATGAAGACAGTGTGTTCCTAACGCATAGTGAAGACAGTGTGTTCCTACCGCATAGTGAAGACAATGTGTTCCTAACGCATAGTGAAGACAGTGTGTCCCTAACGCAGAGTTGTGGTGTACGTGCATGGAGCAGAGTGAAGCCAGTGTGTTTCTAGAGCAGAGGGAAGACAGTTTGTTCCTAACGCAGAGTGAAGACAGTGTGTTCCTGGAGCAGAATGAAGACAGTGTATTCGTAATGCAGAGTGAAGACAGTGAGTTCCTAGAGCAGAGTGAAGACAGTGTTCCTTAATCAGAGTGAAGACAGTGTGTTCCTTAGGCAGAGTGAAGACAGTGTGTTCCAAATGCAGAGTGAAGAGAGTGTATTCCTAGAGCAGAGTGAAGACAGTGTGTTCCTAGAGCAGAATGAAGACAGTGTGTTCCTAATGCAGAGTGAAGACCTTGTGTTCCTAATGCAGACTGAAGACAGTGTGTTCCTCGAGCAGAGTGAAGACAGTGTGTTCCTAACGCAGAGTTGCAGTGTATGTGCATGGAGCAGAGTGAAGACAGTGTGTTCCTAGAGCAGAATAAAGACAGTGTGTTCCTAATGCAGAGTGAAGACAGTGTGTTCCTATAGCAGAGTGAAGACAGTGTCCTCCTAGAACAGAGTGAAGACAGTGTGTTCCTAAATGAGAAAGAAAACACTGTGTTCCTACAGCAGAGTGAAGACATCGATTTCCTAATGCAAAGTGAAGACAGTGTGTTCCTAATGCAGACTGAACAGTGTGTTTTAGAGCAGAGTGAAGACAGTGTGTCCCTAATGCAGACTGAACAGTGTGTTACTAGGTCAGAGTGAAGACAGTGTGTTCCTAAGGCAGAGTGAAGAGAGTGTTTTACTAGAGCAGAGTGAAGATAGTGTGTTCCTAGAGCAGAGTGAAGACAGTGTGTTCCTAAAGCAGAGTTGCGGTGTATGTGCATGGAGCAGAGTGAAGACAGTGTGTGCCTAGAGCAGAGTGAAGACAGTGTGTTCCTAAAGCAGAGTTGCGGTGTATGTGCATGGAGCAGAGTGAAGACAGTGTGTTTCTAATGCAGAGTGAAGACAGTGTGTTCCTAAAGCATAGTGAAGACAGTGTGTTCCTGAAGCAGAGTGAAGACAGTGTGTTCCTAACGCAGAGTTGCGGTGTACGTGCATGGATCAGAGTGAAGACAGTGTGTTCCTAGAGCAGAATGATGACAGTGTGTTCCTAACACAGAGTGAAGACAGTGCCTTCCAGAGCAGAGATCTGAAGTACGTGCATGGAGCAGAGTGAAGACAGTGTGTTCCTAGAACAGAGTGAAGTCAGTGTGTTCCTAATGCAGAGTGAAGACAGTGTGTTCCTAATGCAGCGTTGCGGTGTATTTGCATGGAGCAGAGTGAAGCCAGTGTGTTCCTAGAGCAAAGTAAAGACATTATGTTCCTAACGCAGAGTTTCAAGAGCAGAGTGAAGACAGTGCTCCTAAATCAGAGTGAAGACAGTGTGTTCCTAATGCAGAGTGAAGACAGTGTGTTCCTAGAGCAGAGTGAAGACAGTGTGTTCCTAATGCAGCGTTGCGGTGTATGTGCATGGAGCAGAGTGAAGCCAGTGTGTTCCTAGAGCAAAGTAAAGACATTATGTTCGTAACGCAGAGTGAAGACAGTGTGTTCCTGGAGCAGAATGAAGACAGTGTGTTCGTAATGCAGAGTGAAGACAGTGAGTTCCTAGAGCAGAGTGAAGACAGTGTTCCTAAATCAGAGTTAAGACAGTGTGTTCCTTAGGCAGAGTGAAGACAGTGTGTTCCAAATGCAGAGTGAAGACAGTTTCTTCCTAGAGCAGAGTGAAGACAGTGTTTCCTAGAGCAGAATGAAGACAGTGTGTTCCTAATGCAGAGTGAAGACCTTGTGTTCCTAATGCAGACTGAAGACAGTGTGTTCCTCGAGCAGAGTGAAGAAAGTGTGTTCCTAACGCAGAGTTGCAGTGTATGTGCATGGAGCAGAGTGAAGACAGTGTGTACCTAGAGCAGAATAAAGACAGTGTGTTCCTAATGCAGAGTGAAGACAGTGTGTTCCTATAGCAGAGTGAAGACAGTGTATTCCTAGAGCTGAGTGAAGACAGTGTGTTCCTAAATGAGAAAGAAAACACTGTGTTCCTACAGCAGAGTGAAGACAGTGTGTTCCTAATGCAGAGTGAAGACAGTGTGTTCCTAATGCAGAGTAAAGATAGTGTGTTCCTAGAGAAGAGTGAAGACAGTGTGTTCCTAATGAAGAGGGAGGGCAGTGTATTACTAATGCAGTGTGAAGACAGTGTGTTCCTAGAACAGAGTGAAGACAGTGTGTTCCTATCGCAGAGTTGCGGTGTATGTGTATGGAGCTGAGTGAAGACAGTGTGTTCCTAGAGCAGAGTGAAGACAGTGTGTTCCTAATGCAGACTGAACAGTGTGTTACTAGAGCAGAGTGAAGACAGTGTGTTCCTAATGCAGACTGAACAGTGTGTTACTAGGTCAGAGTGAAGACAGTGTGTTCCTAAGGCAGAGTGAAGATAGTGTGTTACTAGAGCAGAGTGAAGATAGTGTGTTCCTAGAGCAGAGTGAAGACAGTGTGTTCCTAAAGCAGAGTTGCGGTGTATGTGCATGGAGCAGAGTGAAGACAGTGTGTGCCTAGAGCAGAGTGAAGACAGTGTGTTCTTAAAGCAGAGTTGCGGTGTATGTGCATGGAGCAGAGTGAAGACAGTGTGTTCCTAATGCAGAGTGAAGACAGTGTGTTCCTAAAGCATAGTGAAGACAGTGTGTTCCTGAAGCACAGTGAAGACAGTGTGTTCCTAACGCAGAGTTGCGGTGTACGTGCATGGATCAGAGTGAAGACAGTGTGTTCCTAGAGCAGAATGAAGACAGTGTGTTCCTAACACAGAGTGAAGACAGTGCCTTCCAGAGCAGAGATCTGAAGTACGTGCATGGAGCAGAGTGAAGACAGTGTGTTCCTAGAGCAGAGTGAAGACAGTGTGTTCCTAATGCAGAGTGAAGACAGTGAGTTCCAAGAGCAGAGTGAAGACAGTGCTCCTAAATCAGAGTGAAGACAGTGTGTTCCTAATGCAGAGTGAAGACAGTGTGTTCCTAACGCAGAGTTGTGGCGTATGTGCATGGAGCACAGTGAAGACAGTGTTTTCCTAGAGCAGAGTGAAGACAGTTTGTTCCTATCGCATAGTGAAGACAGTGTGTTCCTAATGCAGCGTGAGGACAGTGTGTTCCTACGGCAGAGTGAAGGCAGTGTCTTCCTAGAGCAGAGTGAAGACAGTGTGTTCCTAACGCATAGTGAAGACAGTGTGTTCCTAATGCATAGTGAAGACAGTTTCTTCCTAGAGCAGAGTGAAGACAGTATGTTCCTAACGCATACTGAAGACAGTGTGTTCCTAAGGCAGAGTGAAGACAGTGTGTTCCTAATGGAGAGTGAAGACAGTGTGTTCCTACAGCAGAATGAAGACAGTTTGTTCCTAACGCAGAGTGAAGACAGTTTCTTCTTAGAGCAGAGTGAAGACAGTGTGTTCCTAATGCAGAGTTAAGACAGTGTGTTCCTAATGCAGAATGAAGACAGTGTGTTCCCAGAGCAGAGTGAAGACAGTGTGTTCCTAATGCAGAGTTGCGGTGTATGTGCATGGAGCAGAGTGATGACAGTGTGTTCCTAGAGCAGAGTGTAGACAGTTTGTTCCTAATACAGAGTGAAGACAGTGTGTTCCTAATGCTTAATGAAGACAGTGTGTTCCTAACGCATAGTGAAGACAGTGTGTTCCTACCGCATAGTGAAGACAATGATTTCCTAACGCATAGTGAAGACAGTGTGTCCCTAAAGCAGAGTTGTGGTGTACGTGCATGGAGCAGAGTGAAGCCAGTGTGTTCCTAGAGCAGAGTGAAGACAGTTTGTTCCTAACGCAGAGTGAAGACAGTGTGTTCCTGGAGCAGAATGAAGACAGTGTGTTCGTAATGCAGAGTGAAGACAGTGTTCCTTAATCAGAGTGAAGACAGTGTGTTCCTTAGGCAGAGTGAAGACAGTGTGTTCCCAATGCAGAGTGAAGAGAGTGTATTCCTAGAGCAGAGTGAAGACAGTGTTTCCTAGAGCAGAATGAAGACAGTGTGTTCCTAATGCAGAGTGAAGACCTTGTGTTCCTAATGCAGACTGAAGACAGTGTGTTCCTCGAGCAGAGTGAAGACAGTGTGTTCCTAACGCAGAGTTGCAATGTATGTGCATGGAGCAGAGTGAAGACAGTGTGTTCCTAGAGCAGAATAAAGACAGTGTGTTCCTAATGCAGAGTGAAGACAGTGTGTTCCTATAGCAGAGTGACGACAGTGTCCTCCTAGAGCAGAGTGAAGACAGTGTGTTCCTAAATGAGAAAGAAAACACTGTGTTCCTACAGCAGAGTGAAGACAGTGTGTTCCTAATGCAGAGTGAAGCCAGTGTGTTCCTAATGCAGAGTAAAGACAGTGTGTTCCTAGAGAAGAGTGAAGACAGTGTGTTCCTAATGAAGAGGGAGGTCAGAGTATTACTAATGCAGAGTGAAGACAGTGTGTTCCAAGAACAGAGTGAAGACAGTGTGTTCCTATCGCAGAGTTGCGGTGTATGTGTATGGAGCTGAGTGAAGACAGTGTGTTCCTAGAGCAGAGTGAAGACAGTGTGTTCCTAATGCAGACTGAACAGTGTGTTACTAGAGCAGAGTGAAGACAGTGTGTTCCTAAGGCAGAGTGAAGACAGTGTGTTCCTAAAGCAGAGTTGCGGTGTATGTGCATGGAGCAGAGTGAAGACAGTGTGTTCCTAATGCAGAGTGAAGACAGTGTGTTCCTAAAGCATAGTGAAGACAGTGTGTTCCTGAAGCAGAGTGAAGACAGTGTGTTCCTAACGCACAGTTGCGGTGTACGTGCATGGATCAGAGTGAAGACAGTGTGTTCCTAGAGCAGAATGAAGACAGTGTGTTCCTAACACAGAGTGAAGACAGTGCCTTCCAGAGCAGAGATCTGAAGTACGTGCATGGAGCAGAGTGAAGACAGTGTGTTACTAGAGCAGAGTGAAGACAGTGTGTTCCTAATGCAGAGTGAAGACAGTGAGTTTCAAGAGCAGAGTGAAGACAGTGCTCCTAAATCAGAGTGAAGACAGTGTGTTCCTAATGCAGAGTGAAGACAGTGTGTTCCTAGAGCAGAGTGAAGACAGTGTGTTCCTAATGCAGCGTTGCGGTGTATGTGCATGGAGCAGAGTGAAGCCAGTGTGTTCCTAGAGCAAAGTAAAGACATTATGTTCCTAACGCAGAGTGAAGACAGTGTGTTCCTGGAGCAGATTGAAGACAGTGTGTTCGTAATGCAGAGTGAAGACAGTGAGTTCCTAGAGCAGAGTGAAGACAGTGTTCCTAAATCAGAGTGAAGACAGTGTGTTCCTTAGGCAGAGTGAAGACAGTGTGTTCCAAATGCAGAGTGAAGACAGTTTCTTCCTAGAGCAGAGTGAAGACAGTGTGTTCCTAGAGAAGAATGAAGACAGTGTGTTCCTAATGCAGAGTGAAGACCTTGTGTTCCTAATGCAGACTGAAGACAGTGTGTTCCTCGAGCAGAGTGAAGACAGTGTGTTCCTAACGCAGAGTTGCAGTGTATGTGCATGGAGCAGAGTGAAGACAGTGTGTACCTAGAGCAGAATAAAGACAGTGTGTTCCTAATGCAGAGTGAAGACAGTGTGTTCCTATAGCAGAGTGTAGACAGTGTCTTCCAAGAGCTGAGTGAAGACAGTGTGTTCCTAAATTAGAAAGAAAACACTGTGTTCCTACAGCAGAGTGAAGACAGTGTGTTCCTAATGCAGAGTGAAGACAGTGTGTTCCTAATGCAGAGTAAAGATAGTGTGTTCCTAGAGAAGAGTGAAGACAGTGTGTTCCTAATGAATAGAGAGGTCAGTGTATTACTAATGCAGAGTGAAGACAGTGTGTTCCTAGAACAGAGTGAAGACAGTGTGTTCCTAATGCAGACTGAACAGTGTGTTACTAGAGCAGAGTGAAGACAGTGTGTTCCTAATGCAGACTGAACAGTGTGTTACTAGGTCAGAGTGAAGAAAGTGTGTTCCTAAGGCAGAGTGAAGAGAGTGTGTTACTAGAGCAGAGTGAAGACAGTGTGTTCCTAAAGCAGAGTTGCGGTGTATGTGCATGGAGCAGAGTGAAGACAGTGTGTGCCTAGAGCAGAGTGAAGACAGTGTGTTCCTAAAGCAGAGTTGCGGTGTATGTGCATGGAGCAGAGTGAAGACAGTGTGTTCCTAATGCAGAGTGAAGACAGTGTGTTCCTAAAGCATAGTGAAGACAGTGTGTTCCTGAAGCAGAGTGAAGACAGTGTGTTCCTAACGCAGAGTTGCGGTGTACGTGCATGGATCAGAGTGAAGACAGTGTGTTCCTAGAGCAGAATGAAGACAGTGTGTTCATAACACAGAGTGAAGACAGTGCCTTCCAGAGCAGAGATCTGAAGTACGTGCATGGAGCAGAGTGAAGACAGTGTGTTCCTAGACCAGAGTGAAGACAGTGTGTTCCTAATGCAGAGTGAAGACAGTGAGTTCCAAGAGCAGAGTGAAGACAGTACTCCTAAATCAGAGTGAAGACAGTGTGTTCCTAATGCAGAGTGAAGACAGTGTGTTCCTAACGCAGAGTTGTGGCGTATGTGCATGGAGCACAGTGAAGACAGTGTTTTCCTAGAACAGAGTGAAGACAGTTTGTTCCTATCGCATAGTGAAGACAGTGTGTTTCTAATGCAGCGTGAGGACAGGGTGTTCCTACGGCAGAGTGAAGGCAGTGTCTTCCTAGAGCAGAGTGAAGACAGTGTGTTCCTAACGCATAGTGAAGACACTGTGTTCCTAATGCATAGTGAAGACAGTTTCTTCCTAGAGCAGAGTGAAGACAGTGTGTTCCTAACGCATACTGAAGACAGTGTGTTCCTAAGGCAGAGTGAAGACAGTGTGTTCCTAATGGAGAGTGAAGACAGTGTGTTCCTAACTCATAGTGAAGACAGTTCCTTCCTAGAGCAGAGTGAAGACAGTGTGTTCCTAATGCAGAGTTAAGACAGTGTGTTCCTAATGCAGAATGAAGACAGTGTGTTCCCAGAGCAGAGTGAAGACAGTGTGTTCCTAATGCATAATGAAGACAGTGTGTTCCTAACGCATAGTGAAGACAGTGTGTTCCTACCGCATAGTGAAGACAATGATTTCCTAACGCATAGTGAAGACAGTGTGTCCCTAACGCAGAGTTGTGGTGTACGTGCATGGAGCAGAGTGAAGCCACTGTGTTTCTAGGGCAGAGTGAAGACAGTTTGTTCCTAACGCAGAGTCAAGACAGTGTGTTCCTGGAGCAGAATGAAGACAGTGTGTTCGTAATGCAGAGTGAAGACAGTGAGTTCCTAGAGCAGAGTGAAGACAGTGTTCCTTAATCAGAGTGAAGACAGTGTGTTCCTTAGGCAGAGTGAAGACAGTGTGTTCCAAATGCAGAGTGAAGAGAGTGTATTCCTAGAGCAGAGTGAAGACAGTGTGTTCCTAGAGCAGAATGAAGACAGTGTGTCCCTAATGCAGAGTGAAGACCTTGTGTTCCTAATGCAGACTGAAGACAGTGTGTACCTCGAGCAGAGTGAAGACAGTGTGTTCCTAAAGCAGAGTTGCAGTGTATGCGCATGGAGCAGAGTGAAGACAGTGTGTTCCTAGAGCAGAATAAAGACAGTGTGTTCCTAATGCAGAGTGAAGACAGTGTGTTCCTATAGCAGAGTGAAGACAGTGCCTTCCAGAGCAGAGATCTGAAGTACGTGAATGGAGCAGAGTGAAGACAGTGTGATCCTAGAGCAGAGTGAAGACAGTGTGTTCCTAATGCAGAGTGAAGACAGTGAGTTCCAAGAGCAGAGTGAAGACAGTGCTCCTAAATCAGAGTGAAGATAGTGTGTTCCTAATGCAGAGTGAAGACAGTGTGTTCCTAACGCAGAGTTGTGGCGTATGTGCATGGAGCACAGTGAAGACAGTGTTTTCCTAGAACAGAGTGAAGACAGTTTGTTCCTATCGCATAGTGAAGACAGTGTGTTCCTAATGCAGCGTGAGGACAGTGTGTTCCTACGGCAGAGTGAAGGCAGTGTCTTCCTAGAGCAGAGTGAAGACAGTGTGTTCCTAACGCATAGTGAAGACACTGTGTTCCTAATGCATAGTGAAGACAGTTTCTTCCTAGAGCAGAGTGAAGACAGTGTGTTCCTAACGCATACTGAAGACAGTGTGTTCCTAAGGCAGAGTGAAGACTGTGTGTTCCTAATGGAGAGTGAAGACAGTGTGTTCCTACAGCAGAATGAAGACAGTTTGTTCCTAACGCAGAGTGAAGACAGTGTGTTCCTAACGCAGAGTTGAGGTGTATGTCCATGGAGCAGAGTGAAGACAGTGTGTTCCTAACGCATAGTGAAGACAGTTTCTTCCTAGAGCAGAGTGAAGACAGTGTGTTCCTAATGCAGAGTTAAGACAGTGTGTTCCTAATTCAGAATGAAGGCAGTGTGTTCCCAGAGCAGAGTGAAGACAGTGTGTTCCTAATGCAGAATGAAGACAGTGTGTTCCTAACGCATAGTGAAGACAGTGTGTTCCTACCGCATAGTGAAGACAATGATTTCCTAACGCATAGTGAAGACAGTGTGTCCCTAACGCAGAGTTGTGGTGTACGTGCAAGGAGCAGAGTGAAGCCAGTGTGTTTCTAGGGCAGAGTGAAGACAGTTTGTTCCTAACGCAGAGTGAAGACAGTCTGTTCCTGGAGCAGAATGAAGACAGTGTGTTCGTAATGCAGAGTGAAGACAGTGAGTTCCTAGAGCAGAGTGAAGACAGTGTTCCTTAATCAGAGTGAAGACAGTGTGTTCCTTAGGCAGAGTGAAGACAGTGTGTTCCAAATGCAGAGTGAAGAGAGTGTATTCCTAGAGCAGAGTGAAGACAGTGTGTTCCTAGAGCAGAATGAAGACAGTGTGTTCCTAATGCAGAGTGAAGACCTTGTGTTCCTAATGCAGACTGAAGACAGTGTGTACCTCGAGCAGAGTGAAGACAGTGTGTTACTAACGCAGAGTTGCAGTGTATGTGCATGGAGCAGAGTGAAGACAGAGTGTTCCTAGAGCAGAATAAAGACAGTGTGTTCCTATAGCAGAGTGAAGACAGTGTCCTCCTAGAGTATAGTGAAGACAGTGTGTTCCTTAATGAGAAAGAAAACACTGTGTCCCTAGAGTAGAGTGAAGACAGTGTGTTCCTAATGAAGAGGGAGGTAAGAGTATTACTAATGCAGAGTGAAGACAGTGTGTTCCTAGAACAGAGTGAAGACAGTGTGTTCCTATCGCAGAGTTGCGGTGTATGTGTATGGAGCTGAGTGAAGACAGTGTGTTCCTAGAGCAGAGTGAAGACAGTGTGTTCCTAATGCAGACTGAACAGTGTGTTACTAGAGCAGAGTGAAGACAGTGTGTTCCTAATGCAGACTGAACAGTGTGTTACTAGGTCAGAGTGAAGACAGTGTGTTCTTAAGGCAGAGTGAAGACAGTGTGTTCCTAATGGAGAGTGAAGACAGTGTGTTCCTACAGCAGAATGAAGACAGTTTGTTCCTAACGCAGAGTGAAGACAGTGTGTTCCTAACGCAGAGTTGAGGTGTATGTGCATGGAGCAGAGTGAAGACAGTGTGTTCCTAATGCATAGTGAAGACAGTTTCTTCTTAGAGCAGAGTGAAGACAGTGTGTTCCTAACGCATACTGAAGACAGTGTGTTCCTAAGGCAGAGTGAAGACAGTGTGTTCCTAACGCATACTGAAGACAGTGTGTTCCTAAGGCAGAGTGAAGACAGTGTGTTCCTAATGCAGAGTTAAGACAGTGTGTTCCTAATGCAGAATGAAGACAGTGTGTTCCCAGAGCAGAGTGAAGACAGTGTGTTCCTAATGCAGAGTTGCGGTGTATGTGCATGGAGCAGAGTGATGACAGTGTGTTCCTAGAGCAGAGTGAAGACAGTTTGTTCCTAATACAGAGTGAAGACAGTGTGTTCCTAATGCAGAATGAAGACAGTGTGTTCTTAACGCATAGTGAAGACAGTGTGTTCCTACCGCATAGTGAAGACAATGATTTCCTAACGCATAGTGAAGACAGTGTGTCCCTAACGCAGAGTTGTGGTGTACGTGCATGGAGCAGAGTGAATCCAGTGTGTTTCTAGAGCAGTGTGAAGACAGTTTGTTCCTAACGCAGAGTGAAGACAGTCTGTTCCTGGAGCAGAATGAAGACAGTGTGTTCTTAATGCAGAGTGAAGACAGTGAGTTCCTAGAGCAGAGTGAAGACAGTGTTCCTTAATCAGAGTGAAGACAGTGTGTTCCTTAGGCAGAGTGAAGACAGTGTGTTCCAAATGCAGAGTGAAGAGAGTGTATTCCTAGAGCAGAGTGAAGACAGTGTGTTCCTAGAGCAGAATGAAGACAGTGTGTTCCTAATGCAGAGTGAAGACCTTGTGTTCCTAATGCAGACTGAAGACAGTGTGTTCCTCGAGCAGAGTGAAGACAGTGTGTTCCTAATGCAGCGTTGCGGTGTATGTGCATGGAGCAGAGTGAAGACCGTGTGTTCCTAGAGCAAAGTAAAGACATTATGTTCCTAACGCAGAGTGAAGACAGTGTGTACCTAGAGCAGAATGAAGACCGTGTGTTCCTAGAGCAGAGTGAAGACAGTGCTCCTAACGCAGAGTTGCGGTGTATGTGCATGGAGCAGAGTGAAGACAGTGTTTTCCTAGAGCAGAGTGAAGACAGTTTGTTCCTAATACAGAGTGAAGACAGTGTGTTCCTAATAAGAGTGAAGACAGTGTGTTCCTAATGCAGAGGGAAGACAGTGTGTTCCTAACGCAGAGTGAAGACAGTGTGTTCCTACCGCATAGTGAAGACAGTGTGTTCCTAACGCATTGTGAAGACAGTGTGTTCCTAACGCATAGTGAAGACAGTGTGTTCCTAACGCATAGTGAAGACAGAATGTTCCTAACGCATAGTGAAGACAGTGTGTTCCTAAAGCAGAGTTGCGGTGTATGTGCATGGAGCAGATGAAGACAGTGTGTTTCTAGAGCAGTGTGAAGACAGTGTGTTCCTAATGCAGAGTTAATACAGTATGTTCCTACACCATAGTGAAGACAGTGTATTCCTAAAGCAGAGTTGCTGTGTAGGTGCATGGGGCAGAGAGAAGACAGTGTGTTCCTAGAGTAGAGTGAAGACAGTGTGTTCCTAATGCAGAGTGAATACAGTGTGTTCTTAATGCAGAGTGAAGACAGTGTGTTCCTAATGCAGAGTGAACACAGTGTGTTCCCAGAGCAGAGTGAAGACAGTGTGTTCATAACGCAGAGTTGTGGTGTACGTGCATGGAGCAGATTGAAGACTGTGTGTTCCTAGAGCAGTGTGAAGACAGTTTGTTCCTAAGGCAGAGTGAAGACAGAGTGTTTCTAGAGCCGAATGAAGACAGTGTGTTCCTAACGCAGAGTTGCGGTGTACGTGCATGGAGCAGAGTGAAGACAGTGTGTTCCTAGAGCAGAATGAAGACAGTGTGTTCCTAACGCAGAGTGAAGACAGTGCGTCCTAACGCTGAGTTTTGAAGTACGTGCATGGAGCAGATTGAAGACAGTGTGTTCCTAATGCAGAGTGAAGACAGTGTGTTCCTAATGCAGAGTGAAGACAGCGTGTTCCTAGTGCAGAGTGAAGACATTGTGTTCGTAGAGCAGAATGAAGACAGTGTGTTCCTAATGCAGAGTGAAGTCCGTGTGTTCCTAATGCAGAGTGAAGACAGTGCGTTCCTCGAGCAGAGTGAAGACAGTGTGTTCCTAACGCAGAGTTGCGGTGTATGTGCATGGAGCACAGTGAAGACAGTGTGTTCCTACAGCAGAATGAAGACAGTTTGTTCCTAACGCAGAGTGAAGACAGTGTGTTCCTAATGCAGAGTTGCGGTGTATGTGCATGGAGCAGAGTGAAGACAGTGTGTTCCTAGAGCAGAGTGAAGACAGTGTGTTCCTAATGCAGAGTGAAGTCAGTTTGTTCCTAATACAGAATGAACAGTGTGTTCCTAATGCAGAGTGAAGACAGTGTGTTCCTAATGCACAGTGAAGACAGTGTGTTCCTAATGCAGAGTGAAGACAGTGTGATCCTAATGCAGAGTGAAGACAGTGTGTTCTTGATGCAGAGTGAAGACAGTGTGTTCCTAGAGCAGAATAAAGACAGTATGTTCCTTCAGCAGAGTGAAGACAGTGTGTTCCTAGAGCAGAATGAAGACAGTGTGTTCCTAACGCAGAGTGAAGACAGTGTGTCCTAACGCAGAATTGCGGTGTATGTGCATGGAGCACAGTGAAGTCAGTGTGTTCCTAACGCAGAGTTGCGGTGTATGTGCATGGAGGAGAGTGAACACAGTGTGTTCCTAGAGCAGAGTGAAGACAGTGTGTTCCTAATGCAGAGTGAAGACAGTGTGTTCCTAAGGCAGAGTGAAGACAGTGTCTTCCTAAAGGAGAGTGAATACAGTGTGTTCCTAACGCATAGTGAAGACAGTGTGTTCCTAATGCATAGTGAAGACAGTGTCTTCCTATAGCAGAGTGAAGACAGTGTGTTTCTAGAGCAGAGTGAAGACAGTATGTTCATAATGCAGAGCAAAGACAGTGTGTTCCTAGAGCAGAGTGAAGACAGTGTGTTCGTAACGCAGAGTTGCGGTGTACGTGCATGGAGCAGATTGAAGACAGTGTGTTCCTAATGCAGATTGAAGACAGTGTGTTCCTAACGCAGAGTTGCGGTGTATGTGCATGGAGCAGAGTGATGTCAGTGTGTTCCTAATACAGAGTGAAGACAGTTTGTTCCTAATGCAGAGTGAAGACAGTGTGTTCCTAACGCATAGTGAAGACAGTGTGTTCCTAACGCATAGTGAAGACAGTATGTTCCTAACGCATAGTGAAGACAGTGTGTTCTTAACGCAGAGTTGCGGAGTATGTGCATGGAGCAGAGTGAACAGTGTTTGCTAAGAGCAGAGTGAAGACAGTATATTCCTAATACAGAGTGAAGACAGTGTGTTCCTAATACAGAGTGAAGACAGTGTGTTCCTAATGCAGAGGGAAGACAGTGAGTTCCTAACGCATAGTGAAGACAGTGTGTTCCTAACGCATAGTGAAGACAGTATGTTCCTAACGCATAGTGAAGACAGTGTGTTCCTAACGCAGAGTTGCGGGGTATGTGCATGGAGCAGAGTGAACAGTGTGTGCCTAGAGCAGAGTGAAGACAGTATGTTCCTAATGCATAGTGAAGACAGTGTGTTCCTAACGCAGAGTTACGGTGTATGTGCATGGAGCAGAGTGAAGAAGACAGTGTGTTTTTAATTCAGCGTGAGGACAGTGTGTTGCTAACGCATAGGGAAGACAGTGTGTTCCTAATGCATACTGAAGACAGTGAGTTCCTAGAGCAGAATAAAGACAAGGTGTTTTAACGCAGAGTGAAGACAGTGCGTTCCTAACACACAGTTGCTGTGTACGTTCATGGAGCCGATTGAAGACAGTGTGTACCTAGAGCAGAGTGAGGACAGTGTGTTCCTAGAGCAGAGTGAAGACAGTGTGTTCGTAACGCAGAGTTGCGGTGTACGTGCATGGAGCAGATTGAAGACAGTGTGTTCCTAATGCAGAGTTAAGACATTGTGTTCCTAACGCAGAGTTGCGGTGTATGTGCATGGAGCAGAGTGATGACAGTGTGTTCCTAATACAGAGGGAAGACAGTTTGTTCCTAATGCAGAGTGAAGACAGTGTGTTCCTAACGCATAGTGAAGACAGTGTGTTCCTAACGCATAGTGAAGACAGTATGTTCCTAACGCATAGTGAAGACAGTGTGTTCCTAACGCAGAGTTGCGGGGAATGTGCATGGAGCAGAGTGAACAGTGTGTGCCTAGAGCAGAGTGAAGACAGTATGTTCCTAATACAGAGTGAAGACAGTGTGTTCCTAATACAGAGTGAAGACAGTGTGTTCCTAATGCAGAGGGAAGACAGTGTGTTCCTAACGCATAGTGAAGACAGTGTGTTCCTAACGCATAGTGAAGACAGTATGTTCCTAAAGCATAGTGAAGACAGTGTGTTCCTAACGCAGAGTTGCGGGGTATGTGCATGGAGCAGAGTGAACAGTGTGTGCCTAGAGCAGAGTGAAGACAGTATGTTCCTAATGCATAGTGAAGACAGTGTGTTCCTAACGCAGAGTTACGGTGTATGTGCATGGAGCAGAGTGAAGAAGACAGTGTGTTTTTAATTCAGCGTGAGGACAGTGTGTTCCTAAAGCAGAGTTGCGGTGTATGTGCATGGAGCAGAGTGAAGACAGTGTGTGCCTAGAGCAGAGTGAAGACAGTGTGTTCCTAAAGCAGAGTTGCGGTGTATGTGCATGGAGCAGAGTGAAGACAGTGTGTTCCTAATGCAGAGTGAAGACAGTGTGTTCCTAAAGCATAGTGAAGACAGTGTGTTCCTGAAGCAGAGTGAAGACAGTGTGTTCCTAACGCAGAGTTGCGGTGTACGTGCATGGATCAGAGTGAAGACAGTGTGTTCCTAGAGCAGAATGAAGACAGTGTGTTCATAACACAGAGTGAAGACAGTGCCTTCCAGAGCAGAGATCTGAAGTACGTGCATGGAGCAGAGTGAAGACAGTGTGTTCCTAGACCAGAGTGAAGACAGTGTGTTCCTAATGCAGAGTGAAGACAGTGAGTTCCAAGAGCAGAGTGAAGACAGTGCTCCTAAATCAGAGTGAAGACAGTGTGTTCCTAATGCAGAGTGAAGACAGTGTGTTCCTAACGCAGAGTTGTGGCGTATGTGCATGGAGCACAGTGAAGACAGTGTTTTCCTAGAACAGAGTGAAGACAGTTTGTTCCTATCGCATAGTGAAGACAGTGTGTTTCTAATGCAGCGTGAGGACAGTGTGTTCCTACGGCAGAGTGAAGGCAGTGTCTTCCTAGAGCAGAGTGAAGACAGTGTGTTCCTAACGCATAGTGAAGACACTGTGTTCCTAATGCATAGTGAAGACAGTTTCTTCCTAGAGCAGAGTGAAGACAGTGTGTTCCTAACGCATACTGAAGACAGTGTGTTCCTAAGGCAGAGTGAAGACAGTGTGTTCCTAATGGAGAGTGAAGACAGTGTGTTCCTAACGCATAGTGAAGACAGTTCCTTCCTAGAGCAGAGTGAAGACAGTGTGTTCCTAATGCAGAGTTAAGACAGTGTGTTCCTAATGCAGAATGAAGACAGTGTGTTCCCAGAGCAGAGTGAAGACAGTGTGTTCCTAATGCAGAATGAAGACAGTGTGTTCCTAACGCATAGTGAAGACAGTGTGTTCCTACCGCATAGTGAAGACAATGATTTCCTAACGCATAGTGAAGACAGTGTGTCCCTAACGCAGAGTTGTGGTGTACGTGCATGGAGCAGAGTGAAGCCACTGTGTTTCTAGGGCAGAGTGAAGACAGTTTGTTCCTAACGCAGAGTCAAGACAGTGTGTTCCTGGAGCAGAATGAAGACCGTGTGTTCGTAATGCAGAGTGAAGACAGTGAGTTCCTAGAGCAGAGTGAAGACAGTGTTCCTTAATCAGAGTGAAGACAGTGTGTTCCTTAGGCAGAGTGAAGACAGTGTGTTCCAAATGCAGAGTGAAGAGAGTGTATTCCTAGAGCAGAGTGAAGACAGTGTGTTCCTAGAGCAGAATGAAGACAGTGTGTCCCTAATGCAGAGTGAAGACCTTGTGTTCCTAATGCAGACTGAAGACAGTGTGTACCTCGAGCAGAGTGAAGACAGTGTGTTCCTAAAGCAGAGTTGCAGTGTATGTGCATGGAGCAGAGTGAAGACAGTGTGTTCCTAGAGCAGAATAAAGACAGTGTGTTCCTAATGCAGAGTGAAGACAGTGAGTTCCAAGAGCAGAGTGAAGACAGTGCTCCTAAATCAGAGTGAAGATAGTGTGTTCCTAATGCAGAGTGAAGACAGTGTGTTCCTAACGCAGAGTTGTGGCGTATGTGCATGGAGCACAGTGAAGACAGTGTTTTCCTAGAACAGAGTGAAGACAGTTTGTTCCTATCGCATAGTGAAGACAGTGTGTTCCTAATGCAGCGTGAGGACAGTGTGTTCCTACGGCAGAGTGAAGGCAGTGTCTTCCTAGAGCAGAGTGAAGACAGTGTGTTCCTAACGCATAGTGAAGACACTGTGTTCCTAATGCATAGTGAAGACAGTTTCTTCCTAGAGCAGAGTGAAGACAGTGTGTTCCTAACGCATACTGAAGACAGTGTGTTCCTAAGGCAGAGTGAAGACTGTGTGTTCCTAATGGAGAGTGAAGACAGTGTGTTCCTACAGCAGAATGAAGACAGTTTGTTCCTAACGCAGAGTGAAGACAGTGTGTTCCTAACGCAGAGTTGAGGTGTATGTGCATGGAGCAGAGTGAAGACAGTGTGTTCCTAACGCATAGTGAAGACAGTTTCTTCCTAGAGCAGAGTGAAGACAGTGTGTTCCTAATGCAGAGTTAAGACAGTGTGTTCCTAATTCAGAATGAAGGCAGTGTGTTCCCAGAGCAGAGTGAAGACAGTGTGTTCCTAATGCAGAATGAAGACAGTGTGTTCCTAACGCATAGTGAAGACAGTGTGTTCCTACCGCATAGTGAAGACAATGATTTCCTAACGCATAGTGAAGACAGTGTGTCCCTAACGCAGAGTTGTGGTGTACGTGCATGGAGCAGAGTGAAGCCAGTGTGTTTCTAGGGCAGAGTGAAGACAGTTTGTTCCTAACGCAGAGTGAAGACAGTCTGTTCCTGGAGCAGAATGAAAACAGTGTGTTCGTAATGCAGAGTGAAGACAGTGAGTTCCTAGAGCAGAGTGAAGACAGTGTTCCTTAATCAGAGTGAAGACAGTGTGTTCCTTAGGCAGAGTGAAGACAGTGTGTTCCAAATGCAGAGTGAAGAGAGTGTATTCCTAGAGCAGAGTGAAGACAGTGTGTTCCTAGAGCAGAATGAAGACAGTGTGTTCCTAATGCAGAGTGAAGACCTTGTGTTCCTAATGCAGACTGAAGACAGTGTGTACCTCGAGCAGAGTGAAGACAGTGTGTTACTAACGCAGAGTTGCAGTGTATGTGCATGGAGCAGAGTGAAGACAGAGTGTTCCTAGAGCAGAATAAAGACAGTGTGTTCCTAATGCAGAGTGAAGACAGTGTGTTCCTATAGCAGAGTGAAGACAGTGTCCTCCTAGAGTATAGTGAAGACAGTGTGTTCCTTAATGAGAAAGAAAACACTGTGTCCCTAGAGTAGAGTGAAGACAGTGTGTTCCTAATGAAGAGGGAGGTAAGAGTATTACTAATGCAGAGTGAAGACAGTGTGTTCCTAGAACAGAGTGAAGACAGTGTGTTCCTATCGCAGAGTTGCGGTGTATGTGTATGGAGCTGAGTGAAGACAGTGTGTTCCTAGAGCAGAGTGAAGACAGTGTGTTCCTAATGCAGACTGAACAGTGTGTTACTAGAGCAGAGTGAAGACAGTGTGTTCCTAATGCAGACTGAACAGTGTGTTACTAGGTCAGAGTGAAGACAGTGTGTTCTTAAGGCAGAGTGAAGACAGTGTGTTCCTAATGCAGAGTTAAGACAGTGTGTTCCTAATGCAGAATGAAGACAGTGTGTTCCCAGAGCAGAGTGAAGACAGTGTGTTCCTAATGCAGAGTTGCGGTGTATGTGCATGGAGCAGAGTGATGACAGTGTGTTCCTAGAGCAGAGTGAAGACAGTTTGTTCCTAATACAGAGTGAAGACAGTGTGTTCCTAATGCAGAATGAAGACAGTGTGTTCTTAACGCATAGTGAAGACAGTGTGTTCCTACCGCATAGTGAAGACAATGATTTCCTAACGCATAGTGAAGACAGTGTGTCCCTAACGCAGAGTTGTGGTGTACGTGCATGGAGCAGAGTGAATCCAGTGTGTTTCTAGAGCAGTGTGAAGACAGTTTGTTCCTAACGCAGAGTGAAGACAGTCTGTTCCTGGAGCAGAATGAAGACAGTGTGTTCTTAATGCAGAGTGAAGACAGTGAGTTCCTAGAGCAGAGTGAAGACAGTGTTCCTTAATCAGAGTGAAGACAGTGTGTTCCTTAGGCAGAGTGAAGACAGTGTGTTCCAAATGCAGAGTGAAGAGAGTGTATTCCTAGAGCAGAGTGAAGACAGTGTGTTCCTAGAGCAGAATGAAGACAGTGTGTTCCTAATGCAGAGTGAAGACCTTGTGTTCCTAATGCAGACTGAAGACAGTGTGTTCCTCGAGCAGAGTGAAGACAGTGTGTTCCTAATGCAGCGTTGCGGTGTATGTGCATGGAGCAGAGTGAAGACCGTGTGTTCCTAGAGCAAAGTAAAGACATTATGTTCCTAACGCAGAGTGAAGACAGTGTGTACCTAGAGCAGAATGAAGACCGTGTGTTCCTAGAGCAGAGTGAAGACAGTGCTCCTAACGCAGAGTTGCGGTGTATGTGCATGGAGCAGAGTGAAGACAGTGTTTTCCTAGAGCAGAGTGAAGACAGTTTGTTCCTAATACAGAGTGAAGACAGTGTGTTCCTAATAAGAGTGAAGACAGTGTGTTCCTAATGCAGAGGGAAGACAGTGTGTTCCTAACGCAGAGTGAAGACAGTGTGTTCCTACCGCATAGTGAAGACAGTGTGTTCCTAACGCATAGTGAAGACAGTGTGTTCCTAACGCATAGTGAAGACAGTGTGTTCCTAACGCGTAGTGAAGACAGAATGTTCCTAACGCATAGTGAAGACAGTGTGTTCCTAAAGCAGAGTTGCGGTGTATGTGCATGGAGCAGATGAAGACAGTGTGTTTCTAGAGCAGTGTGAAGACAGTGTGTTCCTAATGCAGAGTTAATACAGTATGTTCCTACACCATAGTGAAGACAGTGTATTCCTAAAGCAGAGTTGCTGTGTAGGTGCATGGGGCAGAGAGAAGACAGTGTGTTCCTAGAGTAGAGTGAAGACAGTGTGTTCCTAATGCAGAGTGAATACAGTGTGTTCTTAATGCAGAGTGAAGACAGTGTGTTCCTAATGCAGAGTGAACACAGTGTGTTCCCAGAGCAGAGTGAAGACAGTGTGTTCATAACGCAGAGTTGCGGTGTACGTGCATGGAGCAGAGTGAAGACAGTGTGTTCCTAGAGCAGAATGAAGACAGTGTGTTCCTAACGCAGAGTGAAGACAGTGCGTCCTAACGCTGAGTTTTGAAGTACGTGCATGGAGCAGATTGAAGACAGTGTGTTCCTAATGCAGAGTGAAGACAGTGTGTTCCTAATGCAGAGTGAAGACAGCGTGTTCCTAGTGCAGAGTGAAGACATTGTGTTCGTAGAGCAGAATGAAGACAGTGTGTTCCTAATGCAGAGTGAAGTCCGTGTGTTCCTAATGCAGAGTGAAGACAGTGCGTTCCTCGAGCAGAGTGAAGACAGTGTGTTCCTAACGCAGAGTTGCGGTGTATGTGCATGGAGCACAGTGAAGACAGTGTGTTCCTACAGCAGAATGAAGACAGTTTGTTCCTAACGCAGAGTGAAGACAGTGTGTTCCTAACGCAGAGTTGCGGTGTATGTGCATGGAGCAGAGTGAAGACAGTGTGTTCCTAGAGCAGAGTGAAGACAGTGTGTTCCTAATGCAGAGTGAAGTCAGTTTGTTCCTAATACAGAATGAAGACAGTGTGTTCCTAATGCAGAGTGAAGACAGTGTGTTCCTAATGCACAGTGAAGACAGTGTGTTCCTAATGCAGAGTGAAGACAGTGTGATCCTAATGCAGAGTGAAGACAGTGTGTTCTTGATGCAGAGTGAAGACAGTGTGTTCCTAGAGCAGAATAAAGACAGTATGTTCCTTCAGCAGAGTGAACACAGTGTGTTCCTAGAGCAGAATGAAGACAGTGTGTTCCTAACGCAGAGTGAAGACAGTGTGTCCTAACGCAGAATTGCGGTGTATGTGCATGGAGCACAGTGAAGTCAGTGTGTTCCTAACGCAGGGTTGCGGTGTATGTGCATGGAGGAGAGTGAACACAGTGTGTTCCTAGAGCAGAGTGAAGACAGTGTGTTCCTAATGCAGAGTGAAGACAGTGTGTTCCTAAGGCAGAGTGAAGACAGTGTCTTCCTAAAGGAGAGTGAATACAGTGTGTTCCTAACGCATAGTGAAGACAGTGTGTTCCTAATTCATAGTGAAGACAGTGTCTTCCTATAGCAGAGTGAAGACAGTGTGTTTCTAGAGCAGAGTGAAGACAGTATGTTCATAATGCAGAGTAAAGACAGTGTGTTCCTAGAGCAGAGTGAAGACAGTGTGTTCGTAACGCAGAGTTGCGGTGTACGTGCATGGAGCAGATTGAAGACAGTGTGTTCCTAATGCAGATTGAAGACAGTGTGTTCCTAACGCAGAGTTGCGGTGTATGTGCATGGAGCAGAGTGATGTCAGTGTGTTCCTAATACAGAGTGAAGACAGTTTGTTCCTAATGCAGAGTGAAGACAGTGTGTTCCTAACGCATAGTGAAGACAGTGTGTTCCTAACGCATAGTGAAGACAGTATGTTCCTAACGCATAGTGAAGACAGTGTGTTCTTAACGCAGAGTTGCGGAGTATGTGCATGGAGCAGAGTGAACAGTGTTTGCTAAGAGCAGAGTGAAGACAGTATATTCCTAATACAGAGTGAAGACAGTGTGTTCCTAATACAGAGTGAAGACAGTGTGTTCCTAATGCAGAGGGAAGACAGTGAGTTCCTAACGCATAGTGAAGACAGTGTGTTCCTAACGCATAGTGAAGACAGTATGTTCCTAACGCATAGTGAAGACAGTGTGTTCCTAACGCAGAGTTGCGGGGTATGTGCATGGAGCAGAGTGAACAGTGTGTGCCTAGAGCAGAGTGAAGACAGTATGTTCCTAATGCATAGTGAAGACAGTGTGTTCCTAACGCAGAGTTACGGTGTATGTGCATGGAGCAGAGTGAAGAAGACAGTGTGTTTTTAATTCAGCGTGAGGACAGTGTGTTCCTAACGCATAGGGAAGACAGTGTGTTCCTAATGCAGAGTGAAGACAGTGAGTTCCAAGAGCAGAGTGAAGACAGTGCTCCTAAATCAGAGTGAAGACAGTGTGTTCCTAATGCAGAGTGAAGACAGTGTGTTCCTAACGCAGAGTTGTGGCGTATGTGCATGGAGCACAGTGAAGACAGTGTTTTCCTAGAACAGAGTGAAGACAGTTTGTTCCTATCGCATAGTGAAGACAGTGTGTTTCTAATGCAGCGTGAGGACAGTGTGTTCCTACGGCAGAGTGAAGGCAGTGTCTTCCTAGAGCAGAGTGAAGACAGTGTGTTCCTAACGCATAGTGAAGACACTGTGTTCCTAATGCATAGTGAAGACAGTTTCTTCCTAGAGCAGAGTGAAGACAGTGTGTTCCTAACGCATACTGAAGACAGTGTGTTCCTAAGGCAGAGTGAAGACAGTGTGTTCCTAATGGAGAGTGAAGACAGTGTGTTCCTAACGCATAGTGAAGACAGTTCCTTCCTAGAGCAGAGTGAAGACAGTGTGTTCCTAATGCAGAGTTAAGACAGTGTGTTCCTAATGCAGAATGAAGACAGTGTGTTCCCAGAGCAGAGTGAAGACAGTGTGTTCCTAATGCAGAATGAAGACAGTGTGTTCCTAACGCATAGTGAAGACAGTGTGTTCCTACCGCATAGTGAAGACAATGATTTCCTAACGCATAGTGAAGACAGTGTGTCCCTAACGCAGAGTTGTGGTGTACGTGCATGGAGCAGAGTGAAGCCACTGTGTTTCTAGGGCAGAGTGAAGACAGTTTGTTCCTAACGCAGAGTCAAGACAGTGTGTTCCTGGAGCAGAATGAAGACCGTGTGTTCGTAATGCAGAGTGAAGACAGTGAGTTCCTAGAGCAGAGTGAAGACAGTGTTCCTTAATCAGAGTGAAGACAGTGTGTTCCTTAGGCAGAGTGAAGACAGTGTGTTCCAAATGCAGAGTGAAGAGAGTGTATTCCTAGAGCAGAGTGAAGACAGTGTGTTCCTAGAGCAGAATGAAGACAGTGTGTCCCTAATGCAGAGTGAAGACCTTGTGTTCCTAATGCAGACTGAAGACAGTGTGTACCTCGAGCAGAGTGAAGACAGTGTGTTCCTAAAGCAGAGTTGCAGTGTATGTGCATGGAGCAGAGTGAAGACAGTGTGTTCCTAGAGCAGAATAAAGACAGTGTGTTCCTAATGCAGAGTGAAGACAGTGTGTTCCTATAGCAGAGTGAAGACAGTGCCTTCCAGAGCAGAGATCTGAAGTACGTGAATGGAGCAGAGTGAAGACAGTGTGATCCTAGAGCAGAGTGAAGACAGTGTGTTCCTAATGCAGAGTGAAGACAGTGAGTTCCAAGAGCAGAGTGAAGACAGTGCTCCTAAATCAGAGTGAAGATAGTGTGTTCCTAATGCAGAGTGAAGACAGTGTGTTCCTAACGCAGAGTTGTGGCGTATGTGCATGGAGCACAGTGAAGACAGTGTTTTCCTAGAACAGAGTGAAGACAGTTTGTTCCTATCGCATAGTGAAGACAGTGTGTTCCTAATGCAGCGTGAGGACAGTGTGTTCCTACGGCAGAGTGAAGGCAGTGTCTTCCTAGAGCAGAGTGAAGACAGTGTGTTCCTAACGCATAGTGAAGACACTGTGTTCCTAATGCATAGTGAAGACAGTTTCTTCCTAGAGCAGAGTGAAGACAGTGTGTTCCTAACGCATACTGAAGACAGTGTGTTCCTAAGGCAGAGTGAAGACTGTGTGTTCCTAATGGAGAGTGAAGACAGTGTGTTCCTACAGCAGAATGAAGACAGTTTGTTCCTAACGCAGAGTGAAGACAGTGTGTTCCTAACGCAGAGTTGAGGTGTATGTGCATGGAGCAGAGTGAAGACAGTGTGTTCCTAACGCATAGTGAAGACAGTTTCTTCCTAGAGCAGAGTGAAGACAGTGTGTTCCTAATGCAGAGTTAAGACAGTGTGTTCCTAATTCAGAATGAAGGCAGTGTGTTCCCAGAGCAGAGTGAAGACAGTGTGTTCCTAATGCAGAATGAAGACAGTGTGTTCCTAACGCATAGTGAAGACAGTGTGTTCCTACCGCATAGTGAAGACAATGATTTCCTAACGCATAGTGAAGACAGTGTGTCCCTAACGCAGAGTTGTGGTGTACGTGCATGGAGCAGAGTGAAGCCAGTGTGTTTCTAGGGCAGAGTGAAGACAGTTTGTTCCTAACGCAGAGTGAAGACAGTCTGTTCCTGGAGCAGAATGAAAACAGTGTGTTCGTAATGCAGAGTGAAGACAGTGAGTTCCTAGAGCAGAGTGAAGACAGTGTTCCTTAATCAGAGTGAAGACAGTGTGTTCCTTAGGCAGAGTGAAGACAGTGTGTTCCAAATGCAGAGTGAAGAGAGTGTATTCCTAGAGCAGAGTGAAGACAGTGTGTTCCTAGAGCAGAATGAAGACAGTGTGTTCCTAATGCAGAGTGAAGACCTTGTGTTCCTAATGCAGACTGAAGACAGTGTGTACCTCGAGCAGAGTGAAGACAGTGTGTTACTAACGCAGAGTTGCAGTGTATGTGCATGGAGCAGAGTGAAGACAGAGTGTTCCTAGAGCAGAATAAAGACAGTGTGTTCCTAATGCAGAGTGAAGACAGTGTGTTCCTATAGCAGAGTGAAGACAGTGTCCTCCTAGAGTATAGTGAAGACAGTGTGTTCCTTAATGAGAAAGAAAACACTGTGTCCCTAGAGTAGAGTGAAGACAGTGTGTTCCTAATGAAGAGGGAGGTAAGAGTATTACTAATGCAGAGTGAAGACAGTGTGTTCCTAGAACAGAGTGAAGACAGTGTGTTCCTATCGCAGAGTTGCGGTGTATGTGTATGGAGCTGAGTGAAGACAGTGTGTTCCTAGAGCAGAGTGAAGACAGTGTGTTCCTAATGCAGACTGAACAGTGTGTTACTAGAGCAGAGTGAAGACAGTGTGTTCCTAATGCAGACTGAACAGTGTGTTACTAGGTCAGAGTGAAGACAGTGTGTTCTTAAGGCAGAGTGAAGACAGTGTGTTCCTAATGCAGAGTTAAGACAGTGTGTTCCTAATGCAGAATGAAGACAGTGTGTTCCCAGAGCAGAGTGAAGACAGTGTGTTCCTAATGCAGAGTTGCGGTGTATGTGCATGGAGCAGAGTGATGACAGTGTGTTCCTAGAGCAGAGTGAAGACAGTTTGTTCCTAATACAGAGTGAAGACAGTGTGTTCCTAATGCAGAATGAAGACAGTGTGTTCTTAACGCATAGTGAAGACAGTGTGTTCCTACCGCATAGTGAAGACAATGATTTCCTAACGCATAGTGAAGACAGTGTGTCCCTAACGCAGAGTTGTGGTGTACGTGCATGGAGCAGAGTGAATCCAGTGTGTTTCTAGAGCAGTGTGAAGACAGTTTGTTCCTAACGCAGAGTGAAGACAGTCTGTTACTGGAGCAGAATGAAGACAGTGTGTTCTTAATGCAGAGTGAAGACAGTGAGTTCCTAGAGCAGAGTGAAGACAGTGTTCCTTAATCAGAGTGAAGACAGTGTGTTCCTTAGGCAGAGTGAAGACAGTGTGTTCCAAATGCAGAGTGAAGAGAGTGTATTCCTAGAGCAGAGTGAAGACAGTGTGTTCCTAGAGCAGAATGAAGACAGTGTGTTCCTAATGCAGAGTGAAGACCTTGTGTTCCTAATGCAGACTGAAGACAGTGTGTTCCTCGAGCAGAGTGAAGACAGTGTGTTCCTAATGCAGCGTTGCGGTGTATGTGCATGGAGCAGAGTGAAGACCGTGTGTTCCTAGAGCAAAGTAAAGACATTATGTTCCTAACGCAGAGTGAAGACAGTGTGTACCTAGAGCAGAATGAAGACCGTGTGTTCCTAGAGCAGAGTGAAGACAGTGCTCCTAACGCAGAGTTGCGGTGTATGTGCATGGAGCAGAGTGAAGACAGTGTTTTCCTAGAGCAGAGTGAAGACAGTTTGTTCCTAATACAGAGTGAAGACAGTGTGTTCCTAATAAGAGTGAAGACAGTGTGTTCCTAATGCAGAGGGAAGACAGTGTGTTCCTAACGCAGAGTGAAGACAGTGTGTTCCTACCGCATAGTGAAGACAGTGTGTTCCTAACGCATAGTGAAGACAGTGTGTTCCTAACGCATAGTGAAGACAGTGTGTTCCTAACGCGTAGTGAAGACAGAATGTTCCTAACGCATAGTGAAGACAGTGTGTTCCTAAAGCAGAGTTGCGGTGTATGTGCATGGAGCAGATGAAGACAGTGTGTTTCTAGAGCAGTGTGAAGACAGTGTGTTCCTAATGCAGAGTTAATACAGTATGTTCCTACACCATAGTGAAGACAGTGTATTCCTAAAGCAGAGTTGCTGTGTAGGTGCATGGGGCAGAGAGAAGACAGTGTGTTCCTAGAGTAGAGTGAAGACAGTGTGTTCCTAATGCAGAGTGAATACAGTGTGTTCTTAATGCAGAGTGAAGACAGTGTGTTCCTAATGCAGAGTGAACACAGTGTGTTCCCAGAGCAGAGTGAAGACAGTGTGTTCATAACGCAGAGTTGCGGTGTACGTGCATGGAGCAGAGTGAAGACAGTGTGTTCCTAGAGCAGAATGAAGACAGTGTGTTCCTAACGCAGAGTGAAGACAGTGCGTCCTAACGCTGAGTTTTGAAGTACGTGCATGGAGCAGATTGAAGACAGTGTGTTCCTAATGCAGAGTGAAGACAGTGTGTTCCTAATGCAGAGTGAAGACAGCGTGTTCCTAGTGCAGAGTGAAGACATTGTGTTCGTAGAGCAGAATGAAGACAGTGTGTTCCTAATGCAGAGTGAAGTCCGTGTGTTCCTAATGCAGAGTGAAGACAGTGCGTTCCTCGAGCAGAGTGAAGACAGTGTGTTCCTAACGCAGAGTTGCGGTGTATGTGCATGGAGCACAGTGAAGACAGTGTGTTCCTACAGCAGAATGAAGACAGTTTGTTCCTAACGCAGAGTGAAGACAGTGTGTTCCTAACGCAGAGTTGCGGTGTATGTGCATGGAGCAGAGTGAAGACAGTGTGTTCCTAGAGCAGAGTGAAGACAGTGTGTTCCTAATGCAGAGTGAAGTCAGTTTGTTCCTAATACAGAATGAAGACAGTGTGTTCCTAATGCAGAGTGAAGACAGTGTGTTCCTAATGCACAGTGAAGACAGTGTGTTCCTAATGCAGAGTGAAGACAGTGTGATCCTAATGCAGAGTGAAGACAGTGTGTTCTTGATGCAGAGTGAAGACAGTGTGTTCCTAGAGCAGAATAAAGACAGTATGTTCCTTCAGCAGAGTGAACACAGTGTGTTCCTAGAGCAGAATGAAGACAGTGTGTTCCTAACGCAGAGTGAAGACAGTGTGTCCTAACGCAGAATTGCGGTGTATGTGCATGGAGCACAGTGAAGTCAGTGTGTTCCTAACGCAGAGTTGCGGTGTATGTGCATGGAGGAGAGTGAACACAGTGTGTTCCTAGAGCAGAGTGAAGACAGTGTGTTCCTAATGCAGAGTGAAGACAGTGTGTTCCTAAGGCAGAGTGAAGACAGTGTCTTCCTAAAGGAGAGTGAATACAGTGTGTTCCTAACGCATAGTGAAGACAGTGTGTTCCTAATTCATAGTGAAGACAGTGTCTTCCTATAGCAGAGTGAAGACAGTGTGTTTCTAGAGCAGAGTGAAGACAGTATGTTCATAATGCAGAGTAAAGACAGTGTGTTCCTAGAGCAGAGTGAAGACAGTGTGTTCGTAACGCAGAGTTGCGGTGTACGTGCATGGAGCAGATTGAAGACAGTGTGTTCCTAATGCAGATTGAAGACAGTGTGTTCCTAACGCAGAGTTGCGGTGTATGTGCATGGAGCAGAGTGATGTCAGTGTGTTCCTAATACAGAGTGAAGACAGTTTGTTCCTAATGCAGAGTGAAGACAGTGTGTTCCTAACGCATAGTGAAGACAGTGTGTTCCTAACGCATAGTGAAGACAGTATGTTCCTAACGCATAGTGAAGACAGTGTGTTCTTAACGCAGAGTTGCGGAGTATGTGCATGGAGCAGAGTGAACAGTGTTTGCTAAGAGCAGAGTGAAGACAGTATATTCCTAATACAGAGTGAAGACAGTGTGTTCCTAATACAGAGTGAAGACAGTGTGTTCCTAATGCAGAGGGAAGACAGTGAGTTCCTAACGCATAGTGAAGACAGTGTGTTCCTAACGCATAGTGAAGACAGTATGTTCCTAACGCATAGTGAAGACAGTGTGTTCCTAACGCAGAGTTGCGGGGTATGTGCATGGAGCAGAGTGAACAGTGTGTGCCTAGAGCAGAGTGAAGACAGTATGTTCCTAATGCATAGTGAAGACAGTGTGTTCCTAACGCAGAGTTACGGTGTATGTGCATGGAGCAGAGTGAAGAAGACAGTGTGTTTTTAATTCAGCGTGAGGACAGTGTGTTCCTAACGCATAGGGAAGACAGTGTGTTCCTAATGCAGAGTGAAGACAGTGAGTTCCAAGAGCAGAGTGAAGACAGTGCTCCTAAATCAGAGTGAAGACAGTGTGTTCCTAATGCAGAGTGAAGACAGTGTGTTCCTAACGCAGAGTTGTGGCGTATGTGCATGGAGCACAGTGAAGACAGTGTTTTCCTAGAACAGAGTGAAGACAGTTTGTTCCTATCGCATAGTGAAGACAGTGTGTTTCTAATGCAGCGTGAGGACAGTGTGTTCCTACGGCAGAGTGAAGGCAGTGTCTTCCTAGAGCAGAGTGAAGACAGTGTGTTCCTAACGCATAGTGAAGACACTGTGTTCCTAATGCATAGTGAAGACAGTTTCTTCCTAGAGCAGAGTGAAGACAGTGTGTTCCTAACGCATACTGAAGACAGTGTGTTCCTAAGGCAGAGTGAAGACAGTGTGTTCCTAATGGAGAGTGAAGACAGTGTGTTCCTAACGCATAGTGAAGACAGTTCCTTCCTAGAGCAGAGTGAAGACAGTGTGTTCCTAATGCAGAGTTAAGACAGTGTGTTCCTAATGCAGAATGAAGACAGTGTGTTCCCAGAGCAGAGTGAAGACAGTGTGTTCCTAATGCAGAATGAAGACAGTGTGTTCCTAACGCATAGTGAAGACAGTGTGTTCCTACCGCATAGTGAAGACAATGATTTCCTAACGCATAGTGAAGACAGTGTGTCCCTAACGCAGAGTTGTGGTGTACGTGCATGGAGCAGAGTGAAGCCACTGTGTTTCTAGGGCAGAGTGAAGACAGTTTGTTCCTAACGCAGAGTCAAGACAGTGTGTTCCTGGAGCAGAATGAAGACCGTGTGTTCGTAATGCAGAGTGAAGACAGTGAGTTCCTAGAGCAGAGTGAAGACAGTGTTCCTTAATCAGAGTGAAGACAGTGTGTTCCTTAGGCAGAGTGAAGACAGTGTGTTCCAAATGCAGAGTGAAGAGAGTGTATTCCTAGAGCAGAGTGAAGACAGTGTGTTCCTAGAGCAGAATGAAGACAGTGTGTCCCTAATGCAGAGTGAAGACCTTGTGTTCCTAATGCAGACTGAAGACAGTGTGTACCTCGAGCAGAGTGAAGACAGTGTGTTCCTAAAGCAGAGTTGCAGTGTATGTGCATGGAGCAGAGTGAAGACAGTGTGTTCCTAGAGCAGAATAAAGACAGTGTGTTCCTAATGCAGAGTGAAGACAGTGTGTTCCTATAGCAGAGTGAAGACAGTGCCTTCCAGAGCAGAGATCTGAAGTACGTGAATGGAGCAGAGTGAAGACAGTGTGATCCTAGAGCAGAGTGAAGACAGTGTGTTCCTAATGCAGAGTGAAGACAGTGAGTTCCAAGAGCAGAGTGAAGACAGTGCTCCTAAATCAGAGTGAAGATAGTGTGTTCCTAATGCAGAGTGAAGACAGTGTGTTCCTAACGCAGAGTTGTGGCGTATGTGCATGGAGCACAGTGAAGACAGTGTTTTCCTAGAACAGAGTGAAGACAGTTTGTTCCTATCGCATAGTGAAGACAGTGTGTTCCTAATGCAGCGTGAGGACAGTGTGTTCCTACGGCAGAGTGAAGGCAGTGTCTTCCTAGAGCAGAGTGAAGACAGTGTGTTCCTAACGCATAGTGAAGACACTGTGTTCCTAATGCATAGTGAAGACAGTTTCTTCCTAGAGCAGAGTGAAGACAGTGTGTTCCTAACGCATACTGAAGACAGTGTGTTCCTAAGGCAGAGTGAAGACTGTGTGTTCCTAATGGAGAGTGAAGACAGTGTGTTCCTACAGCAGAATGAAGACAGTTTGTTCCTAACGCAGAGTGAAGACAGTGTGTTCCTAACGCAGAGTTGAGGTGTATGTGCATGGAGCAGAGTGAAGACAGTGTGTTCCTAACGCATAGTGAAGACAGTTTCTTCCTAGAGCAGAGTGAAGACAGTGTGTTCCTAATGCAGAGTTAAGACAGTGTGTTCCTAATTCAGAATGAAGGCAGTGTGTTCCCAGAGCAGAGTGAAGACAGTGTGTTCCTAATGCAGAATGAAGACAGTGTGTTCCTAACGCATAGTGAAGACAGTGTGTTCCTACCGCATAGTGAAGACAATGATTTCCTAACGCATAGTGAAGACAGTGTGTCCCTAACGCAGAGTTGTGGTGTACGTGCATGGAGCAGAGTGAAGCCAGTGTGTTTCTAGGGCAGAGTGAAGACAGTTTGTTCCTAACGCAGAGTGAAGACAGTCTGTTCCTGGAGCAGAATGAAAACAGTGTGTTCGTAATGCAGAGTGAAGACAGTGAGTTCCTAGAGCAGAGTGAAGACAGTGTTCCTTAATCAGAGTGAAGACAGTGTGTTCCTTAGGCAGAGTGAAGACAGTGTGTTCCAAATGCAGAGTGAAGAGAGTGTATTCCTAGAGCAGAGTGAAGACAGTGTGTTCCTAGAGCAGAATGAAGACAGTGTGTTCCTAATGCAGAGTGAAGACCTTGTGTTCCTAATGCAGACTGAAGACAGTGTGTACCTCGAGCAGAGTGAAGACAGTGTGTTACTAACGCAGAGTTGCAGTGTATGTGCATGGAGCAGAGTGAAGACAGAGTGTTCCTAGAGCAGAATAAAGACAGTGTGTTCCTAATGCAGAGTGAAGACAGTGTGTTCCTATAGCAGAGTGAAGACAGTGTCCTCCTAGAGTATAGTGAAGACAGTGTGTTCCTTAATGAGAAAGAAAACACTGTGTCCCTAGAGTAGAGTGAAGACAGTGTGTTCCTAATGAAGAGGGAGGTAAGAGTATTACTAATGCAGAGTGAAGACAGTGTGTTCCTAGAACAGAGTGAAGACAGTGTGTTCCTATCGCAGAGTTGCGGTGTATGTGTATGGAGCTGAGTGAAGACAGTGTGTTCCTAGAGCAGAGTGAAGACAGTGTGTTCCTAATGCAGACTGAACAGTGTGTTACTAGAGCAGAGTGAAGACAGTGTGTTCCTAATGCAGACTGAACAGTGTGTTACTAGGTCAGAGTGAAGACAGTGTGTTCTTAAGGCAGAGTGAAGACAGTGTGTTCCTAATGCAGAGTTAAGACAGTGTGTTCCTAATGCAGAATGAAGACAGTGTGTTCCCAGAGCAGAGTGAAGACAGTGTGTTCCTAATGCAGAGTTGCGGTGTATGTGCATGGAGCAGAGTGATGACAGTGTGTTCCTAGAGCAGAGTGAAGACAGTTTGTTCCTAATACAGAGTGAAGACAGTGTGTTCCTAATGCAGAATGAAGACAGTGTGTTCTTAACGCATAGTGAAGACAGTGTGTTCCTACCGCATAGTGAAGACAATGATTTCCTAACGCATAGTGAAGACAGTGTGTCCCTAACGCAGAGTTGTGGTGTACGTGCATGGAGCAGAGTGAATCCAGTGTGTTTCTAGAGCAGTGTGAAGACAGTTTGTTCCTAACGCAGAGTGAAGACAGTCTGTTCCTGGAGCAGAATGAAGACAGTGTGTTCTTAATGCAGAGTGAAGACAGTGAGTTCCTAGAGCAGAGTGAAGACAGTGTTCCTTAATCAGAGTGAAGACAGTGTGTTCCTTAGGCAGAGTGAAGACAGTGTGTTCCAAATGCAGAGTGAAGAGAGTGTATTCCTAGAGCAGAGTGAAGACAGTGTGTTCCTAGAGCAGAATGAAGACAGTGTGTTCCTAATGCAGAGTGAAGACCTTGTGTTCCTAATGCAGACTGAAGACAGTGTGTTCCTCGAGCAGAGTGAAGACAGTGTGTTCCTAATGCAGCGTTGCGGTGTATGTGCATGGAGCAGAGTGAAGACCGTGTGTTCCTAGAGCAAAGTAAAGACATTATGTTCCTAACGCAGAGTGAAGACAGTGTGTACCTAGAGCAGAATGAAGACCGTGTGTTCCTAGAGCAGAGTGAAGACAGTGCTCCTAACGCAGAGTTGCGGTGTATGTGCTTGGAGCAGAGTGAAGACAGTGTTTTCCTAGAGCAGAGTGAAGACAGTTTGTTCCTAATACAGAGTGAAGACAGTGTGTTCCTAATAAGAGTGAAGACAGTGTGTTCCTAATGCAGAGGGAAGACAGTGTGTTCCTAACGCAGAGTGAAGACAGTGTGTTCCTACCGCATAGTGAAGACAGTGTGTTCCTAACGCATAGTGAAGACAGTGTGTTCCTAACGCATAGTGAAGACAGTGTGTTCCTAACGCGTAGTGAAGACAGAATGTTCCTAACGCATAGTGAAGACAGTGTGTTCCTAAAGCAGAGTTGCGGTGTATGTGCATGGAGCAGATGAAGACAGTGTGTTTCTAGAGCAGTGTGAAGACAGTGTGTTCCTAATGCAGAGTTAATACAGTATGTTCCTACACCATAGTGAAGACAGTGTATTCCTAAAGCAGAGTTGCTGTGTAGGTGCATGGGGCAGAGAGAAGACAGTGTGTTCCTAGAGTAGAGTGAAGACAGTGTGTTCCTAATGCAGAGTGAATACAGTGTGTTCTTAATGCAGAGTGAAGACAGTGTGTTCCTAATGCAGAGTGAACACAGTGTGTTCCCAGAGCAGAGTGAAGACAGTGTGTTCATAACGCAGAGTTGCGGTGTACGTGCATGGAGCAGAGTGAAGACAGTGTGTTCCTAGAGCAGAATGAAGACAGTGTGTTCCTAACGCAGAGTGAAGACAGTGCGTCCTAACGCTGAGTTTTGAAGTACGTGCATGGAGCAGATTGAAGACAGTGTGTTCCTAATGCAGAGTGAAGACAGTGTGTTCCTAATGCAGAGTGAAGACAGCGTGTTCCTAGTGCAGAGTGAAGACATTGTGTTCGTAGAGCAGAATGAAGACAGTGTGTTCCTAATGCAGAGTGAAGTCCGTGTGTTCCTAATGCAGAGTGAAGACAGTGCGTTCCTCGAGCAGAGTGAAGACAGTGTGTTCCTAACGCAGAGTTGCGGTGTATGTGCATGGAGCACAGTGAAGACAGTGTGTTCCTACAGCAGAATGAAGACAGTTTGTTCCTAACGCAGAGTGAAGACAGTGTGTTCCTAACGCAGAGTTGCAGTGTATGTGCATGGAGCAGAGTGAAGACAGTGTGTTCCTAGAGCAGAGTGAAGACAGTGTGTTCCTAATGCAGAGTGAAGTCAGTTTGTTCCTAATACAGAATGAAGACAGTGTGTTCCTAATGCAGAGTGAAGACAGTGTGTTCCTAATGCACAGTGAAGACAGTGTGTTCCTAATGCAGAGTGAAGACAGTGTGATCCTAATGCAGAGTGAAGACAGTGTGTTCTTGATGCAGAGTGAAGACAGTGTGTTCCTAGAGCAGAATAAAGACAGTATGTTCCTTCAGCAGAGTGAACACAGTGTGTTCCTAGAGCAGAATGAAGACAGTGTGTTCCTAACGCAGAGTGAAGACAGTGTGTCCTAACGCAGAATTGCGGTGTATGTGCATGGAGCACAGTGAAGTCAGTGTGTTCCTAACGCAGAGTTGCGGTGTATGTGCATGGAGGAGAGTGAACACAGTGTGTTCCTAGAGCAGAGTGAAGACAGTGTGTTCCTAATGCAGAGTGAAGACAGTGTGTTCCTAAGGCAGAGTGAAGACAGTGTCTTCCTAAAGGAGAGTGAATACAGTGTGTTCCTAACGCATAGTGAAGACAGTGTGTTCCTAATTCATAGTGAAGACAGTGTCTTCCTATAGCAGAGTGAAGACAGTGTGTTTCTAGAGCAGAGTGAAGACAGTATGTTCATAATGCAGAGTAAAGACAGTGTGTTCCTAGAGCAGAGTGAAGACAGTGTGTTCGTAACGCAGAGTTGCGGTGTACGTGCATGGAGCAGATTGAAGACAGTGTGTTCCTAATGCAGATTGAAGACAGTGTGTTCCTAACGCAGAGTTGCGGTGTATGTGCATGGAGCAGAGTGATGTCAGTGTGTTCCTAATACAGAGTGAAGACAGTTTGTTCCTAATGCAGAGTGAAGACAGTGTGTTCCTAACGCATAGTGAAGACAGTGTGTTCCTAACGCATAGTGAAGACAGTATGTTCCTAACGCATAGTGAAGACAGTGTGTTCTTAACGCAGAGTTGCGGAGTATGTGCATGGAGCAGAGTGAACAGTGTTTGCTAAGAGCAGAGTGAAGACAGTATATTCCTAATACAGAGTGAAGACAGTGTGTTCCTAATACAGAGTGAAGACAGTGTGTTCCTAATGCAGAGGGAAGACAGTGAGTTCCTAACGCATAGTGAAGACAGTGTGTTCCTAACGCATAGTGAAGACAGTATGTTCCTAACGCATAGTGAAGACAGTGTGTTCCTAACGCAGAGTTGCGGGGTATGTGCATGGAGCAGAGTGAACAGTGTGTGCCTAGAGCAGAGTGAAGACAGTATGTTCCTAATGCATAGTGAAGACAGTGTGTTCCTAACGCAGAGTTACGGTGTATGTGCATGGAGCAGAGTGAAGAAGACAGTGTGTTTTTAATTCAGCGTGAGGACAGTGTGTTCCTAACGCATAGGGAAGACAGTGTGTTCCTAATGCATACTGAAGACAGCGAGTTCCTAGAGCAGAATAAAGACAAGGTGTTCCTAACGCAGAGTGAAGACAGTGCGTTCCTAACGCACAGTTGCTGTGTACGTTCATGGAGCAGATTGAAGACAGTGTGTATGTAGTGCAGAGTGAGGACAGTGTGTTCCTAGAGCAAGGTAAAGACAGTGTGTTCGTAACGCAGAGTTGCGGTGTACGTGCATGGAGCAGATTGAAGACAGTGTGTTCCTAATGCAGAGTTAGGACATTGTGTTCCTAACGCAGAGTTGCGGTGTATGTGCATGGAGCAGAGTGATGACAGTGTGTTCCTAATACAGAGGGAAGACAGTTTGTTCCTAATGCAGAGTGAAGACAGTGTGTTCCTAACGCATAGTGAAGACAGTGTGTTCCTAACGCATAGTGAAGACAGTATGTTCCTAACGCATAGTGAAGACAGTGTGTTCCTAACGCAGAGTTGCGGGGAATGTGCATGGAGCAGAGTGAACAGTGTGTGCCTAGAGCAGAGTGAAGACAGTATGTTCCTAATACAGAGTGAAGACAGTGTGTTCCTAATACAGAGTGAAGACAGTGTGTTCCTAATGCAGAGGGAAGACAGTGTGTTCCTAACGCATAGTGAAGACAGTGTGTTCCTAACGCATAGTGAAGACAGTATGTTCCTAAAGCATAGTGAAGACAGTGTGTTCCTAACGCAAACTTGCGGGGTATGTGCATGGAGCAGAGTGAACAGTGTGTGCCTAGAGCAGAGTGAAGACAGTATGTTCCTAATGCATAGTGAAGACAGTGTGTTCCTAACGCAGAGTTACGGTGTATGTGCATGGAGCAGAGTGAAGAAGACAGTGTGTTTTTAATTCAGCGTGAGGACAGTGTGTTCCTAACGCATAGTGAAGACAGTGTGTTCCTAATGCATAGTGAAGACAGTATGTTCCTAGAGCAGAATAAAGACAAGGTGTTCCTAACGCAGAGTGAAGACAGTGCGTTCCTAACGCACAGTTGCTGTGTACGTTCATGGAGCAGATTGAAGACAGTGTGTACCTAGAGCAGAGTGAGGACAGTGTGTTCCTAGAGCAGAATGAAGACACTGTGTTCCTAATGCACAGTGAAGACCGTGTTTTCCTATGCAGAGTGAAGACAGTGTGTTCCTATGCAGAGTGAAGACAGTGTGTTCCTAAATCAGAGTGAAGACAGTGTGTTCCTAGAGCAGAGTGGAGACAGTGTGTTCTTAATTCAGAGTTGCGGTGTATGTGCATTGAGCAGAGTGAAGACAGTGTGTTCCTAGAGCAGAGTGAAGACAGTGTGTTCCTAGAGCAGAGTGAAGACAGTGTGTTCCTAATGCAGCATGAAGACAGTGTCTTCCTAGAGCAGAGTGAAGACAGTGTGTTCCTACAACAGAATGAATACAGTTTGTACCTAACGCAGAGTGAAGACAGTGTGTTCCTAGAGCAGAGTGAAGACAGTGTGTTCCTAGAGCAGAGTGAAGACAGTGTGTTCCTAATGCAGCATGAAGACAGTGTCTTCCTAGAGCAGAGTGAAGACAGTGTGTTCCTACAACAGAATGAATACAGTTTGTACCTAACGCAGAGTGAAGACAGTGTGTTCCTAGAGCAGAGTGAAGACAGTGTGTTCCTAAATCAGAGTGAAGACAGTGTGTTCCTAGAGCAGAGTGGAGACAGTGTGTTCTTAATTCAGAGTTGCGGTGTATGTGCATTGAGCAGAGTTTTGACAGTGTGTTCCTAGAGCAGAGTGAAGACATTATGTTCCTAACGCAGAGTGAATACAGTGTGTTCCTAGAGCAGTGTGAAGACTGTGTGTTCCTAATGCAGAGTGAAGACAGTGTGTTCCTAGAGCAGAATGAAAACAAGGTGTTCCTAACGCAGAGTGAAGACAGTGCGTTCCTACAGTAGAATGAAGACAGTTTGTTCCTAACGAAGAGTGAAGACAGTGTGTTCCTAACGCAGAGTTGCGGTGTATGTGCATGGCGCAGAGTGAAGACAGTGTGTTCCTAGAGCAGAGTGAAGACAGTGTGTTCCTAATGCAGAGTTAAGACAGTATGTTCCTAATGCAGAATGAAGACAGTGTGTTCCTAGAGCAGAGTGAAGACAGTGTGTTCCTAATGCAGAGTTGCAGTGTATGTGCATGGAGCAGAGTGAAGACAGTGTGTTCCTAGAGCAGAGTGAAGACATTATGTTCCTATCGCAGGGTGAAGACAGTGTATTCCTAGAGCAGGGTGAAGACAGTGTGTCCCTAACGCAGAGTTGTGGTGTACGTGCATGGAGCAGAGTGAAGCCAGTGTGTTCCTAGAGCAGAGTGAAGACAGTTTGTTCCTAACGCATAGTGAAGACAGTGTGTTCCTAATGCAGAGTTGCGAGGTATGTGCATGGAGCAGAGTGAAGACAGTGTGTTCCTAGAGCAGAGTGAAGACATTATGTTCCTATCGCAGGGTGAAGACAGTTTATTCCTAGAGCAGTGTGAAGACAGTGTGTCCCTAACGCAGAGTTGTGGTGTACGTGCATGGAGCAGAGTGAAGCCAGTGTGTTCCTAGAGCAGAGTGAAGACAGTTTGTTCCTACCGCATAGTGAAGACAATGTGTTCCTAACGCATAGTGAAGACAGTATGTTCCTAACGCATAGTGAAGACAGTGTGTTCCTAATGCAGAGTTGCGAGGTATGTGCATCGAGCAGAGTGAAGACAGTGTGTGCCTAGAGCAGAGTGAAGACAGTATGTTCCTAATGCATAGTGAAGACAGTGTGTTCCTAACGCAGAGTTACGGTGTATGTGCATGGAGCAGAGTGATGACAGAGTGTTTTTAATTAAGCGTGAGGACAGTGTGTTTGTTCCTAAGGCAGAGTGAAAACAGTGTCTTCCAAGAGCAGAATGAAGACAGTGTGTTCCTAACGCATTGTGAAGACAGTGTGTTCCTAATGCGCAGTGAAGACAGTGTGTTCGTAGAGCAGTGTGAAGACAGTGTGTCCCTAATGCAGAGTTGTGGTGTACGTGCATGGAGCAGAGTGAAGCCAGTGTGTTCCTAGAGTAGAGTGAAGACAGTTTGTTCCTAACGCAGAGTGAAGACAGTGTGCTCCTGGAGCAGAATGAAGACAGTGTGTTCCTAACGCAGAGTGAAGACAGTGCGTTCCTAATGCAGAGTTGCGAAGTATGTGCATGGAGCAGAGTGAAGACAGTGTGTTCCTAGAGCAGAGTGAAGACAGTGTGTTCGTAATGCAGAGTGAAGACAGTGAGTTCCTAGAGCAGAGTGAAGACAGTGTTCCTAAATCAGAGTGAAGACAGTGTGTCCCTAATGCAGAGTGAAGAGAGTGTGTTCCTAGAGCAGAGTGAAGATAGTGTGTTCCTAGAGCAGAATGAAGACAGTGTTTTCTTAAAGCAGAGTGAAGACCGTGTGTTCCTAATGCAGAGGGAAGACAGTGTGTTCCTCGAGCAGAGTAAAGACAGTGTGTTCCTAACCCAGAGTTGCAGTGTTTGTGCATGCAGCAGAGTGAAGACAGTGTCTTCCTAGAGCAGAATAAAGGCAGTGTGTTCCTAATGCAGAGTGAAGACAGTGTTTTCCTATAGCAGAGTAAAGACAGTGTGTTCCTAAGGCAGATTGAAGACAGTGTGTTCCTAGAGCACAGTGAAGACAGTGTGTTCCTAACGCAGAGTTGCGGTGTATGTGCATGGAGCAGAGTGAAGACAGTGTGTTCCTAATGCAGAGTGAAGACAGTGTGTTCCTAATACAGAGTGAAGACAGTGTGTTCCTAATGCAGAGTGAACACAGTGTGTTCCTAGAGCAGAGTGAAGACAGTGTGTTCCTAACGCATAGTGAAGACAGTATGTTCCTAACGCATAGTGAAGACAGTGTGTTCCTAACGCAGAGTTGCGGGGAATGTGCATGGAGCAGAGTGAACAGTGTGTGCCTAGAGCAGAGTGAAGACAGTATGTTCCTAATACAGAGTGAAGACAGTGTGTTCCTAATACAGAGTGAAGACAGTGTGTTCCTAATGCAGAGGGAAGACAGTGTGTTCCTAACGCATAGTGAAGACAGTGTGTTCCTAACGCATAGTGAAGACAGTATGTTCCTAAAGCATAGTGAAGACAGTGTGTTCCTAACGCAGAGTTGCGGGGTATGTGCATGGAGCAGAGTGAACAGTGTGTGCCTAGAGCAGAGTGAAGACAGTATGTTCCTAATGCATAGTGAAGACAGTGTGTTCCTAACGCAGAGTTACGGTGTATGTGCATGGAGCAGAGTGAAGAAGACAGTGTGTTTTTAATTCAGCGTGAGGACAGTGTGTTCCTAACGCATAGTGAAGACAGTGTGTTCCTAATGCATAGTGAAGACAGTATGTTCCTAGAGCAGAATAAAGACAAGGTGTTCCTAACGCAGAGTGAAGACAGTGCGTTCCTAACGCACAGTTGCTGTGTACGTTCATGGAGCAGATTGAAGACAGTGTGTACCTAGAGCAGAGTGAGGACAGTGTGTTCCTAGAGCAGAATGAAGACACTGTGTTCCTAATGCACAGTGAAGACCGTGTTTTCCTATGCAGAGTGAAGACAATGTGTTCCTATGCAGAGTGAAGACAGTGTGTTCCTAAATCAGAGTGAAGACAGTGTGTTCCTAGAGCAGAGTGGAGACAGTGTGTTCTTAATTCAGAGTTGCGGTGTATGTGCATTGAGCAGAGTGAAGACAGTGTGTTCCTAGAGCAGAGTGAAGACAGTGTGTTCCTAGAGCAGAGTGAAGACAGTGTGTTCCTAATGCAGCATGAAGACAGTGTCTTCCTAGAGCAGAGTGAAGACAGTGTGTTCCTACAACAGAATGAATACAGTTTGTACCTAACGCAGAGTGAAGACAGTGTGTTCCTAGAGCAGAGTGAAGACAGTGTGTTCCTAAATCAGAGTGAAGACAGTGTGTTCCTAGAGCAGAGTGGAGACAGTGTGTTCTTAATTCAGAGTTGCGGTGTATGTGCATTGAGCAGAGTTTTGACAGTGTGTTCCTAGAGCAGAGTGAAGACATTATGTTCCTAACGCAGAGTGAATACAGTGTGTTCCTAGAGCAGTGTGAAGACTGTGTGTTCCTAATGCAGAGTGAAGACAGTGTGTTCCTAGAGCAGAATGAAAACAAGGTGTTCCTAACGCAGAGTGAAGACAGTGCGTTCCTACAGTAGAATGAAGACAGTTTGTTCCTAACGAAGAGTGAAGACAGTGTGTTCCTAACACAGAGTTGCGGTGTATGTGCATGGCGCAGAGTGAAGACAGTGTGTTCCTAATGCAGAATGAAGACAGTGTGTTCCTAGAGCAGAGTGAAGACAGTGTGTTCCTAATGCAGAGTTGCAGTGTATGTGCATGGAGCAGAGTGAAGACAGTGTGTTCCTAGAGCAGAGTGAAGACATTATGTTCCTATCGCAGGGTGAAGACAGTGTATTCCTAGAGCAGGGTGAAGACAGTGTGTCCCTAACGCAGAGTTGTGGTGTACGTGCATGGAGCAGAGTGAAGCCAGTGTGTTCCTAGAGCAGAGTGAAGACAGTTTGTTCCTAACGCATAGTGAAGACAGTGTGTTCCTAATGCAGAGTTGCGAGGTATGTGCATGGAGCAGAGTGAAGACAGTGTGTTCCTAGAGCAGAGTGAAGACATTATGTTCCTATCGCAGGGTGAAGACAGTTTATTCCTAGAGCAGTGTGAAGACAGTGTGTCCCTAACGCAGAGTTGTGGTGTACGTGCATGGAGCAGAGTGAAGCCAGTGTGTTCCTAGAGCAGAGTGAAGACAGTTTGTTCCTACCGCATAGTGAAGACAATGTGTTCCTAACGCATAGTGAAGACAGTATGTTCCTAACGCATAGTGAAGACAGTGTGTTCCTAATGCAGAGTTGCGAGGTATGTGCATCGAGCAGAGTGAAGACAGTGTGTGCCTAGAGCAGAGTGAAGACAGTATGTTCCTAATGCATAGTGAAGACAGTGTGTTCCTAACGCAGAGTTACGGTGTATGTGCATGGAGCAGAGTGATGACAGAGTGTTTTTAATTAAGCGTGAGGACAGTGTGTTTGTTCCTAAGGCAGAGTGAAAACAGTGTCTTCCAAGAGCAGAATGAAGACAGTGTGTTCCTAACGCATTGTGAAGACAGTGTGTTCCTAATGCGCAGTGAAGACAGTGTGTTCGTAGAGCAGTGTGAAGACAGTGTGTCCCTAATGCAGAGTTGTGGTGAACGTGCATGGAGCAGAGTGAAGCCAGTGTGTTCCTAGAGTAGAGTGAAGACAGTTTGTTCCTAACGCAGAGTGAAGACAGTGTGCTCCTGGAGCAGAATGAAGACAGTGTGTTCCTAACGCAGAGTGAAGACAGTGCGTTCCTAATGCAGAGTTGCGAAGTATGTGCATGGAGCAGAGTGAAGACAGTGTGTTCCTAGAGCAGAGTGAAGACAGTGTGTTCGTAATGCAGAGTGAAGACAGTGAGTTCCTAGAGCAGAGTGAAGACAGTGTTCCTAAATCAGAGTGAAGACAGTGTGTCCCTAATGCAGAGTGAAGAGAGTGTGTTCCTAGAGCAGAGTGAAGATAGTGTGTTCCTAGAGCAGAATGAAGACAGTGTTTTCTTAAAGCAGAGTGAAGACCGTGTGTTCCTAATGCAGAGGGAAGACAGTGTGTTCCTCGAGCAGAGTAAAGACAGTGTGTTCCTAACCCAGAGTTGCAGTGTTTGTGCATGCAGCAGAGTGAAGACAGTGTCTTCCTAGAGCAGAATAAAGGCAGTGTGTTCCTAATGCAGAGTGAAGACAGTGTTTTCCTATAGCAGAGTAAAGACAGTGTGTTCCTAAGGCAGATTGAAGACAGTGTGTTCCTAGAGCACAGTGAAGACAGTGTGTTCCTAACGCAGAGTTGCGGTGTATGTGCATGGAGCAGAGTGAAGACAGTGTGTTCCTAATGCAGAGTGAAGACAGTGTGTTCCTAATACAGAGTGAAGACAGTGTGTTCCTAATGCAGAGTGAACACAGTGTGTTCCTAGAGCAGAGTGAAGACAGTGTGTTCCTAACGCATAGTGAAGACAGTATGTTCCTAACGCATAGTGAAGACAGTGTGTTCCTAACGCAGAGTTGCGGGGAATGTGCATGGAGCAGAGTGAACAGTGTGTGCCTAGAGCAGAGTGAAGACAGTATGTTCCTAATACAGAGTGAAGACAGTGTGTTCCTAATACAGAGTGAAGACAGTGTGTTCCTAATGCAGAGGGAAGACAGTGTGTTCCTAACGCATAGTGAAGACAGTGTGTTCCTAACGCATAGTGAAGACAGTATGTTCCTAAAGCATAGTGAAGACAGTGTGTTCCTAACGCAGAGTTGCGGGGTATGTGCATGGAGCAGAGTGAACAGTGTGTGCCTAGAGCAGAGTGAAGACAGTATGTTCCTAATGCATAGTGAAGACAGTGTGTTCCTAACGCAGAGTTACGGTGTATGTGCATGGAGCAGAGTGAAGAAGACAGTGTGTTTTTAATTCAGCGTGAGGACAGTGTGTTCCTAACGCATAGTGAAGACAGTGTGTTCCTAATGCATAGTGAAGACAGTATGTTCCTAGAGCAGAATAAAGACAAGGTGTTCCTAACGCAGAGTGAAGACAGTGCGTTCCTAACGCACAGTTGCTGTGTACGTTCATGGAGCAGATTGAAGACAGTGTGTACCTAGAGCAGAGTGAGGACAGTGTGTTCCTAGAGCAGAATGAAGACACTGTGTTCCTAATGCACAGTGAAGACCGTGTTTTCCTATGCAGAGTGAAGACAGTGTGTTCCTATGCAGAGTGAAGACAGTGTGTTCCTAAATCAGAGTGAAGACAGTGTGTTCCTAGAGCAGAGTGGAGACAGTGTGTTCTTAATTCAGAGTTGCGGTGTATGTGCATTGAGCAGAGTGAAGACAGTGTGTTCCTAGAGCAGAGTGAAGACAGTGTGTTCCTAGAGCAGAGTGAAGACAGTGTGTTCCTAATGCAGCATGAAGACAGTGTCTTCCTAGAGCAGAGTGAAGACAGTGTGTTCCTACAACAGAATGAATACAGTTTGTACCTAACGCAGAGTGAAGACAGTGTGTTCCTAGAGCAGAGTGAAGACAGTGTGTTCCTAGAGCAGAGTGAAGACAGTGTGTTCCTAATGCAGCATGAAGACAGTGTCTTCCTAGAGCAGAGTGAAGACAGTGTGTTCCTACAACAGAATGAATACAGTTTGTACCTAACGCAGAGTGAAGACAGTGTGTTCCTAGAGCAGAGTGAAGACAGTGTGTTCCTAAATCAGAGTGAAGACAGTGTGTTCCTAGAGCAGAGTGGAGACAGTGTGTTCTTAATTCAGAGTTGCGGTGTATGTGCATTGAGCAGAGTTTTGACAGTGTGTTCCTAGAGCAGAGTGAAGACATTATGTTCCTAACGCAGAGTGAATACTGTGTGTTCCTAGAGCAGTGTGAAGACTGTGTGTTCCTAATGCAGAGTGAAGACAGTGTGTTCCTAGAGCAGAATGAAAACAAGGTGTTCCTAACGCAGAGTGAAGACAGTGCGTTCCTACAGTAGAATGAAGACAGTTTGTTCCTAACGAAGAGTGAAGACAGTGTGTTCCTAACGCAGAGTTGCGGTGTATGTGCATGGCGCAGAGTGAAGACAGTGTGTTCCTAGAGCAGAGTGAAGACAGTGTGTTCCTAATGCAGAGTTAAGACAGTATGTTCCTAATGCAGAATGAAGACAGTGTGTTCCTAGAGCAGAGTGAAGACAGTGTGTTCCTAATGCAGAGTTGCAGTGTATGTGCATGGAGCAGAGTGAAGACAGTGTGTTCCTAGAGCAGAGTGAAGACATTATGTTCCTATCGCAGGGTGAAGACAGTGTATTCCTAGAGCAGGGTGAAGACAGTGTGTCCCTAACGCAGAGTTGTGGTGTACGTGCATGGAGCAGAGTGAAGCCAGTGTGTTCCTAGAGCAGAGTGAAGACAGTTTGTTCCTAACGCATAGTGAAGACAGTGTGTTCCTAATGCAGAGTTGCGAGGTATGTGCATGGAGCAGAGTGAAGACAGTGTGTTCCTAGAGCAGAGTGAAGACATTATGTTCCTATCGCAGGGTGAAGACAGTTTATTCCTAGAGCAGTGTGAAGACAGTGTGTCCCTAACGCAGAGTTGTGGTGTACGTGCATGGAGCAGAGTGAAGCCAGTGTGTTCCTAGAGCAGAGTGAAGACAGTTTGTTCCTACCGCATAGTGAAGACAATGTGTTCCTAACGCATAGTGAAGACAGTATGTTCCTAACGCATAGTGAAGACAGTGTGTTCCTAATGCAGAGTTGCGAGGTATGTGCATCGAGCAGAGTGAAGACAGTGTGTGCCTAGAGCAGAGTGAAGACAGTATGTTCCTAATGCATAGTGAAGACAGTGTGTTCCTAACGCAGAGTTACGGTGTATGTGCATGGAGCAGAGTGATGACAGAGTGTTTTTAATTAAGCGTGAGGACAGTGTGTTTGTTCCTAAGGCAGAGTGAAAACAGTGTCTTCCAAGAGCAGAATGAAGACAGTGTGTTCCTAACGCATTGTGAAGACAGTGTGTTCCTAATGCGCAGTGAAGACAGTGTGTTCGTAGAGCAGTGTGAAGACAGTGTGTCCCTAATGCAGAGTTGTGGTGTACGTGCATGGAGCAGAGTGAAGCCAGTGTGTTCCTAGAGTAGAGTGAAGACAGTTTGTTCCTAACGCAGAGTGAAGACAGTGTGCTCCTGGAGCAGAATGAAGACAGTGTGTTCCTAACGCAGAGTGAAGACAGTGCGTTCCTAATGCAGAGTTGCGAAGTATGTGCATGGAGCAGAGTGAAGACAGTGTGTTCCTAGAGCAGAGTGAAGACAGTGTGTTCGTAATGCAGAGTGAAGACAGTGAGTTCCTAGAGCAGAGTGAAGACAGTGTTCCTAAATCAGAGTGAAGACAGTGTGTCCCTAATGCAGAGTGAAGAGAGTGTGTTCCTAGAGCAGAGTGAAGATAGTGTGTTCCTAGAGCAGAATGAAGACAGTGTTTTCTTAAAGCAGAGTGAAGACCGTGTGTTCCTAATGCAGAGGGAAGACAGTGTGTTCCTCGAGCAGAGTAAAGACAGTGTGTTCCTAACCCAGAGTTGCAGTGTTTGTGCATGCAGCAGAGTGAAGACAGTGTCTTCCTAGAGCAGAATAAAGGCAGTGTGTTCCTAATGCAGAGTGAAGACAGTGTTTTCCTATAGCAGAGTAAAGACAGTGTGTTCCTAAGGCAGATTGAAGACAGTGTGTTCCTAGAGCACAGTGAAGACAGTGTGTTCCTAACGCAGAGTTGCGGTGTATGTGCATGGAGCAGAGTGAAGACAGTGTGTTCCTAATGCAGAGTGAAGACAGTGTGTTCCTAATACAGAGTGAAGACAGTGTGTTCCTAATGCAGAGTGAACACAGTGTGTTCCTAGAGCAGAGTGAAGACAGTGTGTTCCTAACGCATAGTGAAGACAGTATGTTCCTAACGCATAGTGAAGACAGTGTGTTCCTAACGCAGAGTTGCGGGGAATGTGCATGGAGCAGAGTGAACAGTGTGTGCCTAGAGCAGAGTGAAGACAGTATGTTCCTAATACAGAGTGAAGACAGTGTGTTCCTAATACAGAGTGAAGACAGTGTGTTCCTAATGCAGAGGGAAGACAGTGTGTTCCTAACGCATAGTGAAGACAGTGTGTTCCTAACGCATAGTGAAGACAGTATGTTCCTAAAGCATAGTGAAGACAGTGTGTTCCTAACGCAGAGTTGCGGGGTATGTGCATGGAGCAGAGTGAACAGTGTGTGCCTAGAGCAGAGTGAAGACAGTATGTTCCTAATGCATAGTGAAGACAGTGTGTTCCTATCGCAGAGTTACGGTGTATGTGCATGGAGCAGAGTGAAGAAGACAGTGTGTTTTTAATTCAGCGTGAGGACAGTGTGTTCCTAACGCATAGTGAAGACAGTGTGTTCCTAATGCATAGTGAAGACAGTATGTTCCTAGAGCAGAATAAAGACAAGGTGTTCCTAACGCAGAGTGAAGACAGTGCGTTCCTAACGCACAGTTGCTGTGTACGTTCATGGAGCAGATTGAAGACAGTGTGTACCTAGAGCAGAGTGAGGACAGTGTGTTCCTAGAGCAGAATGAAGACACTGTGTTCCTAATGCACAGTGAAGACCGTGTTTTCCTATGCAGAGTGAAGACAGTGTGTTCCTATGCAGAGTGAAGACAGTGTGTTCCTAAATCAGAGTGAAGACAGTGTGTTCCTAGAGCAGAGTGGAGACAGTGTGTTCTTAATTCAGAGTTGCGGTGTATGTGCATTGAGCAGAGTGAAGACAGTGTGTTCCTAGAGCAGAGTGAAGACAGTGTGTTCCTAGAGCAGAGTGAAGACAGTGTGTTCCTAATGCAGCATGAAGACAGTGTCTTCCTAGAGCAGAGTGAAGACAGTGTGTTCCTACAACAGAATGAATACAGTTTGTACCTAACGCAGAGTGAAGACAGTGTGTTCCTAGAGCAGAGTGAAGACAGTGTGTTCCTAAATCAGAGTGAAGACAGTGTGTTCCTAGAGCAGAGTGGAGACAGTGTGTTCTTAATTCAGAGTTGCGGTGTATGTGCATTGAGCAGAGTTTTGACAGTGTGTTCCTAGAGCAGAGTGAAGACATTATGTTCCTAACGCAGAGTGAATACAGTGTGTTCCTAGAGCAGTGTGAAGACTGTGTGTTCCTAATGCAGAGTGAAGACAGTGTGTTCCTAGAGCAGAATGAAAACAAGGTGTTCCTAACGCAGAGTGAAGACAGTGCGTTCCTACAGTAGAATGAAGACAGTTTGTTCCTAACGAAGAGTGAAGACAGTGTGTTCCTAACACAGAGTTGCGGTGTATGTGCATGGCGCAGAGTGAAGACAGTGTGTTCCTAGAGCAGAGTGAAGACAGTGTGTTCCTAATGCAGAGTTAAGACAGTATGTTCCTAATGCAGAATGAAGACAGTGTGTTCCTAGAGCAGAGTGAAGACAGTGTGTTCCTAATGCAGAGTTGCAGTGTATGTGCATGGAGCAGAGTGAAGACAGTGTGTTCCTAGAGCAGAGTGAAGACATTATGTTCCTATCGCAGGGTGAAGACAGTGTATTCCTAGAGCAGGGTGAAGACAGTGTGTCCCTAACGCAGAGTTGTGGTGTACGTGCATGTAGCAGAGTGAAGCCAGTGTGTTCCTAGAGCAGAGTGAAGACAGTTTGTTCCTAACGCATAGTGAAGACAGTGTGTTCCTAATGCAGAGTTGCGAGGTATGTGCATGGAGCAGAGTGAAGACAGTGTGTTCCTAGAGCAGAGTGAAGACATTATGTTCCTATCGCAGGGTGAAGACAGTTTATTCCTAGAGCAGTGTGAAGACAGTGTGTCCCTAACGCAGAGTTGTGGTGTACGTGCATGGAGCAGAGTGAAGCCAGTGTGTTCCTAGAGCAGAGTGAAGACAGTTTGTTCCTACCGCATAGTGAAGACAATGTGTTCCTAACGCATAGTGAAGACAGTATGTTCCTAACGCATAGTGAAGACAGTGTGTTCCTAATGCAGAGTTGCGAGGTATGTGCATCGAGCAGAGTGAAGACAGTGTGTGCCTAGAGCAGAGTGAAGACAGTATGTTCCTAATGCATAGTGAAGACAGTGTGTTCCTAACGCAGACTTACGGTGTATGTGCATGGAGCAGAGTGATGACAGAGTGTTTTTAATTAAGCGTGAGGACAGTGTGTTTGTTCCTAAGGCAGAGTGAAAACAGTGTCTTCCAAGAGCAGAATGAAGACAGTGTGTTCCTAACGCATTGTGAAGACAGTGTGTTCCTAATGCGCAGTGAAGACAGTGTGTTCGTAGAGCAGTGTGAAGACAGTGTGTCCCTAATGCAGAGTTGTGGTGTACGTGCATGGAGCAGAGTGAAGCCAGTGTGTTCCTAGAGTAGAGTGAAGACAGTTTGTTCCTAACGCAGAGTGAAGACAGTGTGCTCCTGGAGCAGAATGAAGACAGTGTGTTCCTAACGCAGAGTGAAGACAGTGCGTTCCTAATGCAGAGTTGCGAAGTATGTGCATGGAGCAGAGTGAAGACAGTGTGTTCCTAGAGCAGAGTGAAGACAGTGTGTTCGTAATGCAGAGTGAAGACAGTGAGTTCCTAGAGCAGAGTGAAGACAGTGTTCCTAAATCAGAGTGAAGACAGTGTGTCCCTAATGCAGAGTGAAGAGAGTGTGTTCCTAGAGCAGAGTGAAGATAGTGTGTTCCTAGAGCAGAATGAAGACAGTGTTTTCTTAAAGCAGAGTGAAGACCGTGTGTTCCTAATGCAGAGGGAAGACAGTGTGTTCCTCGAGCAGAGTAAAGACAGTGTGTTCCTAACCCAGAGTTGCAGTGTTTGTGCATGCAGCAGAGTGAAGACAGTGTCTTCCTAGAGCAGAATAAAGGCAGTGTGTTCCTAATGCAGAGTGAAGACAGTGTTTTCCTATAGCAGAGTAAAGACAGTGTGTTCCTAAGGCAGATTGAAGACAGTGTGTTCCTAGAGCACAGTGAAGACAGTGTGTTCCTAACGCAGAGTTGCGGTGTATGTGCATGGAGGAGAGTGAACACAGTGTGTTCCTAGAGCAGAGTGAAGACAGTGTGTTCCTAATGCAGAGTGAAGACAGTGTGTTCCTAAGGCAGAGTGAAGACAGTGTCTTCCTAAAGGAGAGTGAATACAGTGTGTTCCTAACGCATAGTGAAGACAGTGTGTTCCTAATGCAGAGTGAAGACAGTGTCTTCCTATAGCAGAGTGAATACAGTGTGTTTCTAGAGCAGAGTGAAGACAGTATGTTCATAATGCAGAGTGAAGACAGTGTGTTCCTAGAGCAGAGTGAAGACAGTGTGTTCGTAACGCAGAGTTGCGGTGTACGTGCATGGAGCAGATTGAAGACAGTGTGTTCCTAATGCATAGTGAAGACAGTATGTTCCTAACGCATAGTGAAGACAGTGTGTTCCTAACGCAGAGTTGTAGGGTATGTGCATGGAGCAGAGTGAAGACAGTGTGTGCCTAGAGCAGAGTGTAGACAGTATGTTCCTAATGCATAGTGAAGACAGAGTGTTCCTAACGCAGAGTTACGGTGTATGTGCATGGAGCAGAGTGAAGAAGACAGTGTGTTTTTAATTCAGCGTGAGGACAGTGTGTTCCTAAGGCAGAGTGAAGACAGTGTCTTCCTAGAGCAGAGTGAAGACAGTGTGTTCCTAACGCATAGTGAAGACAGTGTGTTCCTAATGCATAGTGAAGGCAGTGTGTTCCTAGAGCAGAATGAAGACAAGGTGTTCCTAACGCAGAGTGAAGACAGTGCGTTCCTAACGCAGAGTTGCTGTGTACGTTCATGGAGCAGATTGAAGACAGTGTGTACCTAGAGCAGAGTGAGGACAGTGTGTTCCTACAGCAGAATGAAGACACTGTGTTCCTAATGCACAGTGAAGACCCTGTGTTCCTTTTCAGAGTGAAGACAGTGTGTTCCTAATGCAATGTGAAGACATTGTCTTCCTAGACCAGAGTGAAAACAGTGTGTTCCTACAACAGAATGAATACAGTTTGTAACTAATGCAGAGTGAAGCCAGTGTGTTCCTAGAGCAGAGTGAAGACAGTGTGTTCCTAAATCAGTGTGAGGACGGTGTGTTCCTAGAGCAGAGTGAAGACAGTGTGTTCCTAATGCAGAGTTGCTGTGTATGTGCATTGAGCAGTGTGAAGACAGTGTGTTCCTAGAGCAGAGTGAAGACAGTGTGTTCCTAACGCATAGTGAAGACAGTGTGTTCCTAATGCAGCATGAAGACAGTGTCTTCCTAGAGCAGAGTGAAGACAGTGTGTTCCTACAACAGAATGAATACAGTTTGTACCTAACGCAGAGTGAAGACAGTGTGTTCCTAGAGCAGAGTGAAGACAGTGTGTTCCTAAATCAGAGTGAAGACAGTGTGTTCCTAGAGCAGAGTGAAGACAGTGTGTTCCTACTGCAGAGTTGCGGTGTATGTGCATTGAGCAGAGTGAGGACAGTGTGTTCCTAGAGCAGAGTGAAGACATTATGTTCCTAACGCAGAGTGAATACAGTGTGTTCCTAGAGCAGTGTGAAGACTGTGTGTTCCTAATGCAGAGTGAAGACAGTGTGTTCCTAAATCAGAGTGAAGACAGTGTGTTCGTAGAGCAGAGTGAAGACAGTGTGTTCATAACGCAGAGTTGCGGTGTATGTGCATGGAGCAGATTGAAGACAGTGTGTTCCTAGAGCAGAGTGAAGACAGTTTGTTCCTAATGCAGAGTGAAGACAGTGTGTTCCTAATGCAGAGTTAAGACAGTGTGTTCCTAACGCATAGTGAAGACAGTGTGTTCCTACCGCATAGTGAAGACAGTGTGTTCCAACGTATAGTGAAGACAGTATGTTCCTAATGCATAGTGAAGACAGTGTGTTCCTAACACAGATTTGCAGTGTATGTGCATGGAGCAGAGTGAAGACAGTGAGTTCCTAGAGCAAGTGAAGACAGTGTTCCTAACGCATAGTGAAGACAGTGTCTTCCTAAGCAGAGTGAAGACATTGTGTTGCTAAAGCATAGTGAAGACACTGTGTTCCTAATGCATAGTGAAGACAGTGTCTTCCTAGAGCAGAGTGAAGACAGTATGTTCCTAACGCATAGTGAAGACAGTGTGTTCCTAAGGCAGTGTGAACAGTGTGTTCCTAGAGCAGAGTGAAGACAGTGTCTTCCTGATGCAGAGTGAAGACAGTGTGTTCCTGATGCAGAGTGAAGACAGTGTGTTCCTAATGCAGAGTGAAGACAGTGTGTTCCTGATGCAGAGTGAAGACAATGTGTTCCTAGAGCAGAGTGAAGACAGTATGTTCTTTACGCAGAGTTAAGACATAATGTTCCTAGAGGAGAAAGAATACAGTGTGTTCCTAGAGCAGTCTGTAGACAGTGTGTTCCTAGAGCAGAGTGAAGACAGTGTGTTCTTCATGCAGAGTGAAGACAGTGTGTTCCTACAGCAGAATGAAGACAGTGTGTTTCTAATGCAGAGTGAGGTCAGTGTGTTCCTAAGGCAGAGTGAAGACAGTGTGTTCCTAGAGCAGAGTGAAGACAGTGTGTTCCTAACGCATTTGCGGTGTATGTGCATGGAGCAGAGTGAAGACAGTGTGTTCCTAGAGCAGAGTGAAGACAGTGTGCTCCTAATGCAGAGTGAAGACAGTGTGTTCCTAATGCATAGTGAAGACAGTGTGTTCCTAGAGCAGAGTGAAGACAGTGTGTTCCTAGAGCAGAGTGAAGACAGTTTGTTCCTAACGCAGAGTGAAGACAGTGTGTTCCTGGAGTAGAATGAAGACAGTCTGTTCCTAACGCAGAGTGAAGACAGTGCGTACTTAATGCAGAGTTGCGAAGTATATGCATGGAATAGAGTGAAGACAGTGTGTTCCTATAGCAGAGTGAAGACAGTGTATTCGTAATGCAGAGTGAACACAGTGAGTTCCTAGAGCAGAGTGAAGACAGTGTTCCTAAATCAGAGTGAAGACAGTGTGTTCCTTAGGCAGAGTGAAGACAGTGTGTTCCAAATGCAGAGTGAAGAGAGTGTATTCCTAGAGCAGAGTGAAGACAGTGTGTTCCTAGAGCAGAATGAAGACAGTGTGTTCCTAATGAAGAGTGAAGACCTTGTGTTCCTAATGCAGACTGAAGACAGTGTGTTCCTCGAGCAGAGTGAAGACAGTGTGTTCCTATCGCAGAGTTGCAGTGTATGTGCATGGAGCAGAGTGAAGACAGTGTGTTCCTAGAGCAGAATAAAGACAGTGTGTTCCTAATGCAGAGTGAAGACAGTATGTTCCTATGGCAGAGTGAAGACAGTGTCTTCCCAGAGCAGAGTGAAGACAGTGTGTTCCTAAATGAGAAAGAAAACACTGTGTTCCTACAGCAGAGTGGAGACAGTGTGTTCCTAATGCAGAGTGAAGACAGTGTGTTCCTAATGCAGAGTAAAGACAGTGTGTTCCTAGAGAAGAGGGAAGACAGTGTGTTCCTAATGAAGAGGGAGGTCAGTGTATTACTAATGCAGAGTGAAGACAGTGTGTTCCTAGAACAGAGTGAAGACAGTGTGTTCCTATCGCAGAGTTGCGGTGTATGTGTATGGAGCTGCGTGAAGACAGTGTGTTCCTAGAGCAGAGTGAAGACAGTGTGTTCCTAATGCAGACTGAACAGTGTGTTACTAGAGCAGAGTGAAGACAGTGTGTTACTAATGCAGACTGAACAGTGTGTTACTAGAGCAGAGTGAAGACAGTGTGTTCCTAAGGCAGAATGAAGAGAGTGTGTTACTAAAGCAGAGTGAAGATAGTGTGTTCCTATAGCAGAGTGAAGACAGTGTGTTCCTAAAGCAGAGTTGCGGTGTATGTGCATGGAGCAAAGTGAAGACAGTGTGTGCCTAGAGCAGAGTGAAGACAGTGTGTTCCTAAAGCAGAGTTTATGTGTATGTGCATGGAGCAGAGTGAAGACAGTGTGTTCCTAAAGCATAGTGAAGACAGTGTGTTCCTGAAGCAGAGTGAAGACAGTGTGTTCCTAACGCAGAGTTGCGGTGTACGTGCAAGGAGCAGAGTGAAGACAGTGTGTTCCTAGAGCAGAATGAAGACAGTGTGTTCCTAACACAGAGTGAAGACAGTGCCTTCCTAAAGCAGAGATCTGAAGTACGTGCATGGAGCAGAGTGAAGACAGTGTGTTCCTAGAACAGAGTGAAGACAGTGTGTTCCTAATGCAGAGTGAAGACAGTGAGTTCCAAGAGCAGAGTGAAGACAGTGCTCCTAAATCAGAGTGAAGACAGTGTGTTCCTAATGCAGAGTGAAGACAGTGTGTTCCTAGAGCAGAGTGAAGACAGTGTGTTCCTAATGCAGAGTTGCGGTGTATGTGCATGGAGCAGAGTGAAGACAGTGTGTTCCTAGAGCAGAGTAAAGACATTATGTTCCTAACGCAGAGTGAAGACAGTGTGTTCCTAGAGCAGAATGAAGACAGTGTGTTCCTAGAGCAGAGTGAAGACAGTGTTCCTAACGCAGAGTTGCGGTGTATGTGCATGGAGCAGAGTGAAGACAGTGTTTTCCTAGAGCAGAGTGAAGACAGTTTGTTCCTAATACAGAGTGAAGATAGTGTGTTCCTAATACAGAGTGAAGACAGTGTGTTCCTAATGCAGAGGGAAGACAGTGTGTTCCTAACGCAGAGTGAAGACAGTGTGTTCCTACCGCATAGTGAAGACAGTGTGTTCCTAACGCATAGTGAAGACAGTGTGTTCCTAACGCATAGTGAAGACAGAGTGTTCCTAACGCATAGTGAAGACAGTGTGTTCCTAAAGCAGAGTTGCGGTGTATGTGCATGGAGCAGAGTGAAGACAGTGTGTTTCTAGAGCAGTGTGAAGACAGTGTGTTCCTAATGCAGACTTAATACAGTATGTTCCTACACCATAGTGAAGACAGTGTATTCCTAACAAAGAGTTGCTGTGTAGGTGCATGGGGCAGAGAGAAGACAGTGTGTTCCTAGAGTAGAGTGAAGACAGTGTGTTCTTAATGCAGAGTGAATACAGTGTGTTCCAAATGCAGAGTGAAGACAGTGTGTTCCTAGAGCAGAGTGAAGACAGTGTGTTCCTAACGCAGATTTGTGGTGTACGTGCATGGAGCAGATTGAAGACTGTGTGTTCCTAGAGCAGTGTGAAGACAGTATGTTCCTAAGGCAGAGTGAAGACAGAGTGTTTCTAGAGCCGAATGAAGACAGTGTGTTCCTAACGCAGAGTTGCGGTGTACGTGCATGGAGCAGAGTGAAGACAGTGTGTTCCTAGAGCAGAATGAAGACAGTGTGTTCCTAACGCAGAGTGAAGACAGTGCGTTCCTAACGCTGAGTTTTGAAGTCAGTGCATGGAGCAGAGTGAAGACAGTGTGTTCCTAACGCATAGTGAAGAAAGTATGTTCCTAACGCATAGTGAAGACAGTGTGTTCCTAACGCAGATTTGCGGGGTATGTGCTTGGAGCAGAGTGAACAGTGTGTGCCTAGAGCAGAGTGAAGATAGTATGTTCCTAATACAGAGTGAAGACAGTGTGTTCCTAATACAGAGTGAAGCCAGTGTGTTCCTAGAGCAGAGTGAAGACAGTGTGTTCCTAAATCAGAGTGAGGACGGTGTGTTCCTAGAGCAGAGTGAAGACAGTGTGTTCCTAATGCAGAGTTGCTGTGTATGTGCATTGAGCAGTGTGAAGACAGTGTGTTCCTAGAGCAGAGTGAAGACAGTGTGTTCCTAACGCATAGTGAAGACAGTGTGTTCCTAATGCAGCATGAAGACAGTGTCTTCCTAGAGCAGAGTGAAGACAGTGTGTTCCTACAACAGAATGAATACAGTTTGTACCTAACGCAGAGTGAAGACAGTGTGTTCCTAGAGCAGAGTGAAGACAGTGTGTTCCTAAATCAGAGTGAAGACAGTGTGTTCCTAGAGCAGAGTGAAGACAGTGTGTTCCTACTGCAGAGTTGCGGTGTATGTGCATTGAGCAGAGTGAGGACAGTGTGTTCCTAGAGCAGAGTGAAGACATTATGTTCCTAACGCAGAGTGAATACAGTGTGTTCCTAGAGCAGTGTGAAGACTGTGTGTTCCTAATGCAGAGTGAAGACAGTGTGTTCCTAAATCAGAGTGAAGACAGTGTGTTCGTGGAGCAGAGTGAAGACAGTGTGTTCATAACGCAGAGTTGCGGTGTATGTGCATGGAGCAGATTGAAGACAGTGTGTTCCTAGAGCAGAGTGAAGACAGTTTGTTCCTAATGCAGAGTGAAGACAGTGTGTTCCTAATGCAGAGTTAAGACAGTGTGTTCCTAACGCATAGTGAAGACAGTGTGTTCCTACCGCATAGTGAAGACAGTGTGTTCCAACGTATAGTGAAGACAGTATGTTCCTAATGCATAGTGAAGACAGTGTGTTCCTAACACAGATTTGCAGTGTATGTGCATGGAGCAGAGTGAAGACAGTGAGTTCCTAGAGCAAGTGAAGACAGTGTTCCTAACGCATAGTGAAGACAGTGTCTTCCTAAGCAGAGTGAAGACATTGTGTTGCTAAAGCATAGTGAAGACACTGTGTTCCTAATGCATAGTGAAGACAGTGTCTTCCTAGAGCAGAGTGAAGACAGTATGTTCCTAACGCATAGTGAAGACAGTGTGTTCCTAAGGCAGTGTGAACAGTGTGTTCCTAGAGCAGAGTGAAGACAGTGTCTTCCTGATGCAGAGTGAAGACAGTGTGTTTCTGATGCAGAGTGAAGACAGTGTGTTCCTAATGCAGAGTGAAGACAGTGTGTTCCTGATGCAGAGTGAAGACAATGTGTTCCTAGAGCAGAGTGAAGACAGTATGTTCTTTACGCAGAGTTAAGACATAATGTTCCTAGAGGAGAAAGAATACAGTGTGTTCCTAGAGCAGTCTGTAGACAGTGTGTTCCTAGAGCAGAGTGAAGACAGTGTGTTCTTCATGCAGAGTGAAGACAGTGTGTTCCTACAGCAGAATGAAGACAGTGTGTTTCTAATGCAGAGTGAGGTCAGTGTGTTCCTAAGGCAGAGTGAAGACAGTGTGTTCCTAGAGCAGAGTGAAGACAGTGTGTTCCTAACGCATTTGCGGTGTATGTGCATGGAGCAGAGTGAAGACAGTGTGTTCCTAGAGCAGAGTGAAGACAGTGTGCTCCTAATGCAGAGTGAAGACAGTGTGTTCCTAATGCATAGTGAAGACAGTGTGTTCCTAGAGCAGAGTGAAGACAGTGTGTTCCTAGAGCAGAGTGAAGACAGTTTGTTCCTAACGGAGAGTGAAGACAGTGTGTTCCTGGAGTAGAATGAAGACAGTCTGTTCCTAACGCAGAGTGAAGACAGTGCGTACTTAATGCAGAGTTGCGAAGTATATGCATGGAATAGAGTGAAGACAGTGTGTTCCTATAGCAGAGTGAAGACAGTGTATTCGTAATGCAGAGTGAACACAGTGAGTTCCTAGAGCAGAGTGAAGACAGTGTTCCTAAATCAGAGTGAAGACAGTGTGTTCCTTAGGCAGAGTGAAGACAGTGTGTTCCAAATGCAGAGTGAAGAGAGTGTATTCCTAGAGCAGAGTGAAGACAGTGTGTTCCTAGAGCAGAATGAAGACAGTGTGTTCCTAATGAAGAGTGAAGACCTTGTGTTCCTAATGCAGACTGAAGACAGTGTGTTCCTCGAGCAGAGTGAAGACAGTGTGTTCCTATCGCAGAGTTGCAGTGTATGTGCATGGAGCAGAGTGAAGACAGTGTGTTCCTAGAGCAGAATAAAGACAGTGTGTTCCTAATGCAGAGTGAAGACAGTATGTTCCTATGGCAGAGTGAAGACAGTGTCTTCCCAGAGCAGAGTGAAGACAGTGTGTTCCTAAATGAGAAAGAAAACACTGTGTTCCTACAGCAGAGTGGAGACAGTGTGTTCCTAATGCAGAGTGAAGACAGTGTGTTCCTAATGCAGAGTAAAGACAGTGTGTTCCTAGAGAAGAGGGAAGACAGTGTGTTCCTAATGAAGAGGGAGGTCAGTGTATTACTAATGCAGAGTGAAGACAGTGTGTTCCTAGAACAGAGTGAAGACAGTGTGTTCCTATCGCAGAGTTGCGGTGTATGTGTATGGAGCTGCGTGAAGACAGTGTGTTCCTAGAGCAGAGTGAAGACAGTGTGTTCCTAATGCAGACTGAACAGTGTGTTACTAGAGCAGAGTGAAGACAGTGTGTTACTAATGAAGACTGAACAGTGTGTTACTAGAGCAGAGTGAAGACAGTGTGTTCCTAAGGCAGAATGAAGAGAGTGTGTTACTAAAGCAGAGTGAAGATAGTGTGTTCCTATAGCAGAGTGAAGACAGTGTGTTCCTAAAGCAGAGTTGCGGTGTATGTGCATGGAGCAAAGTGAAGAGAGTGTGTGCCTAGAGCAGAGTGAAGACAGTGTGTTCCTAAAGCAGAGTTTATGTGTATGTGCATGGAGCAGAGTGAAGACAGTGTGTTCCTAAAGCATAGTGAAGACAGTGTGTTCCTGAAGCAGAGTGAAGACAGTGTGTTCCTAACGCAGAGTTGCGGTGTACGTGCATGGAGCAGAGTGAAGACAGTGTGTTCCTAGAGCAGAATGAAGAGAGTGTGTTCCTAACACAGAGTGAAGACAGTGCCTTCCTAAAGCAGAGATCTGAAGTACGTGCATGGAGCAGAGTGAAGACAGTGTGTTCCTAGAACAGAGTGAAGACAGTGTGTTCCTAATGCAGAGTGAAGACAGTGAGTTCCAAGAGCAGAGTGAAGACAGTGCTCCTAAATCAGAGTGAAGACAGTGTGTTCCTAATGCAGAGTGAAGACAGTGTGTTCCTAGAGCAGAGTGAAGACAGTGTGTTCCTAATGCAGAGTTGCGGTGTATGTGCATGGAGCAGAGTGAAGACAGCGTGTTCCTAGAGCAGAGTAAAGACATTATGTTCCTAACGCAGAGTGAAGACAGTGTGTTCCTAGAGCAGAATGAAGACAGTGTGTTCCTAGAGCAGAGTGAAGACAGTGTTCCTAACGCAGAGTTGCGGTGTATGTGCATGGAGCAGAGTGAAGACAGTGTTTTCCTAGAGCAGAGTGAAGACAGTTTGTTCCTAATACAGAGTGAAGACAGTGTGTTCCTAATACAGAGTGAAGACAGTGTGTTCCTAATGCAGAGGGAAGACAGTGTGTTCCTAACGCAGAGTGAAGACAGTGTGTTCCTACCGCATAGTGAAGACAGTGTGTTCCTAACGCATAGTGAAGACAGTGTGTTCCTAACGCATAGTGAAGACAGTGTGTTCCTAACGCATAGTGAAGACAGAATGTTCCTAACGCATAGTGAAGACAGTGTGTTCCTAAAGCAGAGTTGCGGTGTATGTGCATGGAGCAGAGTGAAGACAGTGTGTTTCTAGAGCAGTGTGAAGACAGTGTGTTCCTAATGCAGACTTAATACAGTATGTTCCTACACCATAGTGAAGACAGTGTATTCCTAACAAAGAGTTGCTGTGTAGGTGCATGGGGCAGAGAGAAGACAGTGTGTTCCTAGAGTAGAGTGAAGACAGTGTGTTCTTAATGCAGAGTGAATACAGTGTGTTCCAAATGCAGAGTGAAGACAGTGTGTTCCTAATGCAGAGTGAACACATTGTGTTCCTAGAGCAGAGTGAAGACAGTGTGTTCCTAACGCAGATTTGTGGTGTACGTGCATGGAGCAGATTGAAGACTGTGTGTTCCTAGAGCAGTGTGAAGACAGTATGTTCCTAAGGCAGAGTGAAGACAGAGTGTTTCTAGAGCCGAATGAAGACAGTGTGTTCCTAACGCAGAGTTGCGGTGTACGTGCATGGAGCAGAGTGAAGACAGTGTGTTCCTAGAGCAGAATGAAGACAGTGTGTTCCTAACGCAGAGTGAAGACAGTGCGTTCCTAACGCTGAGTTTTGAAGTCAGTGCATGGAGCAGAGTGAAGACAGTGTGTTCCTAACGCATAGTGAAGAAAGTATGTTCCTAACGCATAGTGAAGACAGTGTGTTCCTAACGCAGATTTGCGGGGTATGTGCTTGGAGCAGAGTGAACAGTGTGTGCCTAGAGCAGAGTGAAGATAGTATGTTCCTAATACAGAGTGAAGACAGTGTGTTCCTAATACAGAGTGAAGACAGTGTGTTCCTAATGCAGAGGGAAGACAGTGTGTTCCTAACGCATAGTGAAGACAGTGTGTTCCTAACGCATATTGAAGACAGTATGTTCCTAACGCATAGTGAAGACAGTGTGTTCCTAACGCAGAGTTGCGGGGTATGTGCATGGAGCAGAGTGAACAGTGTGTGCCTAGAGCAGAGTGAAGACAGTATGTTCCTAATGCGTAGTGAAGACAGTGTGTTCCTAACGCAGAGTTAAGGTGTATGTGCATGGAGCAGAGTGAAGAACACAGTGTGTTTTTAATTCAGCGTGAGGACAGTGTGTTCCTAACGCATAGTGAAGACAGTGTGTTCCTAATGCATAGTGAAGACAGTGTGTTCCTAGAGCAGAATAAAGACAAGGTGTTCCTAACGCAGAGTGAAGACAGTGCGTTCCTAACGCACAGTTGCTGTGTACGTTCATGGAGCAGATTGAAGACAGTGTGTACCTAGAGCAGAGTGAGGACAGTGTGTTCCTAGAGCAGAATGAAGACACTGTGTTCCTAATGCACAGTGAATACCGTGTGTTCCTATGCAGAGTGAAGACAGTGTGTTCCTAATGCAGAGTGAAGACAGTGTCTTCCTAGAGCAGAGTGAAAACAGTGTGTTCCTACAACAGAATGAATACAGTTTGTAACTAACGCAGAGTGAAGACAGTGTGTTCCTAGAGCAGAGTGAAGACAGTGTGTTCCTAAATCAGAGTGAGGACAGTGTGTTCCTAGAGCAGAGTGAAGACAGTGTGTTCCTAATGCAGAGTTGCGGTGTATATGCATTGAGCAGTGTGAAGACATTATATTCCATACGCAGAGTGAATACAGTGTGTTCCTAGAGCAGTGTGAAGACTGTGTGTTCCTAATGCATAGTGAAGACAGTGTGTTCCTAGAGCAAAATGAATACAAGGTGTTCCTAACGCAGAGTGAAGACAGTGCGTTCCTACAGCAGAATGAAGACAGTTTGTTCCTAACGCAGAGTGAAGACAGTGTGTTCCTAATGCAGAGTTAAGACAGTGTGTTCCTAATGCAGAATGAAGACAGTGTGTTCCTAGAGCAGAGTGAAGACAGTGTGTTCCTAATGCATAGTTGCGGTGTATGTGCATGGAGCATAGTGAAGACAGTGTGTTCCTAGATCAGAGTGAAGACATTATGTTCCTATCGCAGGGTGAAGACAGTGTATTCCTAGAGCAGAATGAAGACAGTGTGTTCCTAACGCAGAGTGAAGACAGTGTGTCCCAACGCAGAGTTTCGGTGTATGTGCTTGGAGCAGAGTGATGACAGTGTGTTCCTAGAGCAGAGTGAAGACAGTTTGTTCCTAATACAGAGTGAAGACAGTGTGTTCCTAATGCAGAATGAAGACAGTGTGTTCCTAACGCATAGTGAAGACAGTGTGTTCCTAATGCAGAGTTGCGGGGTATGTGCATCGAGCAGAGTGAAGACAGTGTGTGCCTAGAGCAGAGTGAAGACAGTATGTTCCTAATGCATAGTGAAGACAGTGTGTTCCTAACGCAGAGTTACGGTGTATGTGCATGGAGCAGAGTGATGACAGTGTGTTTTTAATTAAGCGTGAGGACAGTGTGTTTGTTCCTAAGGCAGAGTGAAGAGAGTGTCTTCCTAGAGCAGAGTGAAGACAGTATGTTCCTAATGCATAGTGAGGACAGTGTGTTCCTAATGCGCAGTGAAGACAGTGTGTTCCTAGAGCAGTGTGAAGACAGTGTGTCCCTAACGCAGAGTTGTGGTGTACGTGCATGGAGCAGAGTGAAGCCAGTGTGTTCCTAGAGCAGAGTGAAGACAGTTTGTTCCTAACGCAGAGTGAAGACAGTGTGTTCCTGGAGCAGAATGAAGACAGTGTGTTCCTAACGCAGAGTGAAGACAGTGCGTTCCTAATGCAGAGTTGCGAAGTATGTGCATGGAGCAGAGTGAAGACAGTGTGTTCCTAGAGCAGAGTGAAGACAGTGTGTTCGTAATGCAGAGTGAAGACAGTGAGTTCCTAGAGCAGAGTGAAGACAGTGTGTTCCTAGAGCAGAGTAAAGACATTATGTTCCTAACGCAGAGTGAAGACAGTGTGTTCCTAGAGCAGAATGAAGACAGTGTGTTCCTAGAGCAGAGTGAAGACAGTGTTCCTAACGCAGAGTTGCGGTGTATGTGCATGGAGCAGAGTGAAGACAGTGTTTCCCTAGAGCAGAGTGAAGACAGTTTGTTCCTAATACAGAGTGAAGACAGTGTGTTCCTAATACAGAGTGAAGACAGTGTGTTCCTAATGCAGAGGGAAGACAGTGTGTTCCTAACGCAGAGTGAAGACAGTGTGTTCCTACTGCATAGTGAAGACAGTGTGTTCCTAACGCATAGTGAAGACAGTGTGTTCCTAACGCATAGTGAAGACAGTATGTTCCTAACGCATAGTGAAGACAGAATGTTCCTAACGCATAGTAAATCAGTGTGTTCCTAAAGCAGAGTTGCGGTGTATGTGCATGGAGCAGAGTGAAGACAGTGTGTTTCTAGAGCAGTGTGAAGACAGTGTGTTCCTAATGCAGACTTAATACAGTATGTTCCTACACCATAGTGAAGACAGTGTATTCCTAACAAAGAGTTGCTGTGTAGGTGCATGGGGCAGAGAGAAGACAGTGTGTTCCTAGAGTAGAGTGAAGACAGTGTGTTCTTAATGCAGAGTGAATACAGTGTGTTCCAAATGCAGAGTGAAGACAGTGTGTTCCTAGAGCAGAGTGAAGACAGTGTGTTCCTAGAGCAGTGTGAAGACAGTATGTTCCTAAGGCAGAGTGAAGACAGAGTGTTTCTAGAGCCGAATGAAGACAGTGTGTTCCTAACGCATAGTTGAGGTGTACGTGCATGGAGCAGAGTGAAGACAGTGTGTTCCTAGAGCAGAATGAAGACAGTGTGTTCCTAACGCGGAGTGAAGACAGTGCGTTCCTAACGCTGAGTTTTGAAGTACGTGCATGGAGCAGAGTGAAGACAGTGTGTTCCTAACTCATAGTGAAGAAAGTATGCTCCTAACGCATAGTGAAGACAGTGTGTTCCTAACGCAGAGGGAAGACAGTGTGTTCCTAACGCATAGTGAAGACAGTGTGTTCCTAATGCAGAGTGAAGACAGTATGTTCCTATGGCAGAGTGAAGACAGTGTCTTCCCAGAGCAGAGTGAAGACAGTGTGTTCCTAAATGAGAAAGAAAACACTGTGTTCCTACAGCAGAGTGGAGACAGTGTGTTCCTAATGCAGAGTGAAGACAGTGTGTTCCTAATGCAGAGTAAAGACAGTGTGTTCCTAGAGAAGAGGGAAGACAGTGTGTTCCTAATGAAGAGGGAGGTCAGTGTATTACTAATGCAGAGTGAAGACAGTGTGTTCCTAGAACAGAGTGAAGACAGTGTGTTCCTATCGCAGAGTTGCGGTGTATGTGTATGGAGCTGCGTGAAGACAGTGTGTTCCTAGAGCAGAGTGAAGACAGTGTGTTCCTAATGCAGACTGAACAGTGTGTTACTAGAGCAGAGTGAAGACAGTGTGTTACTAATGAAGACTGAACAGTGTGTTACTAGAGCAGAGTGAAGACAGTGTGTTCCTAAGGCAGAATGAAGAGAGTGTGTTACTAAAGCAGAGTGAAGATAGTGTGTTCCTATAGCAGAGTGAAGACAGTGTGTTCCTAAAGCAGAGTTGCGGTGTATGTGCATGGAGCAAAGTGAAGACAGTGTGTGCCTAGAGCAGAGTGAAGACAGTGTGTTCCTAAAGCAGAGTTTATGTGTATGTGCATGGAGCAGAGTGAAGACAGTGTGTTCCTAAAGCATAGTGAAGACAGTGTGTTCCTGAAGCAGAGTGAAGACAGTGTGTTCCTAACGCAGAGTTGCGGTGTACGTGCATGGAGCAGAGTGAAGACAGTGTGTTCCTAGAGCAGAATGAAGAGAGTGTGTTCCTAACACAGAGTGAAGACAGTGCCTTCCTAAAGCAGAGATCTGAAGTACGTGCATGGAGCAGAGTGAAGACAGTGTGTTCCTAGAACAGAGTGAAGACAGTGTGTTCCTAATGCAGAGTGAAGACAGTGAGTTCCAAGAGCAGAGTGAAGACAGTGCTCCTAAATCAGAGTGAAGACAGTGTGTTCCTAATGCAGAGTGAAGACAGTGTGTTCCTAGAGCAGAGTGAAGACAGTGTGTTCCTAATGCAGAGTTGCGGTGTATGTGCATGGAGCAGAGTGAAGACAGTGTGTTCCTAGAGCAGAGTAAAGACATTATGTTCCTAACGCAGAGTGAAGACAGTGTGTTCCTAGAGCAGAATGAAGACAGTGTGTTCCTAGAGCAGAGTGAAGACAGTGTTCCTAACGCAGAGTTGCGGTGTATGTGCATGGAGCAGAGTGAAGACAGTGTTTTCCTAGAGCAGAGTGAAGACAGTTTGTTCCTAATACAGAGTGAAGACAGTGTGTTCCTAATACAGAGTGAAGACAGTGTGTTCCTAATGCAGAGGGAAGACAGTGTGTTCCTAACGCAGAGTGAAGACAGTGTGTTCCTACCGCATAGTGAAGACAGTGTGTTCCTAACGCATAGTGAAGACAGTGTGTTCCTAACGCATAGTGAAGACAGTGTGTTCCTAACGCATAGTGAAGACAGAATGTTCCTAACGCATAGTGAAGACAGTGTGTTCCTAAAGCAGAGTTGCGGTGTATGTGCATGGAGCAGAGTGAAGACAGTGTGTTTCTAGAGCAGTGTGAAGACAGTGTGTTCCTAATGCAGACTTAATACAGTATGTTCCTACACCATAGTGAAGACAGTGTATTCCTAACAAAGAGTTGCTGTGTAGGTGCATGGGGCAGAGAGAAGACAGTGTGTTCCTAGAGTAGAGTGAAGACAGTGTGTTCTTAATGCAGAGTGAATACAGTGTGTTCCAAATGCAGAGTGAAGACAGTGTGTTCCTAATGCAGAGTGAACACATTGTGTTCCTAGAGCAGAGTGAAGACAGTGTGTTCCTAACGCAGATTTGTGGTGTACGTGCATGGAGCAGATTGAAGACTGTGTGTTCCTAGAGCAGTGTGAAGACAGTATGTTCCTAAGGCAGAGTGAAGACAGAGTGTTTCTAGAGCCGAATGAAGACAGTGTGTTCCTAACGCAGAGTTGCGGTGTACGTGCATGGAGCAGAGTGAAGACAGTGTGTTCCTAGAGCAGAATGAAGACAGTGTGTTCCTAACGCAGAGTGAAGACAGTGCGTTCCTAACGCTGAGTTTTGAAGTCAGTGCATGGAGCAGAGTGAAGACAGTGTGTTCCTAACGCATAGTGAAGAAAGTATGTTCCTAACGCATAGTGAAGACAGTGTGTTCCTAACGCAGATTTGCGGGGTATGTGCTTGGAGCAGAGTGAACAGTGTGTGCCTAGAGCAGAGTGAAGATAGTATGTTCCTAATACAGAGTGAAGACAGTGTGTTCCTAATACAGAGTGAAGACAGTGTGTTCCTAATGCAGAGGGAAGACAGTGTGTTCCTAACGCATAGTGAAGACAGTGTGTTCCTAACGCATATTGAAGACAGTATGTTCCTAACGCATAGTGAAGACAGTGTGTTCCTAACGCAGAGTTGCGGGGTATGTGCATGGAGCAGAGTGAACAGTGTGTGCCTAGAGCAGAGTGAAGACAGTATGTTCCTAATGCGTAGTGAAGACAGTGTGTTCCTAACGCAGAGTTAAGGTGTATGTGCATGGAGCAGAGTGAAGAACACAGTGTGTTTTTAATTCAGCGTGAGGACAGTGTGTTCCTAACGCATAGTGAAGACAGTGTGTTCCTAATGCATAGTGAAGACAGTGTGTTCCTAGAGCAGAATAAAGACAAGGTGTTCCTAACGCAGAGTGAAGACAGTGCGTTCCTAACGCACAGTTGCTGTGTACGTTCATGGAGCAGATTGAAGACAGTGTGTACCTAGAGCAGAGTGAGGACAGTGTGTTCCTAGAGCAGAATGAAGACACTGTGTTCCTAATGCACAGTGAATACCGTGTGTTCCTATGCAGAGTGAAGACAGTGTGTTCCTAATGCAGAGTGAAGACAGTGTCTTCCTAGAGCAGAGTGAAAACAGTGTGTTCCTACAACAGAATGAATACAGTTTGTAACTAACGCAGAGTGAAGACAGTGTGTTCCTAGAGCAGAGTGAAGACAGTGTGTTCCTAAATCAGAGTGAGGACAGTGTGTTCCTAGAGCAGAGTGAAGACAGTGTGTTCCTAATGCAGAGTTGCGGTGTATATGCATTGAGCAGTGTGAAGACATTATATTCCATACGCAGAGTGAATACAGTGTGTTCCTAGAGCAGTGTGAAGACTGTGTGTTCCTAATGCATAGTGAAGACAGTGTGTTCCTAGAGCAAAATGAATACAAGGTGTTCCTAACGCAGAGTGAAGACAGTGCGTTCCTACAGCAGAATGAAGACAGTTTGTTCCTAACGCAGAGTGAAGACAGTGTGTTCCTAATGCAGAGTTAAGACAGTGTGTTCCTAATGCAGAATGAAGACAGTGTGTTCCTAGAGCAGAGTGAAGACAGTGTGTTCCTAATGCATAGTTGCGGTGTATGTGCATGGAGCATAGTGAAGACAGTGTGTTCCTAGAGCAGAGTGAAGACATTATGTTCCTATCGCAGGGTGAAGACAGTGTATTCCTAGAGCAGAATGAAGACAGTGTGTTCCTAACGCAGAGTGAAGACAGTGTGTCCCAAGGCAGAGTTTCGGTGTATGTGCTTGGAGCAGAGTGATGACAGTGTGTTCCTAGAGCAGAGTGAAGACAGTTTGTTCCTAATACAGAGTGAAGACAGTGTGTTCCTAATGCAGAATGAAGACAGTGTGTTCCTAACGCATAGTGAAGACAGTGTGTTCCTAATGCAGAGTTGCGGGGTATGTGCATCGAGCAGAGTGAAGACAGTGTGTGCCTAGAGCAGAGTGAAGACAGTATGTTCCTAATGCATAGTGAAGACAGTGTGTTCCTAACGCAGAGTTACGGTGTATGTGCATGGAGCAGAGTGATGACAGTGTGTTTTTAATTAAGCGTGAGGACAGTGTGTTTGTTCCTAAGGCAGAGTGAAGAGAGTGTCTTCCTAGAGCAGAGTGAAGACAGTATGTTCCTAATGCATAGTGAGGACAGTGTGTTCCTAATGCGCAGTGAAGACAGTGTGTTCCTAGAGCAGTGTGAAGACAGTGTGTCCCTAACGCAGAGTTGTGGTGTACGTGCATGGAGCAGAGTGAAGCCAGTGTGTTCCTAGAGCAGAGTGAAGACAGTTTGTTCCTAACGCAGAGTGAAGACAGTGTGTTCCTGGAGCAGAATGAAGACAGTGTGTTCCTAACGCAGAGTGAAGACAGTGCGTTCCTAATGCAGAGTTGCGAAGTATGTGCATGGAGCAGAGTGAAGACAGTGTGTTCCTAGAGCAGAGTGAAGACAGTGTGTTCGTAATGCAGAGTGAAGACAGTGAGTTCCTAGAGCAGAGTGAAGACAGTGTGTTCCTAGAGCAGAGTAAAGACATTATGTTCCTAACGCAGAGTGAAGACAGTGTGTTCCTAGAGCAGAATGAAGACAGTGTGTTCCTAGAGCAGAGTGAAGACAGTGTTCCTAACGCAGAGTTGCGGTGTATGTGCATGGAGCAGAGTGAAGACAGTGTTTCCCTAGAGCAGAGTGAAGACAGTTTGTTCCTAATACAGAGTGAAGACAGTGTGTTCCTAATACAGAGTGAAGACAGTGTGTTCCTAATGCAGAGGGAAGACAGTGTGTTCCTAACGCAGAGTGAAGACAGTGTGTTCCTACTGCATAGTGAAGACAGTGTGTTCCTAACGCATAGTGAAGACAGTGTGTTCCTAACGCATAGTGAAGACAGTATGTTCCTAACGCATAGTGAAGACAGAATGTTCCTAACGCATAGTAAATCAGTGTGTTCCTAAAGCAGAGTTGCGGTGTATGTGCATGGAGCAGAGTGAAGACAGTGTGTTTCTAGAGCAGTGTGAAGACAGTGTGTTCCTAATGCAGACTTAATACAGTATGTTCCTACACCATAGTGAAGACAGTGTATTCCTAACAAAGAGTTGCTGTGTAGGTGCATGGGGCAGAGAGAAGACAGTGTGTTCCTAGAGTAGAGTGAAGACAGTGTGTTCTTAATGCAGAGTGAATACAGTGTGTTCCAAATGCAGAGTGAAGACAGTGTGTTCCTAGAGCAGAGTGAAGACAGTGTGTTCCTAGAGCAGTGTGAAGACAGTATGTTCCTAAGGCAGAGTGAAGACAGAGTGTTTCTAGAGCCGAATGAAGACAGTGTGTTCCTAACGCATAGTTGAGGTGTACGTGCATGGAGCAGAGTGAAGACAGTGTGTTCCTAGAGCAGAATGAAGACAGTGTGTTCCTAACGCGGAGTGAAGACAGTGCGTTCCTAACGCTGAGTTTTGAAGTACGTGCATGGAGCAGAGTGAAGACAGTGTGTTCCTAACTCATAGTGAAGAAAGTATGCTCCTAACGCATAGTGAAGACAGTGTGTTCCTAACGCAGAGGGAAGACAGTGTGTTCCTAACGCATAGTGAAGACAGTGTGTTCCTAAAGCATATTGAAGACAGTATGTTCCTAACGCATAGTGAAGACAGTGTGTTCCTAACGCAGAGTTGCGGGGTATGTGCATGGAGCAGAGTGAACAGTGTGTGCCTAGAGCAGAGTGAAGACAGTATGTTCCTAATGCATGGTGAAGACAGTGTGTTCCTAACGCAGAGTTACGGTGTATGTGCATGGAGCAGAGTGAAGAACAAAGTGTGTTTTTAATGCAGCGTGAGGACAGTGTGTTCCTAACGCATAGTGAAGACAGTGTGTTCCTAATGCAGAGTGAAGACAGTGTCTTCCTAGAACAGAGTGAAAACAGTGTGTTCCTACAACAGAATGAATACAGTTTGTAACTAACGCAGAGTGAAGACAGTGTGTTCCTAGAGCAGAGTGAAGACAGTGTGTTCCTAAATCAGAGTGAGGACAGTGTGTTCCTAGAGCAGAGTGAAGACAGTGTGTTCCTAATGCAGAGTTGCATTGTATGTGCATTGAGCAGAGTGAAGACATTATATTCCTAACGCAGAGTGAATACAGTGTGTTCCTAGAGCAGTGTGAAGACTGTGTGTTCCTAATGCAGTGTGAAGACAGTGTGTTCCTAGAGCAGAATGAAGACAAGGTGTTCCTAACGCAGAGTGAAGACAGTGCGTTCCTACAGCAGAATGAAGACAGTCTGTTCCTAACGCAGAGTGAAGACAGTGTGTTCCTAATGCAGAGTTAAGACAGTGTGTTCCTAATGCAGAATGAAGACAGTGTGTTCCTAGAGCAGAGTGAAGACAGTGTGTTCCTAATGCAGAGTTGCGGTGTATGTGCATGGAGCAGAGTGAAGACAGTGTGTTCCTAGAGCAGAGGGAAGACATTATGTTCCTATCGCAGGGTGAAGACAGTGTATTCCTAGAGCAGAATGAAGACAGTGTGTTCCTAACGCAGAGTGAAGACAGTGTGTCCTAACGCAGAGTTGCGGTGTATGTGCTTGGAGCAGAGTGATGACAGTGTATTCCTAGAGCAGAGTGAAGACAGTTTGTTCCTAATACAGAGTGAAGACAGTGTGTTCCTAATGCAGAATGAAGACAGTGTGTTCCTAACGCATAGTGAAGACAGTGTGTTCCTACCGCATATTGAAGACAATATGTTCCTAACGCATAGTGAAGACAGTATGTTCCTAATGCATAGTGAAGACAGTGTGTTCCTAATGCAGAGTTTCGGGGTATGTGCATCGAGCAGAGTGAAGACAGTGTTTGCCTAGAGCAGAGTGAAGACAGTATGTTCCTAATGCATAGTGAAGACAGTGTGTTCCTAACGCAGAGTTACGGTGTATGTGCATGGAGCAGAGTGATGACAGTGTGTTTTTAATTAAGCGTGAGGACAGTGTGTTTGTTCCTAAGGCAGAGTGAAGACAGTGTCTTCCTAGAGCAGAGTGAAGACAGTGTGTTCCTAACGCATAGTGAAGACAGTGTGTTCCTAATGCGCAGTGAAGACAGTGTGTTCCTAGAGCAGTGTGAAGACAGTGTGTCCCTAACGCAGAGTTGTGGTGTACGTGCATGGAGCAGAGTGAAGCCAGTGTGTTCCTAGAGCAGAGTGAAGACAGTTTGTTCCTAAAGCAGAGTGAAGACAGTGTGTTCCTGGAGCAGAATGAAGACAGTGTGTTCCTAGAGCAGAGTGAAGACAGTGTGTTCCTAGAGCAGAATGAAGACAGTGTTTTCCTAAAGCAGAGTGAAGACCGTGTGTTCCTAATGCAGAGGCAAGACAGTGTGTTCCTCGAGTAGAGTGAAGAAAGTGTGTTCGTAACGCAGAGTTGCGGTGTACGTGCATGGAGCAGATTGAAGACAGTGTGTTCCTAATGCAGAGTGAAGACAGTGTGTTCCTAACGCAGAGTTGCGGTGTATGTGCATGGAGCAGAGTGATGAGAGTGTGTTCCTAATACAGAGTGAGGACAGTTAGTTCCTAATGCAGAGTGAAGACAGTGTGTTCCTAATGCAGAGTTGCGGGGTATGTGCATTAAGCAGAGTGAACAGTGTGTGCCTAGAGCAGAGTGTAGACAGTGTGTTCCTAATGCATAGTGAAGACAGTGTGTTCCTAACACAGAGTTACGGTGTATGTGCATGGAGCAGAGTGAACAAGACAGTGTGTTTTTAATTCAGCGTGAGGACAGTGTGTTCCTAAGGCAGAGTGAAGACAGTGTCTTCCTAGAGCAGAGTGAAGACAGTGTGTTCCTAACGCATAGTGAAGACAGTGTGTTCCTAATGCATAGTGAAGACAGTGTGTTCCTAGAGCAGAATGAAGACAAGGTGTTCCTAACGCAGAGTGAAGAGAGTGCGTTCCTAGAGCAGAATGAAGACACTGTGTTCTTAACGCAGAGTGAAGACAGTGTGCTCCTAATGCAGAGTGAAGACAGTGTGTTCCTAATGCATAGTGAAGACAGTGTGTTCCTAGAGCAGAGTGAAGACAGTGTGTTCCTAAATCAGAGTGAGGACAGTGTGTTCCTAGAGCAGAGTGAAGACAGTGTGTTCCTAATGCAGAGTTGCGGTGTATGTGCATTGAGTAGAGTGAAGACATTATATTCCTAACGCAGAGTGAATGCAGTGTGTTCCTAGAGCAGTGTGAAGACTGTGTGTTCCTAATGCATAGTGAAGACAGTGTGTTCCTAGAGCAGAATGAAGACAAGGTGTTCCTAACGCAGAGTGAAGACAGTGCGTTCCTAAAGCAGAATGAAGACAGTTTGTTCCTAACGCAGAGTGAAGACAGTGTGTTCCTAATGCAGAGTTAAGACAGTGTGTTCCTAATGCAGAATGAAGACAGTGTGTTCCTAGAGCAGAGTGAAGACAGTGTGTTCCTAATGCAGAGTTGCGGTGTATGTGCATGGAGCAGAGTGAAGACAGTGTGTTCCTAGAGCAGAGTGAAGACATTATGTTCCTATCGCAGGGTGAAGACAGTGTATTCCTAGAGCAGAATGAAGACAGTGTGTTCCTAACGCAGAGTGAAGATAGTGTGTCCTAACGCAGAGTTGAGGTGTATGTGCTTGGAGCAGAGTGATGACAGTGTGTTCCTAGAGCAGAGTGAAGACAGTTTGTTCCTAATACAGAGTGAAGACAGTGTGTTCCTAATGCAGAATGAAGACAGTGTGTTCCTAACGCATAGTGAAGACAGTGTGTTCCTACCGCATAGTGAAGACAATGTGTTCCTAATGCATAGTGAAGACAGTATGTTCCTAAGGCATAGTGAAGACAGTGTGTTCCTAATGCAGAGTTGCGGGGTATGTGCATCGAGCAGAGTGAAGACAGTGTGTGCCTAGAGCAGAGTGAAGACAGTATGTTCCTAATGCATAGTGAAGACAGTGTGTTCCTAACGCAGAGTTACGGTGTATGTGCATGGAGCAGAGTGATGACAGTGTGTTTTTAATTAAGCGTGAGGACAGTGTGTTTGTTCCTAAGGCAGAGTGAAGACAGTGTCTTCCTAGAGCAGAGTGAAGACAGTGTGTTCCTAACGCATAGTGAAGACAGTGTGTTCCTAATGCGCAGTGAAGACAGTGTGTTCCTAGAGCAGTGTGAAGACAGTGTGTCCCTAACGCAGAGTTGTGGTGTACGTGCATGGAGCAGAATGAAGCCAGTGTGTTCCTAGAGCAGAGTGAAGACAGTTTGTTCCTAACGCAGAGTGAAGACAGTGTGTTCATGGAGCAGAATGAAGACAGTGTGTTCCTAACGCAGAGTGAAGACAGTGCGTTCCTAATGCAGAGTTGCGAAGTATGTGCATGGAGCAGAGTGAAGACAGTGTGTTCCTAGAGCAGAGTGAAGACAGTGTGTTCGTAATGCATAGTGAAGACAGTGAGTTCCTAGAGCAGAGTGAAGACAGTGTTCCTAAATCAGAGTGAAGACAGTGTGTCCCTAATGCAGAGTGAAGAGAGTGTGTTCCTAGAGCAGAGTGAAGACAGTGTGTTCCTAGAGCAGAATGAAGACAGTGTTTTCCTAAAGCAGAGTGAAGACCGTGTGTTCCTAATGCAGAGGGAAGACAGTGTGTTCCTCGAGCAGAGTGAAGACAGTGTGTTCGTAACGCAGAGTTGCGGTGTACGTGCATGGAGCAGATTGAAGACAGTGTGTTCCTAATGCAGAGTGAATAAAGTGTGTTCCTAACGCAGAGTTGCGGTGTATGTGCATGGAGCAGAGTGATGACAGTGTGTTCCTAATACAGAGTGAAGACAGTTAGTTCTTAATGCAGAGTGAAGACAGTCTGTTCCTAACGCAGAGTTACGGGGTATGTGCATTAAGCAGAGTGAACAGTGTGTGCCTAGTGCAGAGTGTAGACAGTATGTTCCTAATGCATAGTGAAGAGAGTGTGTTCCTAACGCAGAGTTACGGTGTATGTGCATGGAGCAGAGTGAAGAAGACAGTGTTTTTAATTCAGCGTGAGGACAGTGTGTTCCTAAGGCAGAGTGAAGACAGTGTCTTCCTAGAGCAGAGTGAAGACAGTGTGTTCCTAACGCATAGTGAAGACAGTGTGTTCCTAATGCCTAGTGAAGACAGTGTGTTCCTAGAGCAGAATGAAGACAAGGTGTTCCTAACGCAGAGTGAAGACAGTGCGTTCCTAACGCAGAGTTGCTGTGTACGTTCATGGAGCAGATTGAAGACAGTGTGTACCTAGAGCAGAGTGAGGACAGTGTGTTCCTAGAGCAGAATGAAGACACTGTGTTCCTAATGCACAGTGAAGACCCTGTGTTCCTATGCAGAGTGAAGACAGTGTGTTCCTAATGCAGAGTGAAGACATTGTCTTCCTAGAGCAGAGTGAAAACAGTGTGTTCCTACAACAGAATGAATACAGTTTGTAACTAATGCAGAGTGAAGACAGTGTGTTCCTAGAGCAGAATGAAGACACTGTGTTCTTAACGCAGAGTGAAGACAGTGTGCTCCTAATGCAGAGTGAAGACAGTGTGTTCCTAATGCATAGTGAAGACAGTGTGTTCCTAGAGCAGAGTGAAGACAGTGTGTTCCTAAATCAGAGTGAGGACAGTGTGTTCCTAGAGCAGAGTGAAGACAGTGTGTTCCTAATGCAGAGTTGCGGTGTATGTGCATTGAGTAGAGTGAAGACATTATATTCCTAACGCAGAGTGAATGCAGTGTGTTCCTAGAGCAGTGTGAAGACTGTGTGTTCCTAATGCATAGTGAAGACAGTGTGTTCCTAGAGCAGAATGAAGACAAGGTGTTCCTAACGCAGAGTGAAGACAGTGCGTTCCTAAAGCAGAATGAAGACAGTTTGTTCCTAACGCAGAGTGAAGACAGTGTGTTCCTAATGCAGAGTTAAGACAGTGTGTTCCTAATGCAGAATGAAGACAGTGTGTTCCTAGAGCAGAGTGAAGACAGTGTGTTCCTAATGCAGAGTTGCGGTGTATGTGCATGGAGCAGAGTGAAGACAGTGTGTTCCTAGAGCAGAGTGAAGACATTATGTTCCTATCGCAGGGTGAAGACAGTGTATTCCTAGAGCAGAATGAAGACAGTGTGTTCCTAACGCAGAGTGAAGACAGTGTGTCCTAACGCAGAGTTGCGGTGTATGTGCTTGGAGCAGAGTGATGACAGTGTGTTCCTAGAGCAGAGTGAAGACAGTTTGTTCCTAATACAGAGTGAAGACAGTGTGTTCCTAATGCAGAATGAAGACAGTGTGTTCCTAACGCATAGTGAAGACAGTGTGTTCCTACCGCATAGTGAAGACAATGTGTTCCTAATGCATAGTGAAGACAGTATGTTCCTAAGGCATAGTGAAGACAGTGTGTTCCTAATGCAGAGTTGCGGGGTATGTGCATCGAGCAGAGTGAAGACAGTGTGTGCCTAGAGCAGAGTGAAGACAGTATGTTCCTAATGCATAGTGAAGACAGTGTGTTCCTAACGCAGAGTTACGGTGTATGTGCATGGAGCAGAGTGATGACAGTGTGTTTTTAATTAAGCGTGAGGACAGTGTGTTTGTTCCTAAGGCAGAGTGAAGAGAGTGTCTTCCTAGAGCAGAGTGAAGACAGTGTGTTCCTAACGCATAGTGAAGACAGTGTGTTCCTAATGCGCAGTGAAGACAGTGTGTTCCTAGAGCAGTGTGAAGACAGTGTGTCCCTAACGCAGAGTTGTGGTGTACGTGCATGGAGCAGAATGAAGCCAGTGTGTTCCTAGAGCAGAGTGAAGACAGTTTGTTCCTAACGCAGAGTGAAGACAGTGTGTTCATGGAGCAGAATGAAGACAGTGTGTTCCTAACGCAGAGTGAAGACAGTGCGTTCCTAATGCAGAGTTGCGAAGTATGTGCATGGAGCAGAGTGAAGACAGTGTGTTCCTAGAGCAGAGTGAAGACAGTGTGTTCGTAATGCATAGTGAAGACAGTGAGTTCCTAGAGCAGAGTGAAGACAGTGTTCCTAAATCAGAGTGAAGACAGTGTGTCCCTAATGCAGAGTGAAGAGAGTGTGTTCCTAGAGCAGAGTGAAGACAGTGTGTTCCTAGAGCAGAATGAAGACAGTGTTTTCCTAAAGCAGAGTGAAGACCGTGTGTTCCTAATGCAGAGGGAAGACAGTGTGTTCCTCGAGCAGAGTGAAGACAGTGTGTTCGTAACGCAGAGTTGCGGTGTACGTGCATGGAGCAGATTGAAGACAGTGTGTTCCTAATGCAGAGTGAATAAAGTGTGTTCCTAACGCAGAGTTGCGGTGTATGTGCATGGAGCAGAGTGATGACAGTGTGTTCCTAATACAGAGTGAAGACAGTTAGTTCTTAATGCAGAGTGAAGACAGTGTGTTCCTAACGCAGAGTTACGGGGTATGTGCATTAAGCAGAGTGAACAGTGTGTGCCTAGTGCAGAGTGTAGACAGTATGTTCCTAATGCATAGTGAAGAGAGTGTGTTCCTAACGCAGAGTTACGGTGTATGTGCATGGAGCAGAGTGAAGAAGACAGTGTTTTTAATTCAGCGTGAGGACAGTGTGTTCCTAAGGCAGAGTGAAGACAGTGTCTTCCTAGAGCAGAGTGAAGACAGTGTGTTCCTAACGCATAGTGAAGACAGTGTGTTCCTAATGCCTAGTGAAGACAGTGTGTTCCTAGAGCAGAATGAAGACAAGGTGTTCCTAACGCAGAGTGAAGACAGTGCGTTCCTAACGCAGAGTTGCTGTGTACGTTCATGGAGCAGATTGAAGACAGTGTGTACCTAGAGCAGAGTGAGGACAGTGTGTTCCTAGAGCAGAATGAAGACACTGTGTTCCTAATGCACAGTGAAGACCCTGTGTTCCTATGCAGAGTGAAGACAGTGTGTTCCTAATGCAGAGTGAAGACATTGTCTTCCTAGAGCAGAGTGAAAACAGTGTGTTCCTACAACAGAATGAATACAGTTTGTAACTAATGCAGAGTGAAGACAGTGTGTTCCTAGAGCAGAGTGAAGACAGTGTGTTCCTAAATCAGAGTGAGGACAGTGTGTTCCTAGAGCAGAGTGAAGACAGTGTGTTCCTAATGCAGAGTTGCTGTGTATGTGCATTGAGCAGAGTGAAGACAGTGTGTTCCTAGAGCAGAGTGAAGACAGTGTGTTCCTAACGCATAGTGAAGAGAGTGTTCCTAATGCAGCATGAAGACAGTGTCTTCCTAGAGCAGAGTGAAGACAGTGTGTTCCTACAACAGAATGAATACATTTGTACCTAACGCAGAGAAAAGACAGTGTGTTTTTAGAGCAGAGTGAAGACAGTGTGTTCCTAAATCAGAGTGAAGACACTGTGTGCCTAGAGCAGAGTGAAGACAGTGTGTTCCTACTGCAGAGATGCGGTGTATGTGCATTGAGCAGAGTGAAGACAGTGTGTTCCTAGAGCAGAGTGAAGACATTATGTTCCTAACGCAGAGTAAATACAGTGTGTTCCTAGAGCAGTGTGAAGACTGTGTGTTCATAATGCAGATTGAAGACAGTGTGTTCCTAAATCAGAGTGAAGACAGTGTGTTCGTAGAGCAGAGTGAAGACAGTGTGTTCCTAACGCAGAGTTGCGGTGTATGTGCATGGAGCAGAGTGAAGACAGTGTGTTCCTAGAGCAGAGTGAAGACAGTTTGTTCCTAATGCAGAGTGAAGACAGTGTGTTCCTAATGCAGAGTTAAGACAGTGTGTTCCTAACGCATAGTGAAGACAGTGTGTTCCTACCGCATAGTGAAGACAGTGTGTTCCAACGTATAGTGAAGACAGTATGTTCCTAATGCATAGTGAAGACAGTGTCTTCCTAACACAGAGTTGCAGTGTATGTGCATGGAGCAGGGTAAGACAGTGAGTTCCTAGAGCAAGTGAAGACAGTGTTCCTAACGCATAGTGAAAACAGTGTGTTCCTAAGCAGAGTGAAGACATTGTGTTGCTAAAGCATAGTGAAGACACTGTGTTCCTAATGCATAGTGAAGACAGTGTCTTCCTAGAGCAGAGTGAAGACAGTATGTTCCTAACGCATAGTGAAGACAGTGTGTTCCTAAGGAAGTGTGAACAGTGTGTTCCTAGAGCAGAGTGAAGACAGTGTCTTCCTGATGCAGAGTGAAGACAGTGTGTTCCTGATGCAGAGTGAAGACAGTGTGTTCCTAATGAAGAGTGAAGACCTTGTGTTCCTAATGCAGACTGAAGACAGTGTGTTCCTCGAGCAGAGTGAAGACAGTGTGTTCCTATCGCAGAGTTGCAGTGTATGTCCATGGAGCAGAGTGAAGACAGTGTGTTCCTAGAGCAGAATAAAGACAGTGTGTTCCTAATGCAGAGTGAAGACAGTGTGTTCCTATGGCAGAGTGAAGACCGTGTCTTCCTAGAGCAGAGTGAAGACAGTGTGTTCCTAAATGAGAAAGAAAACACTGTGTTCCTACAGCAGAGTGGAGACAGTGTGTTCCTAATGCAGAGTGAAGACAGTGTGTTCCTAATGCAGAGTAAAGACAGTGTGTTCCTAGAGAAGAGGGAAGACAGTGTGTTCCTAATGAAGAGGGAGGTCAGTGTATTACTAATGCAGAGTGAAGACAGTGTGTTCCTAGAACAGAGTGAAGACAGTGTGTTCCTATCGCAGAGTTGCGGTGTATGTGTATGGAGCTGAATGAAGACAGTGTGTTCCTACAGCAGAGTGAAGACAGTGTGTTCCTAATGCAGACTGAACAGTGTGTTACTAGAGCAGAGTGAAGACAGTGTGTTCCTAATGCAGACTGAACAGTGTGTTACTAGAGCAGAGTGAAGACAGTGTGTTCCTAAGGCAGAGTGAAGAGAGTGTGTTACTAAAGCAGAGTGAAGATTGTGTGTTCCTAGAGCAGAGTGAAGACAGCGTGTTCCTAAAGCAGAGTTGCGGTGTATGTGCATGGAGCAGAGTGAAGACAGTGTGTGCCTAGAGCAGAGTGAAGACAGTGTGTTCCTAAAGCAGAGTTGCGGTGTATGTGCATGGAGCAGAGTGAAGACAGTGTGTTCCTAAATCATAGTGAAGACAGTGTGTTCCTGAAGCAGAGTGAATACAGTGTGTTCCTAACGCAGAGTTGCGGTGTACGTGCATGGAGCAGAGTGAAGACAGTGTGTTCCTAGAGCAGAATGAAGACAGTGTGTTCCTAACGCAGAGTGAAGACAGTGTGTTCCTAATGCAGAGTTGCGGTGTATGTGCATGGAGCAGAGTGAAGACAGTGTGTTCCTAAAGCAGAGTGAAGACAGTTTGTTCCTAACGCAGAGTGAAGACAGTGTGTTCCTAATGCAGAGTGAAGACAGTTTGTTCCTAACGCAGAGTGAAGACAGTGTGTTCCTAACGCAGAGTTGCAGTTATGTGCATGGAGCAGAGTGATGACAGTGTGTTCCTAGAGCAGAGTGAAGACAGTTTATTCCTAATACAGAGTGAAGACAGTGTGTTCCTAGAGCAGAATGAAGACAGTGTGTTCCTAACGCATAGTGAAGACAGTGTGTTCCTACCGCATAGTGAAGACAGTGTGTTGCTAACGCATAGTGAAGACAGTATGTTCCTAACAGATAGTGAAGACAGTGTGTTCCTAACGCAGAGTTGCGGGGTATGTGCATGGAGCAGAGTGAAGACAGTGTGTGCCTAGAGCAGAGTGAAGACAGTATGTTCCTAATGCATAGTGAAGAGAGAGTGTTCCTAACGCAGAGTTACGGTGTATGTGCATGGAGCAGAGTAAAGACAATGTGTTTTTAATTCAGCGTGAGGACAGTGTGTTCCTAAGTCAGAGTGAAGACAGTGTCTTCCTAGAGCAGAGTGAAGACAGTGTGTTCCTAACGCATAGTGAAGACAGTGTGTTCCTAAAGCAGAGTGAAGACAGTGTGTCCCTAACGCAGAGTTGTGGTGTACGTGCATGGAGCAGAGCGAAGCCAGTGTGTTCCTAGAGCAGAGTGAAGACAGTTTGTTCCTAACGCAGAGTGAAGACAGTGTGTTCCTGGAGCAGAATGAAGACAGTGTGTTCCTAACGCAGAGTGAAGACAGTGCGTTCCTAATGCAGAGTTGCGAAGTATGTGCATGGAGCAGAGTGAAGACAGTGTGTTCCTAGAGCAGAGTGAAGAAAGTGTGTTCGTAATGCAGAGTGAAGACAGTGAGTTCCTAGAGCAGAGTGAAGACAGTGTTCCTAAATCAGAGTGAAGACAGTGTGTTCCTACGGCAGAGTGAAGACAGTGTGTGTTACTAAGGCAAAGTGAAGACAGTGTGTTCCTACGGCAGAGTGAAGACAGTGTGGTCCTAACGCAGAGTTGCAGTGTATGTGCATGGAGCAGAGTGACCAGTATGTTCATAGAGCAAAATAAATACAGAGTGTTCCTAATGCAAAGTGAAGACAGTGTGTACCTATAGCAGAGTGAAGACAGTGTGTTCCTAAGGCAGATTGAAGACAGTGTGTTCCTAGAGCACAGTGAAGACAGTGTGTTCCTAACGCAGAGTTGCGGTGTATGTGCATGGAGGAGAGTAACGACAGTGTGTTCCTAGAGCAGAGTGAAGACAGTGTGTTCCTAATGCAGAGTGAAGACAGTGTGTTTTTAAGGCAGAGTGAAGACAGTGTCTTCCTAGAGGAAAGTGAATACAGTGTGTTCCTAACGCAGAGTGAAGACAGTGTGTTCCTATCGCAGGGTTGTGGTGTACGTGCATGGAGCAGAGTGAAGCCAGTGTGTTCCTAGGGCAGAGTGAAGACAGTTTGTTCCTAACCAGGGTGAAGACACTGTGTTCCTGGAGCAGAATGAAGACAGTGTGTTCCTAATGAGGAGTGAAGACAGTGCGTTCCTAATGCAGAGTTGCGAAGTATGTGCATGGAGCAGAGTGAAGACAGTGTGTTCCTAACGTTGAGTGAGTACAGTGTGTTCCTAAGGCAGAGTGAAGACAGTAAGTTCCTAATGCACAGTGAAGACAGTGTGTTCCTAGAGCAGAATAAAGACAGTGTGTTCCTAGAGCAGAGTGAAGACAGTGTGTTCCTAGAGCAGAGTGAAGACAGTGTGTTTCTAGAGCAGAGTGAAGACAGTGTGTTCCTAACGCAGAGTGAAGACAGTATGTTCCTAATGCACAGTGAAGACAGTGTGTTCCTAGAGCAGAGTAAAGACAGTGTGTTCCTAGAGCAGAGTGAAGACAGTGTGTTCCTAGAGCACAGTGAAGACAGTGTGTTTCTAGAGCAGAGTGAAGACAGTGTGTTCCTAGAGCAGAGTGAAGACAGTGTGTTCCTAGAGCAGAATGAAGACAGTGTTTTCCTAATGCATAGTGAAGACAGTGTTGCTAATGCAGAGTGAAGACAGTGTGTTCCTACAGCAGAATGAAGACAGTTTGTTCCTAACGCAGAGTGAAGACAGTGTGTTCCTAACGCAGAGTTGCGGTGTATGTGCATGGAGCAGAGTGAAGACAGTGTGTTCCTAGAGCAGAGTGAAGACAGTGTTTCCTAATGCAGAGTTAAGACAGTGTGTTCCTAATGCAGAGTGAAAACAGTGTGTTCCTAGAGCAGAGTGAAGACAGTGTCTTCCTAATGCAGAGTTGCGGTGTATGTGCATGGAGCATAGTGAAGACAGTGTGTTCCTAGAGCAGAGTGAAGACATTATGTTCCTAACGCAGACTGAAGACAGTGTGTTCCTAGAGCAGAATGAAGACAGTGTGTTCCTAACGCATAGTGAAGACAGTGAGTTCTACCGCATAGTGAAGACAGTGTGTTGCTAACGCATAGTGAAGACAGTATGTTCCTAACCCATAGTGAAGACAGTGTGTTCCTAACGCAGAGTTGCCGGGTATGTGCATGGAGCAGAGTGAAGACAGTGTGTGCCTAGAGCAGAGTGAAGACAGTATGTTCCTAATGCATAGTGAAGAGAGAGTGTTCCTAACGCAGAGTTACGGTGTATGTGCATAGAGCAGAGTAAAGACAATGTGTTTTTAATTCAGCGTGAGGACAGTGTGTTCCTAAGTCAGAGTGAAGACAGTGTCTTCCTAGAGCAGAGTGAAGACAGTGTATTCCTCACGCATAGTGAAGACAGTGTGTTCCTAATGCATAGTGAAGACAGTGTGTTCCTAGAGCAGAGTGAAGACAGTGTGTCCCTAACGCAGAGTTGTGGTGTACGTGCATGGAGCAGAGTGAAGCCAGTGTGTTCCTAGAGCAGAGTGAAGACAGTGTGTTCCTAACGCAGAGTGAAGACAGTGCGTTCCTAATGCAGAGCTACGAAGTATGTGCATGGAGCAGAGTGAGGACAGTGTGTTCCTAGAGCAGAGTGAAGACAGTGTGTTCGTAACGCACAGTGAAGACAGTGAGTTCCTAGAGCAGAGTGAAGACAGTGTTCCTAAATCAGAGTGAAGACAGTGTGTTCCTACGGCAGAGTGACGACAGTGTGTTCGTAATGCAGAGTGAAGAGAGTGTGTTCATAGAGCAGAGTGAAGAAAGTGTGTTCCTATAGCAGAATGAAGACAGTGTTTTCCTAATGCAGAGTGAAGACCGTGTGTTCCTAATGCAGAGTGAAGACAGTGAGTTCCTAATGCAGAGTGAAGACAGTGTGTTCCTAACGCAGAGTTGCAGTGTATGTGCATGGAGCAGAGTGAAGACAGTGTGTTCCTAGAGCAGAATAAAGACAGTGTGTTCCTAATGCAGAGTGAAGACAGTGTGTTCCTATAGCAGAGTGAAGACAGTGAGTTCCTAATGCAGAGTGAAGACAGTGTTTTCCTAAGGCAGAGTGAAGACAGTGTCTTCCTAGAGGAGAGTGAATACAGTGTGTTCCTAACGCATAGTGAAGACAGTGTGTTCCTAATGCATAGTGAAGACAGTGTTCCTATAGCAGAGTGAAGACAGTGTGTTTCTAGAGCAGATGGACACAGTGTGTTCCTAATGCAGACTGAAGACAGTGTGTTCCTAGAGCAGAGAGAGACAGTGTTCTCGTAACACAGAGTTGAGGTGTACGTGCATGGAGCAGATTGAAGACAGTGTGATCCTAGAGCAGAGTGAAGACAGTATGTGCATAATGCAGAGTGAAGACAGTGTGTTCCTAGAGCAGAATGAAGACAGTGTGTTCCTAACGCAGAGTGAAGGCAGTGTGTTCCTCACGCAGAGTTGCGGTGTATGTGCATGGAGCAGAGAGATGACAGTGTGTTCCTAGAGCAGAGTGAAGACAGTTTGTTCCTAACACAGAGTGAAGGCAGTGTGTTCCTGGAGCAGAATGAAGACAGTGTGTTCCTAAGGCAGAGTGAAGACAGTGTGTTCCTAATGCAGAGTTGCGAAGTATGTGCTTGAAGCAGTGTGAAGACAGTGTGTTCCTAGAGCAGAGTGAAGACAGTGTGTTCGTAATGCAGAGTGAAGACAGTGAGTTCCTAGAGCTGAGTGAAGACAGTGTTCCTAAATCAGAGTGAAGACAGTGTGTTCCTACGGCAGAGTGAAGACAGTGTGTTCCTAATGCAGAGTGAAGAGAGTGTGTTCCTAGAGCAGAGTGAAGACAGTGTGTTCCTCGAGCAGAGTGAAGACAGTGTGTTCCTGTAGCAGAATGAAGACAGTGTGTTCGTAATGCAGAGTGAAGACAGTGAGTTCCTAGAGCAGAGTGAAGACAGTGTGTTCCTAGAGCAGAGTGAAGACAGTGTGTCCCTACCGCAGGGTTGTGGTGTACGTGCATGGAGCAGAGTGAAGCCAGTGTGTTCCTAGGGCAGAGTGAAGACAGTTTGTTCCTAACCAGGGTGAAGACACTGTGTTCCTGGAGCAGAATGAAGACAGTGTGTTCCTAATGCGGAGTGAAGACAGTGCGTTCCTAATGCAGAGTTGCGAAGTATGTGCATGGAGCAGAGTAAAGACAGTGTGTTCCTAACGTTGAGTGAGTACAGTGTGTTCCTAACGCAGAGTGAAGACAGTAAGTTCCTAATGCACAGTGAAGACAGTGTGTTCCTAGAGCAGAGTAAAGACAGTGTGTTCCTAGAGCAGAGTGAAGACAGTGTGTTCCTAGTGCAGAGTGAAGACAGTGTGTTTCTAGAGCAGAGTGAAGACAGTGTGTTACTAGAGCAGAGTGAAGACAGTGTGTTCCTAGAGCAGAATGAAGACAGTGTTTTCCTAATGCAGAGTGAAGACAGTGTTCCTAATGCAGAGTGAAGACAGTGTGTTCCTACAGCAGAATGAAGACAGTTTGTTCTTAACGCAGAGTGAAGACAGTGTGTTCCTAACGCAGAGTTGCAGTGTATGTGCATGGAGCAGAGTGAAGACAGTGTGTTCCTAGAGCAGAGTGAAGACAGTGTCTTCCTAATGCAGAGTTGCGGTGTATGTGCATGGAGCAGAGTGAAGACAGTGTGTTCCTAGAGCAGAGTGAAGACATTATGTTCCTAATGCAGACTGAAGACAGTGTGTTCCTAGAGCAGAATGAAGACAGTGTGTTCCTAACGCATAGTGAAGACAGTGTGTTCCTACCGCATAGTGAAGACAGTGTGTTGCTAACGCATATTGAAGACAGTATGTTCCTAACAGATAGTGAAGACAGTGTGTTCCTAACGCAGAGTTGCGGGGTATGTGCATGGAGCAGAGTGAAGACAGTGTGTGCCTAGAGCAGAGTGAAGACAGTATGTTCCTAATGCATAGTGAAGAGAGAGTGTTCCTAACGCAGAGTTACGGTGTATGTGCATGGAGCAGAGTAAAGACAATGTGTTTTTAATTCAGCGTGAGGACAGTGTGTTCCTAAGTCAGAGTGAAGACAGTGTCTTCCTAGAGCAGAGTGAAGACAGTGTGTTCCTAACGCATAGTGAAGACAGTGTGTTCCTAAAGCAGAGTGAAGACAGTGTGTCCCTAACGCAGAGTTGTGGTGTACGTGCATGGAGCAGAGCAAAGCCAGTGTGTTCCTAGAGCAGAGTGAAGACAGTTTGTTCCTAACGCAGAGTGAAGACAGTGTGTTCCTGGAGCAGAATGAAGACAGTGTGTTCCTAACGCAGAGTGAAGACAGTGCGTTCCTAATGCAGAGTGACGACAGTGTGTTTTTAAGGCAGAGTGAAGACAGTGTCTTCCTAGAGGAAAGTGAATACAGTGTGTTCCTAACGCAGAGTGAAGACAGTGTGTTCCTATCGCAGGGTTGTGGTGTACGTGCATGGAGCAGAGTGAAGCCAGTGTGTTCCTAGGGCAGAGTGAAGACAGTTTGTTCCTAACCAGGGTGAAGACACTGTGTTCCTGGAGCAGAATGAAGACAGTGTGTTCCTAATGAGGAGTGAAGACAGTGCGTTCCTAATGCAGAGTTGCGAAGTATGTGCATGGAGCAGAGTGAAGACAGTGTGTTCCTAACGTTGAGTGAGTACAGTGTGTTCCTAAGGCAGAGTGAAGACAGTAAGTTCCTAATGCACAGTGAAGACAGTGTGTTCCTAGAGCAGAGTAAAGACAGTGTGTTCCTAGAGCAGAGTGAAGACAGTGTGTTTCTAGAGCAGAGTGAAGACAGTGTGTTCCTAGAGCAGAGTGAAGACAGTGTGTTCCTAGAGCAGAATGAAGACAGTGTTTTCCTAATGCAGAGTGAAGACAGTGTTCCTAATGCAGAGTGAAGACAGTGTGTTCCTACAGCAGAATGAAGACAGTTTGTTCCTAACGCAGAGTGAAGACAGTGTGTTCCTAACGCAGAGTTGCAGTGTATGTGCATGGAGCAGAGTGAAGACAGTGTGTTCCTAGAGCAGAGTGAAGACAGTGTCTTCCTAATGCAGAGTTGCGGTGTATGTGCATGGAGCAGAGAGAAGACAGTGTGTTCCTAGAGCAGAGTGAAGACATTATGTTCCTAATGCAGACTGAAGACAGTGTGTTCCTAGAGCAGAATGAAGACAGTGTGTTCCTAACGCATAGTGAAGACAGTGTGTTCCTACCGCATAGTGAAGACAGTGTGTTGCTAACGCATAGTGAAGACAGTATGTTCCTAACAGTTAGTGAAGACAGTGTGTTCCTAACGCAGAGTTGCGGGGTATGTGCATGGAGCAGAGTGAAGACAGTGTGTGCCTAGAGTAGAGTGAAGACAGTATGTTCCTAATGCATAGTGAAGAGAGAGTGTTCCTAATGCAGAGTTACGGTGTATGTGCATGGAGCAGAGTAAAGACAATGTGTTTTTAATTCAGCGTGAGGACAGTGTGTTCCTATGTCAGAGTGAAGACAGTGTCTTCCTAGAGCAGAGTGAAGACAGTGTGTTCCTAACGCATAGTGAAGACAGTGTGTTCCTAAAGCAGAGTGAAGACAGTGTGTCCTTAACGCAGAGTTGTGGTGTACGTGCATGGAGCAGAGCGAAGCCAGTGTGTTCCTAGAGCAGAGTGAAGACAGTTTGTTCCTAACGCAGAGTGAAGACAGTGTGTTCCTGGAGCAGAATGAAGACAGTGTGTTCCTAACGCAGAGTGAAGACAGTGCGTTCCTAATGCAGAGTTGCGAAGTATGTGCATGGAGCAGAGTGAAGACAGTGTGTTCCTAGAGCAGAGTGAAGAAAGTGTGTTCATAATGCAGAGTGAAGACAGTGAGTTCCTAGAGCAGAGTGAAGACAGTGTTCCTAAATCAGAGTGAAGACAGTGTGTTCCTACGGCAGAGTGAAGACAGTGTGTGTTCCTAAGGCAAAGTGAAGACAGTGTGTTCCTATGGCAGAGTGAAGACAGTGTGGTCCTAACGCAGAGTTGCAGTGTATGTGCATGGAGCAGAGTGAAGACAGTATGTTCATAGAGCAAAATAAAGACAGAGTGTTCCTAATGCAAAGTGAAGACAGTGTGTTCCTATAGCAGAGTGAAGACAGAGTGTTCCTAAGGCAGATTGAAGACAGTGTGTTCCTAGAGCACAGTGAAGACAGTGTGTTCCTAACGCAGAGTTGCGGTGTATGTGCATGGAGGAGAGTAACGACAGTGTGTTCCTAGAGCAGAGTGAAGACAGTGTGTTCCTAATGCAGAGTGAAGACAGTGTGTTTTTAAGGCAGAGTGAAGACAGTGTCTTCCTAGAGGAAAGTGAATACAGTGTGTTCCTAACGCAGAGTGAAGACAGTGTGTTCCTATCGCAGGGTTGTGGTGTACGTGCATGGAGCAGAGTGAAGCCAGTGTGTTCCTAGGGCAGAGTGAAGACAGTTTGTTCCTAACCAGGGTGAAGACACTGTGTTCCTGGAGCAGAATGAAGACAGTGTGTTCCTAATGAGGAGTGAAGATAGTGCGTTCCTAATGCAGAGTTGCGAAGTATGTGCATGGAGCAGAGTGAAGACAGTGTGTTCCTAACGTTGAGTGAGTACAGTGTGTTCCTAAGGAAGAGTGAAGACAGTAAGTTCCTAATGCACAGTGAAGACAGTGTGTTCCTAGAGCAGAGTAAAGACAGTGTGTTCCTAACAGATAGTGAAGACAGTGTGTTCCTAACGCAGAGTTGCAGGGTATGTGCATGGAGCAGAGTGAAGACAGTGTGTGCCTAGAGCAGAGTGAAGACAGTATGTTCCTAATGCATAGTGAAGAGAGAGTGTTCCTAATGCAGAGTTACGGTGTATGTGCATGGAGCAGAGTAAAGACAATGTGTTTTTAATTCAGCGTGAGGACAGTGTGTTCCTATGTCAGAGTGAAGACAGTGTCTTCCTAGAGCAGAGTGAAGACAGTGTGTTCCTAACGCATAGTGAAGACAGTGTGTTCCTAAAGCAGAGTGAAGACAGTGTGTCCCTAACGCAGAGTTGTGGTGTACGTGCATGGAGCAGAGCGAAGCCAGTGTGTTCCTAGAGCAGAGTGAAGACAGTTTGTTCCTAACGCAGAGTGAAGACAGTGTGTTCCTGGAGCAGAATGAAGACAGTGTGTTCCTAACGCAGAGTGAAGACAGTGCGTTCCTAATGCAGAGTTGCGAAGTATGTGCATGGAGCAGAGTGAAGACAGTGTGTTCCTAGAGCAGAGTGAAGAAAGTGTGTTCGTAATGCAGAGTGAAGACAGTGAGTTCCTAGAGCAGAGTGAAGACAGTGTTCCTAAATCAGAGTGAAGACAGTGTGTTCCTACGGCAGAGTGAAGACAGTGTGTGTTCCTAAGGCAAAGTGAAGACAGTGTGTTCCTATGGCAGAGTGAAGACAGTGTGGTCCTAACGCAGAGTTGCAGTGTATGTGCATGGAGCAGAGTGAAGACAGTATGTTCATAGAGCAAAATAAAGACAGAGTGTTCCTAAAGCAAAGTGAAGACAGTGTGTTCCTATAGCAGAGTGAAGACAGAGTGTTCCTAAGGCAGATTGAAGACAGTGTGTTCCTAGAGCACAGTGAAGACAGTGTGTTCCTAACGCAGAGTTGCGGTGTATGTGCATGGAGGAGAGTAACGACAGTGTGTTCCTAGAGCAGAGTGAAGACAGTGTGTTCCTAATGCAGAGTGAAGACAGTGTGTTTTTAAGGCAGAGTGAAGACAGTGTCTTCCTAGAGGAAAGTGAATACAGTGTGTTCCTAAGGCAGAGTGAAGACAGTGTGTTCCTATCGCAGGGTTGTGGTGTACGTGCATGGAGCAGAGTGAAGCCAGTGTGTTTCTAGGGCAGAGTGAAGACAGTTTGTTCCTAACCAGGGTGAAGACACTGTGTTCCTGGAGCAGAATGAAGACAGTGTGTTCCTAATGAGGAGTGAAGACAGTGCGTTCCTAATGCAGAGTTGCGAAGTATGTGCATGGAGCAGAGTGAAGACAGTGTGTTCCTAACGTTGAGTGAGTACAGTGTGTTCCTAAGGCAGAGTGAAGACAGTAAGTTCCTAATGCACAGTGAAGACAGTGTGTTCCTAGAGCAGAGTAAAGACAGTGTGTTCCTAGAGCAGAGTGAAGACAGTGTGTTCCTAGAGCAGAGTGAAGACAGTGTGTTTCTAGAGCAGAGTGAAGACAGTGTGTTCCTAGAGCAGAGTGAAGAGAGTGTGTTCCTAGAACAGAATGAAGACAGTGTTTTCCTAATGCAGAGTGAAGACAGTGTTCCTAATGCAGAGTGAAGACAGTGTGTTCCTACAGCAGAATGAAGACAGTTTGTTCCTAACGCAGAGTGAAGACAGTGTGTTCCTAACGCAGAGTTGCAGTGTATGTGCATGGAGCAGAGTGAAGACAGTGTGTTCCTAGAGCAGAGTGAAGACAGTGTCTTCTTAATGCAGAGTTGCGGTGTATGTGCATGGAGCAGAGTGAAGACAGTGTGTTCTTAATGCAGAGTGAAGACAGTGTGTTCCTAAATCAGAGTGAAGACAGTGTGTTCCTAGAGCAGAGTGAAGACAGTGTGTTCCTAGAGCAGAGTGAAGACATTATGTTCCTAACGCAGAGTGAAGACAGTGTGTTCCTAATGCAGAGTGAAGACAGTGTGTTCCTAAAACACAGTGACGACAGTGTGTTGCTAGAGATGATTGAAGACAGTGTGTTCCTAACGCAGAATTGCGGTGTATGTGCATGGAGCAGAGTGAAGACAGTGTGTTCCTAGAGCAGAGTGAAGACAGATTGTTCCTAATACAGAGTTAAGACAGTGTGTTCCTAACGCATAGTGAAGACAGTGTGTTCCTACCGCATAGTGAAGACAGTGTGTTCCTAACGTATAGTGAAGACAGTATGTTCCTAACGAATAGTGAAGACAGTGTGTTCCTAACACAGAGGTGCAGTGTATTTTCATGGAGCAGAGTGAAGACAGTGAGTTCCTAGAGCAAGTGAAGACAGTGTTCCTAATGCAGAGTGAAGACAGTGTGTTCCTAATGCAGAGTGAAGACAGTGTGTTCCTAATGCAGAGTGAAGACAGTGTCTTCCTAGAGGAGAGTGAATACAGTGTGTTCCTAACGCATAGTGAAGACAGTGTGTTCCTAATGCATAGTGAAGACAGTGTTCCTATAGCAGAGTGAAGACAGAGTGTTTCTAGAGCAGATGGACACAGTGTGTTCCTAATGCAGACTGAAGACAGTGTGTTCCTAGAGCAGAGAGAGACAGTTTTCTCATAACACAGAGTTGTGGTGTACGTGCATGGAGCAGATTGAAGACAGGGTGATCCTAGAGCAGAGTGAAGACAGTATGTGCATAATGCAGAGTGAAGACAGTGTGTTCCTAGAGCAGAATGAAGACAGTGTGTTCCTAACGCAGAGTGAAGACAGTGTGTTCCTAACGGAGAGTTGCGGTGTATGTGCATGGAGCAGAGTGATGACAGTGTGTTCCTAGAGCAGAGTGAAGACAGTGTGTTCGTAATGCAGAGTGAAGACAATGAGTTCCTAGAGCAGAGTGAAGACAGTGTTCCTAAATCAGAGTGAAGACAGTGTGTTCCTACGGCAGAGTGAAGACAGTGTGTTCCTAATGCAGAGTGAAGAGAGTGTGTTCCTAGAGCAGAGTGAAGACAGTGTGTTCCTCGAGCAGAGTGAAGACAGTGTGTTCTTAGAGAAGAGTGAAGACAGTGTGTCCCTACCGCAGAGTTGTGGTGTACGTGCATTGAGCAGAGTGAAGCCAGTATGTTCCTAGAGCAGAGTGAAGACAGTTTGTTCCTAACGCAGAGTGAAGACACTGTGTTCCTGGAGTAGAATGAAGACAATGTGTTCCTAACGCGGAGTGAAGACAGTGCGTTCCTAATGCAGAGTTGCGAAGTATGTGCATGGAGCAGAGTGAAGACAGTGTGTTCCTAACGTTGAGTGAGGACAGTGTGTTCCTAACGCAGAGTGAAGACAGTATGTTCCTAATGCACAGTGAAGACAGTGTGTTCATAGAGCAGAGTAAAGACAGTGTGTTCCTAGAGCAGAGTGAAGACAGTGTGTTCCTAGAGCAGAGTGAAGACAGTGTGTTTCTAGAGCAGAGTGAAGACAGTGTGTTCCTACAGCAGAATGAAGACAGTTTGTTCCTAATGCAGAGTGAAGACAGTGTGTTCCTAACGCAGAGTTGCGGTGTATGTGCATGGAGCAGAGTGAAGACAGTGTGTTCCTCGAGCAGAGTGAAGACAGTGTGTTCCTAATGCAGAGTTAAGACAGTGTGTTCCTAACGCATAGTGAAGACAGTGTGTTCCTAAAGCAGAGTGAAGACAGTGTGTACCTAACGCAGAGTTGTGGTGTACGTGCATGGAGCAGAGCGAAGCCAGTGTGTTCCTAGAGCAGAGGAAGACAGTTTGTTCCTAACGCAGAGTGAAGACAGTGTGTTCCTGGAGCAGAATGAAGACAGTGTGTTCCTAACGCAGAGTGAAGACAGTGCGTTCCTAATGCAGAGTTGCGAAGTATGTGCATGGAGCAGAGTGAAGACAGTGTGTTCCTAGAGCAGAGTGAAGAAAGTGTGTTCGTAATGCAGAGTGAATACAGTGAGTTCCTAGAGCAGAGTGAAGACAGTGTTCCTAAATCAGAGTGAAGACAGTGTGTTCCTACGGCAGAGTGAAGACAGTGTGTGTTCCTAAGGCAAAGTGAAGACAGTGTGTTCCTACCGCAGATTGAAGACAGTGTGTTCCTAACGCAGAGTTGCAGTGTATGTGCATGGAGCAGAGTGAAGACAGTATGTTCATAGAGCAAAATAAAGACAGAGTGTTCCTAATGCAAAGTGAAGACAGTGTGTCCCTATAGCAGAGTGAAGACAGTGTGTTCCTAAGGCAGATTGAAGACAGTGTGTTCCTAGAGCACAGTGAAGACAGTGTGTTCCTAACGCAGAGTGAAGACAGTGTGTTTTTAAGGCAGAGTGAAGACAGTGTCTTCCTAGAGGAAAGTGAATACAGTGTGTTCCTAACGCAGAGTGAAGACAGTGTGTTCCTAACGCAGAGTTGCGGTGTATGTGCATGGAGCAGAGGGAAGACAGTGTGTTCCTAATGCAGAGTGAAGACAGTGTGTTCCTAAATCAGAGTGAAGACAGTGTGTTCCTAGAGCAGAGTGAAGACAGTGTGTTCCTAGAGCAGAGTGAAGACATTATGTTCCTAACGCAGAGTGAAGACAGTGTGTTCCTAATGCAGAGTGAAGACAGTGTGTTCCTAAATCACAGTGAAGACAGTGTGTTCCTAGAGATGATTGAAGACAGTGTGTTCCTAATGCAGAATTGCGGTTTATGTGCATGGAGCATAGTGAAGACAGTGTGTTCCTAGAGCAGAGTGAAGACAGATTGTTCCTAATGCAGAGTTAAGACAGTGTGTTCCTAATGCATAGTGAAGACAGTGTGTTCCTACCGCATAGTGAAGACAGTGTGTTCCTAACGTATAGTGAAGACAGTATGTTCCTAACGCATAGTGAAGACAGTGTGTTCCTAACACAGAGGTGCAGTGTATTTTCATGGAGCAGAGTGAAGACAGTGAGTTCCTAGAGCAAGTGAAGACAGTGTTCCTAATGCAGAGTGAAGACAGTGTGTTCCTAATGCAGAGTGAAGACAGTGTGTTCCTAATGCAGAGTGAAGACAGCGTCTTCCTAGAGGAGAGTGAATACAGTGTGTTCCTAACGCATAGTGAAGACAGTGTGTTCCTAATGCATAGTGAAGACAGTGTTCCTATAGCAGAATGAAGGCAGTGTGTTTCTAGAGCAGATGGACACAGTGTGTTCCTAATGCAGACTGAAGACAGTGTGTTCCTAGAGCAGAGAGAGACAGTGTTCTCGTAACACAGAGTTGAGGTGTACATGCATGGAGCAGATTGAAGACAGTGTGATCCTAGAGCAGAGTGAAGACAGTATGTGCATAATGCAGAGTGAAGACAGTGTGTTCCTAACGCAGAGTGAAGACAGTGTGTTCCTAACGCAGAGTTGCGGTGTATGTGCATGGAGCAGAGTGATGACAGTGTGTTCCTAGAGCAGAGTGAAGACAGTTTGTTCCTAACACAGAGTGAAGACAGTGTGTTCCTGGAGCAGAATGAAGACAGTGTGTTCCTAAGGCAGAGTGAAGACAGTGTGTTCCTAATGCAGAGTTGCGAAGTATGTGCATGGAGCAGAGTGAAGACAGTGTGTTCCTAGAGCAGAGTGAAGAAAGTGTGTTCATAATGCAGAGTGAAGACAGTGAGTTCCTAGAGCAGAGTGAAGACAGTGTTCCTAAATCAGAGTGAAGACAGTGTGTTCCTACGGCAGAGTGAAGACAGTGTGTGTTCCTAAGGCAAAGTGAAGACAGTGTGTTCCTATGGCAGAGTGAAGACAGTGTGGTCCTAACGCAGAGTTGCAGTGTATGTGCATGGAGCAGAGTGAAGACAGTATGTTCATAGAGCAAAATAAAGACAGAGTGTTCCTAATGCAAAGTGAAGACAGTGTGTTCCTATAGCAGAGTGAAGACAGAGTGTTCCTAAGGCAGATTGAAGACAGTGTGTTCCTAGAGCACAGTGAAGACAGTGTGTTCCTAACGCAGAGTTGCGGTGTATGTGCATGGAGGAGAGTAACGACAGTGTGTTCCTAGAGCAGAGTGAAGACAGTGTGTTCCTAATGCAGAGTGAAGACAGTGTGTTTTTAAGGCAGAGTGAAGACAGTGTCTTCCTAGAGGAAAGTGAATACAGTGTGTTCCTAACGCAGAGTGAAGACAGTGTGTTCCTATCGCAGGGTTGTGGTGTACGTGCATGGAGCAGAGTGAAGCCAGTGTGTTCCTAGGGCAGAGTGAAGACAGTTTGTTCCTAACCAGGGTGAAGACACTGTGTTCCTGGAGCAGAATGAAGACAGTGTGTTCCTAATGAGGAGTGAAGATAGTGCGTTCCTAATGCAGAGTTGCGAAGTATGTGCATGGAGCAGAGTGAAGACAGTGTGTTCCTAACGTTGAGTGAGTACAGTGTGTTCCTAAGGAAGAGTGAAGACAGTAAGTTCCTAATGCACAGTGAAGACAGTGTGTTCCTAGAGCAGAGTAAAGACAGTGTGTTCCTAACAGATAGTGAAGACAGTGTGTTCCTAACGCAGAGTTGCAGGGTATGTGCATGGAGCAGAGTGAAGACAGTGTGTGCCTAGAGCAGAGTGAAGACAGTATGTTCCTAATGCATAGTGAAGAGAGAGTGTTCCTAATGCAGAGTTACGGTGTATGTGCATGGAGCAGAGTAAAGACAATGTGTTTTTAATTCAGCGTGAGGACAGTGTGTTCCTATGTCAGAGTGAAGACAGTGTCTTCCTAGAGCAGAGTGAAGACAGTGTGTTCCTAACGCATAGTGAAGACAGTGTGTTCCTAAAGCAGAGTGAAGACAGTGTGTCCCTAACGCAGAGTTGTGGTGTACGTGCATGGAGCAGAGCGAAGCCAGTGTGTTCCTAGAGCAGAGTGAAGACAGTTTGTTCCTAACGCAGAGTGAAGACAGTGTGTTCCTGGAGCAGAATGAAGACAGTGTGTTCCTAACGCAGAGTGAAGACAGTGCGTTCCTAATGCAGAGTTGCGAAGTATGTGCATGGAGCAGAGTGAAGACAGTGTGTTCCTAGAGCAGAGTGAAGAAAGTGTGTTCGTAATGCAGAGTGAAGACAGTGAGTTCCTAGAGCAGAGTGAAGACAGTGTTCCTAAATCAGAGTGAAGACAGTGTGTTCCTACGGCAGAGTGAAGACAGTGTGTGTTCCTAAGGCAAAGTGAAGACAGTGTGTTCCTATGGCAGAGTGAAGACAGTGTGGTCCTAACGCAGAGTTGCAGTGTATGTGCATGGAGCAGAGTGAAGACAGTATGTTCATAGAGCAAAATAAAGACAGAGTGTTCCTAAAGCAAAGTGAAGACAGTGTGTTCCTATAGCAGAGTGAAGACAGAGTGTTCCTAAGGCAGATTGAAGACAGTGTGTTCCTAGAGCACAGTGAAGACAGTGTGTTCCTAACGCAGAGTTGCGGTGTATGTGCATGGAGGAGAGTAACGACAGTGTGTTCCTAGAGCAGAGTGAAGACAGTGTGTTCCTAATGCAGAGTGAAGACAGTGTGTTTTTAAGGCAGAGTGAAGACAGTGTCTTCCTAGAGGAAAGTGAATACAGTGTGTTCCTAAGGCAGAGTGAAGACAGTGTGTTCCTATCGCAGGGTTGTGGTGTACGTGCATGGAGCAGAGTGAAGCCAGTGTGTTTCTAGGGCAGAGTGAAGACAGTTTGTTCCTAACCAGGGTGAAGACACTGTGTTCCTGGAGCAGAATGAAGACAGTGTGTTCCTAATGAGGAGTGAAGACAGTGCGTTCCTAATGCAGAGTTGCGAAGTATGTGCATGGAGCAGAGTGAAGACAGTGTGTTCCTAACGTTGAGTGAGTACAGTGTGTTCCTAAGGCAGAGTGAAGACAGTAAGTTCCTAATGCACAGTGAAGACAGTGTGTTCCTAGAGCAGAGTAAAGACAGTGTGTTCCTAGAGCAGAGTGAAGACAGTGTGTTCCTAGAGCAGAGTGAAGACAGTGTGTTTCTAGAGCAGAGTGAAGACAGTGTGTTCCTAGAGCAGAGTGAAGAGAGTGTGTTCCTAGAACAGAATGAAGACAGTGTTTTCCTAATGCAGAGTGAAGACAGTGTTCCTAATGCAGAGTGAAGACAGTGTGTTCCTACAGCAGAATGAAGACAGTTTGTTCCTAACGCAGAGTGAAGACAGTGTGTTCCTAACGCAGAGTTGCAGTGTATGTGCATGGAGCAGAGTGAAGACAGTGTGTTCCTAGAGCAGAGTGAAGACAGTGTCTTCTTAATGCAGAGTTGCGGTGTATGTGCATGGAGCAGAGTGAAGACAGTGTGTTCTTAATGCAGAGTGAAGACAGTGTGTTCCTAAATCAGAGTGAAGACAGTGTGTTCCTAGAGCAGAGTGAAGACAGTGTGTTCCTAGAGCAGAGTGAAGACATTATGTTCCTAACGCAGAGTGAAGACAGTGTGTTCCTAATGCAGAGTGAAGACAGTGTGTTCCTAAAACACAGTGACGACAGTGTGTTGCTAGAGATGATTGAAGACAGTGTGTTCCTAACGCAGAATTGCGGTGTATGTGCATGGAGCAGAGTGAAGACAGTGTGTTCCTAGAGCAGAGTGAAGACAGATTGTTCCTAATACAGAGTTAAGACAGTGTGTTCCTAACGCATAGTGAAGACAGTGTGTTCCTACCGCATAGTGAAGACAGTGTGTTCCTAACGTATAGTGAAGACAGTATGTTCCTAACGAATAGTGAAGACAGTGTGTTCCTAACACAGAGGTGCAGTGTATTTTCATGGAGCAGAGTGAAGACAGTGAGTTCCTAGAGCAAGTGAAGACAGTGTTCCTAATGCAGAGTGAAGACAGTGTGTTCCTAATGCAGAGTGAAGACAGTGTGTTCCTAATGCAGAGTGAAGACAGTGTCTTCCTAGAGGAGAGTGAATACAGTGTGTTCCTAACGCATAGTGAAGACAGTGTGTTCCTAATGCATAGTGAAGACAGTGTTCCTATAGCAGAGTGAAGACAGAGTGTTTCTAGAGCAGATGGACACAGTGTGTTCCTAATGCAGACTGAAGACAGTGTGTTCCTAGAGCAGAGAGAGACAGTATTCTCATAACACAGAGTTGTGGTGTACGTGCATGGAGCAGATTGAAGACAGGGTGATCCTAGAGCAGAGTGAAGACAGTATGTGCATAATGCAGAGTGAAGACAGTGTGTTCCTAGAGCAGAATGAAGACAGTGTGTTCCTAACGCAGAGTGAAGACAGTGTGTTCCTAACGGAGAGTTGCGGTGTATGTGCATGGAGCAGAGTGATGACAGTGTGTTCCTAGAGCAGAGTGAAGACAGTGTGTTCGTAATGCAGAGTGAAGACAATGAGTTCCTAGAGCAGAGTGAAGACAGTGTTCCTAAATCAGAGTGAAGACAGTGTGTTCCTACGGCAGAGTGAAGACAGTGTGTTCCTAATGCAGAGTGAAGAGAGTGTGTTCCTAGAGCAGAGTGAAGACAGTGTGTTCCTCGAGCAGAGTGAAGACAGTGTGTTCTTAGAGAAGAGTGAAGACAGTGTGTCCCTACCGCAGAGTTGTGGTGTACGTGCATTGAGCAGAGTGAAGCCAGTATGTTCCTAGAGCAGAGTGAAGACAGTTTGTTCCTAACGCAGAGTGAAGACACTGTGTTCCTGGAGTAGAATGAAGACAATGTGTTCCTAACGCGGAGTGAAGACAGTGCGTTCCTAATGCAGAGTTGCGAAGTATGTGCATGGAGCAGAGTGAAGACAGTGTGTTCCTAACGTTGAGTGAGGACAGTGTGTTCCTAACGCAGAGTGAAGACAGTATGTTCCTAATGCACAGTGAAGACAGTGTGTTCATAGAGCAGAGTAAAGACAGTGTGTTCCTAGAGCAGAGTGAAGACAGTGTGTTCCTAGAGCAGAGTGAAGACAGTGTGTTTCTAGAGCAGAGTGAAGACAGTGTGTTCCTACAGCAGAATGAAGACAGTTTGTTCCTAATGCAGAGTGAAGACAGTGTGTTCCTAACGCAGAGTTGCGGTGTATGTGCATGGAGCAGAGTGAAGACAGTGTGTTCCTCGAGCAGAGTGAAGACAGTGTGTTCCTAATGCAGAGTTAAGACAGTGTGTTCCTAACGCATAGTGAAGACAGTGTGTTCCTAAAGCAGAGTGAAGACAGTGTGTACCTAACGCAGAGTTGTGGTGTACGTGCATGGAGCAGAGCGAAGCCAGTGTGTTCCTAGAGCAGAGGAAGACAGTTTGTTCCTAACGCAGAGTGAAGACAGTGTGTTCCTGGAGCAGAATGAAGACAGTGTGTTCCTAACGCAGAGTGAAGACAGTGCGTTCCTAATGCAGAGTTGCGAAGTATGTGCATGGAGCAGAGTGAAGACAGTGTGTTCCTAGAGCAGAGTGAAGAAAGTGTGTTCGTAATGCAGAGTGAATACAGTGAGTTCCTAGAGCAGAGTGAAGACAGTGTTCCTAAATCAGAGTGAAGACAGTGTGTTCCTACGGCAGAGTGAAGACAGTGTGTGTTCCTAAGGCAAAGTGAAGACAGTGTGTTCCTACCGCAGATTGAAGACAGTGTGTTCCTAACGCAGAGTTGCAGTGTATGTGCATGGAGCAGAGTGAAGACAGTATGTTCATAGAGCAAAATAAAGACAGAGTGTTCCTAATGCAAAGTGAAGACAGTGTGTCCCTATAGCAGAGTGAAGACAGTGTGTTCCTAAGGCAGATTGAAGACAGTGTGTTCCTAGAGCACAGTGAAGACAGTGTGTTCCTAACGCAGAGTGAAGACAGTGTGTTTTTAAGGCAGAGTGAAGACAGTGTCTTCCTAGAGGAAAGTGAATACAGTGTGTTCCTAACGCAGAGTGAAGACAGTGTGTTCCTAACGCAGAGTTGCGGTGTATGTGCATGGAGCAGAGGGAAGACAGTGTGTTCCTAATGCAGAGTGAAGACAGTGTGTTCCTAAATCAGAGTGAAGACAGTGTGTTCCTAGAGCAGAGTGAAGACAGTGTGTTCCTAGAGCAGAGTGAAGACATTATGTTCCTAACGCAGAGTGAAGACAGTGTGTTCCTAATGCAGAGTGAAGACAGTGTGTTCCTAAATCACAGTGAAGACAGTGTGTTCCTAGAGATGATTGAAGACAGTGTGTTCCTAATGCAGAATTGCGGTTTATGTGCATGGAGCATAGTGAAGACAGTGTGTTCCTAGAGCAGAGTGAAGACAGATTGTTCCTAATGCAGAGTTAAGACAGTGTGTTCCTAATGCATAGTGAAGACAGTGTGTTCCTACCGCATAGTGAAGACAGTGTGTTCCTAACGTATAGTGAAGACAGTATGTTCCTAACGCATAGTGAAGACAGTGTGTTCCTAACACAGAGGTGCAGTGTATTTTCATGGAGCAGAGTGAAGACAGTGAGTTCCTAGAGCAAGTGAAGACAGTGTTCCTAATGCAGAGTGAAGACAGTGTGTTCCTAATGCAGAGTGAAGACAGTGTGTTCCTAATGCAGAGTGAAGACAGCGTCTTCCTAGAGGAGAGTGAATACAGTGTGTTCCTAACGCATAGTGAAGACAGTGTGTTCCTAATGCATAGTGAAGACAGTGTTCCTATAGCAGAATGAAGGCAGTGTGTTTCTAGAGCAGATGGACACAGTGTGTTCCTAATGCAGACTGAAGACAGTGTGTTCCTAGAGCAGAGAGAGACAGTGTTCTCGTAACACAGAGTTGAGGTGTACATGCATGGAGCAGATTGAAGACAGTGTGATCCTAGAGCAGAGTGAAGACAGTATGTGCATAATGCAGAGTGAAGACAGTGTGTTCCTAACGCAGAGTGAAGACAGTGTGTTCCTAACGCAGAGTTGCGGTGTATGTGCATGGAGCAGAGTGATGACAGTGTGTTCCTAGAGCAGAGTGAAGACAGTTTGTTCCTAACACAGAGTGAAGACAGTGTGTTCCTGGAGCAGAATGAAGACAGTGTGTTCCTAAGGCAGAGTGAAGACAGTGTGTTCCTAATGCAGAGTTGCGAAGTATGTGCATGAGGCAGAGTGAAGACAGTGTGTTCCTAGAGCAGAGTGAAGACAGTGTGTTCGTAATGCAGAGTGAAGACAGTGAGTTCCTAGAGCAGAGTGAAGACAGTGTTCCTAAATCAAAGTGAAGACAGTGTGTTCCTACAGCAGAGTGAAGACAGTGTGTTCCTAATGCAGAGTGAAGAGAGTGTGTTCCTAGAGCAGAGTGAAGACAGTGTGTTCCTCGAGCAGACTGAAGACAGTGTGTTCTTAGAGCAGAGTGAAGACAGTGTGTCCCTACCGCAGAGTTGTGGTGTACGTGCATGGAGCAGAGTGAAGCCAGTGTGTTCCTAGAGCAGAGTGAAGACTGTTTGTTCCTAACGCAGAGTGAAGACACTGTGTTCCTGGAGCAGAATGAAGACAGTGTTTTCCTAACGCGGAGTGAAGACAGTGCGTTCCTAATGCAGAGTTGCGAAGTATGTGCATGGAGCAGAGTGAAGACAGTGTGTTCCTAACGTTGAGTTAGGACAGTGTGTTCCTAACGCAGAGTGAAGACAGTATGTTCCTAATGCACAGTGAAGACAGTGTGTTCCTAGAGCAGAGTAAAGACAGTATGTTCCTAGAGCAGAGTGAAGACAGTGTGTTTCTAGAGCAGAGTGAAGACAGTGTGTTCCTAGAGCAGAGTGAAGACAGTGTGTTCCTAGAGCAGAATGAAGACAGTGTTTTCCTAATGCATAGTGAAGACAGTGTTGCTAATGCAGTGTGAAGACAGTGTGTTCCTACAGCAGAATGAAGACAGTTTGTTCCTAACGCAGAGTGAAGACAGTGTGTTCCTAACGCAGAGCTGAGTGAAGACAGTGTGTTCCTAATGCAGAGTGAAGACAGTGTGTTCCTAATGCAGAGTGAAGACAGTGTGTTCCTAAATCACAGTGAAGACAGTGTGTTCCTAGAGATGATTGAAGACAGTGTGTTCCTAACGCAGAATTGCGGTGTATGTGCATGGAGCAGAGTGAAGAGAGTGTGTTCCTAGAGCAGAGTGAAGACAGATTTTTCCTAATGCAGAGTTAAGACAGTGTGTTCCTAACGCATAGTGAAGACAGTGTGTTCGTACCGCATAGTGAAGACAGTGTGTTCCTAACGTATAGTGAAGACAGTATGTTCCTAACGCATAGTGAAGACAGTGTGTTCCTAACGCATAGTGAAGACAGTGTGTTCCTAATTCATAGTGAAGACAGTGTCTTCCTATAGCAGAGTGAAGACAGTGTGTTTCTAGAGCAGATGGAGACAGTGTGTTCCTAATGCAGACTGAAGAGAGTGTGTTCCTAGAGCAGAGTGAAGACACTGTGTTCGTAATGCAGAGTTGCGGTGTACCTGCATGGAGCAGATTGAAGACAGTATGTTCCTAGAGCAGAGTGAAGACAGCATGTTCCTTCAGCAGAGTGAAGACAGTGTGTTCCTAGGATAGAATGAGGACAATGTGTTCCTAATGCACAGTGAAGACCGTGTGTTCCTATGCAGAGTGAAACAGTGTGTTCCTAATGCAGAGTGAAGAAAGTGTCTTCCTAGAGCAGAGTGAAAACAGTGTGTTCCTAACGCAGAGTTGCGGTGTATGTGCATGGAGCACAGTGAAGACAGTGTTTTCCTAGAGCAGAGTGAAGACAGTGTGTTCCTAACGGATAGTGAAGACAGTGTGTTCTTAATGCAGCGTGAAGACAGTGTCTTCCTAGAGCAGAGTGAAGACAGTGTGTTCCTAACGTATAGTGAAGACAGTGTTCCTAATGCAGAGTGAAGGCATTGTGTTCCTAATGCAGAGTGAAGATAGTTTGTTCCTACAACAGAATGAAGACAGTTTGTTCCTAACGCAGAGTGAAGACAGTGTGTTCCTAATGTAGAGTTGCGGTGTATGTGCATGGAGCAGAGTAAAGACAGTGTGTTCCTAGAGCTGAGTGAAGACAGTGTGTTCCTAATATAGAGTGAAGACAGTGTGTTCCTAAATCAGAGTGAAGACAGTGTGTTCCTAGAGCAGAGTGAAGACAGTGTGTTCCTAGAGCAGAGTGAAGACATTATGTTCCTAACGCAGAGTGAAGACAGTGTGTTCCTAGAGCAGAGTGAAGACAGTGTGTTCCTAATGCAGAGTGAAGACAGTGTGTTCCTAAATCACAGTGAAGACAGTGTGTTCCTAGAGATGATTGAAGACAGTGTGTTCCTAACGCAGAATTGCGGTGTATGTGCATGGAGCAGAGTGAAGACAGTGTGTTCCTAGAGCAGAGTGAAGACAGATTGTTCCTAATGCAGAGTTAAGACAGTGTGTTCCTATAGCATAGTGAAGACAGTGTGTTCCTACCGCATAGTGAAGACAGTGTGTTCCTAACGTATAGTGAAGACAGTATGTTCCTAACGTATAGTGAAGACAGTGTGTTCCTAACACAGAGGTGCAGTGTATGTGCATGGAGCAGAGTGAAGACAGTGAGTTCCTAGAGCAAGTGAAGACAGTGTTCCTAATGCAGAGTGAAGACAGTGTGTTCCTAATGCAGAGTGAAGACAGTGTGTTCCTAGAGCAGAGTGAAGACAGTGTGTTCCTAGAGCAGTAATGAAGACAGTGTGTTCCTAACGCATAGAGAAGACAGTGTGTTCCTAACGCAGAATTGCGGTGTATGTGCATGGAGCAGAGTGACGACAGTGTGTTCCTAGAGCAGGTGAAGACAGTGTAGTCCTAATGCACAGTGAATACAGTGTGTTCCTACAGCAGATTGAAGACAGTGTGTTCCTAACAAAGAGTTGCTGTGTATGTGCATGCAGCAGAGTTTAGACAGTGTGTTCCTAATGCAGAGTGAATACCATGTGTTCCTAGAGCAGAGTGAAGACATTATGTTCCTAACGCAGAGTGAAGACAATGTGTTCCTAGAGCAGAGTGAAGACAGGGTGTTCCTAATGCAGAGTGAAGACAGTGTGTTCCTAAATCAGAGTGAAGACAGTGTGTTCCTAGAGCAGAGTGAAGACAGTGTGTTCCTAACGCAGAGTTGCGGTGTATGTGCATGGAACAGAGTGAAGACTGTGTTCCTAATGCAGAGTTAAGACAGTGCGTTCCTAACGCATAGTGAAGACAGTGTGTTCCTACCGCATAGTTAAGACAGTGTGTTCCTAACGTATAGTGAAAACAGTATGTTCCTAACGCATAGTGAAGACAGTGTGTTCCTAACACAGAGTTGCAGTGTATGTGCATGGAGCAGAGTGAAGAAAGTGAGTTCCTAGAGCAAGTGAAGACAGTGTTCCTAACGCATAGTGAAGACAGTGTGTTCCTAACGCAGAGTTGCGGTGTATGTACATGGAGCACAGTGAAGACAGTGTTTTCCTAGAGCAGAGTGAAGACAGTTTGTTCCTAATGCATAGTGAAGACAGTGTGTTCCTAATGCAGAGTGAAAACAGTGTGTTACTAGAGCAGAGTGAAGACAGTGTCTTCCTAATGCAGAGTTGCGGTATATGTGCATGGAGCAGAGTGAAGACAGTGTGTTCCTAGAGCAGAGTGAAGATATTATGTTCCTAACGCAGACTGAAGACAGTGTGTTCCTAGAGCAGAATGAAGACAGTGTGTTCCTAACGCATAGTGAAGACAGTGTGTTCCTACCGCATAGTGAAGACAGTGTGTTGCTAACGCATAGTGAAGACAGTATGTTCCTAACCCATAGTGAAGACAGTGTGTTCCTAACGCAGAGTTGCGGGGTATGTGCATGGAGCAGAGTGAAGACAGTATGTTCCTAATGCATAGTGAAGAGAGAGTGTTCCTAACGCAGAGTTACGGTGTATGTGCATTTAGCAGAGTAAAGACAATGTGTTTTTAATTCAGCGTGAGGGCAGTGTGTTCCTAAGTCAGAGTGAAGACAGTGTCTTCCTAGAGCAGAGTGAAGACAGTGTGTTCCTAACGCATAGTGAAGACAGTGTGTTCCTAAGCACAGTGAAGACAGTGTGTCCCTAACGCAGAGTTGTGGTGTACGTGCATGGTGCAGAGCGAGGCCGGTGTGTTCCTAGAGCAGAGTGAAGACTGTTTCTTCCTAAGGCAGAGTGAAGACTGTGTGTTCCTGGAGCAGAATGAAGACAGTGTGTTCCTAATGCAGAGTTAAGACAGTGTGTTCCTAATGCAGAGTGAAAACAGTGTGTTCCTAGAGCAGAGTGAAGACAGTGTCTTCCTAATGCAGAGTTGCGGTATATGTGCATGGAGCAGAGTGAAGACAGTGTGTTCCTAGAGCAGAGTGAAGACATTATGTTCCTAACGCAGAATGAAGACAGTGTGTTCCTAGAGCAGAATGAAGACAGTGTGTTCCTAACGCATAGTGAAGACAGTGTGTTCCTACCGCATAGTGAAGACAGTGTGTTGCTAACGCATAGTGAAGACAGTATGTTCCTAACCCATAGTGAAGACAGTGTGTTCCTAACGCAGAGTTGCGGGGTATGTGCATGGAGCAGAGTGAAGACAGTGTGTGCCTAGAGCAGAGTGAAGACAGTATGTTCCTAATGCATAGTGAAGAGAGAGTGTTCCTAACGCAGAGTTACGGTGTATGTGCATTTAGCAGAGTAAAGACAATGTGTTTTTAATTCAGCGTGAGGGCAGTGTGTTCCTAAGTCAGAGTGAAGACAGTGTCTTCCTAGAGCAGAGTGAAGACAGTGTGTTCCTAAGCAGAGTGAAGACAGTGTGTCCCTAACGCAGAGTTGTGGTGTACGTGCATGGAGCAGAGCGAGGCCGGTGTGTTCCTAGAGCAGAGTGAAGACTGTTTGTTCCTAACGCAGAGTGAAGACTGTGTGTTCCTGGAGCAGAATGAAGACAGTGTGTTCCTAACGCAGAGTGAAGACAGTGCGTTCCTAATGCAGAGTTGCGAAGTATGTGCATGGAGCAGATTGAAGACAGTGTGTTCCTACGGCAGAGTGAAGAGAGTGTGTTCCTAACGCAGAGTTGCAGTGTATGTGCATGGAGCAGAGTGAAGACAGTATGTTCATAGAGCAAAATAAAGACAGAGTGTTCCTAATGCAGAGTGAAGACAGTGTGTTCCTATAGCAGAGTGAAGACAGTGTGTTCCTAAGGCAGATTGAAGACAGTGTGTTCCTAGAGCGCTGTGAAGACAGTGTGTTCCTAAGGCAGAGTTGCGGTGTATGTGCATGGAGGAGAGTAACGACAGTGTGTTCCTAGAGCAGAGTGAAGACAGTGTGTTCCTAATGCAGAGTGAAGACAGTGTGTTTTTAAGGCAGAGTGAAGACAGTGTCTTCCTAACGCAGAGTTGCGGTGTATGTGCATGGAGCAGAGTGAAGACAGTCTGTTCCTAATGCAGAGTGAACAGTGTGTTCCTAAATCAGAGTGAAGACAGTGTGTTCCTAGAGCTGAGTGAAGACAGTGTGTTCCTAGAGCAGAGTGAAGACAGTGTGTTCCTAGAGCTGAGTGAAGACAGTGTGTTCCTAATGCAGAGTGAAGACAGTGTGTTCCTAATGCAGAGTGAAGACAGTGTGTTCCTAAATCACAGTGAAGACAGTGTGTTCCTAGAGATGATTGAAGACAGTGTGTTCCTAACGCAGAATTGCGGTGTATGTGCATGGAGCAGAGTGAAGAGAGTGTGTTCCTAGAGCAGAGTGAAGACAGATTTTTCCTAATGCAGAGTTAAGACAGTGTGTTCCTAACGCATAGTGAAGACAGTGTGTTCGTACCGCATAGTGAAGACAGTGTGTTCCTAACGTATAGTGAAGACAGTATGTTCCTAACGCATAGTGAAGACAGTGTGTTCCTAACGCATAGTGAAGACAGTGTGTTCCTAATTCATAGTGAAGACAGTGTCTTCCTATAGCAGAGTGAAGACAGTGTGTTTCTAGAGCAGATGGAGACAGTGTGTTCCTAATGCAGACTGAAGAGAGTGTGTTCCTAGAGCAGAGTGAAGACACTGTGTTCGTAATGCAGAGTTGCGGTGTACCTGCATGGAGCAGATTGAAGACAGTATGTTCCTAGAGCAGAGTGAAGACAGCATGTTCATAATGCAGAGTGAAGACAGTGTGTTCCTAGAGCAGAATGAAGACAGGGTGTTCCTAATGCAGAGTGAAGACAGTGCGTTCCTAACGCAGAGTTGCGATGTACGTGCATGGAGCATATTGAAGACAGTGTGTTCCTAGAGCAGAGTGAAAACAGTATGTTCCTTCAGCAGAGTGAAGACAGTGTGTTCCTAGGGTAGAATGAGGACAATGTGTTCCTAATGCACAGTGAAGACCGTGTGTTCCTATGCAGAGTGAAACAGTGTGTTCCTAATGCAGAGTGAAGACAGTGTCTTCCTAGAGCAGAGTGAAAACAGTGTGTTCCTAACGCAGAGTTGCGGTGTATGTGCATGGAGCACAGTGAAGACAGTGTTTTCCTAGAGCAGAGTGAAGACAGTGTGTTCCTAACGGATAGTGAAGACAGTGTGTTCTTAATGCAGCGTGAAGACAGTGTCTTCCTAGAGCAGAGTGAAGACAGTGTGTTCCTAACGTATAGTGAAGACAGTGTTCCTAATGCAGAGTGAAGGCATTGTGTTCCTAATGCAGAGTGAAGATAGTGTGTTCCTACAACAGAATGAAGACAGTTTGTTCCTAACGCAGAGTGAAGACAGTGTGTTCCTAATGTAGAGTTGCGGTGTATGTGCATGGAGCAGAGTAAAGACAGTGTGTTCCTAGAGCTGAGTGAAGACAGTGTGTTCCTAATATAGAGTGAAGACAGTGTGTTCCTAAATCAGAGTGAAGACAGTGTGTTCCTAGAGCAGAGTGAAGACAGTGTGTTCCTAGAACAGAGTGAAGACATTATGTTCCTAACGCAGAGTGAAGACAGTGTGTTCCTAGAGCAGAGTGAAGACAGTGTGTTCCTAATGCAGAGTGAAGACAGTGTGTTCCTAAATCACAGTGAAGACAGTGTGTTCCTAGAGATGATTGAAGACAGTGTGTTCCTAACGCAGAATTGCGGTGTATGTGCATGGAGCAGAGTGAAGACAGTGTGTTCCTAGAGCAGAGTGAAGACAGATTGTTCCTAATGCAGAGTTAAGACAGTGTGTTCCTATAGCATAGTGAAGACAGTGTGTTCCTACCGCATAGTGAAGACAGTGTGTTCCTAACGTATAGTGAAGACAGTATGTTCCTAACGTATAGTGAAGACAGTGTGTTCCTAACACAGAGGTGCAGTGTATGTGCATGGAGCAGAGTGAAGACAGTGAGTTCCTAGAGCAAGTGAAGACAGTGTTCCTAATGCAGAGTGAAGACAGTGTGTTCCTAATGCAGAGTGAAGACAGTGTGTTCCTAGAGCAGAGTGAAGACAGTGTGTTCCTAGAGCAGTAATGAAGACAGTGTGTTCCTAACGCATAGAGAAGACAGTGTGTTCCTAACGCAGAATTGCGGTGTATGTGCATGGAGCAGAGTGACGACAGTGTGTTCCTAGAGCAGGTGAAGACAGTGTAGTCCTAATGCACAGTGAATACAGTGTGTTCCTACAGCAGATTGAAGACAGTGTGTTCCTAACAAAGAGTTGCTGTGTATGTGCATGCAGCAGAGTTTAGACAGTGTGTTCCTAATGCAGAGTGAATACCATGTGTTCCTAGAGCAGAGTGAAGACATTATGTTCCTAACGCAGAGTGAAGACAATGTGTTCCTAGAGCAGAGTGAAGACAGGGTGTTCCTAATGCAGAGTGAAGACAGTGTGTTCCTAAATCAGAGTGAAGACAGTGTGTTCCTAGAGCAGAGTGAAGACAGTGTGTTCCTAACGCAGAGTTGCGGTGTATGTGCATGGAGCAGAGTGAAGACTGTGTTCCTAATGCAGAGTTAAAACAGTGCGTTCCTAACGCATAGTGAAGACAGTGTGTTCCTACCGCATAGTTAAGACAGTGTGTTCCTAACGTATAGTGAAAACAGTATGTTCCTAACGCATAGTGAAGACAGTGTGTTCCTAACACAGAGTTGCAGTGTATGTGCATGGAGCAGAGTGAAGAAAGTGAGTTCCTAGAGCAAGTGAAGACAGTGTTCCTAACGCATAGTGAAGACAGTGTGTTCCTAACGCAGAGTTGCGGTGTATGTACATGGAGCACAGTGAAGACAGTGTTTTCCTAGAGCAGAGTGAAGACAGTTTGTTCCTAATGCATAGTGAAGACAGTGTGTTCCTAATGCAGCGTGAGGACAGTGTGTTCCTATGGCAGGGTGAAGGCAGTGTCTTCCTAGAGCAGAGTGAAGACAGTGTGTTCCGAACGCATAGTGAAAACAGTGTGTTCCTAAAGCATAGTGAAGACAGTTTCTTCCTAGAGCAGAGTGAAAACAGTGTGTTCCTAACGCATACTGAAGACAGTGTGTTCCTAAGGCAGAGTGAAAACAGTGTGTTCCTAATGCAGAGTGAAGACAGTGTGTTCCTACAGCAGAATGAAGACATTTTGTTCCTAACGCAGAGTGAATACAGTGTGTTCCTAACGCAGAGTTGCGGTGTATGTGCATGGAGCAGAGTGAAGACAGTGTGTTCCTAGAGCAGAGTGAAGACAGTGTGTTTCTAATGCAGAGTTAAGACAGTGTCTTCCTAATGCAGAGTGAAAACAGTGTGTTCCTAGAGCAGAGTGAAGACAGTGTGTTCCTAATGTAGAGTTGCGGTGTATATGCATGGAGCAGAGTGAAGAAAGTGTGTTCCTAGAGCAGAGTGAAGACATTATTTTCCTAACGAAGACTAAAGACAGTGTGTTCATTCAGCGGAATGAAGACAGTGTGTTCCTAACGCATAGTGAAGACAGTGTGTTCCTACCGCATAGTGAAGAGAGTGTGTTCCTAACGCATAGTGAAGACAGTATGTTCCTAACGCATAGTGAAGACAGTGTGTTCCTAACGCAGAGTTGCGAGGTATGTGCATGGAGCAGAGTGAAGACAGTGTGTGCCTAGAGCAGAGTAAAGACAGTATCTTCCTAATGCATAGTGAACACAGTGTGTTCCTAACGCAGAGTTACGGTGTATGTGCATAGAGCAGAGTAAAGACAATGTGTTTTTAATTCAGCTTGAGGACAGTGTGTTCCTAAGGCAGAGTGAAGACAGTGTCTTCCTAGAGCAGAGTGAAGACAGTGTGTTCCTAACGCATAGTGAAGACAGTGTGTTCCTAATGCATAGTGAAGACAGTGTGTTCCTAGAGCAGAAGAAGACAGTGTGTCCCTAGCGCAGAGTTGTGGTGTATGTGCATGGGGCAGAGTGAAGACAGCGTGTTCCTAGAGCAGAGTCAAGACAGTTTGTTCCTAACGCAGAGTGAAGACAGTGTGTTCCTGGAGCAGAATGAAGACAGTGTGTTCCTAACGCAGAGTGAAGACAGTGTGTTCGTAATGCAGAGTGAAGACAGTGAGTTTTTAGAGCAGAGTGAAGACAGTGTTCCTAAATCAGAGTGAACAGTGTGTTCCTACGGCAGAGTGAAGACAGTGTGTTCCTAAAGCAGAGTGAAAACAGTGTGTTCCTAATGCAGAGTGAAGACAGTGTGTTCCTAGAGCAGAATGAAGACAGTGTTTTCCTAATGCAGAGTGAAGACCGTGTGTTCTAATGCAGAGTGAAGACAGTGTGTTCCTCGAGCAGAGTGAAGACAGTGTGTTCCTAACGCAGAGTTGCAGTGTATGTGCATGGAGCAGAGTGAAGACAGTGTGTTCATAGAGCAAAATAAAGACAGAGTGTTCCTAAAGCAAAGTGAAGACAGTGTGTTCCTAAATCATAGTGAAGACAGTGTCTTCCTATAGCAGAGTGAAGACAGTGTGTTTCCAGAGCAGATGGAGACAGTGTGTTCCTAATGCAGACTGAAGACAGTGTGTTCCTAGAGCAGAGTGAAGACAGTGTGTTCCTAACGCAGAGTTGCGGTGTACGTGCATGGAGCAGATTGAAGACAGTGTGTTCCTAGAGCAGAGTGAAGACAGTATGTTCATAATGCAGACTGAAGACAGTGTGTTCCTAGAGCAGAATGAAGAAAGGGGGTTCCTAATGCAGAGTGAAGACAGTGCGTTACTAACGCAGAGTTGCGGTGTACGTGCATGAAGCAGATTGAAGACAGTGTGTTCCTAGAGCAGAGTGAAAACAGTATGTTCCTTCAGCAGAGTGAAGACAGTGTGTTCCTAGAGCAGAATGAAGACACTGTGTTCCTAATGCACAGTGAAGACCGCGTGTTCCTATGCAGAGTGAAGACAGTGTGTTCCTAATGCAGAGTGAAGACAGTGTCTTCCTAGAGCAGAGTGAAGTCAGTGTGTTCCTAACGTATAGTGAAGACAGTGTTTTCCTAGAGCAGAGTGAAGACAGTGTGTTCCTAACGGATAGTGAAGACAGTGTGTTCCTAATGCAACGTGAAGACAGTGTCTTCCTAGAGCAGAGTGAAGACAGTGTGTTCCTACGGCAGAGTGAAGACAGTGTCTTCCTAAGGCAGAGTGAAGAGAGTGTGTTCCTAGAGCAGATTGAAGACAGTGTGTTCCTAGAGCAGAAAGAAGACAGTGTTTTCCTAATGCAGAGTGAAGACCGTGTGTTCCTAATGCAGAGTGAAGACAGTGTGTTCCTCGAGCAGAGTGAAGACAGTGTGTTCCTAAGGCAGATTGAAGACAGTGTGCTCCTAGAGCACAGTGAAGACAGTGTGTTCCTAACGCAGAGTTGCCGTGTATGTGCGTGGAGGAGAGTGAAGACACTGTGTTCCTAGAGCAGAGTGAAGACAGTGTGTTCCTAATGCAGAGTGAAGACAGTGTCTTCCTAGAGGAGAGTGAATACAGTGTGGTCCTAACGCAAAGTGAAGACAGTGTGTTCCTAAATCAAGTGAAGACAATGTCTTCCTATAGCAGAGTGAAGACAGTGTGTTTCTAGAGCAGATGGAGACAGTGTGTTCCTAATGCAGACTGAAGACAGTGTGTTCCTAGAGCAGAGTGAAGACAGTGTGTTCCTATCGCAGAGTTGCGGTGTACGTGTATGGAGCAGATTGAAGACAGTGTGTTCCTAGAGCAGAGTGAAGACAGTATGTTCATAATGCAGAGTGAAGACAGTGTGTTCCTAGAGCAGAATGAAGACACTGTGTTCCTAATGCACAGTGAAGACCGTGTGTTCCTATGCAGAGTGAAGACAGTGTGTTCCTAATGCAGAGTGAAGACAGTGTCTTCCTAGAGCAGAGTGAAGTCAGTGTGTTCCTATCGTATAGTGAAGACAGTGTTTTCTTAGTGCAGAGTGAAGACAGTGTGTTCCTAACGGATAGTGAAGACAGTGTGTTCCTAATGCAACGTGAAGACAGTGTCTTCCTAGAGCAGAGTGAAGACAGTGTGTTCCTACGGCAGAGTGAAGACAGTGTGTTCCTAAGGCAGAATGAAGAGAGTGTGTTCCTAGAGCAGAGTGAAGACAGTGTGTTCCTAGAGCAGAATGAAGACAGTGTTTTCCTAATGCAGAGTGAAGACCGTGTGTTCCTAATGCAGAGTGAAGACAGTGTGTTCCTCGAGCAGAGTGAAGACAGTGTGTTCCTAACACACAGTTGCAGTGTATGTGCATGGAGCAGAGTGAAGACAGTGTGTTCATAGAACAAAATAAAGACAGAGTGTTCCTAATGCAGAGTGAAGACAGTGTGTTCCTATAGCAGAGTGAAGACAGTGTGTTCCTATAGCAGAGTGAAGACAGTGTGTTCCTAAGGCAGATTGAAGACAGTGTGTTCCTAGAGCAGAGTGAAGACAGTGTGTTTCTAACGCAGAGTTGCGGTGTATGTGCATGGAGGAGAGTAACGACAGTGTGTTCCTAGAGCAGAGTGAAGACAGTGTGTTCCTAAGCAGAGTGAAGACAGTGTGTCCCTAACGCAGAGTTGTGGTGTACGTGCATGGTGCAGAGCAAGGCCGGTGTGTTCCTAGAGCAGAGTGAAGACTGTTTGTTCCTAACGCAGAGTGAAGACTGTGTGTTCCTGGAGCAGAATGAAGACAGTGTGTTCCTAATGCAGAGTTAAGACAGTGTGTTCCTAATGCAGAGTGAAAACAGTGTGTTCCTAGAGCAGAGTGAAGACAGTGTCTTCCTAATGCAGAGTTGCGGTATATGTGCATGGAGCAGAGTGAAGACAGTGTGTTCCTAGAGCAGAGTGAAGACATTATGTTCCTAACGCAGACTGAAGACAGTGTGTTCCTAGAGCAGAATGAAGACAGTGTGTTCCTAACGCATAGTGAAGACAGTGGTTCCTACCGCATAGTGAAGACAGTGTGTTGCTAACGCATAGTGAAGACAGTATGTTCCTAACCCATAGTGAAGACATTGTGTTCCTAACGCAGAGTTGCGGGGTATGTGCATGGAGCAGAGTGAAGACAGTGTGTGCCTAGAGCAGAGTGAAGACAGTATGTTCCTAATGCATAGTGAAGAGAGAGTGTTCCTAACGCAGAGTTAAGGTGTATGTGCATTTAGCAGAGTAAAGACAATGTGTTTTTAATTCAGCGTGAGGGCAGTGTGTTCCTAAGTCAGAGTGAAGACAGTGTCTTCCTAGAGCAGAGTGAAGACAGTGTGTTCCTAACGCATAGTGAAGACAGTGTGTTCCTAAGCAGAGTGAAGACAGTGTGTCCCTTACGCTGAGTTGTGGTGTACGTGCATGGAGCAGAGCGAGGCCGGTGTGTTCCTAGAGCAGAGTGAAGACTGTTTGTTCCTAACGCAGAGTGAAGACTGTGTGTTCCTGGAGCAGAATGAAGACAGTGTGTTCCTAACGCAGAGTGAAGACAGTGCGTTCCTAATGCAGAGTTGCGAAGTATGTGCATGGAGCAGATTGAAGACAGTGTGTTCCTAGAGCAGAGTGAAGAAAGTGTGTTCGTAATGCAGAGTGAAGACAGTGAGTTCCTAGAGCAGAGTGAAGACAGTGTTCCTAAATCAGAGTGAAGACAGTGTGTTCCTACGGCAGAGTGAAGAGAGTGTGTTCCTAACGCAGAGTTGCAGTGTATGTGCATGGAGCAGAGTGAAGACAGTATGTTCATAGAGCAAAATAAAGACAGAGTGTTCCTAATGCAGAGTGAAGACAGTGTGTTCCTATAGCAGAGTGAAGACAGTTTGTTCCTAAGGCAGATTGAAGACAGTGTGTTCCTAGAGCACTGTGAAGACAGTGTGTTCCTAACGCAGAGTTGTGGTGTATGTGCATGGAGGAGAGTAACGACAGTGTGTTCCTAGAGCAGAGTGAAGACAGTGTGTTCCTAATGCAGAGTGAAGACAGTGTGTTTTTAAGGCAGAGTGAAGACAGTGTCTTCCTAGAGGAAAGTGAATACAGTGTGATCCTAACGCAGAGTGAAGACAGTGTGTTCCCAACGCAGAGTTGCGGTGTATGTGCATGGAGCAGAGTGAAGACAATCTGTTCCTAATGCAGAGTGAACAGTGTGTTCCTAAATCAGATTGCAGTCATTGTGTTCCTAGAGCTGAGTGAAGACAGTGTGTTCCTAGAGCAGAGTGAAGACAGTGTGTTCCTAGAGCTGAGTGAAGACAGTGTGTTCCTAATGCAGAGTGAAGACAGTGTGTTCCTAATGCAGAGTGAAGACAGTGTGTTCCTAAATCACAGTGAAGACAGTGTGTTCCTAGAGATGATTGAAGACAGTGTGTTCCTAACGCAGAATTGCGGTGTATGTGCATGGAGCAGAGTGAAGAGAGTGTGTTCCTAGAGCAGAGTGAAGACAGATTTTTCCTAATGCAGAGTTAAGACAGTGTGTTCCTAACGCATAGTGAAGACAGTGTGTTCGTACCGCATAGTGAAGACAGTGTGTTCCTAACGTATAGTGAAGACAGTATGTTCCTAACGCATAGTGAAGACAGTGTGTTCCTAACGCATAGTGAAGACAGTGTGTTCCTAATTCATAGTGAAGACAGTGTCTTCCTATAGCAGAGTGAAGACAGTGTGTTTCTAGAGCAGATGGAGACAGTGTGTTCCTAATGCAGACTGAAGAGAGTGTGTTCCTAGAGCAGAGTGAAGACACTGTGTTCGTAATGCAGAGTTGCGGTGTACCTGCATGGAGCAGATTGAAGACAGTATGTTCCTAGAGCAGAGTGAAGACAGCATGTTCATAATGCAGAGTGAAGACAGTGTGTTCCTAGAGCAGAATGAAGACAGGGTGTTCCTAATGCAGAGTGAAGACAGTGCGTTCCTAACGCAGAGTTGCGATGTACGTGCATGGAGCATATTGAAGACAGTGTGTTCCTAGAGCAGAGTGAAAACAGTATGTTCCTTCAGCAGAGTGAAGACAGTGTGTTCCTAGGGTAGAATGAGGACAATGTGTTCCTAATGCACAGTGAAGACCGTGTGTTCCTATGCAGAGTGAAACAGTGTGTTCCTAATGCAGAGTGAAGACAGTGTCTTCCTAGAGCAGAGTGAAAACAGTGTGTTCCTAACGCAGAGTTGCGGTGTATGTGCATGGAGCACAGTGAAGACAGTGTTTTCCTAGAGCAGAGTGAAGACAGTGTGTTCCTAACGGATAGTGAAGACAGTGTGTTCTTAATGCAGCGTGAAGACAGTGTCTTCCTAGAGCAGAGTGAAGACAGTGTGTTCCTAACGTATAGTGAAGACAGTGTTCCTAATGCAGAGTGAAGGCATTGTGTTCCTAATGCAGAGTGAAGATAGTGTGTTCCTACAACAGAATGAAGACAGTTTGTTCCTAACGCAGAGTGAAGACAGTGTGTTCCTAACGTAGAGTTGCGGTGTATGTGCATGGAGCAGAGTAAAGACAGTGTGTTCCTAGAGCTGAGTGAAGACAGTGTGTTCCTAATATAGAGTGAAGACAGTGTGTTCCTAAATCAGAGTGAAGACAGTGTGTTCCTAGAGCAGAGTGAAGACAGTGTGTTCCTAGAGCAGAGTGAAGACATTATGTTCCTAACGCAGAGTGAAGACAGTGTGTTCCTAGAGCAGAGTGAAGACAGTGTGTTCCTAATGCAGAGTGAAGACAGTGTGTTCCTAAATCACAGTGAAGACAGTGTGTTCCTAGAGATGATTGAAGACAGTGTGTTCCTAACGCAGAATTGCGGTGTATGTGCATGGAGCAGAGTGAAGACAGTGTGTTCCTAGAGCAGAGTGAAGACAGATTGTTCCTAATGCAGAGTTAAGACAGTGTGTTCCTATAGCATAGTGAAGACAGTGTGTTCCTACCGCATAGTGAAGACAGTGTGTTCCTAACGTATAGTGAAGACAGTATGTTCCTAACGCATAGTAAAGACAGTGTGTTCCTAACACAGAGTTGCAGTGTATGTGCATGGAGCAGAGTGAAGAAAGTGAGTTCCTAGAGCAAGTGAAGACAGTTTTCCTAACGCATAGTAAAGACAGTGTGTTCCTAACGCAGAGTTGCGGTGTATGTGCATGGAGCACAGTGAAGACAGTGTTTTCCTAGAGCAGAGTGAAGACAGTTTGTTCCTAATGCATAGTGAAGACAGTGTGTTCCTAAAGCAGCGTGAGGACAGTGTGTTCCTATGGCAGGGTGAAGGCAGTGTCTTCCTAGAGCAGAGTGAAGACAGTGTGTTCCGAACGCATGGTGAAGACAGTGTGTTCCTAAAGCATAGTGAAGACAGTTTCTTCCTAGAGCAGAGTGAAAACAGTGTGTTCCTAATGCATACTGAAGACAGTGTGTTCCTAAGGCAGAGTGAAAACTGTGTGTTCCTAATGCAGAGTGAAGACAGTGTGTTCCTACAGCAGAATGAAGACATTTTGTTCCTAACGCAGAGTGAAGACAGTGTGTTCCTAACGCAGAGTTGCGGTGTATGTGCATGGAGCAGAGTGAAGACAGTGTGTTCCTAGAGCAGAGTGAAGACAGTGTGTTTCTAATGCAGAGTTAAGACAGTGTGTTCCTAATGCAGAGTGAAAACAGTGTGTTCCTAGAGCAGAGTGAAGACAGTGTGTTCCTAATGCAGAGTTGCGGTGTATATGCATGGAGCAGAGTGAAGAAAGTGTGTTCCTAGAGCAGAGTGAAGACATTATTTTCCTAACGAAGACTAAAGACAGTGTGTTCATTCAGCGGAATGAAGACAGTGTGTTCCTAACGCATAGTGAAGACAGTGTGTTCCTACCGCATAGTGAAGAGAGTGTGTTCCTAACGCATAGTGAAGACAGTATGTTCCTAACGCATAGTGAAGACAGTGTGTTCCTAACGCAGAGTTGCGAGGTATGTGCATGGAGCAGAGTGAAGACAGTGTGTGCCTAGAGCAGAGTAAAGACAGTATGTTCCTAATGCATAGTGAACACAGTGTGTTCCTAACGCAGAGTTACGGTGTATGTGCATAGAGCAGAGTAAAGACAATGTGTTTTTAATTCAGCGTGAGGACAGTGTGTTCCTAAGGCAGAGTGAAGACAGTGTCTTCCTAGAGCAGAGTGAAGACAGTGTGTTCCTAACGCATAGTGAAGACAGTGTGTTCCTAATGTATAGTGAAGACAGTGTGTTCCTAGAGCAGAGGAAGACAGTGTGTCCCTAGCGCAGAGTTGTTGTGTATGTGCATGGGGCAGAGTGAAGACAGCGTATTCCTAGAGCAGAGTCAAGACAGTTTGTTCCTAACGCAGTGTGAAGACAGTGTGTTCCTGGAGCAGAATGAAGACAGTGTGTTCCTAACGCAGAGTGAAGACAGTGCGTTCCTAATGCAGAGTTGCGAAGTATGTGCATGGAGCAGAGTGAAGACAGTGTGTTCCTAGAGCAGAGTGAAGACAGTGTGTTCGTAATGCAGAGTGAAGACAGTGAGTTTTTAGAGCAGAGTGAAGACAGTGTTCCTAAATCAGAGTGAACAGTGTGTTCCTACGGCAGAGTGAAGACAGTGTGTTCCTAAGGCAGAGTGAAAACAGTGTGTTCCTAATGCAGAGTGAAGACAGTGTGTTCCTAGAGCAGAATGAAGACAGTGTTTTCCTAATGCAGAGTGAAGACCGTGTGTTCTAATGCAGAGTGAAGACAGTGTGTTCCTCGAGCAGAGTGAAGACAGTGTGTTCCTAACGCAGAGTTGCAGTGTATGTGCATGGAGCAGAGTGAAGACAGTGTGTTCATAGAGCAAAATAAAGACAGAGTGTTCCTAAAGCAAAGTGAAGACAGTGTGTTCCTAAATCATAGTGAAGACAGTGTCTTCCTATAGCAGAGTGAAGACAGTGTGTTTCCAGAGCAGATGGAGACAGTGTGTTCCTAATGCAGACTGAAGACAGTGTGTTCCTAGAGCAGAGTGAAGACAGTGTGTTCCTAAAGCAGAGTTGCGGTGTACGTGCATGGAGCAGATTGAAGACAGTGTGTTCCTAGAGCAGAGTGAAGACAGTATGTTCATAATGCAGACTGAAGACAGTGTGTTCCTAGAGCAGAATGAAGAAAGGGGGTTCCTAATGCAGAGTGAAGACAGTGCGTTACTAACGCAGAGTTGCGGTTACGTGCATGAAGCAGATTGAAGACAGTGTGTTCCTAGAGCAGAGTGAAAACAGTATGTTCCTTCAGCAGAGTGAAGACAGTGTGTTCCTAGAGCAGAATGAAGACACTGTGTTCCTAATGCACAGTGAAGACCGCGTGTTCCTATGCAGAGTGAAGACAGTGTGTTCCTAATGCAGAGTGAAGACAGTGTCTTCCTAGAGCAGAGTGAAGTCAGTGTGTTCCTAACGTATAGTGAAGACAGTGTTTTCCTAGAGCAGAGTGAAGACAGTGTGTTCCTAACGGATAGTGAAGACAGTGTGTTCCTAATGCAACGTGAAGACAGTGTCTTCCTAGAGCAGAGTGAAGACAGTGTGTTCCTACGGCAGAGTGAAGACAGTGTCTTCCTAAGGCAGAGTGAAGAGAGTGTGTTCCTAGAGCAGATTGAAGACAGTGTGTTCCTAGAGCAGAAAGAAGACAGTGTTTTCCTAATGCAGAGTGAAGACAGTGTGTTCCTCGAGCAGAGTGAAGACAGTGTGTTCCTAAGGCAGATTGAAGACAGTGTGCTCCTAGAGCACAGTGAAGACAGTGTGTTCCTAACGCAGAGTTGCCGTGTATGTGCGTGGAGGAGAGTGAAGACACTGTGTTCCTAGAGCAGAGTGAAGACAGTGTGTTCCTAATGCAGAGTGAAGACAGTGTCTTCCTAGAGGAGAGTGAATACAGTGTGGTCCTAACGCAAAGTGAAGACAGTGTGTTCCTAAATCAAGTGAAGACAGTGTGTTCCTATAGCAGAGTGAAGACAGTGTGTTTCTAGAGCAGATGGAGACAGTGTGTTCCTAATGCAGACTGAAGACAGTGTGTTCCTAGAGCAGAGTGAAGACAGTGTGTTCCTATCGCAGAGTTGCGGTGTACGTGTATGGAGCAGATTGAAGACAGTGTGTTCCTAGAGCAGAGTGAAGACAGTATGTTCATAATGCAGAGTGAAGACAGTGTGTTCCTAGAGCAGAATGAAGACACTGTGTTCCTAATGCACAGTGAAGACCGTGTGTTCCTATGCAGAGTGAAGACAGTGTGTTCCTAATGCAGAGTGAAGACAGTGTCTTCCTAGAGCAGAGTGAAGTCAGTGTGTTCCTAACGTATAGTGAAGACAGTGTTTTCTTAGAGCAGAGTGAAGACATTGTGTTCCTAACGGATAGTGAAGACAGTGTGTTCCTAATGCAACGTGAAGACAGTGTCTTCCTAGAGCAGAGTGAAGACAGTGTGTTCCTACGGCAGAGTGAAGACAGTGTGTTCCTAAGGCAGAATGAAGAGAGTGTGTTCCTAGAGCAGAGTGAAGACAGTGTGTTCCTAGAGCAGAATGAAGACAGTGTTTTCCTAATGCAGAGTGAAGACCGTGTGTTCCTAATGCAGAGTGAAGACAGTGTGTTCCTCGAGCAGAGTGAAGACAGTGTGTTCCTAACACACAGTTGCAGTGTATGTGCATGGAGCAGAGTGAAGACAGTGTGTTCATAGAACAAAATAAAGACAGAGTGTTCCTAATGCAGAGTGAAGACAGTGTGTTCCTATAGCAGAGTGAAGACAGTGTGTTCCTATAGCAGAGTGAAGACAGTGTGTTCCTAAGGCAGATTGAAGACAGTGTGTTCCTAGAGCAGAGTGAAGACAGTGTGTTTCTAACGCAGAGTTGCGGTGTATGTGCATGGAGGAGAGTAACGACAGTGTGTTCCTAGAGCAGAGTGAAGACAGTGTGGTCCTAAGCAGAGTGAAGACAGTGTGTCCCTAACGCAGAGTTGTGGTGTACGTGCATGGTGCAGAGGGAGGCCGGTGTGTTCCTAGAGCAGAGTGAAGACTGTTTGTTCCTAACGCAGAGTGAAGACTGTGTGTTCCTGGAGCAGAATGAAGACAGTGTGTTCCTAATGCAGAGTTAAGACAGTGTGTTCCTAGAGCAGAGTGAAGACAGTGTCTTCCTAATGCAGAGTTGCGGTATATGTGCATGGAGCAGAGTGAAGAGAGTGTGTTCCTAGAGCAGAGTGAAGACATTATGTTCCTAACGCAGACTGAAGACAGTGTGTTCCTAGAGCAGAATGAAGACAGTGTGTTCCTAACGCATAGTGAAGACAGTGTGTTCCTACCGCATAGTGAAGACAGTGTGTTGCTAACGCATAGTGAAGACAGTATGTTCCTAACCCATAGTGAAGACAGAGTGTTCCTAACGCAGAGTTGCGGGGTATGTGCATGGAGCAGAGTGAAGACAGTGTGTGCCTAGAGCAGAGTGAAGACAGTATGTTCCTAATGCATAGTGAAGAGAGAGTGTTCCTAACGCAGAGTTACGGTGTATGTGCATTTAGCAGAGTAAAGACAATGTGTTTTTAATTCAGCGTGAGGGCAGTGTGTTCCTAAGTCAGAGTGAAGACAGTGTCTTCCTAGAGCAGAGTGAAGACAGTGTGTTCCTAACGCATAGTGAAGACAGTGTGTTCCTAAGCAGAGTGAAGACAGTGTGTCCCTAACTCAGAGTTGTGGTGTACGTGCATGGAGCAGAGCGAGGCCGGTGTGTTCCTAGAGCAGAGTGAAGACTGTGTGTTCCTGGAGCAGAATGAAGACAGTGTGTTCCTAACGCAGAGTGAAGACAGTGCGTTCCTAATGCAGAGTTGCGAAGTATGTGCATGGAGCAGAGTGAAGACAGTGTGTTCCTAGAGCAGAGTGAAGAAAGTGTGTTCGTAATGCAGAGTGAAGACAGTGAGTTCCTAGAGCAGAGTGAAGACAGTGTTCCTAAATCAGAGTGAAGACAGTGTGTTCCTACGGCAGAGTGAAGAGAGTGTGTTCCTAACGCAGAGTTGCAGTGTATGTGCATGGAGCAGAGTGAAGACAGTATGTTCATAGAGCAAAATAAAGACAGATTGTTCCTAATGCAGAGTGAAGACAGTGTGTTCCTATAGCAGAGTGAAGACAGTGTGTTCCTAAGGCAGATTGAAGACAGTGTTTTCCTAGATCACTGTGAAGACAATGTGTTCCTAACGCAGAGTTGCGGTGTATGTGCATGGAGGAGAGTAACGACAGTGTGTTCCTAGAGCAGAGTGAAGACAGTGTGTTCCTAATGCAGAGTGAAGACAGTGTGTTTTTAAGGCAGAGTGAAGACAGTGTCTTCCTAGAGGAAAGTGAATACAGTGTGATCCTAACGCAGAGTGAAGACAGTGTGTTCCTAACGCAGAGTTGCGGTGTATGTGCATGGAGCAGAGTGAAGACAGTCTGTTCCTAATGCAGAGTGAACAGTGTGTTCCTAAATCAGAGTGAAGTCAGTGTGTTCCTAGAGCTGAGTGAAGACAGTGTGTTCCTAGAGCAGAGTGAAGACAGTGTGTTCCTAGAACTGAGTGAAGACAGTGTGTTCCTAATGCAGAGTGAAGACAGTGTGTTCCTAATGCAGAGTGAAGACAGTGTGTTCCTAAATCACAGTGAAGACAGTGTGTTCCTAGAGATGATTGAAGACAGTGTGTTCCTAACGCAGAATTGCGGTGTATGTGCATGGAGCAGAGTGAAGAGAGTGTGTTCCTAGAGCAGAGTGAAGACAGATTTTTCCTAATGCAGAGTTAAGACAGTGTGTTCCTAACGCATAATGAAGACAGTGTGTTCGTACCGCAGTGTGAAGACAGTGTGTTCCAAACGTATAGTGAAGACAGTATGTTCCTAACGCATAGTGAAGACAGTGTGTTCCTAACGCATAGTGAAGACAGTGTGTTCCTAATTCATAGTGAAGACAGTGTCTTCATATAGCAGAGTGAAGACAGTGTGTTTCTAGAGCAGATGGAGACAGTGTGTTCCTAATGCAGACTGAAGAGAGTGTGTTCCTAGAGCAGAGTGAAGACACTGTGTTCGTAATGCAGAGTTGCGGTGTACCTGCATGGAGCAGATTGAAGACAGTATGTTCCTAGAGCAGAGTGAAGACAGCATGTTCATAATGCAGAGTGAAGACAGTGTGTTCCTAGAGCAGAATGAAGACAGGGTGTTCCTAATGCAGAGTGAAGACAGTGCATTTCTAACGCAGAGTTGCGATGTACGTGCATGGAGCATATTGAAGACAGTGTGTTCCTAGAGCAGAGTGAAAACAGTATGTTCCTTCAGCAGAGTGAAGACAGTGTGTTCCTAGGGTAGAATGAGGACAATGTGTTCCTAATGCACAGTGAAGACCGTGTGTTCCTATGCAGAGTGAAACAGTGTGTTCCTAATGCAGAGTGAAGACAGTGTCTTCCTAGAGCAGAGTGAAAACAGTGTGTTCCTAACGCAGAGTTGCGGTGTATGTGCATGGAGCACAGTGAAGACAGTGTTTTCCTAGAGCAGAGTGAAGACAGTGTGTTCCTAACGGATAGTGAAGACAGTGTGTTCTTAATGCAGCGTGAAGACAGTGTCTTCCTAGAGCAGAGTGAAGACAGTGTGTTCCTAACGTATAGTGAAGACAGTGTTCCTAATGCAGAGTGAAGGCATTGTGTTCCTAATGCAGAGTGAAGATAGTGTGTTCATACAACAGAATGAAGACAGTTTGTTCCTAACGCAGAGTGAAGACAGTGTGTTCCTAACGTAGAGTTGCGGTGTATGTGCATGGAGCAGAGTAAAGACAGTGTGTTCCTAGAGCTGAGTGAAGACAGTGTGTTCCTAATATAGAGTGAAGACAGTGTGTTCCTAAATCAGAGTGAAGACAGTGTGTTCCTAGAGCAGAGTGAAGACAGTGTGTTCCTAGAGCAGAGTGAAGACATTATGTTCCTAACGCAGAGTGAAGACAGTGTGTTCCTAGAGCAGAGTGAAGACAGTGTGTTCCTAATGCAGAGTGAAGACAGTTTGTTCCTAAATCACAGTGAAGACAGTGTGTTCCTAGAGATGATTGAAGACAGTGTGTTCCTAACGCAGAATTGCGGTGTATGTGCATGGAGCAGAGTGAAGACAGTGTGTTCCTAGAGCAGAGTGAAGACAGATTGTTCCTAATGCAGAGTTAAGACAGTGTGTTCCTATAGCATAGTGAAGACAGTGTGTTCCTACCGCATAGTGAAGACAGTGTGTTCCTAACGTATAGTGAAGACAGTATGTTCCTAACGTATAGTGAAGACAGTGTGTTCCTAACACAGATGTGCAGTGTATGTGCATGGAGCAGAGTGAAGACAGTGAGTTCCTAGAGCAAGTGAAGACAGTGTTCCTAATGCAGAGTGAAGACAGTGTGTTCCTAATGCAGAGTGAAGACAGTGTGTTCCTAATGCAGAGTGAAGACAGTGTGTTCCTAGAGCAGAGTGAAGACAGTGTGTTCCTAGAGCAGTAATGAAGACAGTGTGTTCCTAACGCATAGAGAAGACAGTGTGTTCCTAACGCAGAATTGCGGTGTATGTGCATGGAGCAGAGTGACGACAGTGTGTTCCTAGAGCAGGTGAAGACAGTGTAGTCCTAATGCACAGTGAATACAGTGTGTTCCTACAGCAGATTGAAGACAGTGTTTTCCTAACAAAGAGTTGCTGTGTATGTGCATGCAGCAGAGTTTAGACAGTGTGTTCCTAATGCAGAGTGAATACCATGTGTTCCTAGAGCAGAGTGAAGACATTATGTTCCTAACGCAGAGTGAAGACAATGTGTTCCTAGAGCAGAGTGAAGACAGGGTGTTCCTAATGCAGAGTGAAGACAGTGTGTTCCTAAATCAGAGTGAAGACAGTGTGTTCCTAGAGCAGAGTGAAGACAGTGTGTTCCTAACGCAGAGTTGTGATGTATGTGCATGGAGCAGAGTGAAGACTGTGTTCCTAATGCAGAGTTAAGACAGTGCGTTCCTAACGCATAGTGAAGACAGTGTGTTCCTACCGCATAGTTAAGACAGTGTGTTCCTAACGTATAGTGAAAACAGTATGTTCCTAACGCATAGTGAAGACAGTGTGATCCTAACACAGAGTTGCAGTGTATGTGCATGGAGCAGAGTGAAGAAAGTGAGTTCCTAGAGCAAGTGAAGACAGTGTTCCTAACGCATAGTGAAGACAGTGTGTTCCTAACGCAGAGTTGCGGTGTATGTGCATGGAGCACAGTGAAGACAGTGTTTTCCTAGAGCAGAGTGAAGACAGTTTGTTCCTAATGCATAGTGAAGACAGTGTGTTCCTAATGCAGCGTGAGGACAGTGTGTTCCTGTGGCAGGGAGAAGGCAGTGTCTTCCTAGAGCAGAGTGAAGACAGTGTGTTCCGAACGCATAGTGAAGACAGTGTGTTCCTAAAGCATAGTGAAGACAGTTTCTTCCTAGAGCAGAGTGAAAACAGTGTGTTCCTAACGCATACTGAAGACAGTGTGTTCCTAATGCAGCGTGAGGACAGTGTGTTCCTGTGGCAGGGAGAAGGCAGTGTCTTCCTAGAGCAGAGTGAAGACAGAGTGTTCCTAATGCAGAGTGAAGACAGTGTGTTCCTATAGCAGAGTGAAGACAGTGTGTTCCTAAGGCAGATTGAAGACAGTGTGTTTCTAGAGCACTGTGAAGACAGTGTGTCCCTAACGCAGAGTTGCGGTGTATGTGCATGGAGCAGAATGACGATAGTATGTTCCTAGAGCAGAGTGAAGACAGTGTGTTCCTAATGCAGAGTGAAGACAGTGTGTTCCTAAATCAAAGTGAAGACTGTGTTTTCCTAGAGCAGAGTGAAGACAGTGTGTTTCTAATGCAGAGTTTCGGTGTATGTATATGGAGCAGAGTGAAGACAGTGTGTTCCTAGAGCAGAATGAAGACAGTGTATTCCTAACGAAGGGTGAAGACAGTGCGTTCCTAATTCAGAGTTGCGAAGTATGTGCATGGAGCAGAGTGAAGACAGTGTGTTCCTAGAGCAGAGTGAAGACAATGTGTTCGTAATGCAGAGTGAAGACAGTGAGTTCCTAGAGCAGAGTGAAGACAGTGTTCCTAAATCAGAGTGAACAGTGTGTTCCTACGGCAGAGTGAAGACAGTGTGTTCCTAAGGCAGAGTGAAGAGAGTCTTTTCCTAGAACAGAGTGAAGACAGTGTGTTCCTAGAGCAAAATAAAGACAGAGTGTTCCTAATGCAGAGTGAAGACAGTGTGTTCCTATAGCAGAGTGAAGACAGTGTGTTCCTAAGGCAGATTGAAGACAGTGTGTTCCTAGAGCACAGTGAAGACAGTGTGTTTCTAATGCAGAGTTGCGGTGTATGTGCATGGAGGAGAGTAACGACATTGTGTTCCTAGAGCAGAGTGAAGACAGGGTGTTCCTAATGCAGATTGAAGACAGTGTGTTCCTAGAGCAGAGTGAAAACAGTATGTTCCTTCAGCAGAGTGAAGACAGTGTGTTCCTAGGGCAGAATGAAGACAATGTGTTCCTAATGCACAGTGAAAACCGTGTGTTCCTATGCAGAGTGAAGACAGTATGTTCCTAAAGCAGAGTGAAGACAGTTTCTTCCTAGATCAGAGTGAAGACAGTGTGTTCCTAACGAAGAGTGAAGACAGTGCGTTCCTAATGCAGAGTTGCGAAGTATGTGCATGGAGCAGAGTGAAGACAGTGTGTTCCTAGAGCAGAGTGAAGACAGTGTGTTCGTAATGCAGAGTGAAGACAGTGAGTTCCTAGAGCAGAGTGAAGACAGTGTTCCTAAATCAGAGTGAACAGTGTGTTCCTACGGCAGAGTGAAGACAGTGTGTTCCTAAGGCAGAGTGAAGAGAGTGTGTTCCTAGAGCAGAGTGAAGACAGTGTGTTCCTAGAGCAGAATAAAGACAGTGTTTTCCTAATGCAGAGTGAAGACCGTGTGTTCCTAATGCAGAGTGAAGACAGTGTGTTCCTCGAGCAGAGTGAAGACAGTGTGTTCCTAACGCAGAGTTGCAGTGTATGTGCATGGAGCAGAGTGAAGACAGTGTGTTCATAGAGCAAAATAAAGACAGAGTGTTCCTAATGCAGAGTGAAGACAGTGTGTTCCTATAGGAGAGTGAAGACAGTGTGTTCCTAAGGCAGATTGAAGACAGTGTGTTCCTAGAGCACAGTGAAGACAGTGTGTCCCTAACGCAGAGTTGCAGTGTATGTGCATGGAGGAGAGTGAAGACAGTGTGTTCCTAGAGCAGAGTGAAGACAGTGTGTTTCTAATGCAGAGTGAAGACAGTGTGTTCTAAGGCAGAGTGAAGACAGTGTCTTCCTAGAGGAGAGTGAATACAGTTTGTTCCTAACGCATAGTGAAGACAGTGTGTTCCTAATTCATAGTGAAGACAGTGTCTTCCTATAGCAGAGTGAAGACAGTGTGTTTCTAGAGCAGATGGAGACAGTGTGTTCCTAATGCAGACTGAAGACAGTGAGTTCCTAGAGCAGAGTGAAGACAGTATGTTCATAATGCAGAGTGAAGACAGTGTGTTCCTAGAGCAGAATGAAGACAGTGTGTTCCTAACGCAGAGTGAAGACAGTGTGTTCCTAACGCAGAGTTGCGGTGTATGTGCATGGAGCAGAATGACAACAGTATGTTCCTAGAGCAGAGTGAAGACTGTGTTTTCCTAGAGCAGAGTGAAGACAGTGTGTTTCTAATGCAGAGTTGCGGTGTATGTATATGGAGCAGAGTGAAGACAGTGTGTTTCTAGAGCAGAGTGAAGACAGTGTGTTCCTGGAGCAGAATGAAGACAGTGTGTTCCGAAAGAAGGGTGAAGACAGTGCGTTCCTAATGCAGAGTTGCGAAGTATGTGCATGGAGCAGAGTGAAGATGGTGTGTTCCTAGAGCAGAGTGAAGACAGTGTGTTCGTAATGCAGAGTGAAGACAGTGAGTTCCTAGAGCAGAGTGAAGACAGTGTTCCTAAAACAGAATGAACAGTGTGTTCCTACGGCACAGTGAAGACAGTGTGTTCCTAAGGCAGAGTGAAGAGAGTGTGTTCCTAGAACAGAGTGAAGACAGTGTGTTCCTAGAGCAGAATGAAGACAGTGTTTTCCTAATGCAGAGTGAAGACCGTGTGTTCCTAATGCAGAGTGAAGACAGTGTGTTCCTCGAGCAGAGTGAAGACAGTGTGTTCCTAACGCAGAGTTGCAGTGTATGTGCATGGAGCAGAGTGAAGACAGTGTGTTCATAGAGCAAAATAAAGACAGAGTGTTCCTAATGCAGAGTGAAGACAGTGTGTTCCTAGAGCAGAGTGAAGACAGTGCGTTCCTAAAGCAGAGTTGCGGTGTACGTGCATTGAGCAGATTGAACACAGTGTGTTCCTAGAGCAGAGTAAAAACACTATGTTCCTTCAGCAGAGTGAAGACAGTGTGTTCCTAGAGCAGAATGAAGACACTGTGTTCCTAATGCACAGTGAAGACCGTGTGTTCCTATTCAGAGTGAACACAGTGTGTTCCTAATGCAGAGTGAAGACAGTGTCTTCCTAGAGCAGAGTGAAGACAGTGTGTTCCTAGAGCAGAGTGAAGACAGTGTGTTCCTAACGGATAGTGAAGACAGTGTGTTCCAAAGCAGCGTGAAGACAGTGTGTTCCTATGGCAGATTGAAGGCAGTGTCTTCCTAGAGCAGAGTTAAGACAATGTGTTCCTAACGCAGAGTTACGGTGTATGTGCATGGAGCACAGTGAAGACAGTGTTTTCCTAGAGCAGAGTGAAGACAGTTTGTTCCTAACGCATAGTTAAGACAGTGTGTTCCTAACGGAGCGTGAGGACAGTGTGTTCCTATGGCAGATTGAAGGCAGTGTCTTCCTAGAGCAGAGTGAAGACAGTGTGTTCCTAATGCATAGTGAAGACAGTGTGTTCCTAATGAATAGTGAAGACAGTTTCTTCCTAGAGCAGAGTGAAGACAATGTGTTCCTAACGCATACTGGAGACAGTGTGTTCCTAAGGCAGAGGGAAGATAGTGTGTTCCTAATGCAGAGTGAAGACAGTGTGTTCCTAAATCAGAGTGAAGACAGTGTGCTCCTAGAGCAGAGTGAAGACAGTGTGTTCCTAATGCAGAGTTGCAGTGTATGTGCATGGAGCAGAGTGAAAACAGTGTGTTCCTAGAGCAGAGGGAAGACAGAGTGTTCCTAATGCAGAAAGAAGACAGTGTGTTCCTAGGCAGAGTGAAGACAGTGTCTTAATAGAGCAGAGTGAAAACAGTGTGTTCCTAACGTATAGTGAAGACAGTGTGTTCCTAACACATAGTGAAGACAGTGTCGTCCTAGAGCAGAGTGAAGACAGTGTGTTCCTAATGCATAGTGAAGACAGTGTGTTCCTAAGGCAGAGTGAAGACAGTGTGTTCATAGAGCAGAGTGTAGACAGTGAGTTCCTAATTCAGAGTGAAGACAGCGTGTTTCTAATGAATTGTGAAGACAGTGTGTTCCTAGAGCAGAGTGAAGACAGTGTGTTCCTAACGCATAGTGAAGACAGTGTGTTCCTAAGGCAGAGCGAAGACAGAGTGTTTCTAGAGCAGAGTGAAGACAGTGTGTTCCTAATGCATAGTGAAGACAGTGTGTTTCTAGAGCAGAGTGAAGACAGTGTGATCCTAATGCAGAGTGAAGACAGTATGTTCCTAATGCAGTGTGAAGACAGTGTGTTCCTAATGCAGAGTAAATACAGTATGTTCCTACAGCAGAGTGAAGAGAGTATGTTCTTAACAAACACTTGCTGTGTATGTGCATGGAGCAGAGTGAAGACATTGTGTTCCTAATGCAGAGTGAAGACAGTGTGTTCCTAATGCAGAGTGAAGACTGTGTGTTCCTAATGCAGAGTGAAGACAGTGTGTTCCTAAAGCAGAGTGAATACAGCATGTTCCTAACGCAGAGTGAAGACAGTGTGTTCCTTGAGGAGAAAGAAAACAGTGTGTTCCAAGAACAGTGAAGACAGTGTGTTCCTAATGCAGAGTGAAGACAGTGCGTTCCTAGAGCAGAGTGAAGACAGTGTGTTCCTAACGTAGAGTGAAGACAGTGTGTTCGTAACGCATAGTGAAGACAGTATGTTCTTAACGCATAGTGAAGACAGGGTTTTCCTAACGCAGAGTGAAGACAATGTGTTCCTAACGCAGAGTTGCAGTGTATGTGCATGGAGCAGAGTGAAGACAGTGTTTTCTTAGAGCAGAGTGAAGACAGTGTGTTCCTAATGCAGAGTTAATACAGTATGTTTCTACAGCAGAGTGAAGACAGTGTGTTCTTAATAAAGAGTTGCTGTGTATGTGCATGGAGCAGAGTGAAGACATTGTGTTCCTAATGCAGAGTGAAGACAGTGTGTTCCTAATGCAGAGTGAAGACAGTGTGTTCCTAATGTAGAGTGAAGGGAGTGTGTTCCAGATGCAGAGTGAAGACAGTGTGTTCCTAGAGCAGAGTGAAGACTGTTTGTTCCTAACGCATAGTGAAGACAGTTTGTTCTTAACGCAGAGTTGCCGTGTATGTGCATGGAGCAGAGTGAAAACAGTGTGTTCCTAGAGCAGAGTGAAGAGAGTGTGTTCCTAGAGCAGAGTGAAGACAGTGTATTCCTAATGCAGAGTGAAGACAGTGTGTTCCTAGAGCAGAGTGAAGACATTGTGTTCTTAAAGCAGAGTGAAGACAGTGTGTTCCTAGAGCAGAGAGAAGACAGTGTGTTCCTAACACAGAGTTGCGGTGTATGTGCATGGAGCAGAGTGAAGACAGTGTGTTCCTAATGCAGAGTGAGGACAGTGTGTTCCTAATGCATAGTGAAGACAGTGTCTTACTAGAGCAGAGTGAAGACAGTATGTTCCTAACGCAGAGTGAAGACAGTGTGTTCCTAGAGCAGATTGAAGACTGTATGTTCCTAACGCAGAGTGAAGACAGTGTGTTCCTAGAGCAGAAAGAAGACAGTGTGTTCCTAACGCAGAGTTGTGGTGTATGTGCATGGAGCAGGGTGAAGACATTGTGTTCTAGAGAAGAGTTAAGACAGTGTGTTCCTAATGCAGATTGAAGACAGTGTGTTCCTAATGCAGAGTGAAGACATAGTGTTCCTAGAGGAGAAAGAAGACAGTGTGTTCCTAATGCAGAGTGAAGACATTATGTTCCTAAAGCAGAGTGAAGACAGTGTGTTCCTAGAGCATAGTGAAGACATTATGTTCCTAATGCAGAGTGAAGACAGTGCGTTCCTAATGCAGAGTTGCGAAGTATGTGCATAGAACAGAGTGAAGACAGTGTATTCCAAGCAGAGTGAAGACTGTGTGTTCCTAATGCAGAGTGAAGACAGTGAGTTCCTAGAGCAAGTGAAGACAGTGTTCCTAATGCAGAGTGAAGACAGTGTGTTCCTAATGCAGAGTGAAGACAGTGTGTTCCTAATGCACAATGAAGACAGTGCGTTCCTAGAGCAGAGTAAAGACAGTGTGTTCCTAACGTAGAGTGAAGACAGTGTGTTCGAAACGCATAGTGAAGACAGTATGTACTTAACGCATAGTGAAGACAGTGTTTTCCTAACGCAGAGTGAAGACAATGTGTTCCTAACGCAGAGTTGCAGTGTATGTGCATGGAGTAGAGTGAAGACAGTGTTTTCTTAGAGCAGAGTGAAGACAGTGTGTTCCTAATGCAGAGTTAATACAGTATGTTCCTACAGCAGAGTGAAGACTGTGTGTTCTTAACAAAGAGTTGCTGTGTATGTGCATGGAGCAGAGTGAAGACATTGTGTTCCTAATGCAGAGTGAAGACAGTGTGTTCCTAATGCAGAGTGACGACAGTGTGTTCCTAATGCAGAATGAAGACAGTGTGTTCCTGATGCAGAGTGAAGACAGTGTGTTCCTAGAGCAGAGTGTAGACAGTTTGTTCCTAACGCATAGTGAAGACAGTTTGTTCTTAACGCAGAGGTGCGGTGTATGTGCATGGACCAGAGTGAAGACAGTGTGTTCCTAGAGCAGAGTGAAAACAGTGTGTTCCTAGAGCAGAGTGAAGACAGTGTGTTCCTAATGCAGAGTGACAACCCTGTGTTCCTAGAGCAGAGTGAAAACAGTGTGTTCCTAACACAGAGTTGCGGTGTATGTGCATGGAGCAGAGTGAAGACAGTGTGTTCCTACAGCAGAGTGAAGACAGTGTGTTCCTAATGCAGAGTGAGGACAGTGTGTTCCTAAGGCAGAGTGAAGACAGTGTGTTCCTAGAGCAGAGAGAAGACAGTGTATTCCTAATGCATAGTGAAGACAGTGTGTTCCTAGAGCAGAGTGAAGACAGTGTGTTCCTAATGCAGAGGGAAGACAGTGTGTTCCTAATGCAGTGTGAAGACAGTGTGTTCCTAGAGCAGATTTGACAGTGTGTTCCTAACGCAGAGATGCAGTGTATGTGCATGGAGCAGAGTGAAGACAGTGTTTTCCTAGAGCAGAGTGAAGACAGTGTGTTCCTAATGCAGAGTTAATACAGTATGTTCCTACAGCAGAGTGAAGACAGTGTGTTCCTAACGCAGAGTTGCGGTGTATGTGCATGGAGTAGAGTGAAGACATTGTGTTCCTAATGCAGAGTGAAGATAGTGTGTTCCTAATGCAGAGTGAAGACAGTGTGTTCCTAATGCAGAGTGAAGACAGTGTGTTCCTAACACATAGTGAAGACAGTATGTTCCTAACGCAGAGTGAAGACAGTGTGTTCATAGAGCAGAGTGAATACAGTATGTTCCTAACGCAGAATGAAGACAGTGTGTTCCTAGAGGAGAAAGAAAACAGTGTGTTCCAAGAGCAGAGTGAAGACAGTGTGTTCCTAATGCATAGTGAAGACAGTGTGTTCCTAAGGCAGAGTGAAGACAGTGTGTTCCTAGAGCAGAGGGAAGACAGTGTGTTCCTAATGCAGAGTGAAGACAGTGTGTTCCTAGAGCAGAGTGAAGACAGTGTGTTCCTAATGCAGAGTGAAGAAAGTGTCTTAATAGAGCAGAGTGAAAACAGTGTGTTCCTAACGTATAGTGAAGAGAGTGTGTTCCTAACGCATAGTAAAGACAGTGTCTTCCTAGAGCAGAGTGAAGACAGTGTGTTCCTAATGCATAGTGAAGACAGTGTGTTCCTAAGGCAGAGTGAAGACAGTGTGTTCATAGAGCAGAGTGGAGACAGTGAGTTCCTAATTCAGAGTGAAGACAGTGTGTACCTAATGCAGAGTTAATACAGTATGTTCCTACAGCAGAGTGAAGACAGTGTGTTCTTAACAAAGTGTTGCTGTGTATGTGCATGGAGCAGAGTGAAGACATTGTGTTCCTAATGCAGAGTGAAGACAGTGTGTTCGTAATGCAGAGTGAAGACATTGTGTTCCTAATGCAGAGTGAAGACAGTGTGTTCCTAGGTCAGAGTGAATACAGTATGTTCCTAACGCAGAGTGAAGACAGTGTGTTCCTAGAGGAGAAAGAAAACAGTGTGTTCCAAGAGTAGAGTGAAGACATTGTGTTCCTAATGCAGAGTGAAGACAGTGTGTTCCTAATGCAGAGTGAAGACAGTGTGTTCCTAAAGCAGAGTGAAGACAGTGTGTTCCAGATGCAGAGTGAAGACAGTGTGTTCCTAGAGTAGGGTGAAGACAGTTTGTTCCTAACGCATAGTGAAGACAGTTTGTTCTAAACGCAGAGTTGCGGTGTATGTGCATGGAGCAGAGAGAAAACAGTGTGTTCCTAGAGCAGAGTGAAGACAGTGTGTTCCTAGAGCAGAGTGAAGACAGTGTGTTCCTAATGCAGAGTGAAGACAGTGTGTTCCTAACACATAGTGAAGACAGTATGTTCCTAACGCAGAGTGAAGACAGTGTGTTCATAGAGCAGAGTGAATACAGTATGTTCCTAATGCAGAATGAAGACAGTGTGTTCCTAGAGGAGAAAGAAAACAGTGTGTTCCAAGAGCAGAATGAAGACAGTGTGTTCCTAATGCATAGTGAAGACAGTGTGTTCCTAAGGCAGAGTCAAGACAAGGTGTTCCTAGAGCAGAGGGAAGACAGTGTGTTCCTAATGCAGAGTGAAGACAGTGTGTTCCTAGAGCAGAGTGAAGACAGTGTGTTCCTAATGCAGAGTGAAGACAGTGTCTTAATAGAGCAGAGTAAAAACAGTGTGTTCCTAACGTATAGTGAAGAGAGTGTGTTCCTAACGCATAGTGAAGACAGTGTCTTCCTAGAGCAGAGTGAAGACAGTGTGTTCCTAATGCATAGTGAAGACAGTGTGTTCCTAAGGCAGAGTGAAGACAGTGTGTTCATAGAGCAGAGTAGAGACAGTGAGTTCCTAATTCAGAGTGAAGACAGTGTGTTCCTAATGCAGAGTTAATACAGTATGTTCCTACAGCAGAGTGAAGACAGTGTGTTCTTAACAAAGTGTTGCTGTGTATGTGCATGGAGCAGAGTGAAGACATTGTGTTCCTAATGCAGAGTGAAGACAGTGTGTTCCTAATGCAGAGTGAAGACAGTGTGTTCCTAATGTAGAGTGAAGCCAGTGTGTTCCAGATGCAGAGTGAAGACAGTGTGTTCCTAGAGCAGAGTGAAGACTGTTTGTTCCTAACGCATAGTGAAGACAGTTTGTTCTTAACGCAGAGTTGCCGTGTATGTGCATGGAGCAGAGTGAAAACAGTGTGTTCCTAGAGCAGAGTGAAGACAGTGTGTTCCTAGAGCAGAGTGAAGACAGTGTGTTCCTAATGCATAGTGAAGACAGTGTGTTCCTAAGGCAGAGTGAAGACAGTGTGTTCATAGAGCAGAGTAGAGACAGTGAGTTCCTAATTCAGAGTGAAGACAGTGTGTTCCTAATGCAGAGTTAATACAGTATGTTCCTACAGCAGAGTGAAGACAGTGTGTTCTTAACAAAGTGTTGCTGTGTATGTGCATGGAGCAGAGTGAAGACATTGTGTTCCTAATGCAGAGTGAAGACAGTGTGTTCCTAATGCAGAGTGAAGACAGTGTGTTCCTAATGTAGAGTGAAGCCAGTGTGTTCCAGATGCAGAGTGAAGACAGTGTGTTCCTAGAGCAGAGTGAAGACTGTTTGTTCCTAACGCATAGTGAAGACAGTTTGTTCTTAACGCAGAGTTGCCGTGTATGTGCATGGAGCAGAGTAAAAACAGTGTGTTCCTAGAGCAGAGTGAAGACAGTGTGTTCCTAGAGCAGAGTGAAGACAGTGTGTTCCTAATGCAGAGTGAAGACAGTGTGTTCCTAGAGCAGAGTGAAGACATTGTGTTCTTAAAGCAGAGTGAAGACAGTGTGTTCCTTGAGCAGAGTGAAGACAGTGTGTTCCTAACACAGAGTTGCGGTGTATGTGCATGGAGCAGAGTGAAGACAGTGTGTTCCTAGAGCAGAGTGAAGACAGTGTGTTCCTAATGCAGAGTGAGGACAGTGTGTTCCTAATGCATAGTGAAGACAGTGTCTTACTAGAGCAGAGTGAAGACAGTATGTTCCTAACGCAGAGTGAAGACAGTGTGTTCCTAGAGCAGATTGAAGACTGTATGTTCCTAACGCAGAGTAAAGACAGTGTGTTCCTAGAGCAGAAAGAAGACAGTGTGTTCCTAACGCAGAGTTGTGGTGTATGTGCATGGAGCAGGGTGAAGACATTGTGTTCTAGAGAAGAGTTAAGACAGTGTGTTCCTAATGCAGAGTGAAGACAGTGTGTTCCTAATGCAGAGTGAAGACATAGTGTTCCTAGAGGAGAAAGAAGACAGTGTGTTCCTAATGCAGAGTGAAGACATTATGTTCCTAACGCAGAGTGAAGACAGTGTGTTCCTAGAGCATAGTGAAGACATTATGTTCCTAATGCAGAGTGAAGACAGTGCGTTCCTAATGCAGAGTTGCGAAGTATGTGCATAGAACAGAGTGAAGACAGTGTATTCCAAGCAGAGTGAAGACTGTGTGTTCCTAATGCAGAGTGAAGACAGTGAGTTCCTAGAGCAAGTGAAGACAGTGTTCCTAATGCAGAGTGAAGACAGTGTGTTCCTAATGCAGAGTGAAGACAGTGTGTTCCTAATGCACAATGAAGACAGTGCGTTCCTAGAGCAGAGTGAAGACAGTGTGTTCCTAACGTAGAGTGAAGACAGTGTGTTCGAAACGCATAGTGAAGACAGTATGTACTTAACGCATAGTGAAGACAGTGTTTTCCTAACGCAGAGTGAAGACAATGTGTTCCTAACGCAGAGTTGCAGTGTATGTGCATGGAGTAGAGTGAAGACAGTGTGTTCCTAGAGCAGAGTGTAGACAGTTTGTTCCTAACGCATAGTGAAGACAGTTTGTTCTTAACGCAGAGGTGCGGTGTATGTGCATGGACCAGAGTGAAGACAGTGTGTTCCTAGAGCAGAGTGAAAACAGTGTGTTCCTAGAGCAGAGTGAAGACAGTGTGTTCCTAATGCAGAGTGACAACCCTGTGTTCCTAGAGCAGAGTGAAGACAGTGTGTTCCTAACACAGAGTTGCGGTGTATGTGCATGGAGCAGAGTGAAGACAGTGTGTTCCTACAGCAGAGTGAAGACAGTGTGTTCCTAATGCAGAGTGAGGACAGTGTGTTCCTAAGGCAGAGTGAAGACAGTGTGTTCCTAGAGCAGAGAGAAGACAGTGTATTCCTAATGCATAGTGAAGACAGTGTGTTCCTAGAGCAGAGTGAAGACAGTGTGTTCCTAATGCAGAGTGAAGACAGTGTGTTCCTAATGCAGTGTGAAGACAGTGTGTTCCTAGAGCAGATTTGACAGTGTGTTCCTAACGCAGAGATGCAGTGTATGTGCATGGAGCAGAGTGAAGACAGTGTTTTCCTAGAGCAGAGTGAAGACAGTGTGTTCCTAATGCAGAGTTAATACAGTATGTTCCTACAGCAGAGTGAAGACAGTGTGTTCCTAACGCAGAGTTGCGGTGTATGTGCATGGAGTAGAGTGAAGACATTGTGTTCCTAATGCAGAGTGAAGATAGTGTGTTCCTAATGCAGAGTGAAGACAGTGTGTTCCTAATGCAGAGTGAAGACAGTGTGTTCCTAACACATAGTGAAGACAGTATGTTCCTAACGCAGAGTGAAGACAGTGTGTTCATAGAGCAGAGTGAATACAGTATGTTCCTAACGCAGAATGAAGACAGTGTGTTCCTAGAGGAGAAAGAAAACAGTGTGTTCCAAGAGCAGAGTGAAGACAGTGTGTTCCTAATGCATAGTGAAGACAGTGTGTTCCTAAGGCAGAGTGAAGACAGTGTGTTCCTAGAGCAGAGGGAAGACAGTGTGTTCCTAATGCAGAGTGAAGACAATGTGTTCTTAGAGCAGAGTGAAGACAGTGTGTTCCTAATGCAGAGTGAAGAAAGTGTCTTAATAGAGCAGAGTGAAAACAGTGTGTTCCTAACGTATAGTGAAGAGAGTGTGTTCCTAACGCATAGTGAAGACAGTGTCTTCCTAGAGCAGAGTGAAGACAGTGTGTTCCTAATGCATAGTGAAGACAGTGTGTTCCTAAGGCAGAGTGAAGACAGTGTGTTCATAGAGCAGAGTGGAGACAGTGAGTTCCTAATTCAGAGTGAAGACAGTGTGTTCCTAATGCAGAGTTAATACAGTATGTTCCTACAGCAGAGTGAAGACAGTGTGTTCTTAACAAAGTGTTGCTGTGTATGTGCATGGAGCAGAGTGAAGACATTGTGTTCCTAATGCAGAGTGAAGACAGTGTGTTCGTAATGCAGAGTGAAGACAGTGTGTTCCTAATGCAGAGTGAAGACAGTGTGTTCCTAGGTCAGAGTGAATACAGTATGTTCCTAACGCAGAGTGAAGACAGTGTGTTCCTAGAGGAGAAAGAAAACAGTGTGTTCCAAGAGTAGAGTGAAGACATTGTGTTCCTAATGCAGAGTGAAGACAGTGTGTTCCTAATGCAGAGTGAAGACAGTGTGTTCCTAATGCAGAGTGAAGACAGTGTGTTCCAGATGCAGAGTGAGGACAGTGTGTTCCTAGAGTAGAGTGAAGACAGTTTGTTCCTAACGCATAGTGAAGACAGTTTGTTCTAAACGCAGAGTTGCGGTGTATGTGCATGGAGCAGAGTGAAAACAGTGTGTTCCTAGAGCAGAGTGAAGACAGTGTGTTCCTAGAGCAGAGTGAAGACAGTGTGTTCCTAATGCAGAGTGAAGACAGTGTGTTCCTAACACATAGTGAAGACAGTATGTTCCTAACGCAGAGTGAAGACAGTGTGTTCATAGAGCAGAGTGAATACAGTATGTTCCTAATGCAGAATGAAGACAGTGTGTTCCTAGAGGAGAAAGAAAACAGTGTGTTCCAAGAGCAGAATGAAGACAGTGTGTTCCTAATGCATAGTGAAGACAGTGTGTTCCTAAGGCAGAGTCAAGACAAGGTGTTCCTAGAGCAGAGGGAAGACAGTGTGTTCCTAATGCAGAGTGAAGACAGTGTGTTCCTAGAGCAGAGTGAAGACAGTGTGTTCCTAATGCAGAGTGAAGACAGTGTCTTAATAGAGCAGAGTAAAAACAGTGTGTTCCTAACGTATAGTGAAGAGAGTGTGTTCCTAACGCATAGTGAAGACAGTGTCTTCCTAGAGCAGAGTGAAGACAGTGTGTTCCTAATGCATAGTGAAGACAGTGTGTTCCTAAGGCAGAGTGAAGACAGTGTGTTCATAGAGCAGAGTAGAGACAGTGAGTTCCTAATTCAGAGTGAAGACAGTGTGTTCCTAATGCAGAGTTAATACAGTATGTTCCTACAGCAGAGTGAAGACAGTGTGTTCTTAACAAAGTGTTGCTGTGTATGTGCATGGAGCAGAGTGAAGACATTGTGTTCCTAATGCAGAGTGAAGACAGTGTGTTCCTAATGCAGAGTGAAGACAGTGTGTTCCTAATGTAGAGTGAAGCCAGTGTGTTCCAGATGCAGAGTGAAGACAGTGTGTTCCTAGAGCAGAGTGAAGACTGTTTGTTCCTAACGCATAGTGAAGACAGTTTGTTCTTAACGCAGAGTTGCCGTGTATGTGCATGGAGCAGAGTGAAAACAGTGTGTTCCTAGAGCAGAGTGAAGACAGTGTGTTCCTAGAGCAGAGTGAAGACAGTGTGTTCCTAATGCAGAGTGAAGACAGTGTGTTCCTAGAGCAGAGTGAAGACATTGTGTTCTTAAAGCAGAGTGAAGACAGTGTGTTCCTAGAGCAGAGTGAAGACAGTGTGTTCCTAACACAGAGTTGCGGTGTATGTGCATGGAGCAGAGTGAAGACAGTGTGTTCCTAGAGCAGAGTGAAGACAGTGTGTTCCTAATGCAGAGTGAGGACAGTGTGTTCCTAATGCATAGTGAAGACAGTGTCTTACTAGAGCAGAGTGAAGACAGTATGTTCCTAACGCAGAGTGAAGACAGTGTGTTCCTAGAGCAGATGGAAGACTGTATGTTCCTAACGCAGAGTAAAGACAGTGTGTTCCTAGAGCAGAAAGAAGACAGTGTGTTCCTAACGCAGAGTTGTGGTGTATGTGCATGGAGCAGGGTGAAGACATTGTGTTCTAGAGAAGAGTTAAGACAGTGTGTTCCTAATGCAGAGTGAAGACAGTGTGTTCCTAATGCAGAGTGAAGACATAGTGTTCCTAGAGGAGAAAGAAGACAGTGTGTTCCTAATGCAGAGTGAAGACATTATGTTCCTAACGCAGAGTGAAGACAGTGTGTTCCTAGAGCATAGTGAAGACATTATGTTCCTAATGCAGAGTGAAGACAGTGCGTTCCTAATGCAGAGTTGCGAAGTATGTGCATAGAACAGAGTGAAGACAGTGTATTCCAAGCAGAGTGAAGACTGTGTGTTCCTAATGCAGAGTGAAGACAGTGAGTTCCTAGAGCAAGTGAAGACAGTGTTCCTAATGCAGAGTGAAGACAGTGTGTTCCTAATGCAGAGTGAAGACAGTGTGTTCCTAATGCACAATGAAGACAGTGCGTTCCTAGAGCAGAGTGAAGACAGTGTGTTCCTAACGTAGAGTGAAGACAGTGTGTTCGAAACGCATAGTGAAGACAGTATGTACTTAACGCATAGTGAAGACAGTGTTTTCCTAACGCAGAGTGAAGACAATGTGTTCCTAACGCAGAGTTGCAGTGTATGTGCATGGAGTAGAGTGAAGACAGTGTTTTCTTAGAGCAGAGTGAAGACAGTGTGTTCCTAATGCAGAGTTAATACAGTATGTTCCTACAGCAGAGTGAAGACTGTGTGTTCTTAACAAAGAGTTGCTGTGTATGTGCATGGAGCAGAGTGAAGACATTGTGTTCCTAATGCAGAGTGAAGACAGTGTGTTCCTAATGCAGAGTGACGACAGTGTGTTCCTAATGCAGAGTGAAGACAGTGTGTTCCTGATGCAGAGTGAAGACAGTGTGTTCCTAGAGCAGAGTGTAGACAGTTTGTTCCTAACGCATAGTGAAGACAGTTTGTTCTTAACGCAGAGGTGCGGTGTATGTGCATGGACCAGAGTGAAGACAGTGAGTTCCTAGAGCAGAGTGAAAACAGTGTGTTCCTAGAGCAGAGTGAAGACAGTGTGTTCCTAATGCAGAGTGACAACCCTGTGTTCCTAGAGCAGAGTGAAGACAGTGTGTTCCTAACACAGAGTTGCGGTGTATGTGCATGGCGCAGAGTGAAGACAGTGTGTTCCTACAGCAGAGTGAAGACAGTGTATTCCTAATGCAGAGTAAGGACAGTGTGTTCCTAAGGCAGAGTGAAGACAGTGTGTTCCTAGAGCAGAGAGAAGACAGTGCATTCCTAATGCATAGTGAAGACAGTGTGTTCCTAGAGCAGAGTGAAGACAGTGAGTTCCTAATGCAGAGTGAAGACAGTGTGTTCCTAATGCAGTGTGAAGACAGTGTGTTCCTAGAGCAGATTTGACAGTGTGTTCCTAACGCAGAGATGCAGTGTATGTGCATGGAGCAGAGTGAAGACAGTGTTTTCCTAGAGCAGAGTGAAGACAGTGTGTTCCTAATGCAGAGTTAATACAGTATGTTCCTACAGCAGAGTGAAGACAGTGTGTTCCTAACGCAGAGTTGCGGTGTATGTGCATGGAGTAGAGTGAAGACATTGTGTTCCTAATGCAGAGTGAAGATAGTGTGTTCCTAATGCAGAGTGAAGACAGTGTGTTCCTAATGCAGAGTGAAGACAGTGTGTTCCTAACACATAGTGAAGACAGTATGTTCCTAACGCAGAGTGAAGACAGTGTGTTCATAGAGCAGAGTGAATACAGTATGTTCCTAACGCAGAATGAAGACAGTGTGTTCCTAGAGGAGAAAGAAAACAGTGTGTTCCAAGAGCAGAGTGAAGACAGTGTGTTCCTAATGCATAGTGAAGACAGTGTGTTCCTAAGGCAGAGTGAAGACAGTGTGTTCCTAGAGCAGAGGGAAGACAGTGTGTTCCTAATGCAGAGTGAAGACAGTGTGTTCCTAGAGCAGAGTGAAGACAGTGTGTTCCTAATGCAGAGTGAAGAAAGTGTCTTAATAGAGCAGAGTGAAAACAGTGTGTTCCTAACGTATAGTGAAGAGAGTGTGTTCCTAACGCATAGTGAAGACAGTGTCTTCCTAGAGCAGAGTGAAGACAGTGTGTTCCTAATGCATAGTGAAGACAGTGTGTTCCTAAGGCAGAGTGAAGACAGTGTGTTCATAGAGCAGAGTGGAGACAGTGAGTTCCTAATTCAGAGTGAAGACAGTGTGTTCCTAATGCAGAGTTAATACAGTATGTTCCTACAGCAGAGTGAAGACAGTGTGTTCTTAACAAAGTGTTGCTGTGTATGTGCATGGAGCAGAGTGAAGACATTGTGTTCCTAATGCAGAGTGAAGACAGTGTGTTCGTAATGCAGAGTGAAGACAGTGTGCTCCAAATGCAGAGTGAAGACAGTGTGTTCCTAGGTCAGAGTGAATACAGTATGTTCCTAACGCAGAGTGAAGACAGTGTGTTCCTAGAGGAGAAAGAAAACAGTGTGTTCCAAGAGTAGAGTGAAGACATTGTGTTCCTAATGCAGAGTGAAGACAGTGTGTTCCTAATGCAGAGTGAAGACAGTGTGTTCCTAATGCAGAGTGAAGACAGTGTGTTCCAGATGCAGAGTGAAGACAGTGTGTTCCTAGAGTAGAGTGAAGACAGTTTGTTCCTAACGCATAGTGAAGACAGTTTGTTCTAAACGCAGAGTTGCGGTGTATGTGCATGGAGCAGAGTGAAAACAGTGTGTTCCTAGAGCAGAGTGAAGACAGTGTGTTCCTAGAGCAGAGTGAAGACAGTGTGTTCCTAATGCAGAGTTAAGACAGTGTGTTCCTAACACATAGTGAAGACAGTATGTTCCTAACGCAGAGTGAAGACAGTGTGTTCATAGAGCAGAGTGAATACAGTATGTTCCTAATGCAGAATGAAGACAGTGTGTTCCTAGAGGAGAAAGAAAACAGTGTGTTCCAAGAGCAGAATGAAGACAGTGTGTTCCTAATGCATAGTGAAGACAGTGTGTTCCTAAGGCAGAGTCAAGACAAGGTGTTCCTAGAGCAGAGGGAAGACAGTGTGTTCCTAATGCAGAGTGAAGACAGTGTGTTCCTAGAGCAGAGTGAAGACAGTGTGTTCCTAATGCAGAGTGAAGACAGTGTCTTAATAGAGCAGAGTAAAAACAGTGTGTTCCTAACGTATAGTGAAGAGAGTGTGTTCCTAACGCATAGTGAAGACAGTGTCTTCCTAGAGCAGAGTGAAGACAGTGTGTTCCTAATGCATAGTGAAGACAGTGTGTTCCTAAGGCAGAGTGAAGACAGTGTGTTCATAGAGCAGAGTAGAGACAGTGAGTTCCTAATTCAGAGTGAAGACAGTGTGTTCCTAATGCAGAGTTAATACAGTATGTTCCTACAGCAGAGTGAAGACAGTGTGTTCTTAACAAAGTGTTTCTGTGTATGTGCATGGAGCAGAGTGAAGACATTGTGTTCCTAATGCAGAGTGAAGACAGTGTGTTCCTAATGCAGAGTGAAGACATTGTGTTCCTAGAGCAGAGTGAAGACAGTGTGTTCTTAAAGCAGAGTGAAGACAGTGTCTTCCTAGAGCAGAGTGAAGACAGAGTGTTCCTAACACAGAGTTGCGGTGTATGTGCATGGAGCAGAGTGAAGACAGTGTGTTCCAGGAGCAGAGTGAAGACAGTGTGTTCCTAATGCAGAGTGAGGACAGTGTGTTCCTATTGCATAGTGAAGAGAGTGTCTTACTAGAGGAGAGTGAAGACAGTGTGTTCCTAACGCATAGTGAAGACAGTGTGTTCCTAAGGAAGAGTGAAGACAGTGTGTTCCTAGAGCAGAGTGAAGACAGTGTGTTCCTAATGCATAGTGAAGACAGTGTGTTCCTAGAGCAGAGTGAAGACAGTGTGTTCCTAATGCACAGTGAAGACAGTTTGTTCCTAACGTAGAGTGTAGACAGTGTGTTCCTAAAAAGAGTTGCTGTGTAAGTGCATGGGGCAGAGTGAAGACAGTGTGTTCCTAATGCAGAGTGAAGACAGTGTGTTCCTAATGCAGAGTGAAGACAGTGTGTTCCTAATGCAGAGTGTAGACAGTGTGTTCCTAGAGCATAGTGAAAACAGTGTGTTCCTAACGCAGAGTTGCGGTGTACTTGCATGGAGCAGATTGAAGACTGTGTGTTCCTAGAGCAGTGTGAAGACAGTATGTTCCTAAGGCAGAGTGAAGACAGAGTGTTTCCAGAGCAGAATGAAGACAGTGTGTTCCCAACGCAGAGTTGCGGTGTATGTGCATGGAGCAGATTGAAGACAGTGTGTTCCTAGAGCAGAGTGAAGACAGCATGTTCCTAACACATAGTGAAGACAGTGTGTTCCTAAGGCAGAGTTGCGCTGTATGTGCATGGAGCAGAGTGAAGACAGTGTGTTCCTAGAGCTGAGTGAAGACAGTGTGTTCCTACAACAGATTGAAGACAATGTGTTCCTAACAAAGAGTTGCTGTGTATGTGCATGGAGCAGAGTGAAGACAGTGTGTCTCTGGAGCAGAGTGAAGACAGTGTGTTCCTAATGCAGAGTGAAGACAGTGTGTTCCTAATTCAGAGTGAAGACAGTGTGTTCCTAGAGCAGAGTAAAGACAGTGTGTTCCTAACGCAGAGTTGCGGTGTATGTGCATGGAGCAGAGTGAAGACAGTGTGTTCCAGGAGCAGAGTGAAGACAGTGTGTTCCTAATGCAGAGTGAGGACAGTGTGTTCCTATTGCATAGTGAAGACAGTGTCTTACTAGAGGAGAGTGAAGACAGTGTGTTCCTAACGCATAGTGAAGACAGTGTGTTCCTAAGGCAGAGTGAAGACAGTGTGTTCCTAGAGTACAGTGAAGACAGTGTGTTCCTAATGCATAGTGAAGACAGTGTGTGCCTAGAGCAGAGTGAAGACAGTGTGTTCCTAACGCAGAGTTGCGGTGTACGTGCATGGAGCAGATTGAAGACTGTGTGTTCCTACAGCAGTGTGAAGACAGTATGTTACTAAGGCAGAGTGAAGACAGAGTGTTTTTAGAGCAGAATGAAGACAGTGTGTTCCCAACGCAGAGTTGCGGTGTATGTGCATGGAGCAGATTGAAGACAGTGTTTCCTAGAGCAGAGTGAAGACAGTATGTTCCTAACACATAGTGAAGACAGTGTGTTCCTAAGGCAGAGTTGCGCTGTATGTGCATGGAGCAGAGTGAAGACAGTGTTTTCCTAGAGCTGAGTGAAGACAGTGTGTTCCTACAACAGATTGAAGACAATGTGTTCCTAACAAAGAGTTGCTGTGTATGTGCATGTGAAGACAGTGTATGTGTATGTGTATGTGAAGACAGTGTGTCTCTGGAGCAGAGTGAAGACAGTGTGTTCCTAATGCAGAGTGAAGACAGTGTGTTCCTAATTCAGAGTGAAGACAGTGTGTTCCTAGAGCAGAGTAAAGACAGTGTGTTCCTAACGCAGAGTTGCGGTGTATGTGCATGGAGCAGAGTGAAGACGTTGTGTTCCTAGAGCAGAATGAAGACAGTGTGTTCCTAATGCAGAGTGAAGACAGTGTGTTCCTAATGCAGATGAAGACAGTGTGATCCTAATGCAGAGTGAAGACAGTGTGTTCTTAATGCAGAGTGAAGACAGTGTGTTCCTAGAGCAGAATGAAGATAGTATGTTCCTTCAGCAGATGATGACAGTTTGTTCCTAGAGCAGAATGAAGACAGTGTGTTCTAATGCAGAGGTAAGACAGTGTGTTCTTAGAGCAGAGTGAAGACAGTGTGTTCCTAATGCAGAGTTGCGTGTATGTGCATGGAGCAGAATGAAGACAGTGTTTTCCTAGAGCAGAGTGAAGACAGTTTGTTCCTATGGCAGAGTGAAGACAGTGTGTTCCTAGAGCAGAGTGAAGACAGTGTTCCTAATGCAGAGTGAAGACAGTGTGTTCCTAATGCAGAGTGAAGACAGTGTGTTCCTAATGCACAATGAAGACAGTGCGTTCCTAGAGCAGAGTGAAGACAGTGTGTTCCTAACGTAGAGTGAAGACAGTGTGTTCGAAACGCATAGTGAAGACAGTATGTACTTAACGCATAGTGAAGACAGTGTTTTCCTAACGCAGAGTGAAGACAATGTGTTCCTAACGCAGAGTTGCAGTGTATGTGCATGGAGTAGAGTGAAGACAGTGTTTTCTTAGAGCAGAGTGAAGACAGTGTGTTCCTAATGCAGAGTTAATACAGTATGTTCCTACAGCAGAGTGAAGACTGTGTGTTCTTAACAAAGAGTTGCTGTGTATGTGCATGGAGCAGAGTGAAGACATTGTGTTCCTAATGCAGAGTGAAGACAGTGTGTTCCTAATGCAGAGTGACGACAGTGTGTTCCTAATGCAGAGTGAAGACAGTGTGTTCCTGATGCAGAGTGAAGACAGTGTGTTCCTAGAGCAGAGTGTAGACAGTTTGTTCCTAACGCATAGTGAAGACAGTTTGTTCTTAACGCAGAGGTGCGGTGTATGTGCATGGACCAGAGTGAAGACAGTGAGTTCCTAGAGCAGAGTGAAAACAGTGTGTTCCTAGAGCAGAGTGAAGACAGTGTGTTCCTAATGCAGAGTGACAACCCTGTGTTCCTAGAGCAGAGTGAAGACAGTGTGTTCCTAACACAGAGTTGCGGTGTATGTGCATGGAGCAGAGTGAAGACAGTGTGTTCCTACAGCAGAGTGAAGACAGTGTGTTCCTAGAGCAGAGAGAAGACAGTGTATTCCTAATGCATAGTGAAGACAGTGTGTTCCTAGAGCAGAGTGAAGACAGTGAGTTCCTAATGCAGAGTGAAGACAGTGTGTTCCTAATGCAGTGTGAAGACAGTGTGTTCCTAGAGCAGATTTGACAGTGTGTTCCTAACGCAGAGATGCAGTGTATGTGCATGGAGCAGAGTGAAGACAGTGAGTTCCTAATGCAGAGTGAAGACAGTGTGTTCCTAATGCAGTGTGAAGACAGTGTGTTCCTAGAGCAGATTTGACAGTGTGTTCCTAACGCAGAGATGCAGTGTATGTGCATGGAGCAGAGTGAAGACAGTGTTTTCCTAGAGCAGAGTGAAGACAGTGTGTTCCTAATGCAGAGTTAATACAGTATGTTCCTACAGCAGAGTGAAGACAGTGTGTTCCTAACGCAGAGTTGCTGTGTATGTGCATGGAGTAGAGTGAAGACATTGTGTTCCTAATGCAGAGTGAAGATAGTGTGTTCCTAATGCAGAGTGAAGACAGTGTGTTCCTAATGCAGAGTGAAGACAGTGTGTTCCTAACACATAGTGAAGACAGTATGTTCCTAACGCAGAGTGAAGACAGTGTGTTCATAGAGCAGAGTGAATACAGTATGTTCCTAACGCAGAATGAAGACAGTGTGTTCCTAGAGGAGAAAGAAAACAGTGTGTTCCAAGAGCAGAGTGAAGACAGTGTGTTCCTAATGCATAGTGAAGACAGTGTGTTCCTAAGGCAGAGTGAAGACAGTGTGTTCCTAGAGCAGAGGGAAGACAGTGTGTTCCTAATGCAGAGTGAAGACAGTGTGTTCCTAGAGCAGAGTGAAGACAGTGTGTTCCTAATGCAGAGTGAAGAAAGTGTCTTAATAGAGCAGAGTGAAAACAGTGTGTTCCTAACGTATAGTGAAGAGAGTGTGTTCTTAACGCATAGTGAAGACAGTGTCTTCCTAGAGCAGAGTGAAGACAGTGTGTTCCTAATGCATAGTGAAGACACTGTGTTCCTAAGGCAGAGTGAAGACAGTGTGTTCATAGAGCAGAGTGGAGACAGTGAGTTCCTAATTCAGAGTGAAGACAGTGTGTTCCTAATGCAGAGTTAATACAGTATGTTCCTACAGCAGAGTGAAGACAGTGTGTTCTTAACAAAGTGTTGCTGTGTATGTGCATGGAGCAGAGTGAAGACATTGTGTTCCTAATGCAGAGTGAAGACAGTGTGTTCGTAATGCAGAGTGAAGACAGTGTGTTCCTAATGCAGAGTGAAGACAGTGTGTTCCTAGGTCAGAGTGAATACAGTATGTTCCTAACGCAGAGTGAAGACAGTGTGTTCCTAGAGGAGAAAGAAAACAGTGTGTTCCAAGAGTAGTGTGAAGACATTGTGTTCCTAATGCAGAGTGAAGACAGTGTGTTCCTAATGCAGAGTGAAGACAGTGTGTTCCTAATGCAGAGTGAAGACAGTGTGTTCCAGATGCAGAGTGAAGACAGTGTGTTCCTAGAGTAGAGTGAAGACAGTTTGTTCCTAACGCATAGTGAAGACAGTTTGTTCTAAACTCAGAGTTGCGGTGTATGTGCATGGAGCAGAGTGAAAACAGTGTGTTCCTAGAGCAGAGTGAAGACAGTGTGTTCCTAGAGCAGAGTGAAGACAGTGTGTTCCTAATGCAGAGTTAAGACAGTGTGTTCCTAACACATAGTGAAGACAGTATGTTCCTAACGCAGAGTGAAGACAGTGTGTTCATAGAGCAGAGTGAATACAGTATGTTCCTAATGCAGAATGAAGACAGTGTGTTCCTAGAGGAGAAAGAAAACAGTGTGTTCCAAGAGCAGAATGAAGACAGTGTGTTCCTAATGCATAGTGAAGACAGTGTGTTCCTAAGGCAGAGTCAAGACAAGGTGTTCCTAGAGCAGAGGGAAGACAGTGTGTTCCTAATGCAGAGTGAAGACAGTGTGTTCCTAGAGCAGAGTGAAGACAGTGTGTTCCTAATGCAGAGTGAAGACAGTGTCTTAATAGAGCAGAGTAAAAACAGTGTGTTCCTAACGTATAGTGAAGAGAGTGTGTTCCTAACGCATAGTGAAGACAGTGTCTTCCTAGAGCAGAGTGAAGACAGTGTGTTCCTAATGCATAGTGAAGACAGTGTGTTCCTAAGGCAGAGTGAAGACAGTGTGTTCATAGAGCAGAGTAGAGACAGTGAGTTCCTAATTCAGAGTGAAGACAGTGTGTTCCTAATACAGAGTTAATACAGTATGTTCCTACAGCAGAGTGAAGACAGTGTGTTCTTAACAAAGTGTTTCTGTGTATGTGCATGGAGCAGAGTGAAGACATTGTGTTCCTAATGCAGAGTGAAGACAGTGTGTTCCTAATGCAGAGTGAAGACATTGTGTTCCTAGAGCAGAGTGAAGACAGTGTGTTCTTAAAGCAGAGTGAAGACAGTGTCTTCCTAGAGCAGAGTGAAGACAGAGTGTTCCTAACACAGAGTTGCGGTGTATGTGCATGGAGCAGAGTGAAGACCGTGTGTTCCAGGAGCAGAGTGAAGACAGTGTGTTCCTAATGCAGAGTGAGGACAGTGTGTTCCTATTGCATAGTGAAGAGAGTGTCTTACTAGAGGAGAGTGAAGACAGTGTGTTCCTAACGCATAGTGAAGACAGTGTGTTCCTAAGGCAGAGTGAAGACCGTGTGTTCCTAATGCAGAGTGAAGACAGTGTGTTCCTAATGCAGAGTGTAGACAGTGTGTTCCAAGAGCATAGTGAAAACAGTGTGTTCCTAACGCAGAGTTGCGGTGTACGTGCATGGAGCAGATTGAAGACTGTGTGTTCCTAGAGCAGTGTGAAGACAGTATGTTCCTAAGGCAGAGTGAAGACAGAGTGTTTCCAGAGCAGAATGAAGACAGTGTGTTCCCAACGCAGAGTTGCGGTGTATGTGCATGGTGCAGATTGAAGACAGTGTGTTCCTAGAGCAGAGTGAAGACAGCATGTTCCTAACACATAGTGAAGACAGTGTGTTCCTAAGGCAGAGTTGCGCTGTATGTGCATGGAGCAGAGTGAAGACAGTGTGTTCCTAGAGCTGAGTGAAGACAGTGTGTTCCTACAACAGATTGAAGACAATGTGTTCCTAACAAAGAGTTGCTGTGTATGTGCATGGAGCAGAGTGAAGACAGTGTGTCTCTGGAGCAGAGTGAATACAGAGTGTTCCTAATGCAGAGTGAAGACAGTGTGTTCCTAATTCAGAGTGAAGACAGTGTGTTCCTAGAGCAGAGTAAAGACAGTGTGTTCCTAACGCAGAGTTGCGGTGTATGTGCATGGAGCAGAGTGAAGACAGTGTGTTCCAGGAGCAGAGTGAAGACAGTGTGTTCCTAATGCAGAGTGAGGACAGTGTGTTCCTATTGCATAGTGAAGACAGTGTCTTACTAGAGGAGAGTGAAGACAGTGTGTTCCTAACGCATAGTGAAGACAGTGTGTTCCTAAGGCAGAGTGAAGACAGTGTGTTCCTAGAGTAGAGTGAAGACAGTGTGTTCCTAATGCATAGTGAAGACAGTGTGTTCCTAGAGCAGAGTGAAGACAGTGTGTTCCTAACGCAGAGTTGCGGTGTACGTGCAATGAGCAGATTGAAGACTGTGTGTTCCTACAGCAGTGTGAAGACAGTATGTTACTAAGGCAGAGTGAAGACAGAGTGTTTTTAGAGCAGAATGAAGACAGTGTGTTCCCAACGCAGAGTTGCGGTGTATGTGCATGGAGCAGATTGAAGACAGTGTTTCCTAGAGCAGAGTGAAGACAGTATGTTCCTAACACATAGTGAAGACAGTGTGTTCCTAAGGCAGAGTTGCGCTGTATGTGCATGGAGCAGAGTGAAGACAGTGTTTTCCTAGAGCTGAGTGAAGACAGTGTGTTCCTACAACAGATTGAAGACAATGTGTTCCTAACAAAGAGTTGCTGTGTATGTGCATGTGAAGACAGTGTATGTGTATGTGTATGTGAAGACAGTGTGTCTCTGGAGCAGAGTGAAGACAGTGTGTTCCTAATGCAGAGTGAAGACAGTGTGTTCCTAATTCAGAGTGAAGACAGTGTGTTCCTAGAGCAGAGTAAAGACAGTGTGTTCCTAACGCAGAGTTGCGGTGTATGTGCATGGAGCAGAGTGAAGACGTTGTGTTCCTAGAGCAGAATGAAGACAGTGTGTTCCTAATGCAGAGTGAAGACAGTGTGTTCCTAATGCAGAAGAAGACAGTGTGATCCTAATGCAGAGTGAAGACAGTGTGTTCTTAATGCAGAGTGAAGACAGTGTGTTCCTAGAGCAGAATGAAGATAGTATGTTCCTTCAGCAGATGATGACAGTTTGTTCCTAGAGCAGAATGAAGACAGTGTGTTCCTAATGCAGAGGTAAGACAGTGTGTTCTTAGAGCAGAGTGAAGACAGTGTGTTCCTAATGCAGAGTTGCGTGTATGTGCATGGAGCAGAATGAAGACAGTGTTTTCCTAGAGCAGAGTGAAGACAGTTTGTTCCTATGGCAGAGTGAAGACAGTGTGTTCCTAGAGCAGAGTGAAGACAGTGTTCCTAAATCAGAGTGAAGACAGTGTGTTCCTAATGCAGAGTGAAGACAGTGTGTTCCTAATGCAGAGTGAAGACAGTGTGTTCCAGATGCAGAGTGAAGGCAGTGTGTTCCTAGAGCAGAATGAAGACAGTGTGTTCCTAATGCAGAGTGAAGACAGTGTCTTCCTAGAGCAGAGTGAAGACAGTGTGTTCCTAATGCAGAATTGCGGTGTATGTGCATGGAGCAGAGTGAAGACTTTGTGTTCCTAGAGCAGAATGAAGACAGTGTGTTCCTAATGCAGAGTGAAGACAGTGTGTTCCTAATGCAGAGTGAAGAAAGTGTGATCCTAATGCAGAGTGAAGACAGTGTGTTCTTAATGCAGAGTGAAGACAGTGTGTTCCTAGAGCAGAATGAAGATAGTATGTTCCTTCAGCAGAGGAAGACAGTTTGTTCCTAGAGCCGAATGAAGACAGTGTGTTCCTAATGCAGAGTTAAGACAGTGTGTTCCTAGAGCAGAGTGAAGACAGTGTGTTCCTAATGCAGAGTTGCGGTGTATGTGCATGGAGCAAAGAGAAGACAGTGTTTTCCTAGAGCAGAGTGAAGACAGTTTGTTTCTATGGCAGAGTGAAGACAGTGTGTTCCTAGAGCAGAGTGAAGACAGTGTTCCTAAAACAGAGTGAAGACAGTGTGTTCCTACGGCTGAGTGAAGACAGTGTGTTCTTGAAGCAGCGTGAGGACAGTGTGTTCCTATGGCAGAGTGAAGGCAGTGTCTTCCTAGAGCAGAATGAAGGCAGTGTGTTCCTAACGCATACTGAAGACAGTGTGTTCCTAAGGAAGAGTGAAGACAGTGTGTTCCTAATGCAGAATGAAGACAGTGTGTTCCTACAGCAGAATGAAGACAGTTTGTTCCTAACGTAGTGTGAAGACAGTGTGTTCCTAACGCAGAGTTGCAGTGTATGTGCATGGAGCAGAGTGAAGACAGTGTGTTCCTAGAGCAGAGTGAAGACAGTGTGTTCCTAATGCAGAGTTAAGACAGTGTGTTCCTAATGCAGAGTGAAGACAGTGTGTTCCTAGAGCAGAGTGAAGACAGTGTGTTCCTAATGCAGAGTTGCGGTGTATGTGCATGGAGCAGAGTGAAGACAGTGTGTTCCTTGAGCAGAGTGAAGACATTATGTTCCTAACGCAGAGGGAAGACAGTGTGTTCCTAGAGCAGAATGAAGACAGTGTGTTCCTAACGCAGAGTGAAGACAGTGTGTTCCTAATGCAGAGTTGCGGTGTATGTGCATGGAGCAGAGTGAAGACAGTGTGTTCCTAGAGCAGAGTGAAGACAGTATGTTCCTAATGCAGAGTGAAGACAGTGTGTTCCTAATGCAGAGTGAAGACAGTGTGTTCCTAACGCAGAGTGAAGACAGTGTGTTCCTAACGCAGAGTTGCGGTGTATGTGCATGGAGCAGAGTGATGACAGTGTGTCCCTAGAGCAGAGTGAAGACAGTTTATTCCTAATACAGAGTAAAGACAGTGTGTTCCTAATGCAGAGTGAAGACAGTGTGTTCCTAACGCATAGTGAAGACAGTTTGTTCCTACCGCATTGTGAAGACAGTGTGTTCCTAACGCATAGTGAAGACAGTATGTTCCTAACGCATAGTGAAAACAGTGTGTTCCTAACGCAGAGTTGCGGGGTATGTGCATAGAACAGAGTGAAGACAGTGTGTGCCTAGAGCAGAGTGAAGACAGTATGTTCCTAATGCATATTGAAGACAGTGTGTTCCTAACGCAGAGTTACGGTGTATATGCATGGAGCAGAGTGAAGACAGTGTGTTTTTAATTCAGCCTGAGGACAGTGTGTTCCTAAGGCAGAGTGAAGACAGTGTCTTCCTAGAGCAGAGTGAAGACAGTGTGTTCCTAACGCATAGTGAAGACAGTGTGTTCCTAATGCATAGTGAAGACAGTGTGTTCCTAGAGCAGAGTGAAGACAGTGTGTCCCTAACGCAGAATTGTGGTGTACGTGCATGGAGCAGAGTGAAGCCAGTGTGTTCCTAGAGCAGAGTGAAGACAGTTTGTTCCTAAAGCAGAGTGAAGACATTGTGTTCCTGGAGCAGAGTGAAGACAGTGCGTTCCTAATGCAGAGTTGCGAAGTATGTGCATATAGCAGAGTGAAGACAGTGTGTTCCTAGAGCAGAGTGAAGACAGTGAGTTCCTAGAACAGAGTGAAGACAGTGTTCCTAAATCAGAGTGAAGACATTGTGTTTCTACGGCAGAGTGAAGACAGTGTGTTCCTAATGCAGAGTGAAGAGAGTGTGTTCCTAATGCAGAGTGAAGACAGTGTGTTCCAGATGCAGAGTGAAGGCAGTGTGTTCCTAGAGCAGAATGAAGACAGTGTGTTCCTAATGCAGAGTGAAGACAGAGTCTTACTAGAGCAGAGTGAAGACAGTGTGTTCCTAATGCAGAATTGCGGTGTATGTGCATGGAGCAGAGTGAAGACGTTGTGTTCCTAGAGCAGAATGAAGACAGTGTGTTCCTAATGCAGACTGAAGACAGTGTGTTCCTAATGCAGAGTGAAGAAAGTGTGATCCTAATGCAGAGTGAAGACAGTGTGTTCTTAATGCAGAGTGAAGACAGTGTGTTCCTAGAGCAGAATGAAGATAGTATGTTCCTTCAGCAGAGGAAGACAGTTTGTTCCTAGAGCAGAATGAAGACAGTGTGTTCCTAATGCAGAGTTAAGACAGTGTGTTCCTAGAGCAGAGTGAAGACAGTGTGTTCCTAATGCAGAGTTGCGGTGTATGTGCATGGAGCAAAGTGAAGACAGTGTTTTCCTAGAGCAGAGTGAAGACAGTTTGTTTCTATGGCAGAGTGAAGACAGTGTGTTCCTGGAGCAGAGTGAAGACAGTGTTCCTAAAACAGAGTGAAGACAGTGTGTTCCTACGGCTGAGTGAAGACAGTGTGTTCTTGAAGCAGCCTGAGGACAGTGTGTTCCTATGGCAGAGTGAAGGCAGTGTCTTCCTAGAGCAGAATGAAGGCAGTGTGTTCCTAACGAATACTGAAGACAGTGTGTTCCTAAGGAAGAGTGAAGACAGTGTGTTCCTAATGCAGAGTGAAGACAGTGTGTTCCTACAGCAGAATGAAGACAGTTTGTTCCTAACGTAGTGTGAAGACAGTGTGTTCCTAACGCAGAGTTGCAGTGTATGTGCATGGAGCAGAGTGAAGACAGTGTGTTCTTAATGCAGAGTGAAGACAGTGTGTTCCTAGAGCAGAATGAAGATAGTATGTTCCTTCAGCAGAGGAAGACAGTTTGTTCCTAGAGCAGAATGAAGACAGTGTGTTCCTAATGCAGAGTTAAGACAGTGTGTTCCTAGAGCAGAGTGAAGACAGTGTGTTCCTAATGCAGAGTTGCGGTGTATGTGCATGGAGCAAAGTGAAGACAGTGTTTTCCTAGAGCAGAGTGAAGACAGTTTGTTTCTATGGCAGAGTGAAGACAGTGTGTTCCTAGAGCAGAGTGAAGACAGTGTTCCTAAAACAGAGTGAAGACAGTGTGTTCCTACGGCTGAGTGAAGACAGTGTGTTCTTGAAGCAGCGTGAGGACAGTGTGTTCCTATGGCAGAGTGAAGGCAGTGTCTTCCTAGAGCAGAATGAAGGCAGTGTGTTCCTAACGCATACTGAAGACAGTGTGTTCCTAAGGAAGAGTGAAGACAGTGTGTTCCTAATGCAGAGTGAAGACAGTGTGTTCCTACAGCAGAATGAAGACAGTTTGTTCCTAACGTAGTGTGAAGACAGTGTGTTCCTAACGCAGAGTTGCAGTGTATGTGCATGGAGCAGAGTGAAGACAGTGTGTTCCTAGAGCAGAGTGAAGACAGTGTGTTCCTAATGCAGAGTTAAGACAGTGTGTTCCTAATGCAGAGTGAAGACAGTGTGTTCCTAGAGCAGAGTGAAGACAGTGTGTTCCTAATGCAGAGTTGCGGTGTATGTGCATGGAGCAGAGTGAAGACAGTGTGTTCCTTGAGCAGAGTGAAGACATTATGTTCCTAACGCAGAGGGAAGACAGTGTGTTCCTAGAGCAGAATGAAGACAGTGTGTTCCTAACGCAGAGTGAAGACAGTGTGTTCCTAATGCAGAGTTGCGGTGTATGTGCATGGAGCAGAGTGAAGACAGTGTGTTCCTAGAGCAGAGTGAAGACAGTATGTTCCTAATGCAGAGTGAAGACAGTGTGTTCCTAATGCAGAGTGAAGACAGTGTCTTCCTAACGCAGAGTGAAGACAGTGTGTTCCTAACGCAGAGTTGCGGTGTATGTGCATGGAGCAGAGTGATGACAGTGTGTTCCTAGAGCAGAGTGAAGACAGTTTATTCCTAATACAGAGTAAAGACAGTGTGTTCCTAATGGAGAGTGAAGACAGTGTGTTCCTAACGCATAGTGAAGACAGTTTGTTCCTACCGCATTGTGAAGACAGTGTGTTCCTAACGCATAGTGAAGACAGTATGTTCCTAACGCATAGTGAAAACAGTGTGTTCCTAACGCAGAGTTGCGGGGTATGTGCATAGAACAGAGTGAAGACAGTGTGTGCCTAGAGCAGAGTGAAGACAGTATGTTCCTAATGCATATTGAAGACAGTGTGTTCCTAACGCAGAGTTACGGTGTATATGCATGGAGCAGAGTGAAGACAGTGTGTTTTTAATTCAGCCTGAGGACAGTGTGTTCCTAAGGCAGAGTGAAGACAGTGTCTTCCTAGAGCAGAGTGAAGACAGTGTGTTCCTAACGCAGAGTGAAGACAGTGCGTTCCTAATGCAGAGTTGTGAAGTATGTGCATATAGCAGAGTGAAGACAGTGTGTTCCTAGAGCAGAGTGAAGACAGTGAGTTCCTAGAACAGAGTGAAGACAGTGTTCCTAAATCAGAGTGAAGACATTGTGTTTCTACGGCAGAGTGAAGACAGTGTGTTCCTAATGCAGAGTGAAGAGAGTGTGTTCCTAGAGCAGAGTGAAGACAGTGTGTTCCTAGAGCAGAATGAAGACAGTGTTTTCCTAATGCAGAGTGAAGACCGTGTGTTCCTAATGCAGTGTGAAGACAGTGTGTTCCTCGAGCAGAGTGAAGACAGTGTGTTCCTAACGCAGAGTTGCAGTGTATGTGCATGGAGCAGAGTGAAGACAGTGTGTTCTTAGAGCAGAATAAAGACAGTGTGTTCCTAATGTAGAGTGACGACAGTGTGTTCCTATAGCAGAGTGAAGAAAGTGTGTTCCTAATGCAGAGTGAAGACTGTGTGTTCCTAAGGCAGAGTGAAGACAGTGTCTTCCTAGAGGAGAGTGATTACAGTGTGTTCCTAACGCATAGTGAAGACAGTGTGTTCCTAATGCATAGTGAAGACAGTGTCTTCCTATAGCAGAGTGAAGACAGTGTGTTTCTAGAGCAGATGGAGACAGTGTGTTCCTAATGCAGACTGAAGACAGTGTGTTCCTAGAGCAGAGTGAAGACAGTGTTGTCGTAAGGCAGAGTTGACGTGTACGTGCATGGAGCAGATTGAAGACAGTGTGTTTCTAGAGCACAGTGAAGACAGTATGTTCATAATGCAGAGTGAAGACAGTATGTTCCTAGAGCAGAATGAAGACAGTGTGTTCCTAACTCAGAGTGAAGACAGTATATTCCTAACGCAGAGTTGCGGTGTATGTGCATGGAGCTGAGTAATGACAGAGTGTTCCTAGAGCAGAGTGAAGAAAGTTGTTCCTAATACAGAGTGAAGACAGTGTGTTCCTAATGCATAGTGAAGACAGTGTGTTCCTAACGCATAGTGAAGACAGTATGTTCCTAACGCATAGTGAAGACAGTGTGTTCCTAACGCAGAGTTGCGGGGTATGTGCATGGAGCAGAGTGAAGACAGTGTGTGCCTAGAGCAGAGTGAAGACAGTATGTTCCTAATGCATAGTGAAGACAGTGAGTTCCTAACGCAGAGTTACGGTGTATGTGCATGGAGCAGAGTGAAGAAGACAGTGTGTTTTTAATTCAGCGTGAGGGCAGTGTGTTCCTAAGGCAGAGTGAAGACAGTGTGTTCCTAAATCAGAGTGAAGACAGTGTGTTCCTAGAGCAGAGTGAAGACAGTGTGTTCCTAACGCAGAGTGAAGACAGTGTTCCTAAATCAGAGTGAAGACAGTGTGTTCCTACGGCTGAGTGAAGACAGTGTGTTCCTGAAGCAGCGTGAGGACAGTGTGTTCCTATGGCAGAGTGAAGGCAGTGTCTTCCTAGAGCAGATGGAAGGCAGTGTGTTCTTAACGCATACTGAAGACAGTGTGTTCCTAAGGCAGAGTGAAGACAGTGTGTTCCTAATGCGGAGTGAAGACAGTGTGTTCCTACAGCAGAATGAAGACAATTTGTTCCTAACGTAGAATGAAGACAGTGTGTTCCTAACGCAGAGTTGCAGTGTATGTGCATGGAGCAGAGTGAAGACAGTGTGTTCCTAGAGCAGAGTGAAGACAGTGTGTTCCTAATGCAGAGTTAAGACAGTGTGTTCCTAATGCAGATTGAAGACAGTGTGTTCCTAGAGCAGAGTGAAGACAGTGTGTTCCTAATGCAGAGTTTCGGTGTATGTGCATGGAGCAGAGTGAAGACTGTGTGTTCCTAGAGCAGAGTGAAGACAGTTTGTTCCTAACGCCGAGTGAAGACAGTGTGTTCCTAATGCAGAGGGAAGACTGTTTGTTCCTAACGCAGAGTGAAGACAGTGTGTTCCTAACGCAGAGTTGCGGTGTATGTGCATGGAGCAGAGTGATGACAGTGTGTTCCTAGAGCAGAATGAAGACATTTTATTCCTAATACAGAGTGAAGACAGTGTGTTCCTAATGCAGAGTGAAGACAGTGTGTTCCTAACGCATAGTGAAGACAGTTTGTTCCTAACGCATAGTGAAGACAGTGTGTTCCTAACGCATAGTGAAGACAGTATGTTCCTAACGCATAGTGAAAACAGTGTGTTCCTAACGCAGAGTTCCGGGGTATGTGCATGGAACAAAGTGAAGACAGTGTGTGCCTAGAGCAGAGTGAAGACAGTATGTTCCTAATGCATATTGAAGACAGTGTGTTCCTAACGCAGAGTTACGGTGTATATGCATGGAGCAGAGTGAAGACAGTGTGTTTTTAATTCAGCGTGAGGACAGTGTGTTCCTAAGGCAGAGTGAAGACAGTGTCTTCCTAGAGTAGAGTGAAGACAGTGTGTTCCTAACGCATAGTGAAGACAGTGTGTTCCTAATGTATAGTGAAGACAGTGTGTTCCTAGAGCAGAGTGAAGACAGTGTGTCCCTAACGCAGAGTTGTGGTGTACGTGCATGGAGCAGAGTGAAGCCAGTGTGTTCCTAGAGCAGAGTGAAGAGAGTTTGTTCCTAAAGCAGAGTGAAGACAGTGTTTTCCTGGAGCAGAATGAAGACAGTGTGTTCCTAACGCAGAGTGAAGACAGTGCGTTCCTAATGCAGAGTGAAGACAGTGTGTTCCTAACGCAGAGTGAAGACAGTGTGTTCCTAGAGCAGAGTGAAGACAGTGTGTTCGTAATGCAGAGTGAAGACAGTGAGTTCCTAGAACAGAGTGAAGACAGTGTTCCTAAATCAGAGTGAAGACATTGTGTTTCTACGGCAGAGTGAAGACAGTGTGTTCCTAATGCAGAGTGAAGAGAGTGTGTTCCTAGAGCAGAGTGAAGACAGTGTGTTCCTAGAGAAGAATGAAGACAGTGTTTTCCTAATGCAGAGTGAAGACCGTGTGTTCCTAATGCAGAGTGAAGACAGTGTTTTCCTCGAACAGAGTGAAGACAGTGTGTTCCGAACGCAGAGTTGCAGTGTATGTGCATGGAGCAGAGTGAAGACAGTGTGTTCTTAGAGCAGAATAAAGACAGTGTGTTCCTAATGCAGAGGGAAGACAGTGTGTTCCTATAGCAGAGTGAAGACAGTGTGTTCCTAATGCAGAGTGAACACAGTGTGTTCCTAAGGCAGAGTGAAGACAGTGTCTTTCTAGAGGAGAGTGATTACAGTGTGTTCCTAACGCATAGTAAAGACAGTGTGTTATTAATGCATAGTGAAGATAGTGTCTTCCTATAGCAGAGTGAAGACAGTGTGTTTCTAGAGCAGATGGAGACAGTGTGTTCCTAATGCAGACTGAAGACAGTGTGTTCCTAGAGAAGAGTGAAGACAGTGTTCTCGAAACGCAGAGTTGAGTTGTACATGCATGGAGCAGATTGAAGACAGTGTGTTTCTAGAGCACAGTGAAGACAGTATGTTCATAATGCAGAGTGAAGACAGTGTGTTCCTAGAGTAGAATGAAGACAGTGTGTTCCTAACTCAGAGTGAAGACAGTGTGTTCCTAACGCAGAGTTGCGGTGTATGTGCATGGAGCAGAGAGATGACAGAGTGTTCCTAGAGCAGAGTGAAGTCAGTTGTTCCTAATACAGAGTGAAGACAGTGTGTTCCTAATGCAGAGTGAAGACAGTGTGTTCCTAACGCATAGTGAAGACAGTGTGTTCCTACCGCATAGTGAAGTCCGTGTGTTCCTCACGCATAGTGAAGACAGTATGTTCCTAACGCATAGTGAAGACAGTGTGTTCCTAACGCAGAGTTGCGGGGTATGTGCATGGAGCAGAGTGAAGACAGTGTGTGCCTGGAGCAGAGTGAAGACAGTATGTTCCTAATGCATAGTGAAGACAGTGTGTTCCTAACGCAGAGTTACGGTGTATGTGCATGGAGCAGAGTGAAGAAGACAGTGTGTTTTTAATTCAGCGTGAGGGCAGTGTGTTCCTAAGGCAGAGTGAAGACAGTGTCTTCCTAGATCAGAGTGAAGACAGTGTGTTCCTAACGCATAGTGAAGACAGTGTGTTCCTAATGCATAGTGAAGACAGTGTCTTCCTAGAGCAGAGTGAAGACAGTTTGTTCCTAAGACAGAGTGAAGACAGTGTGTTCCTGGAGCAGAATGAAGACAGTGTGTTCCTAGGCAGAGTGAAGACCGTGCGTTCCTAATGCAGAGTTGCGAAGTATGTGCATGGAGCAGAGTGAAGACAGTGTGTTCCTAGAGCAGAGTGAAGACAGTGTGTTCGTAATGCCGAGTGAAGACAGTGAGTTCCTAGAGCAGAGTGAAGACAGTGTTCCTAAATCAGAGTGAAGACAGTGTGTTCCTACGGCAGAGTGAAGACAGTGTGTCCCTACCGCAGAGTTGTGGTGTACGTGCATGGAGCAGAGTGAAGCCAGTGTGTTCCTAGAGCAGAGTGAAGACAGTTTGTTCCTAACGCAGAGTGAAGACACTGTGTTCCTGGAGCAGAATGAAGACAGTGTGTTCCTAATGCAGAGTGAAGACAGTGTGTTCCTAATGCAGAGTGAAGACAGTGTGTTCCTAACGCATAGTGAAGACAGTGTGTTCCTACCGCATAGTGTAGACCGTGTGTTCCTCACGCATAGTGAAGACAGTATGTTCCTAACGCATAGTGAAGACAGTGTGTTCCTAACGCAGAGTTGCGGGGTATGTGCATGGAGCAGAGTGAAGACAGTGTGTTCCTAGAGCAGAATGAAGACAGTGTGTTCGTAATGCAGAGTGAAGACAGTGAGTTCCTAGAGCAGAGTGAAGACAGTGTTCCTAAATCAGTGTGAAGAGAGTGTGTTCCTACGGCAGAGTGAAGACAGTGTGTTCCTAAGGCAGAGTGAAGAGAGTGTGTTCCTAGAGCAGAGTGAAGACAGTGTGTTCCTAGAGCAGAATGAAGACAGTGTTTTCCTAATGCAGAGTGAAGACCGTGTGTTCCTAATGCAGAGTGAAGACAGTGTGTTCCTCGAGCAGAGTGAAGACAGTGTGTTCCTAACGCAGAGTTGCAGTGTATGTGCATGGAGCAGAGTGAAGACAGTGTGTTCCTAACGCATAGTGAAGACAGTATGTTCCTAAGGCATAGTGAAGACAGTGTGTTCCTAACGCAGACTTGCGGGGTATGTGCATGGAGCAGAGTGAAGACAGTGTGTGCCTAAGCAGAGTGAAGACAGTGTGTTCCTAATGCAGAGTGAAGAGAGTGTGTTCCTAGAGCAGAGTGAAGACAGTGTGTTCCTAGAGCAGAATGAAGACAGTGTTTTCCTAATGCAGAGTGAAGACCATGTGTTCCTAATGCAGAGTGAGGACAGTGTGTTCCTAGAGCAGAGTGAAGACAGTGTTCTCGTAACGCAGAGTTGAGGTGTACGTGCATGGAACAGATTGAAGACAGTGTGTTTCTAGAGCAGAGTGAAGACAGTATGTTCCTAACGCAGAGTGAAGACAATGTGTTCCTAACGCAGAGTGGCGGTATATGTGTGGTGTATGTGATGACAGTGTGTTCCTAGAGCAGAGTGAAGACAGTTTCTTCCTAATACAGAGTGAAGACAGTGTGTTCCTAATGCAGAGTGAAGACAGTGTCTTCCTAACGCATAGTGAAGACAGTTTGTTCCTACCGCATAGTGAAGACAGTGTGTTCCTAACGCATAGTGAAGACAGTATGTTCCTAAGGCATAGTGAAGACAGTGTGTTCCTAACGCAGGCTTGCGGGGTATGTGCATGGAGCAGAGTGAAGACAGTGTGTGCCTAAGCAGAGTGAAGACAGTATATTCTTAATGCATAGTGAAGACAATGTGTTCCTAACGCAGAGTTACGGTGTATGTGCATGGAGCAGAGTGAAGAAGACAGTGTGTTTTTAATTCATCGTGAGGGCAGTGTGTTCCTAGGCAGAGTAAAGACAGTGTCTTCCTAGATCAGAGTGAAGACAGTGTGTTCCTAAGGCATAGTGAAGACAGTGTGTTCCTAATGCATAGTTAAGACAGTGTGTTCCTAGAGCAGAGTGAAGACAGTGTGTCCCTAACACAGTGTTGTGGTCTACATGCATGGAGTAGAGTGAAGCCAGTGTGTTCCTAGAGCAGAGTGAAGACAGTTTGTTCCTAACGCTGAGTGAAGACAGTGTGTTCCTGGAGCAAAATGAAGACAGTGTGTTCCTAACGCAGAGTGAAGACAGTGCGTTCCTAATGCAGAGTTGCGCAGTATGTGCATGGAGCAGAGTGAAGACAGTGTGTTCCTAGAGCAGAGTGAAGACAGTGTTCTCGTAACGTAGAGTTGAGGTGTACGTGCATGGAGCACATTGAAGACAGTGTGTTTCTAGAGCAGAGTGAAGACAGTATGTTCCTAATGCAGAGTGAAGATAGTGTGTTCCTATAGCAGAATGAAGACAGTGTGTTCCTAACGCAGAGTGAAGACAGTGTGTTCCTAACGAGAGTTGCGGTATATGTGCGGTGTTTGTGATGACAGTGTGTTCCTAGAGCAGAGTGAAGACAGTTTGTTCCTAATACAGAGTGAAGACAGTGTGTTCCTAATGCAGAGTGAAGACAGTGTGTTCCTAACGCATAGTGAAGACAGTTTGTCCTACCGCATAGTGAAGACAGTGTGTTCCTAACGCATAGTGAAGACAGTATGTTCCTAACGCATAGTGAAGACAGTGTGTTCCTAACGCAGACTTGCGGGGTATGTGCATGGAGCAGAGTGAAGACAGTGTGTGCCTAAGCAGAGTGAAGACAGTATATTCTTAATGCATAATGAAGACAGTGTGTTCCTAACGCAGAGTTACGGTGTATGTGCTTGGAGCAGAGTGAAGAAGAGAGTGTGTTTTTAATTCATCGTGAGGGCAGTGTGTTCCTAGGCAGAGTAAAGACAGTGTCTTCCTAGATAAGAGTGAAGACAGTGTGTTCCTAACGCATAGTGAAGACAGTGTGTTCCTAATGCATAGTGAAGACAGTGTGTTCCTAGAGCAGAGTGAAGACAGTGTTTTCTTAATGCAGAGTGAAGACAGTGTGTTCCTAAGGCAGAGTGAAGACAGTGTCTTCCTAGAGGAGAGTGATTACAGTGTTTTCCTAACGCATAGTGAAGACAGTATGTTCCTAACGCATAGTGAAGACAGTGTGTTCCTAATGCATAGTGAATACAGTGTCTTCCTATAGCAGAGTGAAGACAGCGTGTTTCTAGAGCAGATGGAGGCAGTGTGTTCCTAATGCAGACTGAAGACAGTGTGTTCCTAGACCAGAGTGAAGACAGTGTTCTCGTAACACAGAGTTGAGGTTACGTGCATGGAGCAGATTGAAGACAGTGTGTTTCTAGAGCAGAGTGAAGACAGTATGTTCCTAATGCAGAGTGAAGACAGTGTGTTCCTAACGCATAGTGAAGACACTGTATTCCTACCGCATAGTGAAGACAGTGTGTTCTTAACGCATAGTGAAGACAGTATGTTCCTAATGCATAGTGAAGACAGTGTGTTCCTAACGCAGAGTGAAGACAGTGTGTTCCTAACGCAGAGTTGCGGTGTATGTGCGGTGTATGTGATGACAGTGTGTTCCTAGAGCAGAGTGAAGACAGTTTGTTCCTAATACAGAGTGAAGACAGTGTGTTCCTAATGCAGAGTGAAGACAGTGTGTTCCTAACGCATAGTGAAGACACTGTGTTCCTACCGCTAGTGAAGACAGTGTGTTCCTAACGCATAGTGAAGACAGTATGTTCCTAATGCATAGTGAAGACAGTGTGTTCCTAACGCAGAGTTGCGGGGTATGTGCATGGAGCAGAGTGAAGACAAGTGTGTGCCTAGAGCAGAGTGAAGACAGTATGTTCCTAATGCATAGTGAAGACAGTGTGTTCCTAACGCGGAGTTACGGTGTATGTGCATGGAGCAGAGTGAAGACTACAGTGTGTTTTCAATTCAGCATGAGTGCAGTGTGTTCCTAGGCAGAGTAAAGACAGTGTCTATCTAGATCAGAGTGAAGACAGTGTGTTCCTAACGCATAGTGAAGACAGTGTGTTCCTAATGCATAGTGAAGACAGTGTGTTCCTAGAGCAGAGTGAAGACAGTGTGTCCCTAACGCAGAGTTGTGGTGTACGTGCATGGAGCAGAGTGAAGCCAGTGTGTTCCTAGAGCAGAGTGAAGACACTTTGTTCCTAACGCTGAGTGAAGACAGTGTGTTCCTGGAGCAAAATGAGGACAGTGTGTTCGTAATGCAGAGTGAAGACAGTGAGTTCCTAGAGCAGAGTGAAAACAGTGTTCCTAAATCAGAGTGAAGACAGTGCGTTCCTAATGCGGAGTGAAGAGAGTGTGTTCCTAGAGCAGAGTGAAGACAGTGTGGTCCTAGAGCAGAATGAAGACAGTGTTTTCCTAATGCAGTGTGAAGACAGTGTGTTCCTCGAGCAGAGTGAAAACAGTGTGTTCCTAACCCAGAGTTGCAGTGTATGTGCATGGAGCAGAGTGAAGACAGTGCGTTCCTAATGCAGAGTTGCTAAGTATGTGCATGGAGCAGAGTGAAGACAGTGTGTTCCTAGAGCAGAGTGAAGACAGTGTGTTCGTAATTCAGAGTGAAGACAGTGAGTTCCTAGAGCAGAGTGAAAACAGTGTTCCTAAATCAGAGTGAAGACAGTGTGTTCCTATGGCAGAGTGAAGACAGTGTGTTCCTAATGCAGAGTGAAGAGAGTGTGTTCCTAGAGCAGAGTGAAGACAGTGTGTTCCTAGAGCAGAATGAAGACAGTGTTTTCCTAATGCAGAGTGAAGACCGTGTGTTCCTAATGCAGAGTGAAGACAGTGTTTTCCTCGAGCAGAGTGAAGACAGTGTGTTCCTAACGCAGAGTTGCAGTGTATGTGCATGGAGCAGAGTGAAGACAGTGTGTTCCTAGAGCAGAATAAAGACAGTGTGTTCCTAATGCAGAGTAAAGTCAGTATGTTCCTATAGCAGAGTGAAGACAGTGTTTTCCTAATGCAGAGTGAAGACAGTGTGTTCCTAAGGCAGAGTGAAGACAGTGTCTTCCTAGAGGAGAGTGATTACAGTGTGTTCCTAACGCATAGTGAAGACAGTGTGTTCCTAATGCACAGTGAAGACAGTGTCTTCCTATAGCAGAGTGAAGACGGTGTGTTTCTAGAGCAGATGGAGACAGTGTGTTCCTAATGCAGACTGAAGACAGTGTGTTCCTAGAGAAGAGTGAGGACAGTGTTCTCGTAACGCAGAATTGAGGTGTACATGCATGGAGCAGATTGATGACAGTGTGTTCCTAGAGCAGAGTGAAGACAGTGTGTTCGTAATGCAGAGTGAAGACAGTGAATTCCTAGAGCAGAGTGAAAACAGTGTTCCTAAATCAGAGTGAAGAAAGTATATTCCTACGGCAGAGTGAAGACAGTGTGTTCCTAGAGCAGAATGAAGACAGTGTGTTCCTAACGCAGAGTGAAGACAGTGTGTTCCTAACGCAGAGTTGCGGTGTATGTGCATGGAGCAGAGTGATGACAGTGTGTTCCTAGAGCAGAGTGAAGACTGTTTGTTCCTAATACAGAGTGAAGACAGTGTGTTCCTAATGAAGAGTGAAGACAGTGTGTTCCTAACGCATAGTGAAGACAGTGTGTTCCTACCGCATAGTGAAGATAGTGTGTTCCTAACGCATAGTGAAGACAGTATGTTCCTAACGCATAGTGAAGACAAGGTGTTCCTAACGTAGATTTGCGGGATATGTGCATGGAGCAGAGTGAAGATAGTGTGTGCCTAGAGCAGAGTGAAGACAGTATGTTCCTAATGCATAGTGAAGACAGTGTGTTCCTAACGCAGAGTTACGGTGTATGTGCATGGAGCAGAGTGAAGAAGACAGTGTGTTTTTAATTCAGCCTGAGGGCAGTGTGTTCCTAAGGCAGAGTGAAGACAGTGTCTTCCTAGAGCAGAGTGAAGACAGTGTGTTCCTAACGCATAGGGAAGACAGTGTGTTCCTAATGCATAGTGAAGACAGTGTGTTCCTAGAGCAGAGTGAAGACAGTGTGTCCCTAACGCAGAGTAGTGGTGTACTTGCATGGAGCAGAGTGAAGCCAGTGTGTTCCTAGAGCAGAGTGAAGACAGTTTGTTCCTAAGACAGAGTGAAGACAGTGTGTTCCTGGAGCAGAATGAAAACAGTGTGTTCCTAAGGCAGAGTGAAGACAGTGCGTTCCTAATGCAGAGTTGCGAAGTATGTGCATGGAGCAGAGTGAAGACAGCATGTTCCTAGAGCAGAGTGAAGACAGTGTGTTCGTTATGCAGAGTTGCAGTGTATGTGCATGGAGCAGAGTGAAGACAGTGTGTTCCTAGAGCAGAATAAAGACAGTGTGTTCCTAATGCAGAGTGAAGACAGAGTGTTCCTATAGCAGAGTGAAGACAGTGTTCCTAAATCAGAGTGAAGACAGTGTGTTCCTACGGCAGAGTGAAGAGAGTGTGTTCCTAGAGTAGAGTGAAGACAGTGTGTTCCTCCAGCACAGTGAAGACAGTGTGTTCCTAGAGTAGAGTGAAGACAGTGTGTCCCTACTGCAGAGTTGTGGTGTAGGTGCATGGAGCAGATTGAAGTCAGTGTGTTCCTAGAGCAGAGTGAAGACAGTTTTTTCCTAACGCAGAGTGAAGACACTTTGTTCCTGGAGCAGAATGAAGACAGTGTGTTCCTAACGCAGAGTGCAGAAAGTGCGTTCCTAATGCAGAGTTGCAAAGTATGTGCATGGAGCAGAGTGAAGACAGTGTGTTCCTAGAGGAGAGTGAAGACAGTTTATCCCTAATACAGAGTGAAGACAGTGTGTTCCTAATGCAGAGTGAAGACAGTGTGTTCCTAACGCATAGTGAACACAGTTTGTTCCTACCGCATAGTAGACAGTGTGTTCCTAACGCAGAGTGAAGACAGTATGTTCCTAACGCATAGTGAAGACAGTGTGTTCCTAACGCAGAGTTGCGGGATATGTGCATGGAGCAGAGTGAAGACAGTGTGTTCCTGGAGCAGAGTGAAGACAGTGTGTCCCTAACGCAGAGTAGTGGTGTACTTGCATGGAGCAGAGTGAAGCCAGTGTGTTCCTAGAGCAGAGTGAAGACAGTTTGTTCCTAAGACAGAGTGAAGACAGTGTGTTCCTGGAGCAGAATGAAGACAGTGTGTTCCTAAGGCAGAGTGAAGACAGTGCGTTCCTAATGCAGAGTTGCGAAGTATGTGCATGGAACAGAGTGAAGACAGCGTGTTCCTAGAGCAGAGTGAAGACAGTGTGTTCGTTATGCAGAGTTGCAGTGTATGTGCATGGAGCAGAGTGAAGACAGTGTGTTCCTAGAGCAGAATAAAGACAGTGTGTTCCTAATGCAGAGTGAAGACAGAGTGTTCCTATAGCAGAGTGAAGACAGTGTTCCTAAATCAGAGTGAAGACAGTGTGTTCCTACGGCAGAGTGAAGAGAGTGTGTTCCTAGAGTAGAGTGAAGACAGTGTGTTCCTCGAGCACAGTGAAGACAGTGTGTTCCTAGAGTAGAGTGAAGACAGTGTGTCCCTACTGCAGAGTTGTGGTGTACGTGCATGGAGCAGAGTGAAGCCAGTGTGTTCCTAGAGCAGAGTGAAGACAGTTTGTTCCTAACGCAGAGTGAAGACACTGTGTTCCTGGAGCAGAATGAAGACAGTGTGTTCCTAACGCAGAGTGAAGAAAGTGCGTTCCTAATGCAGAGTTGCGAAGTATGTGCATGGAGCAGAGTGAAGACAGTGTGTTCCTAGAGCAGAGTGAAGACAGTGTGTTCGTAATGCAGAGTGAAGACAGTGAGTTCCTAGAGCAGAGTGAAGACAGTGTTCCTAAATCAGAGTGAAGACAGTGTGTTCCTACGGCAGAGTGAAGACAGTGTGTTCCTAATGCAGAGTGAAGAGGGTGTGTTCCTAGAGCAGAGTGAAGACAGTGTGTTCCTCGAGCAGAGTGAAGACAGTGTCTTCCTAGAGCAGAGTGAAGACAGTGTGTTCCTAACGCATAGGGAAGACAGTGTGTTCCTAATGCATAGTGAAGACAGTGTGTTCCTAGAGCAGAGTGAAGACAGTGTGTCCCTAACGCAGAGTAGTGGTGTACTTGCATGGAGCAGAGTGAAGCCAGTGTGTTCCTAGAGCAGAGTGAAGACAGTTTGTTCCTAAGACAGAGTGAAGACAGTGTGTTCCTGGAGCAGAATGAAGACAGTGTGTTCCTAAGGCAGAGTGAAGACAGTGCGTTCCTAATGCAGAGTTGCGAAGTATGTGCATGGAGCAGAGTGAAGACAGCGTGTTCCTAGAGCAGAGTGAAGACAGTGTGTTCGTTATGCAGAGTTGCAGTGTATGTGCATGGAGCACAGTGAAGACAGTGTGTTCCTAGAGCAGAATAAAGACAGTGTGTTCCTAATGCAGAGTGAAGACAGAGTGTTCCTATAGCAGAGTGAAGACAGTGTTCCTAAATCAGAGTGAAGACAGTGTGTTCCTACGGCAGAGTGAAGAGAGTGTGTTCCTAGAGTAGAGTGAAGACAGTGTGTTCCTCGAGCACAGTGAAGACAGTGTGTTCCTAGAGTAGAGTGAAGAGAGTGTGTCCCTACTGCAGAGTTGTGGTGTACGTGCATGGAGCAGAGTGAAGCCAGTGTGTTCCTAGAGCAGAGTGAAGACAGTTTGTTCCTAACGCAGAGTGAAGACACTTTGTTCCTGGAGCAGAATGAAGACAGTGTGTTCCTAACGCAGAGTGCAGAAAGTGCGTTCCTAATGCAGAGTTGCGAAGTATGTGCATGGAGCAGAGTGAAGACAGTGTGTTCCTAGAGGAGAGTGAAGACAGTTTATTCCTAATACAGAGTGAAGACAGTGTGTTCCTAATGCAGAGTGAAGACAGTGTGTTCCTAACGCATAGTGAACACAGTTTGTTCCTACCGCATAGTAGACAGTGTGTTCCTAACGCAGAGTGAAGACAGTATGTTCCTAACGCATAGTGAAGACAGTGTGTTCCTAACGCAGAGTTGCGGGATATGTGCATGGAGCAGAGTGAAGACAGTGTGTTCCTAGAGCAGAGTGAAGACAGTGTGTCCCTAACGCAGAGTAGTGGTGTACTTGCATGGAGCAGAGTGAAGCCAGTGTGTTCCTAGAGCAGAGTGAAGACAGTTTGTTCCTAAGACAGAGTGAAGACAGTGTGTTCCTGGAGCAGAATGAAGACAGTGTGTTCCTAAGGCAGAGTGAAGACAGTGCGTTCCTAATGCAGAGTTGCGAAGTATGTGCATGGAGCAGAGTGAAGACAGCGTGTTCCTAGAGCAGAGTGAAGACAGTGTGTTCGTTATGCAGAGTTGCAGTGTATGTGCATGGAGCAGAGTGAAGACAGTGTGTTCCTAGAGCAGAATAAAGACAGTGTGTTCCTAATGCAGAGTGAAGACAGAGTGTTCCTATAGCAGAGTGAAGACAGTGTTCCTAAATCAGAGTGAAGACAGTGTGTTCCTACGGCAGAGTGAAGAGAATGTGTTCCTATAGTAGAGTGAAGACAGTGTGTTTCTCGAGCACAGTGAAGACAGTGTGTTCCTAGAGTAGAGTGAAGACAGTGTGTCCCTACTGCAGAGTTGTGGTGTACGTGCATGGAGCAGAGTGAAGCCAGTGTGTTCCTAGAGCAGAGTGAAGACAGTTTGTTCCTAACGCAGAGTGAAGACACTGTGTTCCTGGAGCAGAATGAAGACAGTGTGTTCCTAACGCAGAGTGAAGAAAGTGCGTTCCTAATGCAGAGTTGCGAAGTATGTGCATGGAGCAGAGTGAAGACAGTGTGTTCCTAGAGGAGAGTGAAGACAGTTTATTCCTAATACAGAGTGAAGACAGTGTGTTCCTAATGCAGAGTGAAGACAGTGTGTTCCTAAAGCATAGTGAACACAGTTTTTTTCCTACCGCATAGTAGACAGTGTGTTCCTAACGCAGAGTGAAGACAGTATGTTCCTAACGCATAGTGAAGACAGTGTGTTCCTAACGCAGAGTTGCGGGATATGTGCATGGAGCAGAGTGAAGACAGTGTGTGCCTAGAGCAGAGTGAAGACAGTATGTTCCTAATGCATATTGAAGACAGTGTGTTCCTATCGCAGAGTTACGGTGTATGTGCATGGAGCAGAGTGAAGATAGTGTGATTTTATTTCAGCGTGAGGACAGTGTGTTCCTAAGGCAGAGTGAAGACAGTGTCTTCCTAGAGCAGAGTGAAGACAGTGTGTTCCTATCGCATAGTGAAGACAGTGTGTTCCTAATGCATAGTGAAGACAGTGTGTTCCTAGAGCAGAGTGAAGACAGTGTGTCCCTAACGCAGAGTTGTGGTGTACATGCATGGAGCAGAGTGAAGCCACTGTGTTCCTAGAGCAGAGTGAAGACACTTTGTTCCTAACGCTGAGTGAAGACAGTGTGTTCCTGGAGCAAAATGAAGACAGTGTGTTGGTAATGCAGAGTGAAGACAGTGAGTTCCTAGAGCACAGTGAAAACAGTGTTCCTAAGTCAGAGTGAAGACAGTGCGTTCCTACGGCGGAGTGAAGACAGTGTGTTCCTAATGCAGAGTGAAGAGAGTGTGTTCCTAGAGCAGAGTGAAGACAGTGTGTTCCTAGAGCAGAATGAAGACAGTGTTTTCCTAATGCAGAGTGAAGACAGTGTGTTCCTCGAGCAGAGTGAAGACAGTGTGTTCCTAACGCAGAGTTGCAGTGTATGTGCATGGAGCAGAGTGAAGACAGTGTATTCCTAGAGCAGAATAAAGACAGTGTGTTCCTAATGCAGAGTGAAGACAGTATGTTCCTATAGCAGAGTGAAGACAGTGTTTTCCTAATGCAGAGTGAAGACAGTGTGTTCCTAAGGAAGAGTGAAGACAGTGTCTTCCTAGAGGAGAGGGATTACAGTGTGTTCCTAACGCATAGTGAAGACAGTGTGTTCCTAATGCATAGTGAAGACAGTGTCTTCCTATAGCAGAGTGAAGACAGTGTGTTTCTAGAGCAGATGGAGACAGTGTGTTCCTAATGCAGACTGAAGACAGTGTGTTCCTAGAGCAGAGTGAAGACAGTGTTCTCGTAACGCAGAATTGAGGTGTACATGCAAGGAGCAGATTGAAGACAGTGTGTTCCTAGAGCACAGTGAAGACAGTGTGTTCGTAATGCAGAGTGAAGACAGTGAGTTCCTAGAGCAGAGTGAAAACAGTGTTCCTAAATCAGAGTGAAGACAGTGCGTTCCTACGGCACAGTGAAGACAGTGTGTTTCTAGAGCAGAATGAAGACAGTGGGTTCCTAACGCAGAGTGAAGACAGTGTGTTCCTAAGGCAGAGTTGCGGTGTATGTGCATGGAACAGAGTGAAGACAGCGTGTTCCTAGACCAGAGTGAAGACATTGTGTTCGTTATGCAGAGTTGCAGTGTATGTGCATGGAGCAGAGTGAAGACAGTGTGTTCCTAGTGCAGAATAAAGACAGTGTGTTCCTAATGCAGAGTGAAGACAGTGTGTTCCTATAGCAGAGTGAAGACAGTGTTCCTAAATCAGAGTGAAGACAGTGTGTTCCTACGGCAGAGTGAAGACAGTGTGTTCCTAATGCAGAGTGAAGAGAGTGTGTTCCTAGAGTAGAGTGAAGACAGTGTGTTCCTCGAGCAGAGTGAAGACAGTTTGTTCCTAGAGTAGAGTGAAGACAGTGTGTCCCTACCGCAGAGTTTTGGTGTACGTGCATGGAGCAGAGTGAAGCCAGTGTGTTCCTAGAGCAGAGTGAAGACAGTTTGTTCCTAACGCAGAGTGAAGACACTTTGTTCCTGGAGCAGAATGAAGACAGTGTGTTCCTAACGCAGAGTGAAGAAAGTGCGTTCCTAATGCAGAGTTGCGAAGTATGTGCATGGAGCAGAGTGAAGACAGTGTGTTCCTAGAGCAGAGTGAAGACAGTGTGTTCGTAATGCAGAGTGAAGACAGTGAGTTCCTAGAGCAGAGTGAAGACAGTGTTCCTAAATCAGAGTGAAGACAGTGTGTTCCTACGGCAGAGTGAAGACAGTGTGTTCCTAATGCAGAGTGAAGAGGGTGTGTTCCTAGAGCAGAGTGAAGACAGTGTGTTCCTCGAGCAGAGTGAAGACAGTGTCTTCCTAGAGCAGAGTGAAGACAGTGTGTTCCTAACGCATAGGGAAGACAGTGTGTTCCTAATGCATAGTGTAGACAGTGTGTTCCTAGAGCAGAGTGAAGACAGTGTGTCCCTAACGCAGAGTAGTGGTGTACTTGCATGGAGCAGAGTGAAGCCAGTGTGTTCCTAGAGCAGAGTGAAGACAGTTTGTTCCTAAGACAGAGTGAAGACAGTGTGTTCCTGGAGCAGAATGAAGTCAGTGTGTTCCTAAGGCAGAGTGAAGACAGTGCGTTCCTAATGCAGAGTTGCGAAGTATGTGCATGGAGCAGAGTGAAGACAGCGTGTTCCTAGAGCAGAGTGAAGACAGTGTGTTCGTTATGCAGAGTTGCAGTGTATGTGCATGGAGCAGAGTGAAGACAGTGTGTTCCTAGAGCAGAATAAAGACAGTGTGTTCCTAATGCAGAGTGAAGACAGAGTGTTCCTATAGCAGAGTGAAGACAGTGTTCCTAAATCAGAGTGAAGACAGTGTGTTCCTACGGCAGAGTGAAGAGAATGTGTTCCTATAGTAGAGTGAAGACAGTGTGTTTCTCGAGCACAGTGAAGACAGTGTGTTCCTAGAGTAGAGTGAAGACAGTGTGTCCCTACTGCAGAGTTGTGGTGTACGTGCATGGAGCAGAGTGAAGCCAGTGTGTTCCTAGAGCAGAGTAAAGACAGTTTGTTCCTAACGCAGAGTGAAGACACTGTGTTCCTGGAGCAGAATGAAGACAGTGTGTTCCTAACGCAGAGTGAAGAAAGTGCGTTCCTAATGCAGAGTTGCGAAGTATGTGCATGGAGCAGAGTGAAGACAGTGTGTTCCTAGAGGAGAGTGAAGACAGTTTATTCCTAATACAGAGTGAAGACAGTGTGTTCCTAATGCAGAGTGAAGACAGTGTGTTCCTAAAGCATAGTGAACACAGTTTTTTTCCTACCGCATAGTAGACAGTGTGTTCCTAACGCAGAGTGAAGACAGTATGTTCCTAACGCATAGTGAAGACAGTGTGTTCCTAACGCAGAGTTGCGGGATATGTGCATGGAGCAGAGTGAAGACAGTGTGTGCCTAGAGCAGAGTGAAGACAGTATGTTCCTAATGCATATTGAAGACAGTGTGTTCCTATCGCAGAGTTACGGTGTATGTGCATGGAGCAGAGTGAAGACAGTGTGATTTTAATTCAGCGTGAGGACAGTGTGTTCCTAAGGCAGAGTGAAGACAGTGTCTTCCTAGAGCAGAGTGAAGACAGTGTGTTCCTATCGCATAGTGAAGACAGTGTGTTCCTAATGCATAGTGAAGACAGTGTGTTCCTAGAGCAGAGTGAAGACAGTGTGTCCCTAACGCAGAGTTGTGGTGTACATGCATGGAGCAGAGTGAAGCCACTGTGTTCCTAGAGCAGAGTGAAGACACTTTGTTCCTAACGCTGAGTGAAGACAGTGTGTTCCTGGAGCAAAATGAAGACAGTGTGTTCGTAATGCAGAGTGAAGACAGTGAGTTCCTAGAGCACAGTGAAAACAGTGTTCCTAAGTCAGAGTGAAGACAGTGCGTTCCTACGGCGGAGTGAAGACAGTGTGTTCCTAATGCAGAGTGAAGAGAGTGTGTTCCTAGAGCAGAGTGAAGACAGTGTGTTCCTAGAGCAGAATGAAGACAGTGTTTTCCTAATGCAGAGTGAAGACAGTGTGTTCCTCGAGCAGAGTGAAGACAGTGTGTTCCTAACGCAGAGTTGCAGTGTATGTGCATGGAGCAGAGTGAAGACAGTGTATTCCTAGAGCAGAATAAAGACAGTGTGTTCCTAATGCAGAGTGAAGACAGTATGTTCCTATAGCAGAGTGAAGACAGTGTTTTCCTAATGCAGAGTGAAGACAGTGTGTTCCTAAGGAAGAGTGAAGACAGTGTCTTCCTAGAGGAGAGTGATTACAGTGTGTTCCTAACGCATAGTGAAGACAGTGTGTTCCTAATGCATAGTGAAGACAGTGTCTTCCTATAGCAGAGTGAAGACAGTGTGTTTCTAGAGCAGATGGAGACAGTGTGTTCCTAATGCAGACTGAAGACAGTGTGTTCCTAGAGCAGAGTGAAGACAGTGTTCTCGTAACGCAGAATTGAGGTGTACATGCAAGGAGCAGATTGAAGACAGTGTGTTCCTAGAGCACAGTGAAGACAGTGTGTTCGTAATGCAGAGTGAAGACAGTGAGTTCCTAGAGCAGAGTGAAAACAGTGTTGCTAAATCAGAGTGAAGACAGTGCGTTCCTACGGCACAGTGAAGACAGTGTGTTTCTAGAGCAGAATGAAGACAGTGGGTTCCTAACGCAGAGTGAAGACAGTGTGTTCCTAAGGCAGAGTTGCGGTGTATGTGCATGGAACAGAGTGAAGACAGCGTGTTCCTAGACCAGAGTGAAGACATTGTGTTCGTTATGCAGAGTTGCAGTGTATGTGCATGGAGCAGAGTGAAGACAGTGTGTTCCTAGTGCAGAATAAAGACAGTGTGTTCCTAATGCAGAGTGAAGACAGTGTGTTCCTATAGCAGAGTGAAGACAGTGTTCCTAAATCAGAGTGAAGACAGTGTGTACTTCGGCAGAGTGAAGACAGTGTGTTCCTAATGCAGAGTGAAGAGAGTGTGTTCCTAGAGTAGAGTGAAGACAGTGTGTTCCTCGAGCAGAGTGAAGACAGTTTGTTCCTAGAGTAGAGTGAAGACAGTGTGTCCCTACCGCAGAGTTTTGGTGTACGTGCATGGAGCAGAGTGAAGCCAGTGTGTTCCTAGAGCAGAGTGAAGACAGTTTGTTCCTAACGCAGAGTGAAGACACTGTGTTCCTGGAGCAGAATGAAGACAGTGTGGTCCTAACGCAGAGTGAAGAAAGTGCGTACCTAATGCAGAGTTGCGAAGTATGTGCATGGAGCAGAGTGAAGACAATGTGTTCCTAGAGGAGAGTGAAGACAGTTTATTCCTAATACAGAGTGAAGACAGTGTGTTCCTAATGCAGAGTGAAGACAGTGTGTTCCTAACGCATAGTGAACACAGTTTGTTCCTACCGCATAGTAGAATGTGTGTTCCTAACGCATAGTGAAGACAGTATGTTCCTAACGCATAGTGAAGACAGTGTGTTCCTAACGCAGAGTTGCGGGGTATGTGCATGGAGCAGAGTGAAGACAGTGTGTGCCTAGAGCAGAGTGAAGACAGTATGTTCCTAATGCATATTGAAGTCAGTGTGTTCCTATCGCAGAGTTACGGTGTATGTGCATGGAGCAGAGTGAAGACAGTGTGATTTTAATTCAGCGTGAGGACAGTGTGTTCCTAAGGCAGAGTGAAGACAGTGTCTTCCTAGAGCAGAGTGAAGACAGTATGTTCCTAATGCATATTGAAGACAGTGTGTTCCTAACGCAGAGTTGCGGGGTATGTGCATGGAGCAGAGTGAAGACAGTGTGTGCCTAGAGCAGAGTGAAGACAGTTTGTTCCTAACGCAGAGTGAAGACAGTGTGTTCCTGGAGCAGAATGAAGACAGTGTGTTCCTAACGCAGAGTGAAGACAGTGCGTTCCTAATGCAGAGTTGCGAAGTATGTGCATGGAGCAGAGTGAAGACAGTGTGTTCCTAGAGCAGAGTGAAGACAGTGTGTTCGTAATGCAAAGTGAAGACAGTGAGTTCCTAGAGCAGAGTGAAGACAGTGTTTCTAAATCAGAGTGAAGACAGTGTGTTTCTACGGCAGAGTGAAGACAGTGTGTTCCTAGAGCAGAGGGAAGACAGTATGTTCCTAATGCATAGTGAAGACAGTGTGTTCCTAACGCAGAGTTACGGTGTGTGTGCATGGAGCAGAGTGAAGACAGTGTGTTCTTAACGCAGAGTGAAGACAGTGCGTTCCTAATGCAGAGTTGCGAAGTATGTGCATGGAGCAGAGTGAAGACAGTGTGTTCCCAGAGCAGAGTGTAGACAGTGTGTTCCTAAAGCAGAGTGAAGACAGTGAGTTCCTAGAGCAGAGTGAAGACATTATGTTCCTAACGCAGAGGGAAGACAGTGTGTTCCTAGAGCAGAATGAAGACAGTGTGTTCCTAACGCAGAGTGAAGACAGTGTGTTCCTAACGCAGAGTTGCGGTGTATGTGCATGGAGCAGAGTGAAGACAGTGTGTTCCTAGAGCAGAGTGAAGACAGTTTGTTCCTAACGCAGAGTGAAGACAGTGTGTTCCTAATGCAGAGTGAAGACAGTTTGTTCCTAACGCAGAGTTGCGGTGTATGTGCATGGAGCAGAGTGATGACAGTGTGTTCCTAGAGCAGAGTGAAGACAGTTTATTCCTAATACAGAGTGAAGACAGTGTGTTCCTAATGCAGAGTGAAGACAGTGTGTTCCTAACGCATAGTGAAGACAGTTTGTTCCTACCGCATAGAGAAGACAGTGTGTTCCTAACACATAGTGAAGACAGTATGTTCCTAATGCATAGTGAAGACAGTGTGTTCCTAATGCAGAGTTGCGGGGTATGTGCATGGAGCAGAGTGAATACAGTGTGTGCCTAGAGCAGAGTGAAGACAGTATGTTCCTAATGCATATTGAAGACAGTATGTTCCTAACGCAGAATTACGGTGTATGTGCATGGAGCAGAGTGAAGACAGTGTGTTTTTAATTCAGGGTGAGGACAGTGTGTTCCTAAGGCAGAGTGAAGACAGTGTCTTCCTAGAGCAGAGTGAAGACAGTGTGTTCCTAGAGCAGAGTGAAAACAGTGTGTTCCTAACGCAGAGTTGTGGTGTACGTGCATGGAGCAGAGTGAAGCCAGTGTGTTCCTAGAGCAGAGTGAAGACAGTTTGTTCCTAACGCTGAGTGAAGACAGTGTGTTCCTGGAGCAGAATGAAGAAAGTGTGTTCCTAACGCAGAGTGAAGACAGTGTGTTCCTAAATCATAGTGAAGACAGTGTCTTCCTAGAGGAGAGTGAATACAGTGTGGTCCTAACGCAAAGTGAAGACAGTGTGTTCCTAAATCATAGTGAAGACAGTGTCTTCCTATAGCAGAGTGAAGACAGTGTGTTTCTAGAGCAGATGGAGACAGTGTGTTCCTAATGCAGACTTAAGACAGTGTGTTCCTAGAGCAGAGTGAAGACAGTGTGTTCCTATCGCAGAGTTGCGGTGTACGTGTATGGAGCAGATTGAAGACAGTGTGTTCCTAGAGCAGAGTGAAGACAGTATGTTCATAATGCAGAGTGAAGACAGTGTTTTCCTAGAGCAGAATGAAGACACTGTGTTCCTAATGCACAGTGAAGACCGTGTGTTCCTATGCAGAGTAAAGACAGTGTGTTCCTAATGCAGAGTGAAGACAGTGTCTTCCTAGAGCAGAGTGAATTCAGTGTGTTCCTAACGTATAGTGAAGACAGTGTTTTCTTAGAGCAGAGTGAAGACAGTGTGTTTCTAACGCAGAGTTGCGGTGTATGTGCATGGAGGAGAGTAACGACAGTGTGTTCCTAGAGCAGAGTGAAGACAGTGTGTTCCTAAAGCGGAGTGAAGACAGTGTGTTTTTAAGGCAGAGTGAAGACAGTGTCTTCCTACAGCAGAGTGAAGACATTGTGTTTCTAGAGCAGATAGAGACAGTGTGTTCCTAATGCAGACTGAAGACAGTGTGTTCCTAGAGCAGAGTGAAAACAGTGTGTTCGTAACGCAGAGTTGCGGTGTACGTGCATGGAGGAGATTGAAGACAGTGTGTTCCTAGAGCAGAGTGAAAACAGTATGTTCCTTCAGCAGAGTGAAGACAGTGTGTTCCTAGGGCTGAATGAAGACAATGTGTTCCTAATGCACAGTGAAGACCGTGTGTTCATATGCAGAGTGAAGACAGTGTGTTCCTAATGCAGAGTGAAGACAGTTTCTTCCTAGATCAGAGTGAAGACAGTGTGTTCCTAGAGCAGAGTGAAGACAGTGCATTCCTAATGCAGAGTTGCGAAGTACGTGCATGGAGCAGAGTGAAGACAGTGTGTTCCTAGAGCAGAGTGAAGACAGTGTGTTCGTAATGCAGAGTGAAGACAGTGAGTTCCTAGAGCAGAGTGAAGACAGTGTTCCTAAATCAGAGTGAACAGTGTGTTCCTACGGGAGAGTGAAGACAGTGTGTTCCTAGAGCAGAGTGAAGACTGTATGTTCCTAACGAGAGAGAAGACAGTGTGTTCCTAGAGAAGAAAGAAGACAGTGTGTTCCTAATGCAGTGTGAAGACAGTGTGTTCCTAATGATAGTGAAGACAGTGTGTTCCTAGAGCAGAATGAAGACAGTGTTTTCCTAATGCAGAGTGAAGACCGTGTGTTCCTATTGCAGAGTGAAGACAGTGTTTTCCTCGAGCAGAGTGAAGACAGTGTGTTCCTAAAGCAGAGTTGCAGTGTATGTGCATGGAGCAGAGTGAAGGCAGTGTGTTCATAGAGCAAAATAAAGACAGAGTGTTCCTAATGCAGAGTGAAGACAGTGTGTTCCTAGAGCAGAGTGAAGACAGTGTGTTCCTAAGGCAGATTGAAGACAGTGTGTTTCTAGAGCACTGTGAAGACAGTGTGTCCCTAACGCAGAGTTGCGGTGTATGTGCATGGAGGAGAGTGAAGACAGTGTGTTCCTAGAGCAGAGTGAAGATAGTGTGTTCCTAATGCAGAGTGAAGACAGTGTGTTCCTAAGGCAGAGTGAAGACAGTGTCTTCCTAGAGGAGAGTGAATACAGTGTTCCTAACGCATAGTGAAGACAGTGTGTTCCAAATTCATACTGAAGACAGTGTCTTCCTATAGCAGAGTGAAGACAGTGTGTTTCTAGAGCAGATGGAGACAGTGTGTTCCTAATGCAGACTGAAGACAGTGTGTTCCTAGAGCAGAGTGAAGACAGTATGTTCATAATGCAGAGTGAAGACAGTGTGTTCCTAGAGCAGAATGAAGACAGGGGGTTCCTAATGCACAGTGAAGACAGTGCGTTCCTAATGCAGAGTTGCGATGTACGTGCATGGAGCAGATTGAAGACAGTGTGTTCCTAGAGCAGCGTGAAAACAGTATGTTCCTTCAGCAGAGTGAAGACAGTGTGTTCCTAGAGCAGAATGAAGACACTGTGTTCCTAATGCACAGTGAAGACCGTGTGTTTCTATGCAGAGTGAAGACAGTGTGTTCCTAATGCAGAGTGAAGACAGTGTCTTCCTAGAGCAGAGTGAAGACAGTGTGTTCATAGAGTAGAGTGAAGACAGTGTGTTCCTAACGGATAGTGAAGACAGTGTGTTCCAATGCAGCGTGAAGACAGTGTCTTCCGAGAGCAGAGTGAAGACAGAGTGTTCCTAATGCAGAGTGTAGACAGTGTGTTCCTATAGCAGAGTGAAGACAGTGTGTTCCTAAGGCAGATTGAAGACAGTGTGTTTCTAGAGCACTGTGAAGACAGTGTGTCCCTAACGCAGAGTTGCGGTGTATGTTCATGGAGCAGAATGACGATAGTATGTTCCTAGAGCAGAGTGAAGACAGTGTGTTCCTAATGCAGAGTGAAGACAGTGTGTTCCTAAATCAAAGTGAAGACTGTGTTTTCCTAGAGCAGAGTGAAGACAGTGTGTTTCTAATGCAGAGTTTCGGTGTATGTATATGGAGCAGAGTGAAGACAGTGTGTTCCTAGAGCAGAATGAAGACAGTGTGTTCCTAACGAAGGGTGAAGACAGTGCGTTCCTAATTCAGAGTTGCGAAGTATGTGCATGGAGCAGAGTGAAGACAGTGTGTTCCTAGAGCAGAGTGAAGACAGTGTGTTCGTAATGCAGAGTGAAGACAGTGAGTTCCTAGAGCAGAGTGAAGACAGTGTTCCTAAATCAGAGTGAACAGTGTGTTCCTACGGCAGAGTGAAGACAGTGTGTTCCTAAGGCAGAGTGAAGAGAGTCTTTTCCTAGAACAGAGTGAAGACAGTGTGTTCCTACAGCAAAATAAAGACAGAGTGTTCCTAATGCAGAGTGAAGACAGTGTGTTCCTATAGCAGAGTGAAGACAGTGTGTTCCTAAGGCAGATTGAAGACAGTGTGTTCCTAGAGCACAGTGAAGACAGTGTGTTTCTAATGCAGAGTTGCGGTGTATGTGCATGGAGGAGAGTAACGACATTGTGTTCCTAGAGCAGAGTGAAGACAGGGTGTTCCTAATGCAGATTGAAGACAGTGTGTTCCTAGAGCAGAGTGAAAACAGTATGTTCCTTCAGCAGAGTGAAGACAGTGTGTTCCTAGGGCAGAATGAAGACAATGTGTTCCTACTGCACAGTGAAGACCGTGTGTTCCAATGCAGAGAAAAGACAGTGTGTTCCTAATGCAGAGTGAAGACAGTTTCTTCCTAGATCAGAGTGAAGACAGTGATTTCCTAACGAAGAGTGAAGACAGTGCGTTCCTAATGCAGAGTTGCGAAGTATGTGCATGGAGCAGAGTGAAGACAGTGTGTTCCTAGAGCAGAGTGAAGACAGTGTGTTCGTAATGCAGAGTGAAGACAGTGAGTTCCTAGAGCAGAGTGAAGACAGTGTTCCTAAATCAGAGTGAACAGTGTGTTCCTACGGCAGAGTGAAGACAGTGTGTTCCTAAGGCAGAGTGAAGAGAGTGTGTTCCTAGAGCAGAGTGAAGACAGTGTGTTCCTAGAGCAGAATAAAGACAGTGTTTTCCTAATGCAGAGTGAAGACCGTGTGTTCCTAATGCAGAGTGAAGACAGTGTGTTCCTCGAGCAGAGTGAAGACAGTGTGTTCCTAACGCAGAGTTGCAGTGTATGTGCATGGAGCAGAGTGAAGACAGTGTGTTCATAGAGCAAAATAAAGACAGAGTGTTCCTAATGCAGAGTGAAGACAGTGTGTTCCTATAGGAGAGTGAAGACAGTGTGTTCCTAAGGCAGATTGAAGACAGTGTGTTCCTAGAGCACAGTGAAGACAGTGTGTCCCTAACGCAGAGTTGCAGTGTATGTGCATGGAGGAGAGTGAAGACAGTGTGTTCCTAGAGCAGAGTGAAGACAGTGTGTTTCTAATGCAGAGTGAAGACAGTGTGTTCTAAGGCAGAGTGAAGACAGTGTCTTCCTAGAGGAGAGTGAATACAGTGTGTTCCTAACGCATAGTGAAGACAGTGTGTTCCTAATTCATAGTGAAGACAGTGTCTTCCTATAGCAGAGTGAAGACAGTGTGTTTCTAGAGCAGATGGAGACAGTGTGTTCCTAATGCAGACTGAAGACAGTGTGTTCCTAGAGCAGAGAGAAGACAGTATGTTCATAATGCAGAGTGAAGACAGTGTGTTCCTAGAGCAGAATGAAGACAGTGCGTTCCTAATGCAGAGTTGCGGTGTACGTGCATGGAGCAGATTAAAGACAGTGTGTTCCTAGAGCATAGTGAAAACTGTATGTTCCTTCAGCAGAGTGAAGACACTGTGTTTGTTCCTAGAGCAGAATGAAGACACTGTGTTCCTAATGCACAGTGAAGACCGTGTGTTCCTATGCAGAGTGAAGACAGTGTGTTCCTAATGCAGAGTGAAGACAGTGTCTTCCTAGAGCAGAGTGAAGACAGTGTGTTCCTAGAGTAGAGTGAAGACAGTGTGTTCCTAACGGATAGTGAAGACAGTGTGTTCCAATGCAGCGTGAAGACAGTGTCTTCCTAGAGCAGAGTGAAGACAGTGTGTTCCTAACGTATAGTGAAGACAGTGTTCCTAATGCAGAGTGAAGGCAGTGTGTTCCTAATGCAGAGTGAAGACAGTATGTTCCTAAAACAGAATGAAGACAGTTTGTTCCTAACGCAGAGTGAAGACAGTGTGTTCCTAACGCAGAGTTGCGGTGTATGTGCATGGAGCAGAATGACAACAGTATGTTCCTAGAGCAGAGTGAAGACTGTGTTTTCCTAGAGCAGAGTGAAGACAGTGTGTTTCTAATGCAGAGTTGCGGTGTATGTATATGGAGCAGAGTGAAGACAGTGTGTTTCTAGAGCAGAGTGAAGACAGTGTGTTCCTGGAGCAGAATGAAGACAGTGTGTTCTGAAAGAAGGGTGAAGACAGTGCGTTCCTAATGCAGAGTTGCGAAGTATGTGCATGGAGCAGAGTGAAGACGGTGTGTTCCTAGAGCAGAGTGAAGACAGTGTGTTCGTAATGCAGAGTGAAGACAGTGAGTTCCTAGAGCAGAGTGAAGACAGTGTTCCTAAAACAGAATGAACAGTGTGTTCCTACGGCACAGTGAAGACAGTGTGTTCCTAAAGCAGAGTGAAGAGAGTGTGTTCCTAGAACAGAGTGAAGACAGTGTGTTCCTAGACAGGATGAAGACAGTGTTTTCCTAATGCAGAGTGAAGACCGTGTGTTCCTAATGCAGAGTGAAGACAGTGTGTTCCTCGAGCAGAGTGAAGACAGTGTGTTCCTAACGCAGAGTTGCAGTGTATGTGCATGGAGCAGAGTGAAGACAGTGTGTTCATAGAGCAAAATAAAGACAGAGTGTTCCTAATGCAGAGTGAAGACAGTGTCTTCCTAGAGCAGAGTGAAGACAGTGTGTTCCTAACGGATAGTGAAGACAGTGTGTTCCAATGCAGCGTGAAGACAGTGTCTTCCTAGAGCAGAGTGAAGACAGTGTGTTCCTAACGTATAGTGAAGACAGTGTTCCTAATGCAGAGTGAAGGCAGTGTGTTCCTAATGCAGAGTGAAGACAGTGTGTTCCTACAACAGAATGAAGACAGTTTTTTCCTAACGCATATTGAAGACAGTGTGTTCCTAACGCAGAGTTATGGTTTATGTGCATGGAGCACAGTGAAGACAGTGTTTTCCTAGAGCAGAGTGAAGACAGTTTGTTCCTAACGCATAGTTAAGACAGTGTGTTCCTAACGGAGCGTGAGGACAGTGTGTTCCTATGGCAGATTGAAGGCAGTGTCTTCCTAGAGCAGAGTGAAGACAGTGTGTTCCTAACGCATAGTGAAGACAGTGTGTTCCTAATGAATAGTGAAGACAGTTTCTTCCTAGAGCAGAGTGAAGACAATGTGTTCCTAACGCATACTGGAGACAGTGTGTTCCTAAGGCAGAGGGAAGACAGTGTGTTCCTAATGCAGAGTGAAGACAGTGTGTTCCTAAATCAGAGTGAAGACAGTGTGCTCCTAGAGCAGAGTGAAGACAGTGTGTTCCTAATGCAGAGTTGCAGTGTATGTGCATGGAGCAGAGTGAAAACAGTGTGTTCCTAGAGCAGAGGGAAGACAGAGTGTTCCTAATGCAGAAAGAAGACAGTGTGTTCCTAGGCAGAGTGAAGACAGTGTCTTAATAGAGCAGAGTGAAAACAGTGTGTTCCTAACGTATAGTGAAGACAGTGTGTTCCTAACACATAGTGAAGACAGTGTCGTCCTAGAGCAGAATGAAGACAGTGTGTTCCTAATGCATAGTGAAGACAGTGTGTTCCTAAGGCAGAGTGAAGACAGTGTGTTCATAGAGCAGAGTGTAGACAGTGAGTTCCTAATTCAGAGTGAAGACAGCGTGTTTCTAATGAATTGTGAATACAGTGTGTTCCTAGAGCAGAGTGAAGACAGTGTGTTCCTAACGCATAGTGAAGACAGTGTGTTCCTAAGGCAGAGCGAAGACAGAGTGTTTCTAGAGCAGAGTGAAGACAGTGTGTTCCTAATGCATAGTGAAGACAGTGTGTTTCTAGAGCAGAGTGAAGACAGTGTGTTCCTAATGCAGAGTGAAGACAGTATGTTCCTAATGCAGTGTGAAGACAGTGTGTTTCTAGAGCAGAGTTGACAGTGTGTTCCAAAGGCAGAGTGAAGACAGTGTGTTCCTAGAGCAGAGTGAAGACAGTGTGTTCCTAATGCAGAGTAAATACAGTATGTTCCTACAGCAGAGTGAAGATAGTGTGTTCTAAACAAACACTTGCTGTGTATGTGCATGGAGCAGAGTGAAGACATTGTGTTCCTAATGCAGAGTGAAGACAATGTGTTCCTAATGCAGAGTGAAGACTGTGTGTTCCTAATGCAGAGTGAAGACAGTGTGTTCCTAAAGCAGAGTGAATACAGCATGTTCCTAACGCAGAGTGAAGACAGTGTGTTCCTTGAGGAGAAAGAAAACAGTGTGTTCCAAGAACAGAGTGAAGACAGTGTGTTCCTAATGCAGAGTGAAGACAGTGCGTTCCTAGAGCAGAGTGAAGACAGTGTGTTCCTAACGTAGAGTGAAGACAGTGTGTTCGTAACACATAGTGAAGACAGTATGTTCTTAACGCATAGTGAAGACAGGGTTTTCCTAACGCAGAGTGAAGACAATGTGTTCCTAACGCAGAGTTGCAGTGTATGTGCATGGAGCAGAGTGAAGACAGTGTTTTCTTAGAGCAGAGTGAAGACAGTGTGTTCCTAATGCAGAGTTAATACACTATGTTCCTACAGCAGAGTGAAGACAGTGTGTTCTTAACAAAGAGTTGCTGTGTATGTGCATGGAGCAGAGTGAAGACATTGTGTTCCTAATGCAGAGTGAAGACAGTGTGTTCCTAATGCAGAGTGAAGACAGTGTGTTCCTAATGTAGAGTGAAGCCAGTGTGTTCCAGATGCAGAGTGAAGACAGTGTGTTCCTAGAGCAGAGTGAAGACTGTTTGTTCCTAACGCATAGTGAAGACAGTTTGTTCTTAACACAGAGTTGCCGTGTATGTGCATGGAGCAGAGTGAAAACAGTGTGTTCCTAGAGCAGAGTGAAGACAGTGTGTTCCTAATTTAGAGTGAAGACAGTGTGTTCCTAGAGCAGAGTGAAGACAGTGTGTTCTTAAAGCAGAGTGAAGACAGTGTGTTCCTAGAGCAGAGTGAAGACAGTGTGTTCCTAACACAGAGTTGCGGTGTATGTGCATGGAGCAGAGTGAAGACAGTGTGTTCCTAGAGCAGAGTGAAGACAGTGTGTTCCTAATGCAGAGTGAGGACAGTGTGTTCCTAATGCATAGTGAAGACAGTGTCTTACTAGAGTAGAGTGAAGACAGTATGTTCCTAACGCAGAGTGAAGACAGTGTGTTCCTAGAGCAGATTGAAGACTGTATGTTCCTAACGCAGAGTGAAGAGAGTGTGTTCCTAGAGCAGAAAGAAGACAGTGTGTTCCTAACGCAGAGTTGTGGTGTATGTGCATGGAGCAGGGTGAAGACATTGTGTTCTAGAGAAGAGTTAAGACAGTGTGTTCCTAATGCAGAGTGAAGACAGTGTGTTCCTAATGCAGAGTGAAGACATAGTGTTCCTAGAGGAGAAAGAAGACAGTGTGTTCCTAATGCAGAGTGAAGACATTATGTTCCTAACGCAGAGTGAAGACAGTGTGTTCCTAGAGCATAGTGAAGACATTATGTTCCTAATGCAGAGTGAAGACAGTGCGTTCCTAATGCAGAGTTGCGAAGTATGTGCATAGAACAGAGTGAAGACAGTGTATTCCAAGCAGAGTGAAGACTGTGTGTTCCTAATGCAGAGTGAAGACAGTGAGTTCCTAGAGCAAGTGAAGACAGTGTTCCTAATGCAGTGTGAAGACAGTGTGTTCCTAATGCAGAGTGAAGACAGTGTGTTCCTAATGCACAATGAAGACAGTGCGTTCCTAGAGAAGAGTGAAGAGTGTGTTCCTAACGTAGAGTGAAGACAGTGTGTTCGAAACGCATAGTGAAGACAGTATGTACTTAACGCATAGTGAAGACAGTGTTTTCCTAACGCAGAGTGAAGACAATGTGTTCCTAACGCAGAGTTGCAGTGTATGTGCATGGAGTAGAGTGAAGACAGTGTTTTCTTAGAGCAGAGTGAAGACAGTGTGTTCCTAATGCATAGTGAAGACAGTGTGTTTCTAGAGCAGAGTGAAGACAGTGTGTTCCTAATGCAGAGTGAAGACAGTATGTTCCTAATGCAGTGTGAAGACAGTGTGTTTCTAGAGCAGAGTTGACAGTGTGTTCCTAAGGCAGAGTGAAGACAGTGTGTTCCTAGAGCAGAGTGAAGACAGTGTGTTCCTAATGCAGAGTAAATACAGTATGTTCCTACAGCAGAGTGAAGACAGTGTGTTCTAAACAAACACTTGCTGTGTATGTGCATGGAGCAGAGTGAAGACATTGTGTTCCTAATGCAGAGTGAAGACAATGTGTTCCTAATGCAGAGTGAAGACTGTGTGTTCCTAATGCAGAGTGAAGACAGTGTGTTCCTAAAGCAGAGTGAATACAGCATGTTCCTAACGCAGAGTGAAGACAGTGTGTTCCTTGAGGAGAAAGAAAACAGTGTGTTCCAAGAACAGAGTGAAGACAGTGTGTTCCTAATGCAGAGTGAAGACAGTGCGTTCCTAGAGCAGAGTGAAGACAGTGTGTTCCTAACGTAGAGTGAAGACAGTGTGTTCGTAACGCATAGTGAAGACAGTATGTTCTTAACGCATAGTGAAGACAGGGTTTTCCTAACGCAGAGTGAAGACAATGTGTTCCTAACGCAGAGTTGCAGTGTATGTGCATGGAGCAGAGTGAAGACAGTGTTTTCTTAGAGCAGAGTGAAGACAGTGTGTTCCTAATGCAGAGTTAATACAGTATGTTCCTACAGCAGAGTGAAGACAGTGTGTTCTTAACAAAGAGTTGCTGTGTATGTGCATGGAGCAGAGTGAAGACATTGTGTTCCTAATGCAGAGTGAAGACAGTGTGTTCCTAATGCAGAGTGAAGACAGTGTGTTCCTAATGTAGAGTGAAGCCAGTGTGTTCCAGATGCAGAGTGAAGACAGTGTGTTCCTAGAGCAGAGTGAAGACTGTTTGTTCCTAACGCATAGTGAAGACAGTTTGTTCTTAACACAGAGTTGCCGTGTATGTGCATGGAGCAGAGTGAAAACAGTGTGTTCCTAGAGCAGAGTGAAGACAGTGTGTTCCTAATTTAGAGTGAAGACAGTGTGTTCCTAGAGCAGAGTGAAGACAGTGTGTTCTTAAAGCAGAGTGAAGACAGTGTGTTCCTAGAGCAGAGTGAAGACAGTGTGTTCCTAACACAGAGTTGCGGTGTATGTGCATGGAGCAGAGTGAAGACAGTGTGTTCCTAGAGCAGAGTGAAGACAGTGTGTTCCTAATGCAGAGTGAGGACAGTGTGTTCCTAATGCATAGTGAAGACAGTGTCTTACTAGAGTAGAGTGAAGACAGTATGTTCCTAACGCAGAGTGAAGACAGTGTGTTCCTAGAGCAGATTGAAGACTGTATGTTCCTAACGCAGAGTGAAGAGAGTGTGTTCCTAGAGCAGAAAGAAGACAGTGTGTTCCTAACGCAGAGTTGTGGTGTATGTGCATGGAGCAGGGTGAAGACATTGTGTTCTAGAGAAGAGTTAAGACAGTGTGTTCCTAATGCAGAGTGAAGACAGTGTGTTCCTAATGCAGAGTGAAGACATAGTGTTCCTAGAGGAGAAAGAAGACAGTGTGTTCCTAATGCAGAGTGAAGACATTATGTTCCTAACGCAGAGTGAAGACAGTGTGTTCCTAGAGCATAGTGAAGACATTATGTTCCTAATGCAGAGTGAAGACAGTGCGTTCCTAATGCAGAGTTGCGAAGTATGTGCATAGAACAGAGTGAAGACAGTGTATTCCAAGCAGAGTGAAGACTGTGTGTTCCTAATGCAGAGTGAAGACAGTGAGTTCCTAGAGCAAGTGAAGACAGTGTTCCTAATGCAGTGTGAAGACAGTGTGTTCCTAATGCAGAGTGAAGACAGTGTGTTCCTAATGCACAATGAAGACAGTGCGTTCCTAGAGAAGAGTGAAGAGTGTGTTCCTAACGTAGAGTGAAGACAGTGTGTTCGAAACGCATAGTGAAGACAGTATGTACTTAACGCATAGTGAAGACAGTGTTTTCCTAACGCAGAGTGAAGACAATGTGTTCCTAACGCAGAGTTGCAGTGTATGTGCATGGAGTAGAGTGAAGACAGTGTTTTCTTAGAGCAGAGTGAAGACAGTGTGTTCCTAATGCAGAGTTAATACAGTATGTTCCTACAGCAGAGTGAAGACTGTGTGTTCTTAACAAAGAGTTGCTGTGTATGTGCATGGAGCAGAGTGAAGACATTGTGTTCCTAATGCAGAGTGAAGACAGTGTGTTCCTAATGCAGAGTGACGACAGTGTGTTCCTAATGCAGAGTGAAGACAGTGTGTTCCTTATGCAGAGTGAAGACAGTGTGTTCCTAGAGCTGAGTGTAGACAGTTTGTTCCTAACGCATAGTGAAGACAGTTTGTTCTTAACGCAGAGGTGCGGTGTATGTGCATGGACCAGAGTGAAGACAGTGTGTTCCTAGAGCAGAGTGAAAACAGTGTGTTCCTAGAGCAGAGTGAAGACAGTGTGTTCCTAATGCAGAGTGACAACCCTGTGTTCCTAGAGCAGAGTGAAGACAGTGTGTTCCTAACACAGAGTTGCGGTGTATGTGCATGGAGCAGAGTGAAGACAGTGTGTTCCTACAGCAGAGTGAAGACAGTGTGTTCCTAAGGCAGAGTGAAGACAGTGTGTTCCTAGAGCAGAGAGAAGACAGTGTATTCCTAATGCATAGTGAAGACAGTGTGTTCCTAGAGCAGAGTGAAGACAGTGTGTTCCTAATGCAGAGTGAAGACAGTGTGTTCCTAATGCAGTGTGAAGACAGTGTGTTCCTAGAGCAGATTTGACAGTGTGTTCCTAACGCAGAGATGCAGTGTATGTGCATGGAGCAGAGTGAAGACAGTGTTTTCCTAGAGCAGAGTGAAGACAGTGTGTTCCTAATGCAGAGTTAATACAGTATGTTCCTACAGCAGAGTGAAGACAGTGTGTTCCTAAGAAAGAGTTACTGTGTATGTGCATGGAGTAGAGTGAAGACATTGTGTTCTTAATGCAGAGTGAAGATAGTGTGTTCCTAATGCAGAGTGAAGACAGTGTGTTCCTAATGCAGAGTGAAGACAGTGTGTTCCTAACACATAGTGAAGACAGTATGTTCCTAACGCAGAGTGAAGACAGTGTGTTCATAGAGCAGAGTGAATACAGTATGTTCCTAACGCAGAATGAAGACAGTGTGTTCCTAGAGGAGAAAGAAAACAGTGTGTTCCAAGAGCAGAGTGAAGACAGTGTGTTCCTAATGCATAGTGAAGACAGTGTGTTCCTAAGGCAGAGTGAAGACAGTGTGTTCCTAGAGCAGAGGGAAGACAGTGTGTTCCTAATCCAGAGTGAAGACAGTGTGTTCCTAGAGCAGAGTGAAGACAGTGTGTTCCTAATGCAGAGTGAAGAAAGTGTCTTAATAGAGCAGAGTGAAAACAGTGTGTTCCTAACGTATAGTGAAGAGAGTGTGTTCCTAACGCATAGTGAAGACAGTGACTTCCTAGAGCAGAGTGAAGACAGTGTGTTCCTAATGCATAGTGAAGACAGTGTGTTCCTAAGGCAGAGTGAAGACAGTGTGTTCATAGAGCAGAGTGGAGACAGTGAGTTCCTAATTCAGAGTGAAGACAGTGTGTTCCTAATGCAGAGTTAATACAGTATGTTCCTACAGCAGAGTGAAGACAGTGTGTTCTTAACAAAGTGTTGCTGTGTATGTGCATGGAGCAGAGTGAAGACATTGTGTTCCTAATGCAGAGTGAAGACAGTGTGTTCGTAATGCAGAGTGAAGACAGTGTGTTCCTAATGCAGAGTGAAGACAGTGTGTTCCTAGGTCAGAGTGAATACAGTATGTTCCTAACGCAGAGTGAAGACAGTGTGTTCCTAGAGGAGAAAGAAAACAGTGTGTTCCAAGAGTAGAGTGAAGACATTGTGTTCCTAATGCAGAGTGAAGACAGTGTGTTCCTAATGCAGAGTGAAGACAGTGTGTTCCTAATGCAGAGTGAAGACAGTGTGTTCCAGATGCAGAGTGAAGACAGTGTGTTCCTAGAGTAGAGTGAAGACAGTTTGTTCCTAACGCATAGTGAAGACAGTTTGTTCTAAACGCAGAGTTGCGGTGTATGTGCATGGAGCAGAGTGAAAAAAGTGTGTTCCTAGAGCAGAGTGAAGACAGTGTGTTCCTAGAGCAGAGTGAAGACAGTGTGTTCCTAATGCAGAGTGAAGACAGTGTGTTCCTAACACATAGTGAAGACAGTATGTTCCTAACGCAGAGTGAAGACAGTGTGTTCATAGAGCAGAGTGAATACAGTATGTTCCTAATGCAGAATGAAGACAGTGTGTTCCTAGAGGAGAAAGAAAACAGTGTGTTCCAAGAGCAGAATGAAGACAGTGTGTTCCTAATGCATAGTGAAGAGAGTGTGTTCCTAAGGCAGAGTCAAGACAAGGTGTTCCTAGAGCAGAGGGAAGACAATGTGTTCCTAATGCAGAGTGAAGACAGTGTGTTCCTAGAGCAGAGTGAAGACAGTGTGTTCCTAATGCAGAGTGAAGACAGTGTCTTAATAGAGCAGAGTAAAAACAGTGTGTTCCTAACGTATAGTGAAGAGAGTGTGTTCCTAATGCATAGTGAAGACAGTGTCTTCCTAGAGCAGAGTGAAGACAGTGTGTTCCTAATGCATAGTGAAGACAGTGTGTTCCTTAGGCAGAGTGAAGACAGTGTGTTCATAGAGCAGAGTAGAGACAGTGAGTTCCTAATTCAGAGTGAAGACAGTGTGTTCCTAATGCAGAGTTAATACAGTATGTTGCTACAGCAGAGTGAAGACAGTGTGTTCTTAACAAAGTGTTGCTGTGTATGTGCATGGAGCAGAGTGAAGACATTGTGTTCCTAATGCAGAGTGAAGACAGTGTGTTCCTAATGCAGAGTGAAGACATTGTGTTCCTAGAGCAGAGTGAAGACAGTGTGTTCTTAAAGCAGAGTGAAGACAGTGTGTTCCTAGAGCAGAGTGAAGACAGAGTGTTCCTAACACAGAGTTGCGGTGTATGTGCATGGAGCAGAGTGAAGACAGTGTGTTCCAGGAGCAGAGTGAAGACAGTGTGTTCCTAATGCAGAGTGAGGACAGTGTGTTCCTATTGCATAGTGAAGAGAGTGTCTTACTAGAGGAGAGTGAAGACAGTGTGCTCCTAACGCATAGTGAAGACAGTGTGTTCCTAAGGCAGAGTGAAGACAGTGTGTTCCTAGAGCAGAGTGAAGACAGTGTGTTCCTAATGCATAGTGAAGACAGTGTGTTCCTAGAGCAGAGTGAAGACAGTGCGTTCCTAATGCACAGTGAAGACAGTTTGTTCCTAACGTAGAGTGTAGACAGTGTGTTCCTAAAAAGAGTTGCTGTGTAAGTGCATGGGGCAGAGTGAAGACAGTGTGTTCCTAATGCAGAGTGAAGACAGTGTGTTCCTAATGCAGAGTGAAGACAGTGTGTTCCTAATGCTGAGTGTAGACAGTGTGTTCCTAGAGCATAGTGAAAACAGTGTGTTCCTAACGCAGAGTTGCGGTGTACGTGCATGGAGCAGATTGAAGACTGTGTGTTCCTAGAGCAGTGTGAAGACAGTATGTTCCTAAGGCAGAGTGAAGACAGAGTGTTTCCAGAGCAGAATGAAGACAGTGTGTTCCCAACGCAGAGTTGCGGTGTATGTGCATGGAGCAGATTGAAGACAGTGTGTTCCTAGAGCAGAGTGAAGACAGCATGTTCCTAACACATAGTGAAGACAGTGTGTTCCTAAGGCAGAGTTGCGCTGTATGTGCATGGAGCAGAGAGAAGACAGTGTGTTCCTAGAGCTGAGTGAAGACAGTGTGTTCCTACAACAGATTGAAGACAATGTGTTCCTAACAAAGAGTTGCTGTGTATGTGCATGGAGCAGAGTGAAGACAGTGTGTCTCTGGAGCAGAGTGAAGACAGTGTGTTCCAGGAGCAGAGTGGAGACAGTGTGTTCCTAATGCAGAGTGAGGACAGTGTGTTCCTATTGCATAGTGAAGAGAGTGTCTTACTAGAGGAGAGTGAAGACAGTGTGTTCCCAACGCATAGTGAAGACAGTGTGTTCCTAAGGCAGAGTGAAGACAGTGTGTTCCTAGAGCAGAGTGAAGACAGTGTGTTCCTAATGCATAGTGAAGACAGTGTGTTCCTAGAGCAGAGTGAAGACAGTGTGTTCCTAATGCACAGTGAAGACAGTTTGTTCCTAACGTAGAGTGTAGACAGTGTGTTCCTAAAAAGAGTTGCTGTGTAAGTGCATGGGGCAGAGTGAAGACAGTGTGTTCCTAATGCAGAGTGAAGACAGTGTGTTCCTAATGCAGAGTGAAGACAGTGTGTTCCTAATGCAGAGTGTAGACAGTGTGTTCCTAGAGCATAGTGAAAACAGTGTGTTCCTAACGCAGAGTTGCGGTGTACGTGCATGGAGCAGATTGAAGACTGTGTGTTCCTAGAGCAGTGTGAAGACAGTATGTTCCTAAGGCAGAGTGAAGACAGAGTGTTTCCAGAGCAGAATGAAGACAGTGTGTTCCCAACGCAGAGTTGCGGTGTATGTGCATGGAGCAGATTGAAGACAGTGTGTTCCTAGAGCAGAGTGAAGACAGCATGTTCCTAACACATAGTGAAGACAGTGTGTTCCTAAGGCAGAGTTGCGCTGTATGTGCATGGAGCAGAGAGAAGACAGTGTGTTCCTAGAGCTGAGTGAAGACAGTGTGTTCCTACAACAGATTGAAGACAATGTGTTCCTAACAAAGAGTTGCTGTGTATGTGCATGGAGCAGAGTGAAGACAGTGTGTCTCTGGAGCAGACTGAAGACAGTGTGTTCCTAATGCAGAGTGAAGACAGTGTGTTCCTAATTCAGAGTGAAGACAGTGTGTTCCTAGAGCAGAGTAAAGACAGTGTGTTCCTAACGCAGAGTTGCGGTGTATGTGCATGGAGCAGAGTGAAGACAGTGTGTTCCAGGAGCAGAGTGAAGACAGTGTGTTCCTAATGCAGAGTGAGGACAGTGTGTTCCTATTGCATAGTGAAGACAGTGTCTTACTAGAGGAGAGTGAAGACAGTGTTTTCCTAACGCATAGTGAAGACAGTGTGTTCCTAAGGCAGAGTGAAGACAGTGTGTTCCTAGAGTAGAGTGAAGACAGTGTGTTCCTAATGCATAGTGAAGACAGTGTGTTCCTAGAGCAGAGTGAAGACAGTGTGTTCCTAATGCACAGTGAAGACAGATTGTTCCTAACGTAGAGTGTAGACAGTGTGTTCCTAAAAAGAGTTGCTATGTAAGTGCATGGGGCATAGTGAAGACAGTGTGTTCCTAATGCAGAGTGAAGACAGTGTGTTCCTAATGCAGAGTGAAGACAGTGTGTTCCTAATGCAGAGTGTAGACAGTGTGTTCCTAGAGCAGAGTGAAGACAGTGTGTTCCTAACGCAGAGTTGCGGTGTACGTGCATGGAGCAGATTGAAGACTGTGTGTTCCTAGAGCAGTGTGAAGACAGTATGTTACTAAGGCAGAGTGAAGACAGACTGTTTTTAGAGCAGAATGAAGACAGTGTGTTCCCAACGCAGAGTTGCGGTGTATGTGCATGGAGCAGATTGAAGACAGTGTGTTCCTAGAGCAGAGTGAAGACAGTATGTTCCTAACACATAGTGAAGACAGTGTGTTCCTAAGGCAGAGTTGCGCTGTATGTGCATGGAGCAGAGTGAAGACAGTGTTTTCCTAGAGCTGAGTGAAGACAGTGTGTTCCTACAACAGATTGAAGACAATGTGTTCCTAACAAAGAGTTGCTGTGTATGTGCATGGAGCAGAGTGAAGACAGTGTGTCTCTGGAGCAGAGTGAAGACAGTGTGTTCCTAATGCAGAGTGAAGACAGTGTGTTCCTAATTCAGAGTGAAGACAGTGTGTTCCTAGAGCAGAGTAAAGACAGTGTGTTCCTAACGCAGAGTTGCGGTGTATGTGCATGGAGCAGAGTGAAGACGTTGTGTTCCTAGAGCAGAATGAAGACAGTGTGTTCCTAACGCAGAGTTGCGCTGTATGTGCATGGAGCAGAGTGAAGACAGTGTTTTCCTAATGCAGATGAAGACAGTGTGATCCTAATGCAGGGTGAAGACAGTGTGTTCTTAATGCAGAGTGAAGACAGTGTGTTCCTAGAGCAGAATGAAGATAGTATGTTCCTTCAGCAGATGATGACAGTTTGTTCCTAGAGCAGAATGAAGACAGTGTGTTCCTAATGCAGAGGTAAGACAGTGTGTTCTTAGAGCAGAGTGAAGACAGTGTGTTCCTAATGCAGAGTTGCGTGTATGTGCATGGAGCAGAATGAAGACAGTGTTTTCCTAGAGCAGAGTGAAGACAGTTTGTTCCTATGGCAGAGTGAAGACAGTTTGTTCCTAGAGCAGAGTGAAGACAGTGTTCCTAAATCAGAGTGAAGACAGTGTGTTCCTAATGCAGAGTGAAGACAGTGTGTTCCTAATGCAGAGTGAAGACAGTGTGTTCCAGATGCAGAGTGAAGGCAGTGTGTTCCTAGAGCAGAATGAAGACAGTGTGTTCCTAATGCAGAGTGAAGACAGTGTCTTACTAGAGCAGAGTGAAGACAGTGTGTTCCTAATGCAGAATTGCGGTGTATGTGCATGGAGCAGAGTGAAGACGTTGTTTTCCTAGAGCAGAATGAAGACAGTGTGTTCCTAATGCAGAGTGAAGACAGTGTGTTCCTAATGCAGAGTGAAGAAAGTGTGATCCTAATGCAGAGTGAAGACAGTGTGTTCTTAATGCAGAGTGAAGACAGTGTGTTCCTAGAGCAGAATGAAGATAGTATGTTCCTTCAGCAGAGGAAGACAGTTTGTTCCTAGAGTAGAATGAAGACAGTGTGTTCCTAATGCAGAGTTAAGACAGTGTGTTCCTAGAGCAGAGTGAAGACAGTGTGTTCCTAATGCAGAGTTGCGGTGTATGTGCATGGAGCAAAGTGAAGACAGTGTTTTCCTTGAGCAGAGTGAAGACATTATGTTCCTAACGCAGAGGGAAGACAGTGTGTTCCTAGAGCAGAATGAAGACAGTGTGTTCCTAACGCAGAGTGAAGACAGTGTGTTCCTAATGCAGAGTTGCGGTGTATGTGCATGGAGCAGAGTGAAGACAGTGTGTTCCTAGAGCAGAGTGAAGACAGTATGTTCCTAATGCAGAGTGAAGACAGTGTGTTCCTAACGCATAGTGAAGACAGTATGTTCCTAACGCATAGTGAAAACAGTGTGTTCCTAACGCAGAGTTGCGGGGTATGTGCATAGAACAAAGTGAAGACAGTGTGTGCCTAGAGCAGAGTGAAGACAGTATGTTCCTAATGCATATTGAAGACAGTGTGTTCCTAACGCAGAGTTACGGTGTATATGCATGGAGCAGAGTGAAGACAGTGTGTTTTTAATTCAGCCTGAGGACAGTGTGTTCCTAAGGCAGAGAGAAGACAGTGTCTTCCTAGAGCAGAGTGAAGAAAGTGTGTTCCTAACGCATAGTGAAGACAGTGTGTTCCTAATGCATAGTGAAGACAGTGTGTTCCTAGAGCAGAGTGAAGACAGTGTGTCCCTAACGCAGAGTTGTGGTGTACGTGCATGGAGCAGAGTGAAGCCAGTGTGTTCCTAGAGCAGAGTGAAGACAGTTTGTTCCTAAAGCAGAGTGAAGACATTGTGTTCCTGGAGCAGAATGAAGACAGTGTGTTCCTAACGCAGAGTGAAGACAGTGCGTTCCTAATGCAGAGTTGCGAAGTATGTGCATATAGCAGAGTGAAGAAAGTGTGTTCCTAGAGCAGAGTGAAGACAGTGAGTTCCTAGAACAGAGTGAAGACAGTGTTCCTAAATCAGAGTGAAGACATTGTGTTTCTATGGCAGAGTGAAGACAGTGTGTTCCTAATGCAGAGTGAAGAGAGTGTGTTCCTAATGCAGAGTGAAGACAGTGTGTTCCAGATGCAGAGTGAAGGCAGTGTGTTCCTAGAGCAGAATGAAGACAGTGTGTTCCTAATGCAGAGTGAAGACAGTGTCTTACTAGAGCAGAGTGAAGACAGTGTGTTCCTAATGCAGAATTGCGGTGTATGTGCATGGAGCAGAGTGAAGACGTTGTGTTCCTAGAGCAGAATGAAGACAGTGTGTTCCTAATGCAGAGTGAAGACAGTGTGTTCCTAATGCAGAGTGAAGAAAGTGTGATCCTAATGCTGAGTGAAGACAGTGTGTTCTTAATGCAGAGTGAAGACAGTGTGTTCCTAGAGCAGAATGAAGATAGTATGTTCCTTCAGCAGAGGAAGACAGTTTGTTCCTAGAGCAGAATGAAGACAGTGTGTTCCTAATGCATAGTTAAGACTGTGTGTTCCTAGAGCAGAGTGAAGACAGTGTGTTCCTAATGCAGAGTTGCGGTGTATGTGCATGGAGCAAAGTGAAGACAGTGTTTTCCTAGAGCAGAGTGAAGACAGTTTGTTTCTATGGCAGAGTGAAGACAGTGTGTTCCTAGAGCAGAGTGAAGACAGTGTTCCTAAAACAGAGTGAAGACAGTGTGTTCCTACGGCTGAGTGAAGACAGTGTGTTCTTGAAGCAGCGTGAGGACAGTGTGTTCCTATGGCAGAGTGAAGGCAGTGTCTTCCTAGAGCAGAATGAAGGCAGTGTGTTCCTAACGCATACTGAAGACAGTGTGTTCCTAAGGAAGAGTGAAGACAGTGTGTTCCTAATGCAGAGTGAAGACAGTGTGTTCCTACAGCAGAATGAAGACAGTTTGTTCCTAACGTAGTGTGAAGACAGTGTGTTCCTAACGCAGAGTTGCAGTGTATGTGCATGGAGCAGAGTGAAGACAGTGTGTTCCTAGAGCAGAGTGAAGACAGTGTGTTCCTACAACAGATTGAAGACAATGTGTTCCTAACAAAGAGTTGCTGTGTATGTGCATGGAGCAGAGTGAAGACAGTGTGTCTCTGGAGCAGAGTGAAGACAGTGTGTTCCTAATGCAGAGTGAAGACAGTGTGTTCCGAATTCAGAGTGAAGACAGTGTGTTCCTAGAGCAGAGTAAAGACAGTGTGTTCCTAACGCAGAGTTACGGTGTATGTGCATGGAGCAGAGTGAAGACGTTGTGTTCCTAGAGCAGAATGAAGACAGTGTGTTCCTAATGCAGAGTGAAGACAGTGTGTTCCTAATGCAGATGAAGACAGTGTGATCCTAATGCAGAGTGAAGACAGTGTGTTCTTAATGCAGAGTGAAGACAGTGTGTTCCTAGAGCAGAATGAAGATAGTATGTTCCTTCAGCAGATGATGACAGTTTGTTCCTAGAGCAGAATGAAGACAGTGTGTTCCTAATGCAGAGGTAAGACAGTGTGTTCTTAGAGCAGAGTGAAGACAGTGTGTTCCTAATGCAGAGTTGCGTGTATGTGCATGGAGCAGAATGAAGACAGTGTTTTCCTAGAGCAGAGTGAAGACAGTTTGTCCTATGGCAGAGTGAAGACAGTGTGTTCCTAGAGCAGAGTGAAGACAGTGTTCCTAAATCAGAGTGAAGACAGTGTGTTCCTAATGCAGAGTGAAGACAGTGTGTTCCTACAGCAGAATGAAGACAGTTTGTTCCTAACGTAGTGTGAAGACAGTGTGTTCCTAACGCAGAGTTGCAGTGTATGTGCATGGAGCAGATTGAAGACAGTGTGTTCCTAGAGCAGAGTGAAGACAGTGTGTTCCTAATGCAGAGTTAAGACAGTGTGTTCCTAATGCAGAGTGAAGACAGTGTGTTCCTAGAGCAGAGTGAAGACAGTGTATTCCTAATGCAGAGTTGCGGTGTATGTGCATGGAGCAGAGTGAAGACAGTGTGTTCCTTGATCAGAGTGAAGACATTATGTTCCTAACGCAGAGGGAAGACAGTGTGTTCCTAGAGCAGAATGAAGACAGTGTGTTCCTAACGCAGAGTGAAGACAGTGTGTTCCTAATGCAGAGTTGCGGTGTATGTGCATGGAGCAGAGTGAAGACAGTGTGTTCCTAGAGCAGAGTGAAGACAGTATGTTCCTAATGCAGAGTGAAGACAGTGTGTTCCTAATGCAGAGTGAAGACAGTGTGTTCCTAACGCAGAGTGAAGACAGTGTGTTCCTAACGCAGAGTTGCGGTGTATGTGCATGAAGCAGAGTGATGACAGTGTGTTCCTAGAGCAGAGTGAAGACAGTTTATTCCTAATACAGAGTAAAGACAGTGTGTTCCTAATGCAGAGTGAAGACAGTGTGTTCCTAACGCATAGTGAAGACAGTTTGTTCCTACCGCATTGTGAAGACAGTGTGTTCCTAACGCATAGTGAAGACAGTATGTTCCTAACGCATAGTGAAAACAGTGTGTTCCTAACGCAGAGTTGCGGGGTATGTGCATAGAACAGAGTGAAGACAGTGTGTGCCTAGAGCAGAGTGAAGACAGTATGTTCCTAATGCATATTGAAGACAGTGTGTTCCTAACGCAGAGTTACGGTGTATATGCATGGAGCTGAGTGAAGACAGTGTGTTTTTAATTCAGCCTGAGGACAGTGTGTTCCTAAGGCAGAGTGAAGACAGTGTCTTCCTAGAGCAGAGTGAAGACAGTGTGTTCCTAACGCATAGTGAAGACAGTGTGTTCCTAATGCATAGTGAAGACAGTGTGTTCCTAGAGCAGAGTGAAGACAGTGTGTCCCTAACGCAGAGTTGTGGTGTACGTGCATGGAGCAGAGTGAAGCCAGTGTGTTCCTAGAGCAGAGTGAAGACAGTTTGTTCCTAAAGCAGAGTGAAGACATTGTGTTCCTGGAGCAGAATGAAGACAGTGTGTTCCTAACGCAGAGTGAAGACAGTGCGTTCCTAATGCAGAGTTGCGAAGTATGTGCATATAGCAGAGTGAAGACAGTGTGTTCCTAGAGCAGAGTGAAGACAGTGAGTTCCTAGAACAGAGTGAAGACAGTGTTCCTAAATCAGAGTGAAGACATTGTGTTTCTACGGCAGAGTGAAGACAGTGTGTTCCTAATGCAGAGTGAAGAGAGTGTGTTCCTAGAGCAGAGTGAAGACAGTGTGTTCCTAGAGCAGAATGAAGACAGTGTTTTCCTAATGCAGAGTGAAGACCGTGTGTTCCTAATGCAGTGTGAAGACAGTGTGTTCCTCGAGCAGAGAGAAGACAGTGTGTTCCTAACGCAGAGTTGCAGTGTATGTGCATGGAGAAGAGTGAAGACAGTGTGTTCTTAGAGCAGAATAAAGACAGTGTGTTCCTAATGTAGAGTGAAGACAGTGTGTTCCTATAGCAGAGTGAAGACAGTGTGTTCCTAATGCAGAGTGAAGACTGTGTGTTCCTAAGGCAGAGTGAAGACAGTGTCTTCCTAGAGGAGAGTGATTACAGTGTGTTCCTAAAGCATAGTGAAGACAGTGTGTTCCTAATGCATAGTGAAGACAGTGTCTTCCTATAGCAGTGTGAAGACAGTGTGTTTCTAGAGCAGATGGAGACAGTGTGTTCCTAATGCAGACTGAAGACAGTGTGTTCCTAGAGCAGAGTGAAGACAGTGTTGTCGTAAGGCAGAGTTGACGTGTACGTGCATGGAGCAGATTGAAGGCAGTGTGTTTCTAGAGCACAGTGAAGACATTATGTTCATAATGCAGAGTGAAGACAGTGTGTTCCTAGAGCAGAATGAAAACAGTGTGTTCCTAACTCAGAGTGAAGACAGTATGTTCCTAACGCAGAGTTGCGGTGTATGTGCATGGAGCAGAGTAATGACAGAGTGTTCCTAGAGCAGAGTGAAGAAAGTTGTTCCTAATACAGAGTGAAGACAGTGTGTTCCTAATGCATAGTGAAGACAGTGTGTTCCAAACGCATAGTGAAGACAGAGTGTTCCAAACGCATAGTGAAGACAGAGTGTTCCTACCGCATAGTGAAGACAGTATGTTCCTAACGCATAGTGAAGACAGTGTGTTCCTAACGCAGAGTTGCGGGGTATGTGCATGGAGCAGAGTGAAGACAGTGTGTGCCTAGAGCAGAGTGAAGACAGTATGTTCCTAATGCATAGTGAAGACAGTGAGTTCCTAACGCAGAATTACGGTGTATGTGCATGGAGCAGAGTGAAGAAGACAGTGTGTTTTTAATTCAGCGTGAGGGCAGTGTGTTCCTAAGGCAGAGTGAAGACAGTGTCTTCCTAGATCAGAGTGAAGACAGTGTGTTCCTAACGCATAGTGCAGACAGTGTGTTCCTAATGCATATTGAAGACAGTGTGTTCCTAGAGCAGAGTGAAGACAGTGTGTCCCTAACGCAGAGTAGTCGTGTACGTGCATGGAGCAGAGTGAAGCCAGTGTGTTCCTAGAGCAGAGTGAAGACAGTTTGTTCCTAAGACAGAGTGAAGACAGTGTGTTCCTGGAGCAGAATGAAGACAGTGTGTTCCTAGGTAGAGTGAAGACCGTGCGTTCCTAATGCAGAGTTGCGAAGTATGTGCATGGAGCAGAGTGAAGACAGTGTGTTCCTAGAGCAGAGTGAAGACAGTGTGTTCGTAATGCAGAGTGAAGACAGTGAGTTCCTAGAGCAGAGTGAAGACAGTGTTCCTAAATCAGAGTGAAGACAGTGTGTTCCTACGGCAGAGTGAAGACAGTGTGTTCCTAATGCAGAGTGAAGAGGGTGTGTTCCTAGAGCAGAGTGAAGACAGTGTGTTCCTCGAGCAGAGTGAAGACAGTATGTTCCTAGAGCAGAGTGAAGACAGTGTGTCCCTACCGCAGAGTTGTGGTGTACGTGCATGGAGCAGAGTGAAGCCAGTGTGTTCCTAGAGCAGAGTGAAGACAGTGTGTTCGTAATGCAGAATGAAGACAGTGAGTTCCTAGAGCAGAGTGAAGACAGTGTTCCTAAATCAGTGTGAAGACAGTGTGTTCCTACGGCAGAGTGAAGACAATGTGTTCCTAAGGCAGAGTGAAGAGAGTGTGTTCCTAGAGCAGAGTGAAGACAGTGTGTTCCTAGAACAGAATGAAGACAGTGTTTTCCTAATGCAGAGTGAAGACCGTGTGTTCCTAATGCAGAGTGAAGACAGTGTGTTCCTCGAGCAGAGTGAAGACAGTGTGTTCCTAACGCAGAGTTGCAGTGTATGTGCATGGAGCAGAGTGAAGACAGTGTGTTCCTAGAGCAGAATAAAGACAGTTTGTTCCTAATGCAGAGTGAAGACAGTGTGTTCCTATAGTAGAGTGAAGACAGTGTGTTCCTAAGGCAGATTGAAGACAGTGTGTTCCTAGAGCAGAGTGAAGACAGTATGTTCCTTCAGCAGAGTGAAGACAGTGTTTTCCTAGAGCAGAATGAAGACACTGTGTTCCTAATGCACAGTGAAGACCGTGTGTTCCTATGCAGAGTGAAGACAGTGTGTTCCTAATGCAGCGTGAAGACAGTGTCTTCCTAGGGCAAAGTGAAGACAGTGTGTTCCTAATGCAGAGTTGCGGTGTATATGCATGGAGCACAGTGAAGACAGTGTTTTCCTAGAGCAGAGTGAAGACAGTGTGTTCCTAATGCAGCGTGAAGAAACTGTCTTCCTAGAGAAGAGTGAATACAGTGTGTTCCTAACGTATAGTGAAGACAGTGTTCCTAATGCAGAGTGAAGGCAGTGTGTTCCTAATGCAGAGTGAAGACAGTTTGTTCCTACAACAGAAAGAAGACAGTTTATTCCTAACGCAGAGTGAAGACAGTGTGTTCCTAACGCAGAGTTGCGGTGTATGTACATGGAGCAGAGTGACCACAGTGTGTTCCTAGAGCAGAGTGAAGACAGTGTGTTCCTAATGCAGAGTGAATACAGTGTGTTCCTAAATCAGAGTGAAGACAGTGTGTTCCTAGAGCAGAGTGAAGACAGTGTGTTCCTAACGCAGAGTGAAGACAGTGTTCCTAAATCAGAGTGAAGACAGTGTGTTCCTACGGCTGAGTGAAGACAGTGTGTTCCTGAAGCTGCGTGAGAACAGTGTGTTCCTATGGCAGAGTGAAGGCAGTGTCTTCCTAGAGCAGAATGAAGGCAGCGTGTTCTTAACGCATACTGAAGACAGTGTGTTCCTAAGGTAGAGTGAAGACAGTGTGTTCCTAATGCAGAGTGAAGACAGTGTGTTCCTACAGCAGAATGAAGACAGTTTGTTCCTAACGTAGAAGGAAGACAGTGTGTTCCTAACGCAGAGTTGCAGTGTATGTGCATGGAGCAGAGTGAAGACAATGTGTTCCTAGAGCAGAGTGAAGACAGTTTGTTCCTAACGCCGAGTGAAGACAGTGTGTTCCTAATGCAGAGTGAAGACAGTTTGTTCCTAACGCAGAGTGAAGACAGTGTGTTCCTAATGCAGATTGAAGACAGTGTGTTCCTAGAGCAGAGTGAAGACAGTGTGTTCCTAATGCAGAGTTGCGGTGTATGTGCATGGAACAGAGTGAAGACAATGTGTTCCTAGAGCAGAGTGAAGACAGTTTGTTCCTAACGCCGAGTGAAGACAGTGTGTTCCTAATGCAGAGTGAAGACAGTTTGTTCCTAACGCAGAGTGAAGACAGTGTGTTCCTAACGCAGAGTTGCGGTTTATGTGCATGGAGCAGAGTGATGACAGTGTGTTCCTAGAGCAGAGTGAAGACAGTTTATTCCTAATAAGAGTGAAGACAGTGTGTTCCTAATGCAGAGTGAAGACAGTGTGTTCCTAACGCATAGTGAAGACAGTTTGTTCCTAACGCATAGTGAAGACAGTGTGTTCCTAACGCATAGTGAAGACAGTGTGTTCCTAAGGCATAGTGAAAACAGTGTGTTCCTAACGCAGAGTTGCGGGGTATGTGCATGGAGCAGAGTGAAGACAGTGTGTTTTTAATTCAGCGTGAGGACAGTGTGTTCCTAAGGCAGAGTGAAGACAGTGTCTTCCTAGAGCAGAGTGAAGACAGTGTGTTCCTAACGCATAGTGAAGATAGTGTGTTCCTAATGCATAGTGAAGACAGTGTGTTCCTAGAGCAGAGTGAAGACAGTGTGTCCCTAACGCAGAGTTGTGGTGTACGTGCATGGAGCAGAGTGAAGCCAGTGTGTTCCTAGAGCAGAGTGAAGACATTTTGTTCCTAAAGCAGAGTGAAGACAGTGTGTTCCTGGAGCAGAATGAAGACAGTGTGTTCCTAACGCAGAGTGAAGACAGTGCGTTCCTAATGCAGAGTTGCGAAGTATGTGCATATAGCAGAGTGAAGACAGTGTGTTCCTAGAGCAGAGTGAAGACAGTGTGTTCGTAATGCAGAGTGAAGACAGTGAGTTCCTAGAACAGAGTGAAGACAGTGTTCCTAAATCAGAGTGAAGACATTGTGTTTCTACAGCAGAGTGAAGACAGTGTGTTCCTAATGCAGAGTGAAGAGAGTGTGTTCCTAGAGCAGAGTGAAGACAATGTGTTCCTAGAGAAGAATGAAGACAGTGTTTTCCTAATGCAGAGTGAAGACTGTGTGTTCCTAATGCAGAGTGAAGACAGTGTTTTCCTCGAGCAGAGTGAAGACAGTGTGTTCCGAACGCAGAGTTGCAGTGTATGTGCATGGAGCAGAGTGAAGACAGTGTGTTCTTAGAGCAGAATAAAGACAGTGTGTTCCTAATGCAGAGGGAAGACAGTGTGTTCCTATAGCAGAGTGAAGACAGTGTGTTCCTAATGCAGAGTGAAGACAGTGTGTTCCTAAGGCAGAGTGAAGACAGTGTCTTCCTAGAGGAGAGTGATTACAGTGTGTTCCTAACGCATAGTGAAGACAGTGTGTTTCTAATGCATAGTGAAGACAGTGTGTTCCTAACTCAGAGTTACGGTGTATATGCATGGAGCAGAGTGAAGACAGTGTGTTTTTAATTCAGCGTGAGGACAGTGTGTTCCTAAGGCAGAGTGAAGACAGTGTCTTCCTAGAGCAGAGTGAAGACAGTATGTTCCTAACGCATAGTGAAGACAGTGTGTTCCTAATGCATAGTGAAGACAGTGTGTTCCTAGAGCAGAGTGAAGACAGTGTGTCCCTAACGCAGAGTTGTGGTGTACGTGAATGGAGCAGAGTGAAGCCAGTGTGTTCCTATAGCAGAGTGAAGACAGTGTGTTCCTAAGGCAGATTGAAGACAGTGTGTTCCTAGAGCAGAGTGAAGACAGTATGTTCCTTCAGCAGAGTGAAGACAGTGTGTTCCTAGAGCAGAATGAAGACACTGTGTTCCTAATGCACAGTGAAGACCGTGTGTTCCTATGCAGAGTGAAGACAGTGTGTTCCTAATGCAGCGTGAAGACAGTGTCTTCCTAGGGCAAAGTGAAGACAGTGTGTTCCTAATGCAGAGTTGCGGTGTATATGCATGGAGCACAGTGAAGACAGTGTTTTCCTAGAGCAGAGTGAAGACAGTGTGTTCCTAATGCAGCGTGAAGAAACTGTCTTCCTAGAGAAGAGTGAATACAGTGTGTTCCTAACGTATAGTGAAGACAGTGTTCCTAATGCAGAGTGAAGGCAGTGTGTTCCTAATGCAGAGTGAAGACAGTTTGTTCCTACAACAGAAAGAAGACAGTTTATTCCTAACGCAGAGTGAAGACAGTGTGTTCCTAACGCAGAGTTGCGGTGTATGTACATGGAGCAGAGTGACCACAGTGTGTTCCTAGAGCAGAGTGAAGACAGTGTGTTCCTAATGCAGAGTGAATACAGTGTGTTCCTAAATCAGAGTGAAGACAGTGTGTTCCTAGAGCAGAGTGAAGACAGTGTGTTCCTAACGCAGAGTGAAGACAGTGTTCCTAAATCAGAGTGAAGACAGTGTGTTCCTACGGCTGAGTGAAGACAGTGTGTTCCTGAAGCTGCGTGAGAACAGTGTGTTCCTATGGCAGAGTGAAGGCAGTGTCTTCCTAGAGCAGAATGAAGGCAGTGTGTTCTTAACGCATACTGAAGACAGTGTGTTCCTAAGTTAGAGTGAAGACAGTGTGTTCCTAATGCAGAGTGAAGACAGTGTGTTCCTACAGCAGAATGAAGACAGTTTGTTCCTAACGTAGAAGGAAGACAGTGTGTTCCTAACGCAGAGTTGCAGTGTATGTGCATGGAGCAGAGTGAAGACAATGTGTTCCTAGAGCAGAGTGAAGACAGTTTGTTCCTAACGCTGAGTGAAGACAGTGTGTTCCTAATGCAGAGTGAAGACAGTTTGTTCCTAACGCAGAGTGAAGACAGTGTGTTCCTAATGCAGATTGAAGACAGTGTGTTCCTAGAGCAGAGTGAAGACAGTGTGTTCCTAATGCAGAGTTGCAGTGTATGTGCATGGAGCAGAGTGAAGACAATGTGTTCCTAGAGCAGAGTGAAGACAGTTTGTTCCTAACGCCGAGTGAAGACAGTGTGTTCCTAATGCAGAGTGAAGACAGTTTGTTCCTAACGCAGAGTGAAGACAGTGTGTTCCTAACGCAGAGTTGCGGTTTATGTGCATGGAGCAGAGTGATGACAGTGTGTTCCTAGAGCAGAGTGAAGACAGTTTATTCCTAATAAGAGTGAAGACAGTGTGTTCCTAATGCAGAGTGAAGACAGTGTGTTCCTAACCCATAGTGAAGACAGTTTGTTCCTAACGCATAGTGAAGACAGTGTGTTCCTAACGCATAGTGAAGACAGTGTGTTCCTAAGGCATAGTGAAAACAGTGTGTTCCTAACGCAGAGTTGCGGGGTATGTGCATGGAACAGAGTGAAGACAGTGTGTGCCTAGAGCAGAGTGAAGACAGTATGTTCCTAATGCATATTGAAGACAGTGTGTTCCTAAGGCAGAGTTACGGTGTATATGCATGGAGCAGAGTGAAGACAGTGTGTTTTTAATTCAGCGTGAGGACAGTGTGTTCCTAAGGCAGAGTGAAGACAGTGTCTTCCTAGAGCAGAGTGAAGACAGTGTGTTCCTAACGCATAGTGAAGATAGTGTGTTCCTAATGCATAGTGAAGACAGTGTGTTCCTAGAGCAGAGTGAAGACAGTGTGTCCCTAACGCAGAGTTGTGGTGTACGTGCATGGAGCAGAGTGAAGCCAGTGTGTTCCTAGAGCAGAGTGAAGATATTTTGTTCCTAAAGCAGAGTGAAGACAGTGTGTTCCTGGAGCAGAATGAAGACAGTGTGTTCCTAACGCAGAGTGAAGACAGTGCGTTCCTAATGCAGAGTTGCGAAGTATGTGCATATAGCAGAGTGAAGACAGTGTGTTCCTAGAGCAGAGTGAAGACAGTGTGTTCGTAATGCAGAGTGAAGACAGTGAGTTCCTAGAACAGAGTGAAGACAGTGTTCCTAAATCATAGTGAAGACATTGTGTTTCTACAGCAGAGTGAAGACAGTGTGTTCCTAATGCAGAGTGAAGAGAGTGTGTTCCTAGAGCAGAGTGAAGACAATGTGTTCCTAGAGAAGAATGAAGACAGTGTTTTCCTAATGCAGAGTGAAGACCGTGTGTTCCTAATGCAGAGTGAAGACAGTGTTTTCCTCGAGCAGAGTGAAGACAGTGTGTTCCGAACGCAGAGTTGCAGTGTATGTGCATGGAGCAGAGTGAAGACAGTGTGTTCTTAGAGCAGAATAAAGACAGTGTGTTCCTAATGCAGAGGGAAGACAGTGTGTTCCTATAGCAGAGTGAAGACAGTGTGTTCCTAATGCAGAGTGAAGACAGTGTGTTCCTAAGGCAGAGTGAAGACAGTGTCTTCCTAGAGGAGAGTGATTACAGTGTGTTCCTAACGCATAGTGAAGACAGTGTGTTTCTAATGCATAGTGAAGACAGTGTGTTCCTAACGCAGAGTTACGTTGTATATGCATGGAGCAGAGTGAAGACAGTGTGTTTTTAATTCAGCGTGAGGACAGTGTGTTCCTAAGGCAGAGTGAAGACAGTGTCTTCCTAGAGCAGAGTGAAGACAGTGTGTTCCTAACGCATAGTGAAGACAGTGTGTTCCTAATGCATAGTGAAGACAGTGTGTTCCTAGAGCAGAGTGAAGACAGTGTGTCCCTAACGCAGAGTTGTGGTGTACGTGAATGGAGCAGAGTGAAGCCAGTGTGTTCCTATAGCAGAGTGAAGACAGTGTGTTCCTAAGGCAGATTGAAGACAGTGTGTTCCTAGAGCAGAGTGAAGACAGTATGTTCCTTCAGCAGAGTGAAGACAGTGTGTTCCTAGAGCAGAATGAAGACACTGTGTTCCTAATGCACAGTGAAGACCGTGTGTTCCTATGCAGAGTGAAGACAGTGTGTTCCTAATGCAGAGTGAAGACAGTGTCTTCCTAGGGCAGAGTGAAGACAGTGTGTTCCTAATGCAGAGTTGCGGTGTATATGCATGGAGCACAGTGAAGACAGTGTTTTCCTAGAGCAGAGTGAAGACAGTGTGTTCCTAATGCAGCGTGAAGAAACTGTCTTCCTAGGGAAGAGTGAATACAGTGTGTTCCTAACGTATAGTGAAGACAGTGTTCCTAATGCAGAGTGAAGGCAGTGTGTTCCTAATGCTGAGTGAAGACAGTTTGTTCCTACAACAGAAAGAAGACAGTTTATTCCTAACGCAGAGTGAAGACAGTGTGTTCCTAACGCAGAGTTGCGGTGTATGTGCATGGAGCAGAGTGACCACAGTGTGTTCCTAGAGCAGAGTGAAGACAGTGTGTTCCTAATGCAGAGTGAAGACAGTGTGTTCCTAAATCAGAGTGAAGACAGTGTGTTCCTAGAGCAGAGTGAAGACAGTGTGTTCCTAACGCAGAGTGAAGACAGTGTTCCTAAATCAGAGTGAAGACAGTGTGTTCCTACGGCTGAGTGAAGACAGTGTGTTCCTGAAGCAGCGTGAGGACAGTGTGTTCCTATGGCAGAGTGAAGGCAGTGTCTTCCTAGACAGATGGAAGGCAGTGTGTTCTTAACGCATACTGAAGACAGTGTGTTCCTAAGGCAGAGTGAAGACAGTGTGTTCCTAATGCAGAGTGAAGACAGTGTGTTCCTACAGCAGAATGAAGACAGTTTGTTCCTAACGTAGAATGAAGACAGTGTGTTCCTAACGCAGAGTTGCAGTGTATGTGCATGGAGCAGAGTGAAGACAATGTGTTCCTAGAGCAGAGTGAAGACAGTGTGTTCCTAATGCAGAGTTAAGACAGTGTGTTCCTAATGCAGATTGAAGACAGTGTGTTCCTAGAGCAGAGTGAAGACAGTGTGTTCCTAATGCAGAGTTTCGGTGTATGTGCATGGAGCAGAGTGAAGACAGTGTGTTCCTAGAGCAGAGTGAAGACAGTTTGTTCCTAACGCCGAGTGAAGACAGTGTGTTCCTAATGCAGAGTGAAGACTGTTTGTTCCTAACGCAGAGTGAAGACAGTGTGTTCCTAACGCAGAGTTGCGGTGTATGTGCATGGAGCAGAGTGATGACAGTGTGTTCCTAGAGCAGAATGAAGACAGTTTATTCCTAATACAGAGTGAAGACAGTGTGTTCCTAATGCAGAGTGAAGACAGTGTGTTCCTAACGCATAGTGAAGACAGTGTGTTCCTAACGCATAATGAAGACAGTGTGTTCCTAACGCATAGTGAAGACAGTATGTTCCTAACGCATAGTGAAAACAGTGTGTTCCTAACGCAGAGTTCCGGGGTATGTGCATGGAACAAAGTGAAGACAGTGTGTGCCTAGAGCAGAGTGAAGACAGTATGTTCCTAATGCATATTGAAGACAGTGTGTTCCTAACGCAGAGTTACGGTGTATATGCATGGAGCAGAGTGAAGACAGTGTGTTTTTAATTCAGCGTGAGGACAGTGTGTTCCTAAGGCATAGTGAAGACAGTGTCTTCCTAGAGCAGAGTGAAGACAGTGTGTCCCTAACGCAGAGTTGTGGTGTACGTGCATGGAGCAGAGTGAAGCCAGTGTGTTCCTAGAGCAGAGTGAAGACAGTTTGTTCCTAAAGCAGAGTGAAGACAGTGTTTTCCTGGAGCAGAATGAAGACAGTGTGTTCCTAACGCAGAGTGAAGACAGTGCGTTCCACATGCAGAGTTGCGAAGTATGTGCATATAGCAGAGTGATGACAGTGTGTTCCTAGAGCAGAGTGAAGACAGTGTGTTCGTAATGCAGAGTGAAGACAGTGAGTTCCTAGAACAGAGTGAAGACAGTGTTCCTAAATCAGAGTGAAGACATTGTGTTTGTACGGCAGAGTGAAGACAGTGTGTTCCTAATGCAGAGTGAAGAGAGTGTGTTCCTAGAGCAGAGTGAAGACAGTGTGTTCCTAGAGCAGAATGAAGACAGTGTTTTCCTAATGCAGAGTGAAGACCGTGTGTTCCTAATGCAGTGTGAAGACAGTGTGTTCCTCGAGCAGAGAGAAGACAGTGTGTTCCTAACGCAGAGTTGCAGTGTATGTGCATGGAGCAGAGTGAAGACAGTGTGTTCTTAGAGCAGAATAAAGACAGTGTGTTCCTAATGTAGAGTGAAGACAGTGTGTTCCTATAGCAGAGTGAAGACAGTGTGTTCCTAATGCAGAGTGAAGACTGTGTGTTCCTAAGGCAGAGTGAAGACAGTGTCTTCCTAGAGGAGAGTGATTACAGTGTGTTCCTAACGCATAGTGAAGACAGTGTGTTCCTAATGCATAGTGAAGACAGTGTCTTCCTATAGCAGAGTGAAGACAGTGTGTTTCTAGAGCAGATGGAGACAGTGTGTTCCTAATGCAGACTGAAGACAGTGTGTTCCTAGAGCAGAGTGAAGACAGTGTTGTCGTAAGGCAGAGTTGACGTGTACGTGCATGGAGCAGATTGAAGACAGTGTGTTTCTAGAGCACAGTGAAGACAGTATGTTCATAATGCAGAGTGAAGACAGTGTGTTCCTAGAGCAGAATGAAGACAGTGTGTTCCTAACTCAGAGTGAAGACAGTATGTTCCTAACGCAGAGTTGCGGTGTATGTGCATGGAGCAGAGTAATGACAGAGTGTTCCTAGAGCAGAGTGAAGAAAGTTGTTCCTAATACAGAGTGAAGACAGTGTGTTCCTAATGCATAGTGAAGACAGTGTATTCCAAACGCATAGTGAAGACAGAGTGTTCCAAACGCATAGTGAAGACAGAGTGTTCCTACCGCATAGTGAAGACAGTATGTTCCTAACGCATAGTGAAGACAGTGTGTTCCTAACGCAGAGTTGCGGGGTATGTGCATGGAGCAGAGTGAAGACAGTGTGTGCCTAGAGCAGAGTGAAGACAGTATGTTCCTAATGCATAGTGAAGACAGTGAGTTCCTAACGCAGAGTTACGGTGTATGTGCATGGAGCAGAGTGAAGAAGACAGTGTGTTTTTAATTCAGCGTGTGGGCAGTGTGTTCCTAAGGCAGAGTGAAGACAGTGTCTTCCTAGATCAGAGTGAAGACAGTGTGTTCCTAACGCATAGTGAAGACAGTGTGTTCCTAATGCATATTGAAGACAGTGTGTTCCTAGAGCAGAGTGAAGACAGTGTGTCCCTAACGCAGAGTAGTCGTGTACGTGCATGGAGCAGAGTGAAGCCAGTGTGTTCCTAGAGCAGAGTGAAGACAGTTTGTTCCTAAGACAGAGTGAAGACAGTGTGTTCCTGGAGCAGAATGAAGACAGTGTGTTCCTAGGCAGAGTGAAGACCGTGCGTTCCTAATGCAGAGTTGCGAAGTATGTGCATGGAGCAGAGTGAAGACAGTGTGTTCCTAGAGCAGAGTGAAGACAGTGTTCCTAAATCAGAGTGAAGACAGTGTGTTCCTACGGCAGAGTGAAGACAGTGTGTTCCTAATGCAGAGTGAAGAGGGTGTGTTCCTAGAGCAGAGTGAAGACAGTGTGTTCCTCGAGCAGAGTGAAGACAGTATGTTCCTAGAGCAGAGTGAAGACAGTGTGTCCCTACCGCAGAGTTGTGGTGTACGTGCATGGAGCAGAGTGAAGCCAGTGTGTTCCTAGAGCAGAGTGAAGACAGTGTGTTCGTAATGCAGAGTGAAGACAGTGAGTTCCTAGAGCAGAGTGAAGACAGTGTTCCTAAATCAGTGTGAAGACAGTGTGTTCCTACGGCAGAGTGAAGACAATGTGTTCCTAAGGCAGAGTGAAGAGAGTGTGTTCCTAACGCAGAGTTGCAGTGTATGTGCATGGAGCAGAGTGAAGACAGTGTGTTCCTAGAGCAGAATAAAGACAGTTTGTTCCTAATGCAGAGTGAAGACAGTGTGTTCCTATAGTAGAGTGAAGACAGTGTGTTCCTAAGGCAGATTGAAGACAGTGTTTTCCTAGAGCAGAATGAAGACACTGTGTTCCTAATGCACAGTGAAGACCGTGTGTTCCTATGCAGAGTGAAGACAGTGTGTTCCTAATGCAGCGTGAAGACAGTGTCTTCCTAGGGCAAAGTGAAGACAGTGTGTTCCTAATGCAGAGTTGCGGTGTATATGCATGGAGCACAGTGAAGACAGTGTTTTCCTAGAGCAGAGTGAAGACAGTGTGTTCCTAATGCAGCGTGAAGAAACTGTCTTCCTAGAGAAGAGTGAATACAGTGTGTTCCTAACGTATAGTGAAGACAGTGTTCCTAATGCAGAGTGAAGGCAGTGTGTTCCTAATGCAGAGTGAAGACAGTTTGTTCCTACAACAGAAAGAAGACAGTTTATTCCTAACGCAGAGTGAAGACAGTGTGTTCCTAACGCAGAGTTGCGGTGTATGTACATGGAGCAGAGTGACCACAGTGTGTTCCTAGAGCAGAGTGAAGACAGTGTGTTCCTAATGCAGAGGGAATACAGTGTGTTCCTAAATCAGAGTGAAGACAGTGTGTTCCTAGAGCAGAGTGAAGACAGTGTGTTCCTAACGCAGAGTGAAGACAGTGTTCCTAAATCAGAGTGAAGACAGTGTGTTCCTACGGCTGAGTGAAGACAGTGTGTTCCTGAAGCTGCGTGAGAACAGTGTGTTCCTATGGCAGAGTGAAGGCAGTGTCTTCCTAGAGCAGAATGAAGGCAGTGTGTTCTTAACGCATACTGAAGACAGTGTGTTCCTAAGGTAGAGTGAAGACAGTGTGTTCCTAATGCAGAGTGAAGACAGTGTGTTCCTACAGCAGAATGAAGACAGTTTGTTCCTAACGTAGAAGGAAGACAGTGTGTTCCTAACGCAGAGTTGCAGTGTATGTGCATGGAGCAGAGTGAAGACAATGTGTTCCTAGAGCAGAGTGAAGACAGTTTGTTCCTAACGCCGAGTGAAGACAGTGTGTTCCAAATGCAGAGTGAAGACAGTTTGTTCCTAACGCAGAGTGAAGACAGTGTTCCTAATGCAGATTGAAGACAGTGTGTTCCTAGAGCAGAGTGAAGACAGTGTGTCCCTAACGCAGAGTTGTGGTGTACGTGCATGGAGCAGAGTGAAGCCAGTGTGTTCCTAGAGCAGAGTGAAGACAGTTTGTTCCTAAAGCAGAGTGAAGACAGTGTTTTCCTGGAGCAGAATAAAGACAGTGTGTTCCTAACGCAGAGTGAAGACAGTGCGTTCCTAATGCAGAGTTGCGAAGTATGTGCATATAGCAGAGTGAAGACAGTGTGTTCCTAGAGCAGAGTGAAGACAGTGTGTTCGTAATGCAGAGTGAAGACAGTGAGTTCCTAGAACAGAGTGAAGACAGTGTTCCTAAATCAGAGTGAAGACATTGTGTTTCTACGGCAGAGTGAAGACAGTGTGTTCCTAATGCAGAGTGAAGAGAGTGTGTTCCTAGAGCAGAGTGAAGACAGTGTGTTCCTAGAGCAGAATGAAGACAGTGTTTTCCTAATGCAGAGTGAAGACCGTGTGTTCCTAATGCAGTGTGAAGACAGTGTGTTCCTCGAGCAGAGAGAAGACAGTGTGTTCCTAACGCAGAGTTGCAGTGTATGTGCATGGAGCAGAGTGAAGACAGTGTGTTCTTAGAGCAGAATAAAGACAGTGTGTTCCTAAAGTAGAGTGAAGACAGTGTGTTCCTATAGCAGAGTGAAGACAGTGTGTTCCTACAGCAGAATGAAGACAGTTTGTTCCTAACGTAGAAGGAAGACAGTGTGTTCCTAACGCAGAGTTGCAGTGTATGTGCATGGAGCAGAGTGAAGACAATGTGTTCCTAGAGCAGAGTGAAGACAGTTTGTTCCTAACGCCGAGTGAAGACAGTGTGTTCCTAATGCAGAGTGAAGACAGTTTGTTCCTAACGCAGAGTGAAGACAGTGTGTTCCTAATGCAGATTGAAAACAGTGTGTTCCTAGAGCAGAGTGAAGACAGTGTGTTCCTAATGCAGAGTTGCAGTGTATGTGCAAGGAGCAGAGTGAAGACAATGTGTTCCTAGAGCAGAGTGAAGACAGTTTGTTCCTAACGCCGAGTGAAGACAGTGTGTTCCTAATGCAGAGTGAAGACAGTTTGTTCCTAACGCAGAGTGAAGACAGTGTGTTCCTAACGCAGAGTTGCGGTTTATGTGCATGGAGCAGAGTGATGACAGTGTGTTCCTAGAGCAGAGTGAAGACAGTTTATTCTTAATAAGAGTGAAGACAGTGTGTTCCTAATGCAGAGTGAAGACAGTGTGTTCCTAACGCATAGTGAAGACAGTTTGTTCCTAACGCATAGTGAAGACAGTGTGTTCCTAACGCATAGTGAAGACAGTGTGTTCCTAAGGCATAGTGAAAACAGTGTGTTCCTAACGCAGAGTTGCGGGGTATGTGCATGGAACAGAGTGAAGACAGTGTGTGCCTAGAGCAGAGTGAAGACAGTATGTTCCTAATGCATATTGAAGACAGTGTGTTCCTAAGGCAGAGTTACGGTGTATATGCATGGAGCAGAGTGAAGACAGTGTGTTTTTAATTCAGCGTGAGGACAGTGTGTTCCTAAGGCAGAGTGAAGACAGTGTCTTCCTAGAGCAGAGTGAAGACAGTGTGTTCCTAACGCATAGTGAAGATAGTGTGTTCCTAATGCATAGTGAAGACAGTGTGTTCCTAGAGCAGAGTGAAGACAGTGTGTCCCTAACGCAGAGTTGTGGTGTACGTGCATGGAGCAGAGTGAAGCCAGTGTGTTCCTAGAGCAGAGTGAAGATATTTTGTTCCTAAAGCAGAGTGAAGACAGTGTGTTCCTGGAGCAGAATGAAGACAGTGTGTTCCTAACGCAGAGTGAAGACAGTGCGTTCCTAATGCAGAGTTGCGAAGTATGTGCATATAGCAGAGTGAAGACAGTGTGTTCCTAGAGCAGAGTGAAGACAGTGTGTTCGTAATGCAGAGTGAAGACAGTGAGTTCCTAGAACAGAGTGAAGACAGTGTTCCTAAATCAGAGTGAAGACATTGTGTTTCTACAGCAGAGTGAAGACAGTGTGTTCCTAATGCAGAGTGAAGAGAGTGTGTTCCTAGAGCAGAGTGAAGACAATGTGTTCCTAGAGAAGAATGAAGACAGTGTTTTCCTAATGCAGAGTGAAGACCGTGTGTTCCTAATGCAGAGTGAAGACAGTGTTTTCCTCGAGCAGAGTGAAGACAGTGTGTTCCGAACGCAGAGTTGCAGTGTATGTGCATGGAGCAGAGTGAAGACAGTGTGTTCTTAGAGCAGAATAAAGACAGTGTGTTCCTAATGCAGAGGGAAGACAGTGTGTTCCTATAGCAGAGTGAAGACAGTGTGTTCCTAATGCAGAGTGAAGACAGTGTGTTCCTAAGGCAGAGTGAAGACAGTGTCTTCCTAGAGGAGAGTGATTACAGTGTGTTCCTAACGCATAGTGAAGACAGTGTGTTTCTAATGCATAGTGAAGACAGTGTGTTCCTAACGCAGAGTTACGTTGTATATGCATGGAGCAGAGTGAAGACAGTGTGTTTTTAATTCAGCGTGAGGACAGTGTGTTCCTAAGGCAGAGTGAAGACAGTGTCTTCCTAGAGCAGAGTGAAGACAGTGTGTTCCTAACGCATAGTGAAGACAGTGTGTTCCTAATGCATAGTGAAGACAGTGTGTTCCTAGAGCAGTGTGAAGACAGTGTGTCCCTAACGCAGAGTTGTGGTGTACGTGAATGGAGCAGAGTGAAGCCAGTGTGTTCCTATAGCAGAGTGAAGACAGTGTGTTCCTAAGGCAGATTGAAGACAGTGTGTTCCTAGAGCAGAGTGAAGACAGTATGTTCCTTCAGCAGAGTGAAGACAGTGTGTTCCTAGAGCAGAATGAAGACACTGTGTTCCTAATGCACAGTGAAGACCGTGTGTTCCTATGCAGAGTGAAGACAGTGTGTTCCTAATGCAGAGTGAAGACAGTGTCTTCCTAGGGCAGAGTGAAGACAGTGTGTTCCTAATGCAGAGTTGCGGTGTATATGCATGGAGCACAGTGAAGACAGTGTTTTCCTAGAGCAGAGTGAAGACAGTGTGTTCCTAATGCAGCGTGAAGAAACTGTCTTCCTAGGGAAGAGTGAATACAGTGTGTTCCTAACGTATAGTGAAGACAGTGTTCCTAATGCAGAGTGAAGGCAGTGTGTTCCTAATGCAGAGTGAAGACAGTTTGTTCCTACAACAGAAAGAAGACAGTTTATTCCTAACGCAGAGTGAAGACAGTGTGTTCCTAACGCAGAGTTGCGGTGTATGTGCATGGAGCAGAGTGACCACAGTGTGTTCCTAGAGCAGAGTGAAGACAGTGTGTTCCTAATGCAGAGTGAATACAGTGTGTTCCTAAATCAGAGTGAAGACAGTGTGTTCCTAGAGCAGAGTGAAGACAGTGTGTTCCTAACTCAGAGTGAAGACAGTATGTTCCTAACGCAGAGTTGCGGTGTATGTGCATGGAGCAGAGTAATGACAGAGTGTTCCTAGAGCAGAGTGAAGAAAGTTGTTCCTAATACAGAGTGAAGACAGTGTGTTCCTAATGCATAGTGAAGACAGTGTATTCCAAACGCATAGTGAAGACAGAGTGTTCCAAACGCATAGTGAAGACAGAGTGTTCCTACCGCATAGTGAAGACAGTATGTTCCTAACGCATAGTGAAGACAGTGTGTTCCTAACGCAGAGTTGCGGGGTATGTGCATGGAGCAGAGTGAAGACAGTGTGTGCCTAGAGCAGAGTGAAGACAGTATGTTCCTAATGCATAGTGAAGACAGTGAGTTCCTAACGCAGAGTTACGGTGTATGTGCATGGAGCAGAGTGAAGAAGACAGTGTGTTTTTAATTCAGCGTGTGGGCAGTGTGTTCCTAAGGCAGAGTGAAGACAGTGTCTTCCTAGATCAGAGTGAAGACAGTGTGTTCCTAACGCATAGTGAAGACAGTGTGTTCCTAATGCATATTGAAGACAGTGTGTTCCTAGAGCAGAGTGAAGACAGTGTGTCCCTAACGCAGAGTAGTCGTGTACGTGCATGGAGCAGAGTGAAGCCAGTGTGTTCCTAGAGCAGAGTGAAGACAGTTTGTTCCTAAGACAGAGTGAAGACAGTGTGTTCCTGGAGCAGAATGAAGACAGTGTGTTCCTAGGCAGAGTGAAGACCGTGCGTTCCTAATGCAGAGTTGCGAAGTATGTGCATGGAGCAGAGTGAAGACAGTGTGTTCCTAGAGCAGAGTGAAGACAGTGTTCCTAAATCAGAGTGAAGACAGTGTGTTCCTACGGCAGAGTGAAGACAGTGTGTTCCTAATGCAGAGTGAAGAGGGTGTGTTCCTAGAGCAGAGTGAAGACAGTGTGTTCCTCGAGCAGAGTGAAGACAGTATGTTCCTAGAGCAGAGTGAAGACAGTGTGTCCCTACCGCAGAGTTGTGGTGTACGTGCATGGAGCAGAGTGAAGCCAGTGTGTTCCTAGAGCAGAGTGAAGACAGTGTGTTCGTAATGCAGAGTGAAGACAGTGAGTTCCTAGAGCAGAGTGAAGACAGTGTTCCTAAATCAGTGTGAAGACAGTGTGTTCCTACGGCAGAGTGAAGACAATGTGTTCCTAAGGCAGAGTGAAGAGAGTGTGTTCCTCGAGCAGAGTGAAGACAGTGTGTTCCTAACGCAGAGTTGCAGTGTATGTGCATGGAGCAGAGTGAAGACAGTGTGTTCCTAGAGCAGAATAAAGACAGTTTGTTCCTAATGCAGAGTGAAGACAGTGTGTTCCTATAGTAGAGTGAAGACAGTGTGTTCCTAAGGCAGATTGAAGACAGTGTGTTCCTAGAGCAGAGTGAAGAAAGTATGTTCCTTCAGCAGAGTGAAGACAGTGTTTTCCTAGAGCAGAATGATGACACTGTGTTCCTAATGCACAGTGAAGACCGTGTGTTCCTATGCAGAGTGAAGACAGTGTGTTCCTAATGCAGCGTGAAGACAGTGTCTTCCTAGGGCAAAGTGAAGACAGTGTGTTCCTAATGCAGAGTTGCGGTGTATATGCATGGAGCACAGTGAAGACAGTGTTTTCCTAGAGCAGAGTGAAGACAGTGTGTTCCTAATGCAGCGTGAAGAAACTGTCTTCCTAGAGAAGAGTGAATACAGTTTGTTCCTAACGTATAGTGAAGACAGTGTTCCTAATGCAGAGTGAAGGCAGTGTGTTCCTAATGCAGAGTGAAGACAGTTTGTTCCTACAACAGAAAGAAGACAGTTTATTCCTAACGCAGAGTGAAGACAGTGTGTTCCTAACGCAGAGTTGCGGTGTATGTACATGGAGCAGAGTGACCACAGTGTGTTCCTAGAGCAGAGTGAAGACAGTGTGTTCCTAATGCAGAGTGAATACAGTGTGTTCCTAAATCAGAGTGAAGACAGTGTGTTCCTAGAGCAGAGTGAAGACAGTGTGTTCCTAACGCAGAGTGAAGACAGTGTTCCTAAATCAGAGTGAAGACAGTGTGTTCCTACGGCTGAGTGAAGACAGTGTGTTCCTGAAGCTGCGTGAGAACAGTGTGTTCCTATGGCAGAGTGAAGGCAGTGTCTTCCTAGAGCAGAATGAAGGCAGTGTGTTCTTAACGCATACTGAAGACAGTGTGTTCCTAAGGTAGAGTGAAGACAGTGTGTTCCTAATGCAGAGTGAAGACAGTGTGTTCCTACAGCAGAATGAAGACAGTTTGTTCCTAACGTAGAAGGAAGACAGTGTGTTCCTAACGCAGAGTTGCAGTGTATGTGCATGGAGCAGAGTGAAGACAATGTGTTCCTAGAGCAGAGTGAAGACAGTTTGTTCCTAACGCCGAGTGAAGACAGTGTGTTCCAAATGCAGAGTGAAGACAGTTTGTTCCTAACGCAGAGTGAAGACAGTGTTCCTAATGCAGATTGAAGACAGTGTGTTCCTAGAGCAGAGTGAAGACAGTGTGTCCCTAACGCAGAGTTGTGGTGTACGTGCATGGAGCAGAGTGAAGCCAGTGTGTTCCTAGAGCAGAGTGAAGACAGTTTGTTCCTAAAGCAGAGTGAAGACAGTGTTTTCCTGGAGCAGAATGAAGACAGTGTGTTCCTAACGCAGAGTGAAGACAGTGCGTTCCTAATGCAGAGTTGCGAAGTATGTGCATATAGCAGAGTGAAGACAGTGTGTTCCTAGAGCAGAGTGAAGACAGTGTGTTCGTAATGCAGAGTGAAGACAGTGAGTTCCTAGAACAGAGTGAAGACAGTGTTCCTAAATCAGAGTGAAGACATTGTGTTTCTACGGCAGAGTGAAGACAGTGTGTTCCTAATGCAGAGTGAAGAGAGTGTGTTCCTAGAGCAGAGTGAAGACAGTGTGTTCCTAGAGCAGAATGAAGACAGTGTTTTCCTAATGCAGAGTGAAGACCGTGTGTTCCTAATGCAGTGTGAAGACAGTGTGTTCCTCGAGCAGAGAGAAGACAGTGTGTTCCTAACGCAGAGTTGCAGTGTATGTGCATGGAGCAGAGTGAAGACAGTGTGTTCTTAGAGCAGAATAAAGACAGTGTGTTCCTAAAGTAGAGTGAAGACAGTGTGTTCCTATAGCAGAGTGAAGACAGTGTGTTCCTACAGCAGAATGAAGACAGTTTGTTCCTAACGTAGAAGGAAGACAGTGTGTTCCTAACGCAGAGTTGCAGTGTATGTGCATGGAGCAGAGTGAAGACAATGTGTTCCTAGAGCAGAGTGAAGACAGTTTGTTCCTAACGCCGAGTGAAGACAGTGTGTTCCTAATGCAGAGTGAAGACAGTTTGTTCCTAACGCAGAGTGAAGACAGTGTGTTCCTAATGCAGATTGAAAACAGTGTGTTCCTAGAGCAGAGTGAAGACAGTGTGTTCCTAATGCAGAGTTGCAGTGTATGTGCAAGGAGCAGAGTGAAGACAATGTGTTCCTAGAGCAGAGTGAAGACAGTTTGTTCCTAACGCCGAGTGAAGACAGTGTGTTCCTAATGCAGAGTGAAGACAGTTTGTTCCTAACGCAGAGTGAAGACAGTGTGTTCCTAACGCAGAGTTGCGGTTTATGTGCATGGAGCAGAGTGATGACAGTGTGTTCCTAGAGCAGAGTGAAGACAGTTTATTCCTAATAAGAGTGAAGACAGTGTGTTCCTAATACAGAGTGAAGACAGTGTGTTCCTAACGCATAGTGAAGACAGTTTGTTCCTAACGCATAGTGAAGACAGTGTGTTCCTAACGCATAGTGAAGACAGTGTGTTCCTAAGGCATAGTGAAAACAGTGTGTTCCTAACGCAGAGTTGCGGGGTATGTGCATGGAACAGAGTGAAGACAGTGTGTGCCTAGAGCAGAGTGAAGACAGTATGTTCCTAATGCATATTGAAGACAGTGTGTTCCTAAGGCAGAGTTACGGTGTATATGCATGGAGCAGAGTGAAGACAGTGTGTTTTTAATTCAGCGTGAGGACAGTGTGTTCCTAAGGCAGAGTGAAGACAGTGTCTTCCTAGAGCAGAGTGAAGACAGTGTGTTCCTAACGCATAGTGAAGATAGTGTGTTCCTAATGCATAGTGAAGACAGTGTGTTCCTAGAGCAGAGTGAAGACAGTGTGTCCCTAACGCAGAGTTGTGGTGTACGTGCATGGAGCAGAGTGAAGCCAGTGTGTTCCTAGAGCAGAGTGAAGATATTTTGTTCCTAAAGCAGAGTGAAGACAGTGTGTTCCTGGAGCAGAATGAAGACAGTGTGTTCCTAACGCAGAGTGAAGACAGTGCGTTCCTAATGCAGAGTTGCGAAGTATGTGCATATAGCAGAGTGAAGACAGTGTGTTCCTAGAGCAGAGTGAAGACAGTGTGTTCGTAATGCAGAGTGAAGACAGTGAGTTCCTAGAACAGAGTGAAGACAGTGTTCCTAAATCAGAGTGAAGACATTGTGTTTCTACAGCAGAGTGAAGACAGTGTGTTCCTAATGCAGAGTGAAGAGAGTGTGTTCCTAGAGCAGAGTGAAGACAATGTGTTCCTAGAGAAGAATGAAGACAGTGTTTTCCTAATGCAGAGTGAAGACCGTGTGTTCCTAATGCAGAGTGAAGACAGTGTTTTCCTCGAGCAGAGTGAAGACAGTGTGTTCCGAACGCAGAGTTGCAGTGTATGTGCATGGAGCAGAGTGAAGACAGTGTGTTCTTAGAGCAGAATAAAGACAGTGTGTTCCTAATGCAGAGGGAAGACAGTGTGTTCCTATAGCAGAGTGAAGACAGTGTGTTCCTAATGCAGAGTGAAGACAGTGTGTTCCTAAGGCAGAGTGAAGACAGTGTCTTCCTAGAGGAGAGTGATTACAGTGTGTTCCTAACGCATAGTGAAGACAGTGTGTTTCTAATGCATAGTGAAGACAGTGTGTTCCTAACGCAGAGTTACGTTGTATATGCATGGAGCAGAGTGAAGACAGTGTGTTTTTAATTCAGCGTGAGGACAGTGTGTTCCTAAGGCAGAGTGAAGACAGTGTCTTCCTAGAGCAGAGTGAAGACAGTGTGTTCCTAACGCATAGTGAAGACAGTGTGTTCCTAATGCATAGTGAAGACAGTGTGTTCCTAGAGCAGTGTGAAGACAGTGTGTCCCTAACGCAGAGTTGTGGTGTACGTGAATGGAGCAGAGTGAAGCCAGTGTGTTCCTATAGCAGAGTGAAGCCAGTGTGTTCCTAAGGCAGATTGAAGACAGTGTGTTCCTAGAGCAGAGTGAAGACAGTATGTTCCTTCAGCAGAGTGAAGACAGTGTGTTCCTAGAGCAGAATGAAGACACTGTGTTCCTAATGCACAGTGAAGACCGTGTGTTCCTATGCAGAGTGAAGACAGTGTGTTCCTAATGCAGAGTGAAGACAGTGTCTTCCTAGGGCAGAGTGAAGACAGTGTGTTCCTAATGCAGAGTTGCGGTGTATATGCATGGAGCACAGTGAAGACAGTGTTTTCCTAGAGCAGAGTGAAGACAGTGTGTTCCTAATGCAGCGTGAAGAAACTGTCTTCCTAGGGAAGAGTGAATACAGTGTGTTCCTAACGTATAGTGAAGACAGTGTTCCTAATGCAGAGTGAAGGCAGTGTGTTCCTAATGCAGAGTGAAGACAGTTTGTTCCTACAACAGAAAGAAGACAGTTTATTCCTAACGCAGAGTGAAGACAGTGTGTTCCTAACGCAGAGTTGCGGTGTATGTGCATGGAGCAGAGTGACCACAGTGTGTTCCTAGAGCAGAGTGAAGACAGTGTGTTCCTAATGCAGAGTGAAGACAGTGTGTTCCTAAATCAGAGTGAAGACAGTGTGTTCCTAGAGCAGAGTGAAGACAGTGTGTTCCTAACGCAGAGTGAAGACAGTGTTCCTAAATCAGAGTGAAGACAGTGTGTTCCTACGGCTGAGTGAAGACAGTGTGTTCCTGAAGCAGCGTGAGGACAGTGTGTTCCTATGGCAGAGTGAAGGCAGTGTCTTCCTAGACAGATGGAAGGCAGTGTGTTCTTAACGCATACTGAAGACAGTGTGTTCCTAAGGCAGAGTGAAGACAGTGTGTTCCTAATGCAGAGTGAAGACAGTGTGTTCCTACAGCAGAATGAAGACAGTTTGTTCCTAACGTAGAATGAAGACAGTGTGTTCCTAACGCAGAGTTGCAGTGTATGTGCATGGAGCAGAGTGAAGACAGTGTGTTCCTAGAGCAGAGTGAAGACAGTGTGTTCCTAATGCAGAGTTAAGACAGTGTGTTCCTAATGCAGATTGAAGACAGTGTGTTCCTAGAGCAGAGTGAAGACAGTGTGTTCCTAATGCAGAGTTTCGGTGTATGTGCATGGAGCAGAATGAAGACAGTGTGTTCCTAGAGCAGAGTGAAGACAGTTTGTTCCTAACGCCGAGTGAAGACAGTGTGTTCCTAATGCAGAGTGAAGACTGTTTGTTCCTAACGCAGAGTGAAGACAGTGTGTTCCTAACGCAGAGTTGCGGTGTATGTGCATGGAGCAGAGTGATGACAGTGTGTTCCTAGAGCAGAATGAAGACAGTTTATTCCTAATACAGAGTGAAGACAGTGTGTTCCTAATGCAGAGTGAAGACAGTGTGTTCCTAACGCATAGTGAAGACAGTGTGTTCCTAACGCATAATGAAGACAGTGTGTTCCTAACGCATAGTGAAGACAGTATGTTCCTAACGCATAGTGAAAACAGTGTGTTCCTAACGCAGAGTTCCGGGGTATGTGCATGGAACAAAGTGAAGACAGTGTGTCCCTAGAGCAGAGTGAAGACAGTATGTTCCTAATGCATATTGAAGACAGTGTGTTCCTAACGCAGAGTTACGGTGTATATGCATGGAGCAGAGTGAAGACAGTGTGTTTTTAATTCAGCGTGAGGACAGTGTGTTCCTAAGGCATAGTGAAGACAGTGTCTTCCTAGAGCAGAGTTAAGACAGTGTGTCCCTAACGCAGAGTTGTGGTGTACGTGCATGGAGCAGAGTGAAGCCAGTGTGTTCCTAGAGCAGAGTGAAGACAGTTTGTTCCTAAAGCAGAGTGAAGACAGTGTTTTCCTGGAGCAGAATGAAGACAGTGTGTTCCTAACGCAGAGTGAAGACAGTGCGTTCCTAATGCAGAGTTGCGAAGTATGTGCATATAGCAGAGTGATGACAGTGTGTTCCTAGAGCAGAGTGAAGACAGTGTGTTCGTAATGCAGAGTGAAGACAGTGAGTTCCTAGAACAGAGTGAAGACAGTGTTCCTAAATCAGAGTGAAGACATTGTGTTTCTACGGCAGAGTGAAGACAGTGTGTTCCTAATGCAGAGTGAAGAGAGTGTGTTCCTAGAGCAGAGTGAAGACAGTGTGTTCCTAGAGCAGAATGAAGACAGTGTTTTCCTAATGCAGAGTGAAGACCGTGTGTTCCTAATGCAGTGTGAAGACAGTGTGTTCCTCGAGCAGAGAGAAGACAGTGTGTTCCTAACGCAGAGTTGCAGTGTATGTGCATGGAGCAGAGTGAAGACAGTGTGTTCTTAGAGCAGAATAAAGACAGTGTGTTCCTAATGTAGAGTGAAGACAGTGTGTTCCTATAGCAGAGTGAAGACAGTGTGTTCCTAATGCAGAGTGAAGACTGTGTGTTCCTAAGGCAGAGTGAAGACAGTGTCTTCCTAGAGGAGAGTGATTACAGTGTGTTCCTAACGCATAGTGAAGACAGTGTGTTCCTAATGCATAGTGAAGACAGTGTCTTCCTATAGCAGAGTGAAGACAGTGTGTTTCTAGAGCAGATGGAGACAGTGTGTTCCTAATGCAGACTGAAGACAGTGTGTTCCTAGAGCAGAGTGAAGACAGTGTTGTCGTAAGGCAGAGTTGACGTGTACGTGCATGGAGCAGATTGAAGACAGTGTGTTTCTAGAGCACAGTGAAGACAGTATGTTCATAATGCAGAGTGAAGACAGTGTGTTCCTAGAGCAGAATGAAGACAGTGTGTTCCTAACTCAGAGTGAAGACAGTATGTTCCTAACGCAGAGTTGCGGTGTATGTGCATGGAGCAGAGTAATGACAGAGTGTTCCTAGAGCAGAGTGAAGAAAGTTGTTCCTAATACAGAGTGAAGACAGTGTGTTCCTAATGCATAGTGAAGACAGTGTGTTCCAAACGCATAGTGAAGACAGAGTGTTCCAAACGCATAGTGAAGACAGAGTGTTCCTACCGCATAGTGAAGACAGTATGTTCCTAACGCATAGTGAAGACAGTGTGTTCCTAACGCAGAGTTGCGGGGTATGTGCATGGAGCAGAGTGAAGACAGTGTGTGCCTAGAGCAGAGTGAAGACAGTATGTTCCTAATGCATAGTGAAGACAGTGAGTTCCTAACGCAGAGTTACGGTGTATGTGCATGGAGCAGAGTGAAGAAGACAGTGTGTTTTTAATTCAGCGTGTGGGCAGTGTGTTCCTAAGGCAGAGTGAAGACAGTGTCTTCCTAGATCAGAGTGAAGACAGTGTGTTCCTAACGCATAGTGAAGACAGTGTGTTCCTAATGCATATTGAAGACAATGTGTTCCTAGAGCAGAGTGAAGACAGTGTGTCCCTAACGCAGAGTAGTCGTGTACGTGCATGGAGCAGAGTGAAGCCAGTGTGTTCCTAGAGCAGAGTGAAGACAGTTTGTTCCTAAGACAGAGTGAAGACAGTGTGTTCCTGGAGCAGAATGAAGACAGTGTGTTCCTAGGCAGAGTGAAGACCGTGCGTTCCTAATGCAGAGTTGCGAAGTATGTGCATGGAGCAGAGTGAAGACAGTGTGTTCCTAGAGCAGAGTGAAGACAGTGTTCCTAAATCAGAGTGAAGACAGTGTGTTCCTACGGCAGAGTGAAGACAGTGTGTTCCTAATGCAGAGTGAAGAGGGTGTGTTCCTAGAGCAGAGTGAAGACAGTGTGTTCCTCGAGCAGAGTGAAGACAGTATGTTCCTAGAGCAGAGTGAAGACAGTGTGTCCCTACCGCAGAGTTGTGGTGTACGTGCATGGAGCAGAGTGAAGCCAGTGTGTTCCTAGAGCAGAGTGAAGACAGTGTGTTCGTAATGCAGAGTGAAGACAGTGAGTTCCTAGAGCAGAGTGAAGACAGTGTTCCTAAATCAGTGTGAAGACAGTGTGTTCCTACGGCAGAGTGAAGACAATGTGTTCCTAAGGCAGAGTGAAGAGAGTGTGTTCCTCGAGCAGAGTGAAGACAGTGTGTTCCTAACGCAGAGTTGCAGTGTATGTGCATGGAGCAGAGTGAAGACAGTGTGTTCCTAGAGCAGAATAAAGACAGTTTGTTCCTAATGCAGAGTGAAGACAGTGTGTTCCTATAGTAGAGTGAAGACAGTGTGTTCCTAAGGCAGATTGAAGACAGTGTGTTCCTAGAGCAGAGTGAAGACAGTATGTTCCTTCAGCAGAGTGAAGACAGTGTTTTCCTAGAGCAGAATGAAGACACTGTGTTCCTAATGCACAGTGAAGACCGTGTGTTCCTATGCAGAGTGAAGACAGTGTGTTCCTAATGCAGCGTGAAGACAGTGTCTTCCTAGGGCAAAGTGAAGACAGTGTGTTCCTAATGCAGAGTTGCGGTGTATATGCATGGAGCACAGTGAAGACAGTGTTTTCCTAGAGCAGAGTGAAGACAGTGTGTTCCTAATGCAGCGTGAAGAAACTGTCTTCCTAGAGAAGAGTGAATACAGTGTGTTCCTAACGTATAGTGAAGACAGTGTTCCTAATGCAGAGTGAAGGCAGTGTGTTCCTAATGCAGAGTGAAGACAGTTTGTTCCTACAACAGAAAGAAGACAGTTTATTCCTAACGCAGAGTGAAGACAGTGTGTTCCTAACGCAGAGTTGCGGTGTATGTACATGGAGCAGAGTGACCACAGTGTGTTCCTAGAGCAGAGTGAAGACAGTGTGTTCCTAATGCAGAGTGAATACAGTGTGTTCCTAAATCAGAGTGAAGACAGTGTGTTCCTAGAGCAGAGTGAAGACAGTGTGTTCCTAACGCAGAGTGAAGACAGTGTTCCTAAATCAGAGTGAAGACAGTGTGTTCCTACGGCTGAGTGAAGACAGTGTGTTCCTGAAGCTGCGTGAGAACAGTGTGTTCCTATGGCAGAGTGAAGGCAGTGTCTTCCTAGAGCAGAATGAAGGCAGTGTGTTCTTAACGCATACTGAAGACAGTGTGTTCCTAAGGTAGAGTGAAGACAGTGTGTTCCTAATGCAGAGTGAAGACAGTGTGTTCCTACAGCAGAATGAAGACAGTTTGTTCCTAACGTAGAAGGAAGACAGTGTGTTCCTAACGCAGAGTTGCAGTGTATGTGCATGGAGCAGAGTGAAGACAATGTGTTCCTAGAGCAGAGTGAAGACAGTTTGTTCCTAACGCCGAGTGAAGACAGTGTGTTCCAAATGCAGAGTAAGACAGTTTGTTCCTAACGCAGAGTGAAGACAGTGTGTTCCTAATGCAGATTGAAGACAGTGTGTTCCTAGAGCAGAATAAAGACAGTTTGTTCCTAATGCAGAGTTGTGGTGTACGTGCATGGAGCAGAGTGAAGCCAGTGTGTTCCTAGAGCAGAGTGAAGACAGTTTGTTCCTAAAGCAGAGTGAAGACAGTGTTTTCCTGGAGCAGAATGAAGACCGTGTGTTCCTAACGCAGAGTGAAGACAGTGCGTTCCTAATGCAGAGTTGCGAAGTATGTGCATATAGCAGAGTGAAGACAGTGTGTTCCTAGAGCAGAGTGAAGACAGTGTGTTCGTAATGCAGAGTGAAGACAGTGAGTTCCTAGAACAGAGTGAAGACAGTGTTCCTAAATCAGAGTGAAGACATTGTGTTTCTACGGCAGAGTGAAGACAGTGTGATCCTAATGCAGAGTGAAGAGAGTGTGTTCCTAGAGCAGAGTGAAGACAGTGTGTTCCTAGAGCAGAATGAAGACAGTGTTTTCCTAATGCAGAGTGAAGACCGTGTGTTCCTAATGCAGTGTGAAGACAGTGTGTTCCTCGAGCAGAGAGAAGACAGTGTGTTCCTAACGCAGAGTTGCAGTGTATGTGCATGGAGCAGAGTGAAGACAGTGTGTTCTTAGAGCAGAATAAAGACAGTGTGTTCCTAATGTAGAGTGAAGACAGTGTGTTCCTATAGCAGAGTGAAGACAGTGTGTTCCTAATGCAGAGTGAAGACTGTGTGTTCCTAAGGCAGAGTGAAGACAGTGTCTTCCTAGAGGAGAGTGATTACAGTGTGTTCCTAACGCATAGTGAAGACAGTGTGTTCCTAATGCATAGTGAAGACAGTGTCTTCCTATAGCAGAGTGAAGACAGTGTGTTTCTAGAGCAGATGGAGACAGTGTGTTCCTAATGCAGACTGAAGACAGTGTGTTCCTAGAGCAGAGTGAAGACAGTGTTGTCGTAAGGCAGAGTTGACGTGTACGTGCATGGAGCAGATTGAAGACAGTGTGTTTCTAGAGCACAGTGAAGACAGTATGTTCATAATGCAGAGTGAAGACAGTGTGTTCCTAGAGCAGAATGAAGACAGTGTGTTCCTAACTCAGAGTGAAGACAGTATGTTCCTAACGCAGAGTTGCGGTGTATGTGCATGGAGCAGAGTAATGACAGAGTGTTCCTAGAGCAGAGTGAAGAAAGTTGTTCCTAATACAGAGTGAAGACAGTGTGTTCCTAATGCATAGTGAAGACAGTGTGTTCCAAACGCATAGTGAAGACAGAGTGTTCCAAACGCATAGTGAAGACAGAGTGTTCCTACCGCATAGTGAAGACAGTATGTTCCTAACGCATAGTGAAGACAGTGTGTTCCTAACGCAGAGTTGCGGGGTATGTGCATGGAGCAGAGTGAAGACAGTGTGTGCCTAGAGCAGAGTGAAGACAGTATGTTCCTAATGCATAGTGAAGACAGTGAGTTCCTAACGCAGAGTTACGGTGTATGTGCATGGAGCAGAGTGAAGAAGACAGTGTGTTTTTAATTCAGCGTGTGGGCAGTGTGTTCCTAAGGCAGAGTGAAGACAGTGTCTTCCTAGATCAGAGTGAAGACAGTGTGTTCCTAACGCATAGTGAAGACAGTGTGTTCCTAATGCATATTGAAGACAGTGTGTTCCTAGAGCAGTGTGAAGACAGTGTGTCCCTAACGCAGAGTAGTCGTGTACGTGCATGGAGCAGAGTGAAGCCAGTGTGTTCCTAGAGCAGAGTGAAGACAGTTTGTTCCTAAGACAGAGTGAAGACAGTGTGTTCCTGGAGCAGAATGAAGACAGTGTGTTCCTAGGCAGAGTGAAGACCGTGCGTTCCTAATGCAGAGTTGCGAAGTATGTGCATGGAGCAGAGTGAAGACAGTGTGTTCCTAGAGCAGAGTGAAGACAGTGTTCCTAAATCAGAGTGAAGACAGTGTGTTCCTACGGCAGAGTGAAGACAGTGTGTTCCTAATGCAGAGTGAAGAGGGTGTGTTCCTAGAGCAGAGTGAAGACAGTGTGTTCCTCGAGCAGAGTGAAGACAGTATGTTCCTAGAGCAGAGTGAAGACAGTGTGTCCCTACCGCAGAGTTGTGGTGTACGTGCATGGAGCAGAGTGAAGCCAGTGTGTTCCTAGAGCAGAGTGAAGACAGTGTGTTCGTAATGCAGAGTGAAGACAGTGAGTTCCTAGAGCAGAGTGAAGACAGTGTTCCTAAATCAGTGTGAAGACAGTGTGTTCCTACGGCAGAGTGAAGACAATGTGTTCCTAAGGCAGAGTGAAGAGAGTGTGTTCCTCGAGCAGAGTGAAGACAGTGTGTTCCTAACGCAGAGTTGCAGTGTATGTGCATGGAGCAGAGTGAAGACAGTGTGTTCCTAGAGCAGAATAAAGACAGTTTGTTCCTAATGCAGAGTGAAGACAGTGTGTTCCTATAGTAGAGTGAAGCCAGTGTGTTCCTAAGGCAGATTGAAGACAGTGTGTTCCTAGAGCAGAGTGAAGACAGTATGTTCCTTCAGCAGAGTGAAGACAGTGTTTTCCTAGAGCAGAATGAAGACACTGTGTTCCTAATGCACAGTGAAGACCGTGTGTTCCTATGCAGAGTGAAGACAGTGTGTTCCTAATGCAGCGTGAAGACAGTGTCTTCCTAGGGCAAAGTGAAGACAGTGTGTTCCTAATGCAGAGTTGCGGTGTATATGCATGGAGCACAGTGAAGACAGTGTTTTCCTAGAGCAGAGTGAAGACAGTGTGTTCCTAATGCAGCGTGAAGAAACTGTCTTCCTAGAGAAGAGTGAATACAGTGTGTTCCTAACGTATAGTGAAGACAGTGTTCCTAATGCAGAGTGAAGGCAGTGTGTTCCTAATGCAGAGTGAAGACAGTTTGTTCCTACAACAGAAAGAACAGTTTATTCCTAACGCAGAGTGAAGACAGTGTGTTCCTAACGCAGAGTTGCGGTGTATGTACATGGAGCAGAGTGACCACAGTGTGTTCCTAGAGCAGAGTGAAGACAGTGTGTTCCTAATGCAGAGTGAATACAGTGTGTTCCTAAATCAGAGTGAAGACAGTGTGTTCCTAGAGCAGAGTGAAGACAGTGTGTTCCTAACGCAGAGTGAAGACAGTGTTCCTAAATCAGAGTGAAGACAGTGTGTTCCTACGGCTGAGTGAAGACAGTGTGTTCCTGAAGCTGCGTGAGAACAGTGTGTTCCTATGGCAGAGTGAAGGCAGTGTCTTCCTAGAGCAGAATGAAGGCAGTGTGTTCTTAACGCATACTGAAGACAGTGTGTTCCTAAGGTAGAGTGAAGACAGTGTGTTCCTAATGCAGAGTGAAGACAGTGTGTTCCTACAGCAGAATGAAGACAGTTTGTTCCTAACGTAGAAGGAAGACAGTGTGTTCCTAACGCAGAGTTGCAGTGTATGTGCATGGAGCAGAGTGAAGACAGTTTGTTCCTAACGCCGAGTGAAGACAGTGTGTTCCAAATGCAGAGTGAAGACAGTTTGTTCCTAACGCAGAGTGAAGACAGTGTGTTCCTAATGCAGATTGAAGACAGTGTGTTCCTAGAGCAGAGTGAAGACAGTGTGTTCCTAATGCAGAGTTGCGGTGTATGTGCATGGAGCAGACTGAAGACAATGTGTTCCTAGAGCAGAGTGAAGACAGTTTGTTCCTAACGCCGAGTGAAGACAGTGTGTTCCTAATGCAGAGTGAAGACAGTTTGTTCCTAACGCAGAGTGAAGACAGTGTGTTCCTAACGCAGAGTTGCGGTTTATGTGCATGGAGCAGAGTGATGACAGTGTGTTCCTAGAGCAGAGTGAAGACAGTTTATTCCTAATAAGAGTGAAGACAGTGTGTTCCTAATGCAGAGTGAAGACAGTGTGTTCCTAACGCATAGTGAAGACAGTTTGTTCCTAACGCATAGTGAAGACAGTGTGTTCCTAACGCATAGTGAAGACAGTGTGTTCCTAAGGCATAGTGAAAACAGTGTGTTCCTAACGCAGAGTTGCGGGGTATGTGCATGGAACAGAGTGAAGACAGTGTGTGCCTAGAGCAGAGTGAAGACAGTATGTTCCTAATGCATATTGAAGACAGTGTGTTCCTAAGGCAGAGTTACGGTGTATATGCATGGAGCAGAGTGAAGACAGTGTGTTTTTAATTCAGTGTGAGGACAGTGTGTTCCTAAGGCAGAGTGAAGACAGTGTCTTCCTAGAGCAGAGTGAAGACAGTGTGTTCCTAATTCATAGTGAAGATAGTGTGTTCCTAATGCATAGTGAAGACAGTGTGTTCCTAGAGCAGAGTGAAGACAGTGTGTCCCTAACGCAGAGTTGTGGTGTACGTGCATGGAGCAGAGTGAAGCCAGTGTGTTCCTAGAGCAGAGTGAAGACATTTTGTTCCTAAAGCAGAGTGAAGACAGTGTGTTCCTGGAGCAGAATGAAGACAGTGTGTTCCTAACGCAGAGTGAAGACAGTGCGTTCCTAATGCAGAGTTGCGAAGTATGTGCATATAGCAGAGTGAAGACAGTGTGTTCCTAGAGCAGAGTGAAGACAGTGTGTTCGTAATGCAGAGTGAAGACAGTGAGTTCCTAGAACAGAGTGAAGACAGTGTTCCTAAATCAGAGTGAAGACATTGTGTTTCTACAGCAGAGTGAAGACAGTGTGTTCCTAATGCAGAGTGAAGAGAGTGTGTTCCTAGAGCAGAGTGAAGACAATGTGTTCCTAGAGAAGAATGAAGACAGTGTTTTCCTAATGCAGAGTGAAGACCGTGTGTTCCTAATGCAGAGTGAAGACAGTGTTTTCCTCGAGCAGAGTGAAGACAGTGTGTTCCGAACGCAGAGTTGCAGTGTATGTGCATGGAGCAGAGTGAAGACAGTGTGTTCTTAGAGCAGAATAAAGACAGTGTGTTCCTAATGCAGAGGGAAGACAGTGTGTTCCTATAGCAGAGTGAAGACAGTGTGTTCCTAATGCAGAGTGAAGACAGTGTGTTCCTAAGGCAGAGTGAAGACAGTGTCTTCCTAGAGGAGAGTGATTACAGTGTGTTCCTAACGCATAGTGAAGACAGTGTGTTTCTAATGCATAGTGAAGACAGTGTGTTCCTAACGCAGAGTTACGGTGTATATGCATGGAGCAGAGTGAAGACAGTGTGTTTTTAATTCAGCGTGAGGACAGTGTGTTCCTAAGGCAGAGTGAAGACAGTGTCTTCCTAGAGCAGAGTGAAGACAGTGTGTTCCTAACGCATAGTGAAGACAGTGTGTTCCTAATGCATAGTGAAGACAGTGTGTTCCTAGAGCAGAGTGAAGACAGTGTGTCCCTAACGCAGAGTTGTGGTGTACGTGAATGGAGCAGAGTGAAGCCAGTGTGTTCCTATAGCAGAGTGAAGACAGTGTGTTCCTAAGGCAGATTGAAGACAGTGTGTTCCTAGAGCAGAGTGAAGACAGTATGTTCCTTCAGCAGAGTGAAGACAGTGTGTTCCTAGAGCAGAATGAAGACACTGTGTTCCTAATGCACAGTGAAGACCGTGTGTTCCTATGCAGAGTGAAGACAGTGTGTTCCTAATGCAGAGTGAAGACAGTGTCTTCCTAGGGCAGAGTGAAGACAGTGTGTTCCTAATGCAGAGTTGCGGTGTATATGCATGGAGCACAGTGAAGACAGTGTTTTCCTAGAGCAGAGTGAAGACAGTGTGTTCCTAATGCAGCGTGAAGAAACTGTCTTCCTAGAGAAGAGTGAATACAGTGTGTTCCTAACGTATAGTGAAGACAGTGTTCCTAATGCAGAGTGAAGGCAGTGTGTTCCTAATGCAGAGTGAAGACAGTTTGTTCCTACAACAGAAAGAAGACAGTTTATTCCTAACGCAGAGTGAAGACAGTGTGTTCCTAACACAGAGTTGCGGTGTATGTGCATGGAGCAGAGTGACCACAGTGTGTTCCTATTGCAGAGTGAAGACAGTGTGTTCCTAATGCAGAGTGAAGACAGTGTGTTCCTAAATCAGAGTGAAGACAGTGTGTTCCTAGAGCAGAGTGAAGACAGTGTGTTCCTAACGCAGAGTGAAGACAGTGTTCCTAAATCAGAGTGAAGACAGTGTGTTCCTACGGCTGAGTGAAGACAGTGTGTTCCTGAAGCAGCGTGAGGACAGTGTGTTCCTATGGCAGAGTGAAGGCAGTGTCTTCCTAGAGCAGATGGAAGGCAGTGTGTTCTTAACGCATACTGAAGACAGTGTGTTCCTAAGGCAGAGTGAAGACAGTGTGTTCCTAATGCAGAGTGAAGACAGTGTGTTCCTACAGCAGAATGAAGACAGTTTGTTCCTAACGTAGAATGAAGACAGTGTGTTCCTAACGCAGAGTTGCAGTGTATGTGCATGGAGCAGAGTGAAGACAGTGTGTTCCTAGAGCAGAGTGAAGACAGTGTGTTCCTAATGCAGAGTTAAGACAGTGTGTTCCTAATGCAGATTGAAGACAGTGTGTTCCTAGAGCAGAGTGAAGACAGTGTGTTCCTAATGCAGAGTTTCGGTGTATGTGCATGGAGCAGAGTGAAGACAGTGTGTTCCTAGAGCAGAGTGAAGACAGTTTGTTCCTAACGCCGAGTGAAGACAGTGTGTTCCTAATGCAGAGTGAAGACTGTTTGTTCCTAACGCAGAGTGAAGACAGTGTGTTCCTAACGCAGAGTTGCGGTGTATGTGCATGGAGCAGAGTGATGACAGTGTGTTCCTAGAGCAGAATGAAGACAGTTTATTCCTAATACAGAGTGAAGACAGTGTGTTCCTAATGCAGAGTGAAGACAGTGTGTTCCTAACGCATAGTGAAGACAGTTTGTTCCTAACGCATAATGAAGACAGTGTGTTCCTAACGCATAGTGAAGACAGTATGTTCCTAACGCATAGTGAAAACAGTGTGTTCCTAACGCAGAGTTCCGGGGTATGTGCATGGAACAAAGTGAAGACAGTGTGTGCCTAGAGCAGAGTGAAGACAGTGTGTCCCTAACGCAGAGTTGTGGTGTACGTGCATGGAGCAGAGTGAAGACAGTGTGTTTTTAATTCAGCGTGAGGACAGTGTGTTCCTAAGGCAGAGTGAAGACAGTGTCTTCCTAGAGCAGAGTGAAGACAGTGTGTCCCTAACGCAGAGTTGTGGTGTACGTGCATGGAGCAGAGTGAAGCCAGTGTGTTCCTAGAGCAGAGTGAAGACAGTTTGTTCCTAAAGCAGAGTGAAGACAGTGTTTTCCTGGAGCAGAATGAAGACAGTGTGTTCCTAACGCAGAGTGAAGACAGTGCGTTCCTAATGCAGAGTTGCGAAGTATGTGCATATAGCAGAGTGAAGACAGTGTGTTCCTAGAGCAGAGTGAAGACAGTGTGTTCGTAATGCAGAATGAAGACAGTGAGTTCCTAGAACAGAGTGAAGACAGTGTTCCTAAATCAGAGTGAAGACATTGTGTTTCTACGGCAGAGTGAAGACAGTGTGTTCCTAATGCAGAGTGAAGAGAGTGTGTTCCTAGAGCAGAGTGAAGACAGTGTGTTCCTAGAGAAGAATGAAGACAGTGTTTTCCTAATGCAGAGTGAAGACCGTGTGTTCCTAATGCAGAGTGAAGACAGTGTTTTCCTCAAGCAGATTGAAGACAGTGTGTTCCGAACGCAGAGTTGCAGTGTATGTGCATGGAGCAGAGTGAAGACAGTGTGTTCTTAGAGCAGAATAAAGACAGTGTGTTCCTAATGCAGAGGGAAGACAGTGTGTTCCTATAGCAGAGTGAAGACAGTGTGTTCCTAATGCAGAGTGAACACAGTGTGTTCCTAAGGCAGAGTGAAGACAGTGTCTTCCTAGAGGAGAGTGATTACAGTGTGTTCCTAACGCATAGTGAAGACAGTGTGTTCCTAATGCATAGTGAAGATAGTGTCTTCCTATAGCAGAGTGAAGACAGTGTGTTTCTAGAGCAGATGGAGACAGTGTGTTCCTAATGCAGACTGAAGACAGTGTGTTCCTAGAGAAGAGTGAAGACAGTGTTATCGAAACGCAGAGTTGAGTTGTACATGCATGGAGCAGATTGAAGACAGTGTGTTTCTAGAGCACAGTGAAGACAGTATGTTCATAATGCAGAGTGAAGACAGTGTGTTCCTAGAGTAGAATGAAGACAGTGTGTTCCTAACTCAGAGTGAAGACAGTGTGTTCCTAACGCAGAGTTGCGGTGTATGTGCATGGAGGAGAGTGAAGACAGTGTGTTCCTAGAGCAGAGTGAAGACAGTGTGTTCCTAATGCAGAGTTAAGACAGTGTGTTCCTAATGCAGATTGAAGACAGTGTGTTCCTAGAGCAGAGTGAAGACAGTGTGTTCCTAATGCAGAGTTTCGGTGTATGTGCATGGAGCAGATTGAAGACAGTGTGTTCCTAGAGCAGAGTGAAGACAGTGTTCTCGTAACGCAGAGTTGAGGTGTACGTGCATGGAACAGATTGAAGACAGTGTGTTTCTAGAGCAGAGTGAAGACAGTATGTTCCTAATGCAGAGTGAAGACAGTGTGTTCCTAGAGCAGAATGAAGACAGTGTGTTCCTAACGCAGAGTGAAGACAGTGTGTTCCTAACGCAGAGTGGCGGTATATGTGTGGTGTATGTGATGACAGTGTGTTCCTAGAGCAGAGTGAAGACAGTTTCTTCCTAATACAGAGTGAAGACAGTGTGTTCCTAATGCAGAGTGAAGACAGTGTCTTCCTAACGCATAGTGAAGACAGTTTGTTCCTACCGCATAGTGAAGACAGTGTGTTCCTAACGCATAGTGAAGACAGTATGTTCCTAAGGCATAGTGAAGACAGTGTGTTCCTAACGCAGACTTGCGGGGTATGTGCATGGAGCAGAGTGAAGACAGTGTGTGCCTAAGCAGAGTGAAGACAGTATATTCTTAATGCATAGTGAAGACAGTGTGTTCCTAACGCAGAGTTACGGTGTATGTGCATGGAGCAGAGTGAAGAAGACAGTGTGTTTTTAATTCATCGTGAGGGCAGTGTGTTCCTAGGCAGAGTAAAGACAGTGTCTTCCTAGATCAGAGTGAAGACAGTGTGTTCCTAAGGCATAGTGAAGACAGTGTGTTCCTAATGCATAGTTAAGACAGTGTGTTCCTAGAGCAGAGTGAAGACAGTGTGTCCCTAACACAGTGTTGTGGTCTACATGCATGGAGTAGAGTGAAGCCAGTGTGTTCCTAGAGCAGAGTGAAGACAGTTTGTTCCTAACGCTGAGTGAAGACAGTGTGTTCCTGGAGCAAAATGAAGACAGTGTGTTCCTAACGCAGAGTGAAGACAGTGCGTTCCTAATGCAGAGTTGCGCAGTATGTGCTTGGAGCAGAGTGAAGACAGTGTGTTCCTAGAGCAGAGTGAAGACAGTGTTCTCGTAACGCAGAGTTGAGGTGTACGTGCATGGAGCACATTGAAGACAGTGTGTTTCTAGAGCAGAGTGAAGACAGTATGTTCCTAATGCAGAGTGAAGACAGTGTGTTCCTATAGCAGAATGAAGACAGTGTGTTCCTAACGCAGAGTGAAGACAGTGTGTTCCTAACGAGAGTTGCGGTATATGTGCGGTGTTTGTGATGACAGTGTGTTCCTAGAGCAGAGTGAAGACAGTTTGTTCCTAATACAGAGTGAAGACAGTGTGTTCCTAATGCAGAGTGAAGACAGTGTGTTCCTAACGCATAGTGAAGACAGTTTGTCCTACAGCATAGTGAAGACAGTGTGTTCCTAACGCATAGTGAAGACAGTATGTTCCTAACGCATAGTGAAGACAGTGTGTTCCTAACGCAGACTTGCGGGGTATGTGCATGGAGCAGAGTGAAGACAGTGTGTGCCTAAGCAGAGTGAAGACAGTATATTCTTAATGCATAATGAAGACAGTGTGTTCCTGGAGCAGAATGAAGACAGTGTGTTCCTAGGCAGAGTGAAGACCGTGCGTTCCTAATGCAGAGTTGCGAAGTATGTGCATGGAGCAGAGTGAAGACAGTGTGTTCCTAGAGCAGAGTGAAGACAGTGTGTTCGTAATACCGAGTGAAGACAGTGAGTTCCTAGAGCAGAGTGAAGACAGTGTTCCTAAATCAGAGTGAAGACAGTGTGTTCCTACGGCAGAGTGAAGACAGTGTGTTCCTAATGCAGAGTGAAGAGGGTGTGTTCCTAGAGCAGAGTGAAGACAGTGTGTTCCTCGAGCAGAGTGAAGACAGTGTGTTCCTAGAGCAGAGTGAAGACAGTGTGTCCCTACCGCAGAGTTGTGGTGTACGTGCATGGAGCAGAGTGAAGCCAGTGTGTTCCTAGAGCAGAGTGAAGACAGTTTGTTCCTAACGCAGAGTGAAGACACTGTGTTCCTGGAGCAGAATGAAGACAGTGTGTTCCTAATGCAGAGTGAAGACAGTGTGTTCCTAATTCAGAGTGAAGACAGTTTGTTCCTAACGCAGAGTGAAGACAGTGCGTTCCCAATGCAGAGTTGCGAAGTATGTGCATGGAGCAGAGTGAAGACAGTGTGTTCCTAGAGCAGAATGAAGACAGTGTGTTCGTAATGCAGAGTGAAGACAGTGAGTTCCTAGAGCAGAGTGAAGACTGTGTTCCTAAATCAGTGTGAAGACAGTGTGTTCCTACGGCAGAGTGAAGACAGTGTGTTCCTAAGGCAGAGTGAAGAGAGTGTGTTCCTAGAGCAGAGTGAAGACAGTGTGTTCCTAGAGCAGAATGAAGACAGTGTTTTCCTAATGCAGAGTGAAGACCGTGTGTTCCTAATGCAGAGTGAAGACAGTGTGTTCCTCGAGCAGTGTGAAGACAGTGTGTTCCTAACGCAGAGTTGCAGTGGATGTGCATGGAGCAGAGTGAAGACAGTGTGTTCCTAGAGCAGAATAAAGACAGTGTGTTCCTAATGCAGAGTGAAGACAGTGTGTTCCTATAGCAGAGTGAAGACAGTGTGTTCCTAAGGCAGATTGAAGACAGTGTGTTCCTAGAGCAGAGTGAAGACAGTATGTTCCTTCAGCAGAGTGAAGACAGTGTGTTCCTAGAGCAGAATGAAGACACTGTGTTCCTAATGCACAGTGAAGACCGTGTGTTCCTATGCAGAGTGAAGACAGTGTGTTCCTAATGCAGAGTGAAGACAGTGTCTTCCTAGGGCAGAGTGAAGACAGTGTGTTCCTAATGCAGAATTGCGGTGTATATGCATGGAGCACAGTGAAGACAGTGTTTTCCTAGAGCAGAGTGAAGACAGTGTGTTCCTAATGCAGCGTGAAGAAACTGTCTTCCTAGAGCAGAGTGAAGACAGTGTGTTCCTAACGTATAGTGAAGACAGTTTTCCTTATGCAGAGTGAAGGCAGTGTGTTCCTAATGCAGAGTGAAAACAGTTTGTTCCTACAACAGAATGAAGACAGTTTATTCCTAACGCAGAGTGAAGACAGTGTGTTCCTAACGCAGAGTTGCGGTGTATGTGCATGGAGCAGAGTGACCAAAGTGTGTTCCTAGAGCAGAGTGAAATCAGTGTGTTCCTAATGCAGAGTGAAGACAGTGTGTTCCTAAATCAGAGTGAAGACAGTGTGTTCCTAGAGCAGAGTGAATACAGTGTGTTCCTAATGCAGAGTGAAGACAGTGCGTTCCGAATGCAGAGTTGCGAAGTATGTGCATGGAGCAGAGTGAAGACAGTGTGTTCCTAGAGCAGAGTGAAGACAGTGTGTTCGTAATGCACAGTGAAGACAGTGAGTTCCTAGAGCAGAGTGAAGACTGTGTTCCTAAATCAGAGTGAAGACAGTGTGTTCCTACGGCAGAGTGAAGACAGTGTGTTCCTAAGGCAGAGTGAAGAGAGTGTGTTCGTAGAGCAGAGTGAAGACAGTGTGTTCCTAGAGCAGAATGAAGACAGTGTTTTCCTAATGCAGAGTGAAGACCATGTGTTCCTAATGCAGAGTGAGGACAGTGTGTTCCTAGAGCAGAGTGAAGACAGTGTTCTCGTAACGCAGAGTTGAGGTGTACGTGCATGGAACAGATTGAAGACAGTGTGTTTCTAGAGCAGAGTGAAGACAGTATGTTCCTAATGCAGAGTGAAGACAGTGTGTTCCTAGAGCAGAATGAAGACAGTGTGTTCCTAACGCAGAGTGAAGACAGTGTGTTCCTAACGCAGAGTGGCGGTATATGTGTGGTGTATGTGATGACAGTGTGTTCCTAGAGCAGAGTGAAGACAGTTTCTTCCTAATACAGAGTGAAGACAGTGTGTTCCTAATGCAGAGTGAAGACAGTGTCTTCCTAACGCATAGTGAAGACAGTTTGTTCCTACCGCATAGTGAAGACAGTGTGTTCCTAACGCATAGTGAAGACAGTATGTTCCTAAGGCATAGTGAAGACAGTGTGTTCCTAACGCAGACTTGCGGGGTATGTGCATGGAGCAGAGTGAAGACAGTGTGTGCCTAAGCAGAGTGAAGACAGTATATTCTTAATGCATAGTGAAGACAGTGTGTTCCTAACACAGAGTTACGGTGTATGTGCATGGAGCAGAGTGAAGAAGACAGTGTGTTTTTAATTCATCGTGAGGGCAGTGTGTTCCTAGGCAGAGTAAAGACAGTGTCTTCCTAGATCAGAGTGAAGACAGTGTGTTCCTAAGGCATAGTGAAGACAGTGTGTTCCTAATGCATAGTTAAGACAGTGTGTTCCTAGAGCAGAGTGAAGACAGTGTGTCCCTAACACAGTGTTGTGGTCTACATGCATGGAGTAGAGTGAAGCCAGTGTGTTCCTATAGCAGAGTGAAGACAGTTTGTTCCTAACGCTGAGTGAAGACAGTGTGTTCCTGGAGCAAAATGAAGACAGTGTGTTCCTAACGCAGAGTGAAGACAGTGCGTTCCTAATGCAGAGTTGCGCAGTATGTGCATGGAGCAGAGTGAAGACAGTGTGTTCCTAGAGCAGAGTGAAGACAGTGTTCTCGTAACGCAGAGTTGAGGTGTACGTGCATGGAGCACATTGAAGACAGTGTGTTTCTAGAGCAGAGTGAAGACAGTATGTTCCTAATGCAGAGTGAAGACAGTGTGTTCCTATAGCAGAATGAAGACAGTGTGTTCCTAACGCAGAGTGAAGACAGTGTGTTCCTAACGAGAGTTGCGGTATATGTGCGGTGTTTGTGATGACAGTGTGTTCCTAGAGCAGAGTGAAGACAGTTTGTTCCTAATACAGAGTGAAGACAGTGTGTTCCTAATGCAGAGTGAAGACAGTGTGTTCCTAACGCATAGTGAAGACAGTTTGTCCTACAGCATAGTGAAGACAGTGTGTTCCTAACGCATAGTGAAGACAGTATGTTCCTAACGCATAGTGAAGACAGTGTGTTCCTAACGCAGACTTGCGGGGTATGTGCATGGAGCAGAGTGAAGACAGTGTGTGCCTAAGCAGAGTGAAGACAGTATATTCTTAATGCATAATGAAGACAGTGTGTTCCTAACGCAGAGTTACGGTGTATGTGCTTGGAGCAGAGTGAAGAAGAGAGTGTGTTTTTAATTCATCGTGAGGGCAGTGTGTTCCTAGGCAGAGTAAAGACAGTGTCTTCCTAGATCAGAGTGAAGACAGTGTGTTCCTAGAGCATAGTGAAGACATTATGTTCCTAATGCAGAGTGAAGACAGTGCGTTCCTAATGCAGAGTTGCGAAGTATGTGCATAGAACAGAGTGAAGACAGTGTATTCCAAGCAGAGTGAAGACTGTGTGTTCCTAATGCAGAGTGAAGACAGTGAGTTCCTAGAGCAAGTGAAGACAGTGTTCCTAATGCAGAGTGAAGACAGTGTGTTCCTAATGCAGAGTGAAGACAGTGTGTTCCTAATGCACAATGAAGACAGTGCGTTCCTAGAGCAGAGTGAAGACAGTGTGTTCCTAACGTAGAGTGAAGACAGTGTGTTCGAAACGCATAGTGAAGACAGTATGTACTTAACGCATAGTGAAGACAGTGTTTTCCTAACGCAGAGTGAAGACAATGTGTTCCTAACGCAGAGTTGCAGTGTATGTGCATGGAGTAGAGTGAAGACAGTGTTTTCTTAGAGCAGAGTGAAGACAGTGTGTTCCTAATGCAGAGTTAATACAGTATGTTCCTACAGCAGAGTGAAGACTGTGTGTTCTTAACAAAGAGTTGCTGTGTATGTGCATGGAGCAGAGTGAAGACATTGTGTTCCTAATGCAGAGTGAAGACAGTGTGTTCCTAATGCAGAGTGACGACAGTGTGTTCCTAATGCAGAGTGAAGACAGTGTGTTCCTGATGCAGAGTGAAGACAGTGTGTTCCTAGAGCAGAGTGTAGACAGTTTGTTCCTAACGCATAGTGAAGACAGTTTGTTCTTAACGCAGAGGTGCGGTGTATGTGCATGGACCAGAGTGAAGACAGTGAGTTCCTAGAGCAGAGTGAAAACAGTGTGTTCCTAGAGCAGAGTGAAGACAGTGTGTTCCTAATGCAGAGTGACAACCCTGTGTTCCTAGAGCAGAGTGAAGACAGTGTGTTCCTAACACAGAGTTGCGGTGTATGTGCATGGAGCAGAGTGAAGACAGTGTGTTCCTACAGCAGAGTGAAGACAGTGTATTCCTAATGCAGAGTGAGGACAGTGTGTTCCTAAGGCAGAGTGAAGACAGTGTGTTCCTAGAGCAGAGAGAAGACAGTGCATTCCTAATGCATAGTGAAGACAGTGTGTTCCTAGAGCAGAGTGAAGACAGTGAGTTCCTAATGCAGAGTGAAGACAGTGTGTTCCTAATGCAGTGTGAAGACAGTGTGTTCCTAGAGCAGATTTGACAGTGTGTTCCTAACGCAGAGATGCAGTGTATGTGCATGGAGCAGAGTGAAGACAGTGTTTTCCTAGAGCAGAGTGAAGACAGTGTGTTCCTAATGCAGAGTTAATACAGTATGTTCCTACAGCAGAGTGAAGACAGTGTGTTCCTAACGCAGAGTTGCGGTGTATGTGCATGGAGTAGAGTGAAGACATTGTGTTCCTAATGCAGAGTGAAGACAGTGTGTTCCTAATGCATAGTGAAGACAGTGTGTTCCTAGAGCAGAGTGAAGACAGTGTTTTCTTAATGCAGAGTGAAGACAGTGTGTTCCTAAGGCAGAGTGAAGACAGTGTCTTCCTAGAGGAGAGTGATTACAGTGTGTTCCTAACGCATAGTGAAGACAGTATGTTCCTAACGCATAGTGAAGACAGTGTGTTCCTAATGCATAGTGAATACAGTGTCTTCCTATAGCAGAGTGAAGACAGCGTGTTTCTAGAGCAGATGGAGGCAGTGTGTTCCTAATGCAGACTGAAGACAGTGTGTTCCTAGACCAGAGTGAAGACAGTGTTCTCGTAACACAGAGTTGAGGTGTACGTGCATGGAGCAGATTGAAGACAGTGTGTTTCTAGAGCAGAGTGAAGACAGTATGTTCCTAATGCAGAGTGAAGACAGTGTGTTCCTAACGCATAGTGAAGACACTGTGTTCCTACCGCATAGTGAAGACAGTGTGTTCTTAACGCATAGTGAAGACAGTATGTTCCTAATGCATAGTGAAGACAGTGTGTTCCTAACGCAAAGTGAAGACAGTGTGTTCCTAACGCAGAGTTGCGGTGTATGTGCGGTGTATGTGATGACAGTGTGTTCCTAGAGCAGAGTGAAGACAGTTTGTTCCTAATACAGAGTGAAGACAGTGTGTTCCTAATGCAGAGTGAAGACAGTGTGTTCCTAACGCATAGTGAAGACACTGTGTTCCTACCGCTAGTGAAGACAGTGTGTTCCTAACGCATAGTGAAGACAGTATGTTCCTAATGCATAGTGAAGACAGTGTGTTCCTAACGCAGAGTTGCGGTGTATGTGCATGGAGCAGAGTGACCACAGTGTGTTCCTAGAGCAGAGTGAAATCAGTGTGTTCCTAATGCAGAGTGAAGACAGTGTGTTCCTAAATCAGAGTGAAGACAGTGTGTTCCTAGAGCAGAGTGAATACAGTGTGTTCCTAACGCAGAGTGAAGACAGTGCGTTCCGAATGCAGAGTTGCGAAGTATGTGCATGGAGCAGAGTGAAGACAGTGTGTTCCTAGAGCAGAGTGAAGACAGTGTGTTCGTAATGCACAGTGAAGACAGTGAGTTCCTAGAGCAGAGTGAAGACTGTGTTCCTAAATCAGAGTGAAGACAGTGTGTTCCTACGGCAGAGTGAAGACAGTGTGTTCCTAAGGCAGAGTGAAGAGAGTGTGTTCGTAGAGCAGAGTGAAGACAGTGTGTTCCTAGAGCAGAATGAAGACAGTGTTTTCCTAATGCAGAGTGAAGACCATGTGTTCCTAATGCAGAGTGAGGACAGTGTGTTCCTAGAGCAGAGTGAAGACAGTGTTCTCGTAACGCAGAGTTGAGGTGTACGTGCATGGAACAGATTGAAGACAGTGTGTTTCTAGAGCAGAGTGAAGACAGTATGTTCCTAATGCAGAGTGAAGACAGTGTGTTCCTAGAGCAGAATGAAGACAGTGTGTTCCTAACGCAGAGTGAAGACAGTGTGTTCCTAACGCAGAGTGGCGGTATATGTGTGGTGTATGTGATGACAGTGTGTTCCTAGAGCATAGTGAAGACAGTTTCTTCCTAATACAGAGTGAAGACAGTGTGTTCCTAATGCAGAGTGAAGACAGTGTCTTCCTAACGCATAGTGAAGACAGTTTGTTCCTACCGCATAGTGAAGACAGTGTGTTCCTAACGCATAGTGAAGACAGTATGTTCCTAAGGCATAATGAAGACAGTGTGTTCCTAACGCAGACTTGCGGGGTATGTGCATGGAGCAGAGTGAAGACAGTGTGTGCCTAAGCAGAGTGAAGCCAGTATATTCTTAATGCATAGTGAAGACAGTGTGTTCCTAATGCAGAGTTACGGTGTATGTGCATGGAGCAGAGTGAAGAAGACAGTGTGTTTTTAATTCATCGTGAGGGCAGTGTGTTCCTAGGCAGAGTAAAGACAGTGTCTTCCTAGATCAGAGTGAAGACAGTGTGTTCCTAAGGCATAGTGAAGACAGTTGTTCCTAATGCATAGTTAAGACAGTGTGTTCCTAGAGCAGAGTGAAGACAGTGTGTCCCTAACACAGTGTTGTGGTCTACATGCATGGAGTAGAGTGAAGCCAGTGTGTTCCTAGAGCAGAGTGAAGACAGTTTGTTCCTAACGCTGAGTGAAGACAGTGTGTTCCTGGAGCAAAATGAAGACAGTGTGTTCCTAACGCAGAGTGAAGACAGTGCGTTCCTAATGCAGAGTTGCGCAGTATGTGCATGGAGCAGAGTGAAGACAGTGTGTTCCTATAGCAGAGTGAAGACAGTGTTCTCGTAACGCAGAGTTGAGGTGTACGTGCATGGAGCACATTGAAGACAGTGTGTTTCTAGAGCAGAGTGAAGACAGTATGTTCCTAATGCAGAGTGAAGACAGTGTGTTCCTATAGCAGAATGAAGACAGTGTGTTCCTAACGCAGAGTGAAGACAGTGTGTTCCTAACGAGAGTTGCGGTATATGTGCGGTGTTTGTGATGACAGTGTGTTCCTAGAGCAGAGTGAAGACAGTTTGTTCCTAATACAGAGTGAAGACAGTGTGTTCCTAATGCAGAGTGAAGACAGTGTGTTCCTAACGCATAGTGAAGACAGTTTGTCCTACCGCATAGTGAAGACAGTGTGTTCCTAACGCATAGTGAAGACAGTATGTTCCTAACGCATAGTGAAGACAGTGTGTTCCTAATGCAGACTTGCGGGGTATGTGCATGGAGCAGAGTGAAGACAGTGTGTGCCTAAGCAGAGTGAAGACAGTATATTCTTAATGCATAATGAAGACAGTGTGTTCCTAACGCAGAGTTACGGTGTATGTGCTTGGAGCAGAGTGAAGAAGAGAGTGTGTTTTTAATTCATCGTGAGGGCAGTGTGTTCCTAGGCAGAGTAAAGACAGTGTCTTCCTAGATCAGAGTGAAGACAGTGTGTTCCTAACGCATAGTGAAGACAGTGTGTTCCTAATGCATAGTGAAGACAGTGTGTTCCTAGAGCAGAGTGAAGACAGTGTTTTCTTAATGCAGAGTGAAGACAGTGTGTTCCTAAGGCAGAGTGAAGACAGTGTCTTCCTAGAGGAGAGTGATTACAGTGTTTTCCTAACGCATAGTGAAGACAGTATGTTCCTAACGCATAGTGAAGACAGTGTGTTCCTAATGCATAGTGAATACAGTGTCTTCCTATAGCAGAGTGAAGACAGCGTGTTTCTAGAGCAGATGGAGGCAGTGTGTTCCTAATGCAGACTGAAGACAGTGTGTTCCTAGACCAGAGTGAAGACAGTGTTCTCGTAACACAGAGTTGAGGTGTACGTGCATGGAGCAGATTGAAGACAGTGTGTTTCTAGAGCAGAGTGAAGACAGTATGTTCCTAATGCAGAGTGAAGACAGTGTGTTCCTAAAGCATAGTGAAGACACTGTGTTCCTACCGCATAGTGAAGACAGTGTGTTCTTAACGCATAGTGAAGACAGTATGTTCCTAATGCATAGTGAAGACAGTGTGTTCCTAACGCAAAGTGAAGACAGTGTGTTCCTAACGCAGAGTTGCGGTGTATGTGCGGTGTATGTGATGACAGTGTGTTCCTAGAGCAGAGTGAAGACAGTTTGTTCCTAATACAGAGTGAAGACAGTGTGTTCCTAATGCAGAGTGAAGACAGTGTGTTCCTAACGCATAGTGAAGACACTGTGTTCCTACCGCTAGTGAAGACAGTGTGTTCCTAACGCATAGTGAAGACCGTATGTTCCTAATGCATAGTGAAGACAGTGTGTTCCTTATGCAGAGTTGCGGGGTATGTGCATGGAGCACAGTGAAGACAAGTGTGTGCCTAGAGCAGAGTGAAGACAGTATGTTCCTAATGCATAGTGAAGACAGTGTGTTCCTAACGCAGAGTTACGGTGTATGTGCATGGAGCAGAGTGAAGACTACAGTGTGTTTTCAATTCAGCATGAGTGCAGTGTGTTCCTAGGCAGAGTAAAGACAGTGTCTATCTAGATCAGAGTGAAGACAGTGTGTTCCTAACGCATAGTGAAGACAGTGTGTTCCTAATGCATAGTGAAGACAGTGTGTTCCTAGAGCAGAGTGAAGACAGTGTGTCCCTAACGCAGAGTTGTGGTGTACGTGCATGGAGCAGAGTGAAGCCACTGTGTTCCTAGAGCAGAGTGAAGACACTTTGTTCCTAAGACAGAGTGAAGACAGTGTGTTCCTGGAGCAAAATGAGGACAGTGTGTTCGTAATGCAGAGTGAAGACAGTGAGTTCCTAGAGCAGAGTGAAAACAGTGTTCCTAAATCAGAGTGAAGACAGTGCGTTCCTACGGCAGAGTGAAGACAGTGTGTTCCTAATGCGGAGTGAAGAGAGTGTGTTCCTAGAGCAGAGTGAAGACAGTGTGGTCCTAGAGCAGAATGAAGACAGGGTTTTCCTAATGCAGAGTGAAGACAGTGTGTTCCTCGAGCAGAGTGAAGACAGTGTGTTCCTAATGCAGAGTTGCCGTGTATGTGCATGGAGCAGAGTGAAGACAGTGCGTTCCTAATGCAGAGTTGCTAAGTATGTGCATGGAGCAGAGTGAAGACAGTGTGTTCCTAGAGCAGAGTGAAGACAGTGTGTTCGTAATTCAGAGTGAAGACAGTGAGTTCCTAGAGCAGAGTGAAAACAGTGTTCCTAAATCAGAGTGAAGACAGTGTGTTCCTAAATCAGAGTGAAGACAGTGTGTTCTTAACGCATAGTGAAGACAGTATGTTCCTAATGCATAGTGAAGACAGTGTGTTCCTAACGCAAAGTGAAGACAGTGTGTTCCTAACGCAGAGTTGCGGTGTATGTGCGGTGTATGTGATGACAGTGTGTTCCTAGAGCAGAGTGAAGACAGTTTGTTCCTAATACAGAGTGAAGACAGTGTGTTCCTAATGCAGAGTGAAGACAGTGTGTTCCTAACGCATAGTGAAGACACTGTGTTCCTACCGCTAGTGAAGACAGTGTGTTCCTAACGCATAGTGAAGACCGTATGTTCCTAATGCATAGTGAAGACAGTGTGTTCCTAACGCAGAGTTGCGGGGTATGTGCATGGAGCAGAGTGAAGACAAGTGTGTGCCTAGAGCAGAGTGAAGACAGTATGTTCCTAATGCATAGTGAAGACAGTGTGTTCCTAACGCAGAGTTACGGTGTATGTGCATGGAGCAGAGTGAAGACTACAGTGTGTTTTCAATTCAGCATGAGTGCAGTGTGTTCCTAGGCAGAGTAAAGACAGTGTCTATCTAGATCAGAGTGAAGACAGTGTGTTCCTAACGCATAGTGAAGACAGTGTGTTCCTAATGCATAGTGAAGACAGTGTGTTCCTAGAGCAGAGTGAAGACAGTGTGTCCCTAACGCAGAGTTGTGGTGTACGTGCATGGAGCAGAGTGAAGCCACTGTGTTCCTAGAGCAGAGTGAAGACACTTTGTTCCTAAGACAGAGTGAAGACAGTGTGTTCCTGGAGCAAAATGAGGACAGTGTGTTCGTAATGCAGAGTGAAGACAGTGAGTTCCTAGAGCAGAGTGAAAACAGTGTTCCTAAATCAGAGTGAAGACAGTGCGTTCCTACGGCAGAGTGAAGACAGTGTGTTCCTAATGCGGAGTGAAGAGAGTGTGTTCCTAGAGCAGAGTGAAGACAGTGTGGTCCTAGAGCAGAATGAAGACAGGGTTTTCCTAATGCAGAGTGAAGACAGTGTGTTCCTCGAGCAGAGTGAAGACAGTGTGTTCCTAATGCAGAGTTGCCGTGTATGTGCATGGAGCAGAGTGAAGACAGTGCGTTCCTAATGCAGAGTTGCTAAGTATGTGCATGGAGCAGAGTGAAGACAGTGTGTTCCTAGAGCAGAGTGAAGACAGTGTGTTCGTAATTCAGAGTGAAGACAGTGAGTTCCTAGAGCAGAGTGAAAACAGTGTTCCTAAATCAGAGTGAAGACAGTGTGTTCCTATGGCAGAGTGAAGACAGTGTGTTCCTAATGCAGAGTGAAGAGAGTGTGTTCCTAGAGCAGAGTGAAAACAGTGTGTTCCTAGAGCAGAATGAAGACAGTGTTTTCCTAATGCAGAGTGAAGACCGTGTGTTCCTAATGCAGAGTGAAGACAGTGTGTTCCTCGAGCAGAGTGAAGACAGTGTGTTCCTAACGCAGAGTTGCAGTGTATGTGCATGGAGCAGAGTGAAGACAGTGTGTTCCTAGAGCAGAATAAAGACAGTGTGTTCCTAATGCAGAGTAAAGACAGTATGTTCCTATAGCAGAGTGAAGACAGTGTTTTCCTAATGCAGAGTGAAGACAGTGTGTTCCTAAGGCAGAGTGAAGACAGTGTCTTCCTAGAGGAGAGTGATTACAGTGTGTTCCTAACGCATAGTGAAGACAGTGTGTTCCTAATGCATAGTGAAGACAGTGTCTTCCTATAGCAGAGTGAAGACGGTGTGTTTCTAGAGCAGATGGAGACAGTGTGTTCCTAATGCAGACTGAAGACAGTGTGTTCCTAGAGCAGAGTGAGGACAGTGTTCTCGTAACGCAGAATTGAGGTGTACATGCATGGAGCAGATTGAAGACAGTGTGTTCCTAGAGCAGAGTGAAGATAGTGTTTTCGTAATGCAGAGTGAAGACAGTGAATTCCTAGAGCAGAGTGAAAACAGTGTTCCTAAATCAGAGTGAAGAAAGTGCATTCCTACGGCAGAGTGAAGACAGTGTGTTCCTAGAGCAGAATGAAGACAGTGTGTTCCTAACGCAGAGTGAAGACAGTGTGTTCCTAACGCAGAGTGGCGGTGTATGTGCATGGAGCAGAGTGATGACAGTGTGTTCCTAGAGCAGAGTGAAGACAGTTTGTTCCTAATACAGAGTGAAGACAGTGTGTTCCTAATGCAGAGTGAAGACAGTGTGTTCCTAACGCATAGTGAAGACAGTGTGTTCCTACCGCATAGTGAAGATACTGTGTTCCTAACGCATAGTGAAGACAGTATATTCCTAACGCATAGTGAAGACAAGGTGTTCCTAACGTAGATTTGCGGGATATGTGCATGGAGCAGAGTGAAGACAGTGTGTGCCTAGAGCAGAGTGAAGACAGTATGTTCCTAATGCATAGTGAAGACAGTGTGTTGCTAACGCAGAGTTACGGTGTATGTGCATGGAGCAGAGTGAAGAAGACAGTGTGATTTTAATTCAGCCTGAGGGCAGTGTGTTCCTAAGGCAGAGTGAAGACAGTGTCTTCCTAGAGCAGAGTGAAGACAGTGTGTTCCTAACGCATAGGGAAGACAGTGTGTTCCTAATGCATAGTGAAGACAGTGTGTTCCTAGAGCAGAGTGAAGACAGTGTGTCCCTAACGCAGAGTAGTGGTGTACTTGCATGGAGCAGAGTGAAGCCAGTGTGTTCCTAGAGCAGAGTGAAGACAGTTTGTTCCTAAGACAGAGTGAAGACAGTGTGTTCCTGGAGCAGAATGAAGACAGTGTGTTCCTAAGGCAGAGTGAAGACAGTGCGTTCCTAATGCAGAGTTGCGAAGTATGTGCATGGAGCACAGTGAAGACAGTGTTTTCCTAGAGCAGAGTGAAGACAGTGTGTTCCTAATGCAGCGTGAAGAAACTGTCTTCCTAGAGAAGAGTGAATACAGTGTGTTCCTAACGTATAGTGAAGACAGTGTTCCTAATGCAGAGTGAAGGCAGTGTGTTCCTAATGCAGAGTGAAGACAGTTTGTTCCTACAACAGAAAGAAGACAGTTTATTCCTAACGCAGAGTGAAGACAGTGTGTTCCTAACACAGAGTTGCGGTGTATGTGCATGGAGCAGAGTGACCACAGTGTGTTCCTAGAGCAGAGTGAAGACAGTGTGTTCCTAATGCAGAGTGAAGACAGTGTGTTCCTAAATCAGAGTGAAGACAGTGTGTTCCTAGAGCAGAGTGAAGACAGTGTGTTCCTAACGCAGAGTGAAGACAGTGTTCCTAAATCAGAGTGAAGACAGTGTGTTCCTACGGCTGAGTGAAGACAGTGTGTTCCTGAAGCAGCGTGAGGACAGTGTGTTCCTATGGCAGAGTGAAGGCAGTGTCTTCCTAGAGCAGATGGAAGGCAGTGTGTTCTTAACGCATACTGAAGACAGTGTGTTCCTAAGGCAGAGTGAAGACAGTGTGTTCCTAATGCAGAGTGAAGACAGTGTGTTCCTACAGCAGAATGAAGACAGTTTGTTCCTAACGTAGAATGAAGACAGTGTGTTCCTAACGCAGAGTTGCAGTGTATGTGCATGGAGCAGAGTGAAGACAGTGTGTTCCTAGAGCAGAGTGAAGACAGTGTGTTCCTAATGCAGAGTTAAGACAGTGTGTTCCTAATGCAGATTGAAGACAGTGTGTTCCTAGAGCAGAGTGAAGACAGTGTGTTCCTAATGCAAAGTTTCGGTGTATGTGCATGGAGCAGAGTGAAGACAGTGTGTTCCTAGAGCAGAGTGAAGACAGTTAGTTCCTAACGCCGAGTGAAGACAGTGTGTTCCTAATGCAGAGTGAAGACTGTTTGTTCCTAACGCAGAGTGAAGACAGTGTGTTCCTAACGCAGAGTTGCGGTGTATGTGCATGGAGCAGAGTGATGACAGTGTGTTCCTAGAGCAGAATGAAGACAGTTTATTCCTAATACAGAGTGAAAACAGTGTGTTCCTAATGCAGAGTGAAGACAGTGTGTTCCTAACGCATAGTGAAGACAGTTTGTTCCTAACGCATAATGAAGACAGTGTGTTCCTAACGCATAGTGAAGACAGTATGTTCCTAACGCATAGTGAAAACAGTGTGTTCCTAACGCAGAGTTCCGGGGTATGTGCATGGAACAAAGTGAAGACAGTGTGTGCCTAGAGCAGAGTGAAGACAGTATGTTCCTAATGCATATTGAAGACAGTGTGTTCCTAACGCAGAGTTACAGTGTATATGCATGGAGCAGAGTGAAGACAGTGTGTTTTTAATTCAGCGTGAGGACAGTGTGTTCCTAAGGCAGAGTGAAGACAGTGTCTTCCTAGAGCAGAGTGAAGACAGTGTGTCCCTAACGCAGAGTTGTGGTGTACGTGCATGGAGCAGAGTGAAGCCAGTGTGTTCCTAGAGCAGAGTGAAGACAGTTTGTTCCTAAAGCAGAGTGAAGACAGTGTTTTCCTGGAGCAGAATGAAGACAGTGTGTTCCTAACGCAGAGTGAAGACAGTGCGTTCCTAATGCAGAGTTGCGAAGTATGTGCATATAGCAGATTGAAGACAGTGTGTTCCTAGAGCAGAGTGAAGACAGTGTGTTCGTAATGCAGAGTGAAGACAGTGAGTTCCTAGAACAGAGTGAAGACAGTGTTCCTAAATCAGAGTGAAGACATTGTGTTTCTACGGCAGAGTGAAGACAGTGTGTTCCTAATGCAGAGTGAAGAGAGTGTGTTCCTAGAGCAGAGTGAAGACAGTGTGTTCCTAGAGAAGAATGAAGACAGTGTTTTCCTAATGCAGAGTGAAGACCGTGTGTTCCTAATGCAGAGTGAAGACAGTGTTTTCCTCGAGCAGATTGAAGACAGTGTGTGCCGAACGCAGAGTTGCAGTGTATGTGCATGGAGCAGAGTGAAGACAGTGTGTTCTTAGAGCAGAATAAAGACAGTGTGTTCCTTATGCAGAGGGAAGACAGTGTGTTCCTATAGCAGAGTGAAGACAGTGTGTTCCTAATGCAGAGTGAACACAGTGTGTTCCTAAGGCAGAGTGAAGACAGTGTCTTCCTAGAGGAGAGTGATTACAGTGTGTTCCTAACGCATAGTGAAGACAGTGTGTTCCTAATGCATAGTGAAGATAGTGTCTTCCTATAGCAGAGTGAAGACAGTGTGTTTCTAGAGCAGATGGAGACAGTGTGTTCCTAATGCAGACTGAAGACAGTGTGTTCCTAGAGAAGAGTGAAGACAGTGTTCTCGAAACGCAGAGTTGAGTTGTACATGCATGGAGCAGATTGAAGACAGTGTGTTTCTAGAGCACAGTGAAGACAGTATGTTCATAATGCAGAGTGAAGACAGTGTGTTCCTAGAGTAGAATGAAGACAGTGTGTTCCTAACTCAGAGTGAAGACAGTGTGTTCCTAACGCAGAGTTGCGGTGTATGTGCATGGAGCAGAGAGATGACAGAGTGTTCCTAGAGCAGAGTGAAGACAGTGTGTTCCTAACGCAGAGTGAAGACAGTGTTCCTAAATCAGAGTGAAGACAGTGTGTTCCTACGGCTGAGTGAAGACAGTGTGTTCCTGAAGCAGCGTGAGGACAGTGTGTTCCTATGGCAGAGTGAAGGCAGTGTCTTCCTAGAGCAGATGGAAGGCAGTGTGTTCTTAACGCATACTGAAGACAGTGTGTTCCTAAGGCAGAGTGAAGACAGTGTGTTCCTAATGCAGAGTGAAGACAGTGTGTTCCTACAGCAGAATGAAGACAGTTTGTTCCTAACGTAGAATGAAGACAGTGTGTTCCTAACGCAGAGTTGCAGTGTATGTGCATGGAGCAGAGTGAAGACAGTGTGTTCCTAGAGCAGAGTGAAGACAGTGTGTTCCTAATGCAGAGTTAAGACAGTGTGTTCCTAATGCAGATTGAAGACAGTGTGTTCCTAGAGCAGAGTGAAGACAGTGTGTTCCTAATGCAAAGTTTCGGTGTATGTGCATGGAGCAGAGTGAAGACAGTGTGTTCCTAGAGCAGAGTGAAGACAGTTAGTTCCTAACGCCGAGTGAAGACAGTGTGTTCCTAATGCAGAGTGAAGACTGTTTGTTCCTAACGCAGAGTGAAGACAGTGTGTTCCTAACGCAGAGTTGCGGTGTATGTGCATGGAGCAGAGTGATGACAGTGTGTTCCTAGAGCAGAATGAAGACAGTTTATTCCTAATACAGAGTGAAAACAGTGTGTTCCTAATGCAGAGTGAAGACAGTGTGTTCCTAACGCATAGTGAAGACAGTTTGTTCCTAACGCATAATGAAGACAGTGTGTTCCTAACGCATAGTGAAGACAGTATGTTCCTAACGCATAGTGAAAACAGTGTGTTCCTAACGCAGAGTTCCGGGGTATGTGCATGGAACAAAGTGAAGACAGTGTGTGCCTAGAGCAGAGTGAAGACAGTATGTTCCTAATGCATATTGAAGACAGTGTGTTCCTAACGCAGAGTTACAGTGTATATGCATGGAGCAGAGTGAAGACAGTGTGTTTTTAATTCAGCGTGAGGACAGTGTGTTCCTAAGGCAGAGTGAAGACAGTGTCTTCCTAGAGCAGAGTGAAGACAGTGTGTCCCTAACGCAGAGTTGTGGTGTACGTGCATGGAGCAGAGTGAAGCCAGTGTGTTCCTAGAGCAGAGTGAAGACAGTTTGTTCCTAAAGCAGAGTGAAGACAGTGTTTTCCTGGAGCAGAATGAAGACAGTGTGTTCCTAACGCAGAGTGAAGACAGTGCGTTCCTAATGCAGAGTTGCGAAGTATGTGCATATAGCAGATTGAAGACAGTGTGTTCCTAGAGCAGAGTGAAGACAGTGTGTTCGTAATGCAGAGTGAAGACAGTGAGTTCCTAGAACAGAGTGAAGACAGTGTTCCTAAATCAGAGTGAAGACATTGTGTTTCTACGGCAGAGTGAAGACAGTGTGTTCCTAATGCAGAGTGAAGAGAGTGTGTTCCTAGAGCAGAGTGAAGACAGTGTGTTCCTAGAGAAGAATGAAGACAGTGTTTTCCTAATGCAGAGTGAAGACCGTGTGTTCCTAATGCAGAGTGAAGACAGTGTTTTCCTCGAGCAGATTGAAGACAGTGTGTTCCGAACGCAGAGTTGCAGTGTATGTGCATGGAGCAGAGTGAAGACAGTGTGTTCTTAGAGCAGAATAAAGACAGTGTGTTCCTTATGCAGAGGGAAGACAGTGTGTTCCTATAGCAGAGTGAAGACAGTGTGTTCCTAATGCAGAGTGAACACAGTGTGTTCCTAAGGCAGAGTGAAGACAGTGTCTTCCTAGAGGAGAGTGATTACAGTGTGTTCCTAACGCATAGTGAAGACAGTGTGTTCCTAATGCATAGTGAAGATAGTGTCTTCCTATAGCAGAGTGAAGACAGTGTGTTTCTAGAGCAGATGGAGACAGTGTGTTCCTAATGCAGACTGAAGACAGTGTGTTCCTAGAGAAGAGTGAAGACAGTGTTCTCGAAACGCAGAGTTGAGTTGTACATGCATGGAGCAGATTGAAGACAGTGTGTTTCTAGAGCACAGTGAAGACAGTATGTTCATAATGCAGAGTGAAGACAGTGTGTTCCTAGAGTAGAATGAAGACAGTGTGTTCCTAACTCAGAGTGAAGACAGTGTGTTCCTAACGCAGAGTTGCGGTGTATGTGCATGGAGCAGAGAGATGACAGAGTGTTCCTAGAGCAGAGTGAAGACAGTTGTTCCTAATCCAGAGTGAAGACAGTGTGTTCCTAATGCAGAGTGAAGACAGTGTGTTCCTAACGCATAGTGAAGACAGTGTGTTCCTACCGCATAGTGAAGACCGTGTGTTCCTCACGCATAGTGAAGACAGTATGTTCCTAACGCATAGTGAAGACAGTGTGTTCCTAACGCAGAGTTGCGGGGTATGTGCATGGAGCAGAGTGAAGACAGTGTGTGCCTAGAGCAGAGTGAAGACAGTATGTTCCTTATGCATAGTGAAGACAGTGTGTTCCTAACGCAGAGTTACGGTGTATGTGCATGGAGCAGAGTGAAGAAGACAGTGTGTTTTTAATTCAGCGTGAGGGCAGTGTGTTCCTAAGGCAGAGTGAAGACAGTGTCTTCCTAGATCAGAGTGAAGACAGTGTGTTCCTAACGCATAGTGAAGACAGTGTGTTCCTAATGCATAGTGAAGACAGTGTCTTCCTAGAGCAGAGTGAAGACAGTGTGTCCCTAACGCAGAGTAGTCGTGTACTTGCATGGAGCAGAGTGAAGCCAGTGTGTTCCTAGAGCAGAGTGAAGAGTGTTTGTTCCTAAGACAGAGTGAAGACAGTGTGTTCCTGGAGCAGAATGAAGACAGTGTGTTCCTAGGCAGAGTGAAGACCGTGCGTTCCTAATGCAGAGTTGCGAAGTATGTGCATGGAGCAGAGTGAAGACAGTGTGTTCCTAGAGCAGAGTGAAGACAGTGTGTTCGTAATACCGAGTGAAGACAGTGAGTTCCTAGAGCAGAGTGAAGACAGTGTTCCTAAATCAGAGTGAAGACAGTGTGTTCCTACGGCAGAGTGAAGACAGTGTGTTCCTAATGCAGAGTGAAGAGGGTGTGTTCCTAGAGCAGAGTGAAGACAGTGTGTTCCTCGAGCAGAGTGAAGACAGTGTGTTCCTAGAGCAGAGTGAAGACAGTGTGTCCCTACCGCAGAGTTGTGGTGTACGTGCATGGAGCAGAGTGAAGCCAGTGTGTTCCTAGAGCAGAGTGAAGACAGTTTGTTCCTAACGCAGAGTGAAGACACTGTGTTCCTGGAGCAGAATGAAGACAGTGTGTTCCTAATGCAGAGTGAAGACAGTGTGTTCCTAATTCAGAGTGAAGACAGTTTGTTCCTAACGCAGAGTGAAGACAGTGCGTTCCCAATGCAGAGTTGCGAAGTATGTGCATGGAGCAGAGTGAAGACAGTGTGTTCCTAGAGCAGAATGAAGACAGTGTGTTCGTAATGCAGAGTGAAGACAGTGAGTTCCTAGAGCAGAGTGAAGACAGTGTTCCTAAATCAGTGTGAAGACAGTGTGTTCCTACGGCAGAGTGAAGACAGTGTGTTCCTAAGGCAGAGTGAAGAGAGTGTGTTCCTAGAGCAGAGTGAAGACAGTGTGTTCCTAGAGCAGAATGAAGACAGTGTTTTCCTAATGAAGAGTGAAGACCGTGTGTTCCTAATGCAGAGTGAAGACAGTGTGTTCCTCGAGCAGAGTGAAGACAGTGTGTTCCAAACGCAGAGTTGCAGTGGATGTGCATGGAGCAGAGTGAAGACAGTGTGTTCCTAGAGCAGAATAAAGACAGTGTGTTCCTAATGCAGAGTGAAGACAGTGTGTTCCTATAGCAGAGTGAAGACAGTGTGTTCCTAAGGCAGATTGAAGACAGTGTGTTCCTAGAGCAGAGTGAAGACAGTATGTTCCTTCAGCAGAGTGAAGACAGTGTGTTCCTAGAGCAGAATGAAGACACTGTGTTCCTAATGCACAGTGAAAACCGTGTGTTCCTATGCAGAGTGAAGACAGTGTGTTCCTAATGCAGAGTGAAGACAGTGTCTTCCTAGGGCAGAGTGAAGACAGTGTGTTCCTAATGCAGAATTGCGGTGTATATGCATGGAGCACAGTGAAGACAGTGTTTTCCTAGAGCAGAGTGAAGACAGTGTGTTCCTAATGCAGCGTGAAGAAACTGTCTTCCTAGAGCAGAGTGAAGACAGTGTGTTCCTAACGTATAGTGAAGACAGTTTTCCTTATGCAGAGTGAAGGCAGTGTGTTCCTAATGCAGAGTGAAAACAGTTTGTTCCTACAACAGAATGAAGACAGTTTATTCCTAACGCAGAGTGAAGACAGTGTGTTCCTAACGCAGAGTTGCGGTGTATGTGCATGGAGCAGAGTGACCACAGTGTGTTCCTAGAGCAGAGTGAAATCAGTGTGTTCCTAATGCAGAGTGAAGACAGTGTGTTCCTAAATCAGAGTGAAGACAGTGTGTTCCTAGAGCAGAGTGAATACAGTGTGTTCCTAACGCAGAGTGAAGACAGTGCGTTCCGAATGCAGAGTTGCGAAGTATGTGCATGGAGCAGAGTGAAGACAGTGTGTTCCTAGAGCAGAGTGAAGACAGTGTGTTCGTAATGCACAGTGAAGACAGTGAGTTCCTAGAGCAGAGTGAAGACTGTGTTCCTAAATCAGAGTGAAGACAGTGTGTTCCTACGGCAGAGTGAAGACAGTGTGTTCCTAAGGCAGAGTGAAGAGAGTGTGTTCGTAGAGCAGAGTGAAGACAGTGTGTTCCTAGAGCAGAATGAAGACAGTGTTTTCCTAATGCAGAGTGAAGACCATGTGTTCCTAATGCAGAGTGAGGACAGTGTGTTCCTAGAGCAGAGTGAAGACAGTGTTCTCGTAACGCAGAGTTGAGGTGTACGTGCATGGAACAGATTGAAGACAGTGTGTTTCTAGAGCAGAGTGAAGACAGTATGCTCCTAATGCAGAGTGAAGACAGTGTGTTCCTAGAGCAGAATGAAGACAGTGTGTTCCTAACGCAGAGTGAAGACAGTGTGTTCCTAACGCAGAGTGGCGGTATATGTGTGGTGTATGTGATGACAGTGTGTTCCTAGAGCAGAGTGAAGACAGTTTCTTCCTAATACAGAGTGAAGACAGTGTGTTCCTAATGCAGAGTGAAGACAGTGTCTTCCTAACGCATAGTGAAGACAGTTTGTTCCTACCGCATAGTGAAGACAGTGTGTTCCTAACGCATAGTGAAGACAGTATGTTCCTAAGGCATAGTGAAGACAGTGTGTTCCTAACGCAGACTTGCGGGGTATGTGCATGGAGCAGAGTGAAGACAGTGTGTGCCTAAGCAGAGTGAAGACAGTATATTCTTAATGCATAGTGAAGACAGTGTGTTCCTAACGCAGAGTTACGGTGTATGTGCATGGAGCAGAGTGAAGAAGACAGTGTGTTTTTAATTCATCGTGAGGGCAGTGTGTTCCTAGGCAGAGTAAAGACAGTGTCTTCCTAGATCAGAGTGAAGACAGTGTGTTCCTAAGGCATAGTGAAGACAGTGTGTTCCTAATGCATAGTTAAGACAGTGTGTTCCTAGAGCAAAGTGAAGACAGTGTGTCCCTAACACAGTGTTGTGGTCTACATGCATGGAGTAGAGTGAAGCCAGTGTGTTCCTAGAGCAGAGTGAAGACAGTTTGTTCCTAACGCTGAGTGAAGACAGTGTGTTCCTGGAGCAAAATGAAGACAGTGTGTTCCTAACGCAGAGTGAAGACAGTGCGTTCCTTATGCAGAGTTGCGCAGTATGTGCATGGAGCAGAGTGAAGACAGTGTGTTCCTAGAGCAGAGTGAAGACAGTGTTCTCGTAACGCAGAGTTGAGGTGTACGTGCATGGAGCACATTGAAGACAGTGTGTTTCTAGAGCAGAGTGAAGACAGTATGTTCCTAATGCAGAGTGAAGACAGTGTGTTCCTATAGCAGAATGAAGACAGTGTGTTCCTAACGCAGAGTGAAGACAGTGTGTTCCTAACGAGAGTTGCGGTATATGTGCGGTGTTTGTGATGACAGTGTGTTCCTAGAGCAGAGTGAAGACAGTTTGTTCCTAATACAGAGTGAAGACAGTGTGTTCCTAATGCAGAGTGAAGACAGTGTGTTCCTAACGCATAGTGAAGACAGTTTGTCCTACAGCATAGTGAAGACAGTGTGTTCCTAACGCATAGTGAAGACAGCATGTTCCTAACGCATAGTGAAGACAGTGTGTTCCTAACGCAGACTTGCGGGGTATGTGCATGGAGCAGAGTGAAGACAGTGTGTGCCTAAGCAGAGTGAAGACAGTATATTCTTAATGCATAATGAAGACAGTGTGTTCCTAACGCAGAGTTACGGTGTATGTGCTTGGAGCAGAGTGAAGAAGAGAGTGTGTTTTTAATTCATCGTGAGGGCAGTGTGTTCCTAGGCAGAGTAAAGACAGTGTCTTCCTAGATCAGAGTGAAGACAGTGTGTTCCTAGAGCATAGTGAAGACATTATGTTCCTAATGCAGAGTGAAGACAGTGCGTTCCTAATGCAGAGTTGCGAAGTATGTGCATAGAACAGAGTGAAGACAGTGTATTCCAAGCAGAGTGAAGACTGTGTGTTCCTAATGCAGAGTGAAGACAGTGTGTTCCTAATGCACAATGAAGACAGTGCGTTCCTAGAGCAGAGTGAAGACAGTGTGTTCCTAACGTAGAGTGAAGACAGTGTGTTCGAAACGCACAGTGAAGACAGTATGTACTTAACGCATAGTGAAGACAGTGTTTTCCTAACGCAGAGTGAAGACAATGTGTTCCTAACGCAGAGTTGCAGTGTATGTGCATGGAGTAGAGTGAAGACAGTGTTTTCTTAGAGCAGAGTGAAGACAGTGTGTTCCTAATGCAGAGTTAATACAGTATGTTCCTACAGCAGAGTGAAGACTGTGTGTTCTTAACAAAGAGTTGCTGTGTATGTGCATGGAGCAGAGTGAAGACATTGTGTTCCTAATGCAGAGTGAAGACAGTGTGTTCCTAATGGAGAGTGACGACAGTGTGTTCCTAATGCAGAGTGAAGACAGTGTGTTCCTGATGCAGAGTGAAGACAGTGTGTTCCTAGAGCAGAGTGTAGACAGTTTGTTCCTAACGCATAGTGAAGACAGTTTGTTCTTAACGCAGAGGTGCGGTGTATGTGCATGGACCAGAGTGAAGACAGTGAGTTCCTAGAGCAGAGTGAAAACAGTGTGTTCCTAGAGCAGAGTGAAGACAGTGTGTTCCTAATGCAGAGTGACAACCCTGTGTTCCTAGAGCAGAGTGAAGACAGTGTGTTCCTAACACAGAGTTGCGGTGTATGTGCATGGAGCAGAGTGAAGACAGTGTGTTCCTACAGCAGAGTGAAGACAGTGTATTCCTAATGCAGAGTGAGGACAGTGTGTTCCTAAGGCAGAGTGAAGACAGTGTGTTCCTAGAGCAGAGAGAAGACAGTGCATTCCTAATGCATAGTGAAGACAGTGTGTTCCTAGAGCAGAGTGAAGACAGTGAGTTCCTAATGCAGAGTGAAGACAGTGTGTTCCTAATGCAGTGTGAAGACAGTGTGTTCCTAGAGCAGATTTGACAGTGTGTTCCTAACGCAGAGATGCAGTGTATGTGCATGGAGCAGAGTGAAGACAGTGTTTTCCTAGAGCAGAGTGAAGACAGTGTGTTCCTAATGCAGAGTTAATACAGTATGTTCCTACAGCAGAGTGAAGACAGTGTGTTCCTAACGCAGAGTTGCGGTGTATGTGCATGGAGTAGAGTGAAGACATTGTGTTCCTAATGCAGAGTGAAGACAGTGTGTTCCTAATGCATAGTGAAGACAGTGTGTTCCTAGAGCAGAGTGAAGACAGTGTTTTCTTAATGCAGAGTGAAGACAGTGTGTTCCTAAGGCAGAGTGAAGACAGTGTCTTCCTAGAGGAGAGTGATTACAGTGTGTTCCTAACGCATAGTGAAGACAGTATGTTCCTAACGCATAGTGAAGACAGTGTGTTCCTAATGCATAGTGAATACAGTGTCTTCCTATAGCAGAGTGAAGACAGCGTGTTTCTAGAGCAGATGGAGGCAGTGTGTTCCTAATGCAGACTGAAGACAGTGTGTTCCTAGACCAGAGTGAAGACAGTGTTCTCGTAACACAGAGTTGAGGTGTACGTGCATGGAGCAGATTGAAGACAGTGTGTTTCTAGAGCAGAGTGAAGACAGTATGTTCCTAATGCAGAGTGAAGACAGTGTGTTCCTAACGCATAGTGAAGACACTGTGTTCCTACCGCATAGTGAAGACAGTGTGTTCTTAACGCATAGTGAAGACAGTATGTTCCTAATGCATAGTGAAGACAGTGTGTTCCTAACGCAAAGTGAAGACAGTGTGTTCCTAACGCAGAGTTGCGGTGTATGTGCGGTGTATGTGATGACAGTGTGTTCCTAGAGCAGAGTGAAGACAGTTTGTTCCTAATACAGAGTGAAGACAGTGTGTTCCTAATGCAGAGTGAAGACAGTGTGTTCCTAACGCATAGTGAAGACACTGTGTTCCTACCGCTAGTGAAGACAGTGTGTTCCTAACGCATAGTGAAGACAGTATGTTCCTAATGCATAGTGAAGACAGTGTGTTCCTAACGCAGAGTTGCGGTGTATGTGCATGGAGCAGAGTGACCACAGTGTGTTCCTAGAGCAGAGTGAAATCAGTGTGTTCCTAATGCAGAGTGAAGACACTGTGTTCCTAAATCAGAGTGAAGACAGTGTGTTCCTAGAGCAGAGTGAATACAGTGTGTTCCTAACGCAGAGTGAAGACAGTGCGTTCCGAATGCAGAGTTGCGAAGTATGTGCATGGAGCAGAGTGAAGACAGTGTGTTCCTAGAGCAGAGTGAAGACAGTGTGTTCGTAATGCACAGTGAAGACAGTGAGTTCCTAGAGCAGAGTGAAGACTGTGTTCCTAAATCAGAGTGAAGACAGTGTGTTCCTACGGCAGAGTGAAGACAGTGTGTTCCTAAGGCAGAGTGAAGAGAGTGTGTTCGTAGAGCAGAGTGAAGACAGTGTGTTCCTAGAGCAGAATGAAGACAGTGTTTTCCTAATGCAGAGTGAAGACCATGTGTTCCTAATGCAGAGTGAGGACAGTGTGTTCCTAGAGCAGAGTGAAGACAGTGTTCTCGTAACGCAGAGTTGAGGTGTACGTGCATGGAACAGATTGAAGACAGTGTGTTTCTAGAGCAGAGTGAAGACAGTATGTTCCTAATGCAGAGTGAAGACAGTGTGTTCCTAGAGCAGAATGAAGACAGTGTGTTCCTAACGCAGAGTGAAGACAGTGTGTTCCTAACGCAGAGTGGCGGTATATGTGTGGTGTATGTGATGACAGTGTGTTCCTAGAGCAGAGTGAAGACAGTTTCTTCCTAATACAGAGTGAAGACAGTGTGTTCCTAATGCAGAGTGAAGACAGTGTCTTCCTAACGCATAGTGAAGACAGTTTGTTCCTACCGCATAGTGAAGACAGTGTGTTCCTAACGCATAGTGAAGACAGTATGTTCCTAAGGCATAGTGAAGACAGTGTGTTCCTAACGCAGACTTGCGGGGTATGTGCATGGAGCAGAGTGAAGACAGTGTGTGCCTAAGCAGAGTGAAGACAGTATATTCTTAATGCATAGTGAAGACAGTGTGTTCCTAATGCAGAGTTACGGTGTATGTGCATGGAGCAGAGTGAAGAAGACAGTGTGTTTTTAATTCATCGTGAGGGCAGTGTGTTCCTAGGCAGAGTAAAGACAGTGTCTTCCTAGATCAGAGTGAAGACAGTGTGTTCCTAAGGCATAGTGAAGACAGTGTGTTCCTAATGCATAGTTAAGACAGTGTGTTCCTAGAGCAGAGTGAAGACAGTGTGTCCCTAACACAGTGTTGTGGTCTACATGCATGGAGTAGAGTGAAGCCAGTGTGTTCCTAGAGTAGAGTGAAGACAGTTTGTTCCTAACGCTGAGTGAAGACAGTGTGTTCCTGGAGCAAAATGAAGACAGTGTGTTCCTAACGCAGAGTGAAGACAGTGCGTTCCTAATGCAGAGTTGCGCAGTATGTGCATGGAGCAGAGTGAAGACAGTGTGTTCCTAGAGCAGAGTGAAGACAGTGTTCTCGTAACGCAGAGTTGAGGTGTACGTGCATGGAGCACATTGAAGACAGTGTGTTTCTAGAGCAGAGTGAAGACAGTATGTTCCTAATGCAGAGTGAAGACAGTGTGTTCCTATAGCAGAATGAAGACAGTGTGTTCCTAACGCAGAGTGAAGACAGTGTGTTCCTAACGAGAGTTGCGGTATATGTGCGGTGTTTGTGATGACAGTGTGTTCCTAGAGCAGAGTGAAGACAGTTTGTTCCTAATACAGAGTGAAGACAGTGTGTTCCTAATGCAGAGTGAAGACAGTGTGTTCCTAACGCATAGTGAAGACAGTTTGTCCTACCGCATAGTGAAGACAGTGTGTTCCTAACGCATAGTGAAGACAGTATGTTCCTAACGCATAGTGAAGACAGTGTGTTCCTAATGCAGACTTGCGGGGTATGTGCATGGAGCAGAGTGAAGACAGTGTGTGCCTAAGCAGAGTGAAGACAGTATATTCTTAATGCATAATGAAGACAGTGTGTTCCTAACGCAGAGTTACGGTGTATGTGCTTGGAGCAGAGTGAAGAAGAGAGTGTGTTTTTAATTCATCGTGAGGGCAGTGTGTTCCTAGGCAGAGTAAAGACAGTGTCTTCCTAGATCAGAGTGAAGACAGTGTGTTCCTAACGCATAGTGAAGACAGTGTGTTCCTAATGCATAGTGAAGACAGTGTGTTCCTAGAGCAGAGTGAAGACAGTGTTTTCTTAATGCAGAGTGAAGACAGTGTGTTCCTAAGGCAGAGTGAAGACAGTGTCTTCCTAGAGGAGAGTGATTACAGTGTGTTCCTAACGCATAGTGAAGACAGTATGTTCCTAACGCATAGTGAAGACAGTGTGTTCCTAATGCATAGTGAATACAGTGTCTTCCTATAGCAGAGTGAAGACAGCGTGTTTCTAGAGCAGATGGAGGCAGTGTGTTCCTAATGCAGACTGAAGACAGTGTGTTCCTAGACCAGAGTGAAGACAGTGTTCTCGTAACACAGAGTTGAGGTGTACGTGCATGGAGCAGATTGAAGACAGTGTGTTTCTAGAGCAGAGTGAAGACAGTATGTTCCTAATGCAGAGTGAAGACAGTGTGTTCCTAAAGCATAGTGAAGACACTGTGTTCCTACCGCATAGTGAAGACAGTGTGTTCTTAACGCATAGTGAAGACAGTATGTTCCTAATGCATAGTGAAGACAGTGTGTTCCTAACGCAAAGTGAAGACAGTGTGTTCCTAACGCAGAGTTGCGGTGTATGTGCGGTGTATGTGATGACAGTGTGTTCCTAGAGCAGAGTGAAGACAGTTTGTTCCTAATACAGAGTGAAGACAGTGTGTTCCTAATGCAGAGTGAAGACAGTGTGTTCCTAACGCATAGTGAAGACACTGTGTTCCTACCGCTAGTGAAGACAGTGTGTTCCTAACGCATAGTGAAGACAGTATGTTCCTAATGCATAGTGAAGACAGTGTGTTCCTAACGCAGAGTTGCGGGGTATGTGCATGGAGCAGAGTGAAGACAAGTGTGTGCCTAGAGCAGAGTGAAGACAGTATGTTCCTAATGCATAGTGAAGACAGTGTGTTCCTAACGCAGAGTTACGGTGTATGTGCATGGAGCAGAGTGAAGACTACAGTGTGTTTTCAATTCAGCATGAGTGCAGTGTGTTCCTAGGCAGAGTAAAGACAGTGTCTATCTAGATCAGAGTGAAGACAGTGTGTTCCTAACGCATAGTGAAGACAGTGTGTTCCTAATGCATAGTGAAGACAGTGTGTTCCTAGAGCAGAGTGAAGACAGTGTGTCCCTAACGCAGAGTTGTGGTGTACGTGCATGGAGCAGAGTGAAGCCACTGTGTTCCTAGAGCAGAGTGAAGACACTTTGTTCCTAACGCTGAGTGAAGACAGTGTGTTCCTGGAGCAAAATGAGGACAGTGTGTTCGTAATGCAGAGTGAAGACAGTGAGTTCCTAGAGCAGAGTGAAAACAGTGTTCCTAAATCAGAGTGAAGACAGTGCGTTCCTACGGCAGAGTGAAGACAGTGTGTTCCTAATGCGGAGTGAAGAGAGTGTGTTCCTAGAGCAGAGTGAAGACAGTGTGGTCCTAGAGCAGAATGAAGACAGGGTTTTCCTAATGCAGAGTGAAGACAGTGTGTTCCTCGAGCAGAGTGAAGACAGTGTGTTCCTAACGCAGAGTTGCAGTGTATGTGCATGGAGCAGAGTGAAGACAGTGCGTTCCTAATGCAGAGTTGCTAAGTATGTGCATGGAGCAGAGTGAAGACAGTGTGTTACTAGAGCAGAGTGAAGACAGTGTGTTCGTAATTCAGAGTGAAGACAGTGAGTTCCTAGAGCAGAGTGAAAACAGTGTTCCTAAATCAGAGTGAAGACAGTGTGTTCCTATGGCAGAGTGAAGACAGTGTGTTCCTAATGCAGAGTGAAGAGAGTGTGTTCCTAGAGCAGAGTGAAGACAGTGTGTTCCTAGAGCAGAATGAAGACAGTGTTTTCCTAATGCAGAGTGAAGACCGTGTGTTCCTAATGCAGAGTGAAGACAGTGTGTTCCTCGAGCAGAGTGAAGACAGTGTGTTCCTAACGCAGAGTTGCAGTGTATGTGCATGGAGCAGAGTGAAGACAGTGTGTTCCTAGAGCAGAATAAAGACAGTGTGTTCCTAATGCAGAGTAAAGACAGTATGTTCCTATAGCAGAGTGAAGACAGTGTTTTCCTAATGCAGAGTGAAGACAGTGTGTTCCTAAGGCAGAGTGAAGACAGTGTCTTCCTAGAGGAGAGTGATTACAGTGTGTTCCTAACGCATAGTGAAGACAGTGTGTTCCTAATGCATAGTGAAGACAGTGTCTTCCTATAGCAGAGTGAAGACGGTGTGTTTCTAGAGCAGATGGAGACAGTGTGTTCCTAATGCAGACTGAAGACAGTGTGTTCCTAGAGCAGAGTGAGGACAGTGTTCTCGTAACGCAGAATTGAGGTGTACATGCATGGAGCAGATTGAAGACAGTGTGTTCCTAGAGCAGAGTGAAGATAGTGTGTTCGTAATGCAGAGTGAAGACAGTGAATTCCTAGAGCAGAGTGAAAACAGTGTTCCTAAATCAGAGTGAAGAAAGTGCATTCCTACGGCAGAGTGAAGACAGTGTGTTCCTAGTGCAGAATGAAGACAGTGTGTTCCTAACGCAGAGTGAAGACAGTGTGTTCCTAACGCAGAGTGGCGGTGTATGTGCATGGAGCAGAGTGATGACAGTGTGTTCCTAGAGCAGAGTGAAGACAGTTTGTTCCTAATACAGAGTGAAGACAGTGTGTTCCTAATGCAGAGTGAAGACAGTGTGTTCCTAACGCATAGTGAAGACAGTGTGTTCCTACCGCATAGTGAAGATACTGTGTTCCTAACGCATAGTGAAGACAGTATGTTCTTAACGCATAGTGAAGACAAGGTGTTCCTAACGTAGATTTGCGGGATATGTGCATGGAGCAGAGTGAAGACAGTGTGTGCCTAGAGCAGAGTGAAGACAGTATGTTCCTAATGCATAGTGAAGACAGTGTGTTCCTAACGCAGAGTTACGGTGTATGTGCATGGAGCAGAGTGAAGAAGACAGTGTGATTTTAATTCAGCCTGAGGGCAGTGTGTTCCTAAGGCAGAGTGAAGACAGTGTCTTCCTAGAGCAGAGTGAAGACAGTGTGTTCCTAACGCATAGGGAAGACAGTGTGTTCCTAATGCATAGTGAAGACAGTGTGTTGCTAGAGCAGAGTGAAGACAGTGTGTCCCTAACGCAGAGTAGTGGTGTACTTGCATGGAGCAGAGTGAAGCCAGTGTGTTCCTAGAGCAGAGTGAAGACAGTTTGTTCCTAAGACAGAGTGAAGACAGTGTGTTCCTGGAGCAGAATGAAGACAGTGTGTTCCTAAGGCAGAGTGAAGACAGTGCGTTCCTAATGCAGAGTTGCGAAGTATGTGCATGGAGCATAGTGAAGACAGCGTGTTCCTAGAGCAGAGTGAAGACAGTGTGTTCGTTATGCAGAGTTGCAGTGTATGTGCATGGAGCAGAGTGAAGACAGTGTGTTCCTAGAGCAGAATAAAGACAGTGTGTTCCTAATGCAGAGTGAAGACACAGTGTTCCTATAGCAGAGTGAAGACAGTGTTCCTAAATCAGAGTGAAGAGAGTGTGTTCCTACGGCAGAGTGAAGAGAGTGTGTTCCTAGAGTAGAGTGAAGACAGTGTGTTCCTCGAGCACAGTGAAGACAGTGTGTTCCTAGAGTAGAGTGAAGACAGTTTGTCCCTACTGCAGAGTTGTGGTGTACGTGCATGGAGCAGAGTGAAGTCAGTGTGTTCCTAGAGCAGAGTGAAGATAGTGTGTTCGTAATGCAGAGTGAAGACAGTGAATTCCTAGAGCAGAGTGAAAACAGTGTTCCTAAATCAGAGTGAAGAAAGTGCATTCCTACGGCAGAGTGAAGACAGTGTGTTCCTAGAGCAGAATGAAGACAGTGTGTTCCTAACGCAGAGTGAAGACAGTGTGTTCCTAACGCAGAGTGGCGGTGTATGTGCATGGAGCAGAGTGATGACAGTGTGTTCCTAGAGCAGAGTGAAGACAGTTTGTTCCTAATACAGAGTGAAGACAGTGTGTTCCTAATGCAGAGTGAAGACAGTGTGTTCCTAACGCATAGTGAAGACAGTGTGTTCCTACCGCATAGTGAAGATACTGTGTTCCTAACGCATAGTGAAGACAGTATGTTCCTAACGCATAGTGAAGACAAGGTGTTCCTAACGTAGATTTGCGGGATATGTGCATGGAGCAGAGTGAAGACAGTGTGTGCCTAGAGCAGAGTGAAGACAGTATGTTCCTAATGCATAGTGAAGACAGTGTGTTCCTAACGCAGAGTTACGGTGTATGTGCATGGAGCAGAGTGAAGAAGACAGTGTGATTTTAATTCAGCCTGAGGGCAGTGTGTTCCTAAGGCAGAGTGAAGACAGTGTCTTCCTAGAGCACAGTGAAGACAGTGTGTTCCTAACGCATAGGGAAGACAGTGTGTTCCTAATGCATAGTGAAGACAGTGTGTTCCTAGAGCAGAGTGAAGACAGTGTGTCCCTAACGCAGAGTAGTGGTGTACTTGCATGGAGCAGAGTGAAGCCAGTGTGTTCCTAGAGCAGAGTGAAGACAGTTTGTTCCTAAGACAGAGTGAAGACAGTGTGTTCCTGGAGCAGAATGAAGACAGTGTGTTCCTAAGGCAGAGTGAAGACAGTGCGTTCCTAATGCAGAGTTGCGAAGTATGTGCATGGAGCATAGTGAAGACAGCGTGTTCCTAGAGCAGAGTGAAGACAGTGTGTTCGTTATGCAGAGTTGCAGTGTATGTGCATGGAGCAGAGTGAAGACAGTGTGTTCCTAGAGCAGAATAAAGACAGTGTGTTCCTAATGCAGAGTGAAGACACAGTGTTCCTATAGCAGAGTGAAGACAGTGTTCCTAAATCAGAGTGAAGACAGTGTGTTCCTACGGCAGAGTGAAGAGAGTGTGTTCCTAGAGTAGAGTGAAGACAGTGTGTTCCTCGAGCACAGTGAAGACAGTGTGTTCCTAGAGTAGAGTGAAGACAGTGTGTCCCTACTGCAGAGTTGTGGTGTACGTGCATGGAGCAGAGTGAAGTCAGTGTGTTCCTAGAGCAGAGTGAAGACAGTTTGTTCCTAACGCAGAGTGAAGACACTTTGTTCCTGGAGCAGAATGAAGACAGTGTGTTCCTAACGCAGAGTGCAGAAAGTGCGTTCCTAATGCAGAGTTGCGAAGTATGTGCATGGAGCAGAGTGAAGACAGTGTGTTCCTAGAGGAGAGTGAAGACAGTTTATTCCTAATACAGAGTGAAGACAGTGTGTTCCTAATGCAGAGTGAAGACAGTGTGTTCCTAACGCATAGTGAACACAGTTTGTTCCTACCGCATAGTAGACAGTGTGTACCTAACGCAGAGTGAAGACAGTATGTTCCTAACGCATAGTGAAGACAGTGTGTTCCTAACGCAGAGTTGCGGGATATGTGCATGGAGCAGAGTGAAGACAGTGTGTTCCTAGAGCAGAGTGAAGACAGTGTGTCCCTAAAGCAGAGTAGTGGTGTACTTGCATGGAGCAGAGTGAAGCCAGTGTGTTCCTAGAGCAGAGTGAAGACAGTTTGTTCCTAAGACAGTGAAGACAGTGTGTTCCTGGAGCAGAATGAAGACAGTGTGTTCCTAAGGCAGAGTGAAGACAGTGCGTTCCTAATGCAGAGTTGTGAAGTATGTGCATGGAGCAGAGTGAAGACAGCGTGTTCCTAGAGCAGAGTGAAGACAGTGTGTTCGTTATGCAGAGTAGCTGTGTATGTGCATGGAGCAGAGTGAAGACAGTGTGTTCCTAGAGCAGAATAAAGACAGTGTGTTCCTAATGCAGAGTGAAGACAGAGTGTTCCTATAGCAGAGTGAAGACAGTGTTCCTAAATCAGCGTGAAGACAATGTGTTCCTACGGCAGAGTGAAGAGAGTGTGTTCCTAGAGTAGAGTAAAGACAGTGTCTTCCTAGAGCAGAGTGAAGACAGTGTGTTCCTAACGCATAGGGAAGACAGTGTGTTCCTAATGCATAGTGAAGACAGTGTGTTCCTAGAGCAGAGTGAAGACAGTGTGTCCCTAACGCAGAGTAGTGGTGTACTTGCATGGAGCAGGGTGAAGCCAGTGTGTTCCTAGAGCAGAGTGAAGACAGTTCGTTCCTAAGACAGAATGAAGACAGTGTGTTCCTGGAGCAGAATGAAGACAGTGTGTTCCTAAGGCAGAGTGAAGACAGTGCGTTCCTAATGCAGAGTTGCGAAGTATGTGCATGGAGCAGAGTGAAGACAGCGTGTTCCTAGAGCAGAGTGAAGACAGTGTGTTCATTATGCAGAGTTGCAGTGTATGTGCATGGAGCAGAGTGAAGACAGTGTGTTCCTAGAGCAGAATAAAGACAGTGTGTTCCTAATGCAGAGTGAAGACAGAGTGTTCCTATAGCAGAGTGAAGACAGTGTTCCTAAATCAGAGTGAAGACGGTGTGTTCCTACGGCAGAGTGAAGAGAGTGTGTTCCTAGAGTAGAGTGAAGACAGTGTGTTCCTCGAGCACAGTGAAGACAGTGTGTTCCTAGAGTAGAGTGAAGACAGTGTGTCCCTACTGCAGAGTTGTGGTGTACGTGCATGGAGCAGAGTGAAGTCAGTGTGTTCCTAGAGCAGAGTGAAGACAGTTTGTTCCTAGCGCAGAGTGAAGACACTTTGTTCCTGGAGCAGAATGAAGACAGTGTGTTCCTAACGCAGAGTGCAGAAAGTGCGTTCCTAATGCAGAGTTGCGAAGTATGTGCATGGAGCAGAGTGAAGACAGTGTATTCCTAGAGGAGAGTGAAGACAGTTTATTCCTAATACAGAGTGAAGACAGTGTGTTCCTAATGCAGAGTGAAGACAGTGTGTTCCTAACGCATAGTGAACACAGTTTGTTCCTACCGCATAGTAGACAGTGTGTTCCTAACGCAGAGTGAAGACAGTATGTTCCTAACGCATAGTGAAGACAGTGTGTTCCTAACGCAGAGTTGCGGGATATGTGCATGGAGCAGAGTGAAGACAGTGTGTTCCTAGAGCAGATTGAAGACAGTGTGTCCCTAACGCAGAGTAGTGGTGTACTTGTATGGAGCAGAGTGATGCCAGTGTGTTCCTAGAGCAGAGTGAAGACAGTTTGTTCCTAAGACAGAGTGAAGACAGTGTGTTCCTGGAGCAGAATGAAGACAGTGTGTTCCTAAGGCAGAGTGAAGACAGTGTGTTCCTAATGCAGAGTTGCGAAGTATGTGCATGGAGCAGAGTGAAGACAGCGTGTTCCTAGAGCAGAGTGAAGACAGTTTGTTCATTATGCAGAGTTGCAGTGTATGTGCATGGAGCAGAGTGAAGACAGTGTGTTCCTAGAGCAGAATAAAGACAGTGTGTTCCTAATGCAGAGTGAAGACATAGTGTTCCTATAGCAGAGTGAAGACAGTGTTCCTAAATCAGAGTGAAGACGGTGTGTTCCTACGGCAGAGTGAAGAGAGTGTGTTCCTAGAGTAGAGTGAAGACAGTGTGTTCCTCGAGCACAGTGAAGACAGTGTGTTCCTAGAGTAGAGTGAAGACAGTGTGTCCCTACTGCAGAGTTGTGGTGTACGTGCATGGAGCAGAGTGAAGTCAGTGTGTTCCTAGAGCAGAGTGAAGACAGTTTGTTCCTAGCGCAGAGTGAAGACACTTTGTTCCTGGAGCAGAATGAAGACAGTGTGTTCCTAACGCAGAGTGCAGAAAGTGCGTTCCTAATGCAGAGTTGCGAAGTATGTGCATGGAGCAGAGTGAAGACAGTGTGTTCCTAGAGGAGAGTGAAGACAGTTTATTCCTAATACAGAGTGAAGACAGTGTGTTCCTAATGCAGAGTGAAGACAGTGTGTTCCTAACGCATAGTGAACACAGTTTGTTCCTACCGCATAGTAGACAGTGTGTTCCTAACGCAGAGTGAAGACAGTATGTTCCTAACGCATAGTGAAGACAGTGTGTTCCTAACGCAGAGTTGCGGGATATGTGCATGGAGCAGAGTGAAGACAGTGTGTTCCTAGAGCAGATTGAAGACAGTGTGTCCCTAACGCAGAGTAGTGGTGTACTTGTATGGAGCAGAGTGAAGCCAGTGTGTCTCTAGAGCAGAGTGAAGACAGTTTGTTCCTAAGACAGAGTGAAGACAGTGTGTTCCTGGAGCAGAATGAAGACAGTGTGTTCCTAAGGCAGAGTGAAGACAGTGCGTTCCTAATGCAGAGTTGCGAAGTATGTGCATGGAGCAGAGTGAAGACAGCGTGTTCCTAGAGCAGAGTGAAGACAGTGTGTTCGTTATGCAGAGTTGCAGTGTATGTGCATGGAGCAGAGTGAAGACAGTGTGTTCCTAGAGCAGAATAAAGACAGTGTGTTCCTAATGCAGAGTGAAGACAGAGTGTTCCTATAGCAGAGTGAAGACAGTGTTCCTTAATCAGAGTGAAGACAACGTGTTCCTACGGCAGAGTGAAGAGAGTGTGTTCCTAGAGTAGAGTGAAGACAGTGTGTTCCTCGAGCACAGTGAAGACAGTGTGTTCCTAGAGTAGAGTGAAGACAGTGTGTCCCTACTGCAGAGTTGTGGTGTACGTGCATGGAGCAGAGTGAAGCCAGTGTGTTCCTAGAGCAGAGTGAAGACAGTTTGTTCCTAACGCAGATTGAAGACACTGTGTTCCTGGAGCAGAATGAAGACAGTGTGTTCCTAACGCAGAGTGAATAAAGTGCGTTCCTAATACAGAGTTGCGAAGTATGTGCATGGAGCAGAGTGAAGACAGTGTGTTCCTAGAGCAGAGTGAAGACAGTGTGTTCGTAATGCAGAGTGAAGACAGTGAGTTCCTAGAGCAGAGTGAAGACAGTGTTCCTAAATCAGAGTGAAGACAGTGTGTTCCTACGGCAGAATGAAGACAGTGTGTTCCTAATGCAGAGTGAAGAGGGTGTGTTCCTAGAGCAGAGTGAAGACAGTGTGTTCCTCGAGCAGAGTGAAGACAGTGTCTTCCTAGAGCAGAGTGAAGACAGTGTGTTCCTAACGCATAGGGAAGACAGTGTGTTCCTAATGCATAGTGAAGACAGTGTGTTCCTAGAGCAGAGTGAAGACAGTGTGTCCCTAACGCAGAGTAGTGGTGTACTTGCATGGAGCAGAGTGAAGCCAGTGTGTTCCTAGAGCAGAGTGAAGACAGTTTGTTCCTAAGACAGAGTGAAGACAGTGTGTTCCTGGAGCAGAATGAAGACAGTGTGTTCCTAAGGCAGAGTGAAGACAGTGCGTTCCTAATGCAGAGTTGCGAAGTATGTGCATGGAGCAGAGTGAAGACAGCGTGTTCCTAGAGCAGAGTGAAGACAGTGTGTTCGTTATGCAGAGTTGCAGTGTATGTGCATGGAGCAGAGTGAAGACTGTGTGTTCCTAGAGCAGAATAAAGACAGTGTGTTCCTAATTCAGAGTGAAGACAGAGTGTTCCTATAGCAGAGTGAAGACAGTGTTCCTAAATCAGAGTGAAGACAGTGTGTTCCTACGGTAGAGTGAAGAGAGTGTGTTCCTAGAGTAGAGTGAAGACAGTGTGTTCCTCGAGCACAGTGAAGACAGTGTGTTCCTAGAGTAGAGTGAAGACAGTGTGTCCCTACTGCAGAGTTGTGGTGTACGTGCATGGAGCAGAGTGAAGTCAGTGTGTTCCTAGAGCAGAATGAAGACAGTTTGTTCCTAACGCAGAGTGAAGACACTTTGTTCCTGGAGCAGAATGAAGATAGTGTGTTCCTAACGCAGAGTGCAGAAAGTGCGTTCCTAATGCAGAGTTGCGAAGTATGTGCATGGAGCAGAGTGAAGACAGTGTGTTCCTAGAGGAGAGTGAAGACAGTTTATTCCTAATACAGAGTGAAGACAGTGTGTTCCTAATGCAGAGTGAAGACAGTGTGTTCCTAACGCATAGTGAACACAGTTTGTTCCTACCGCATAGTAGACAGTGTGTTCCTAACGCAGAGTGAAGACAGTATGTTCCTAACGCATAGTGAAGACAGTGTGTTCCTAACGCAGAGTTGCGGGATATGTGCATGGAGCAGAGTGAAGACAGTGTGTTCCTAGAGCAGAGTGAAGACAGTGTGTCCCTAACGCAGAGTAGTGGTGTACTTGCATGGAGCAGAGTGAAGCCAGTGTGTTCCTAGAGCAGAGTGAAGACAGTTTGTTCCTAAGACAGAGTGAAGACAGTGTGTTCCTGGAGCAGAATGAAGACAGTGTGTTCCTAAGGCAGAGTGAAGACAGTGCGTTCCTAATGCAGAGTTGCGAAGTATGTGCATGGAGCAGAGTGAAGACAGCGTGTTCCTAGAGCAGAGTGAAGACAGTGTGTTCGTTATGCAGAGTTGCAGTGTATGTGCATGGAGCAGAGTGAAGACAGTGTGTTCCTAGAGCAGAATAAAGACAGTGTGTTCCTAATGCAGAGTGAAGACACAGTGTTCCTATAGCAGAGTGAAGACAGTGTTCCTAAATCAGAGTGAAGACAGTGTGTTCCTACGGCAGAGTGAAGAGAGTGTGTTCCTAGAGTAGAGTGAAGACAGTGTGTTCCTCGAGCACAGTGAAGACAGTGTGTTCCTAGAGTAGAGTGAAGACAGTGTGTCCCTACTGCAGAGTTGTGGTGTACGTGCATGGAGCAGAGTGAAGTCAGTGTGTTCCTAGAGCAGAGTGAAGACAGTTTGTTCCTAACGCAGAGTGAAGACACTTTGTTCCTGGAGCAGAATGAAGACAGTGTGTTCCTAACGCAGAGTGCAGAAAGTGCGTTCCTAATGCAGAGTTGCGAAGTATGTGCATGGAGCAGAGTGAAGACAGTGTGTTCCTAGAGGAGAGTGAAGACAGTTTATTCCTAATACAGAGTGAAGACAGTGTGTTCCTAATGCAGAGTGAAGACAGTGTGTTCCTAACGCATAGTGAACACAGTTTGTTCCTACCGCATAGTAGACAGTGTGTACCTAACGCAGAGTGAAGACAGTATGTTCCTAACGCATAGTGAAGACAGTGTGTTCCTAACGCAGAGTTGCGGGATATGTGCATGGAGCAGAGTGAAGACAGTGTGTTCCTAGAGCAGAGTGAAGACAGTGTGTCCCTAACGCAGAGTAGTGGTGTACTTGCATGGAGCAGAGTGAAGCCAGTGTGTTCCTAGAGCAGAGTGAAGACAGTTTGTTCCTAAGACAGTGAAGACAGTGTGTTCCTGGAGCAGAATGAAGACAGTGTGTTCCTAAGGCAGAGTGAAGACAGTGCGTTCCTAATGCAGAGTTGTGAAGTATGTGCATGGAGCAGAGTGAAGACAGCGTGTTCGTTATGCAGAGTTGCAGTGTATGTGCATGGAGCAGAGTGAAGACAGTGTGTTCCTAGAGCAGAGTGAAGACAGTGTGTTCGTAATGCAGAGTGAAGACAGTGAGTTCCTAGAGCAGAGTGAAGACAGTGTTCCTAAATCAGTGTGAAGACAGTGTGTTCCTACGGCAGAGTGAAGACAGTGTGTTCCTAGAGCAGAATGAAGACACTGTGTTCCTAATGCACAGTGAAGACCGTGTGTTCCTATGCAGAGTGAAGACAGTGTGTTCCTAATGCAGAGTGAAGACAGTGTGTTCCTAAGGCAGATTGAAGACAGTGTGTTCCTAGAGCAGAGTGAAGACAGTATGTTCCTTCAGCAGAGTGAAGACAGTGTGTTCCTAGAGCAGAATGAAGACACTGTGTTCCTAATGCACAGTGAAGACCGTGTGTTCCTATGCAGAGTGAAGACAGTGTGTTCCTAATGCAGAGTGAAGACAGTGTCTTCCTAGGGCAAAGTGAAGACAGTGTGTTCCTAATGCAGAGTTGCGGTGTATATGCATGGAGCACAGTGAAGACAGTGTTTTCCTAGAGCAGAGTGAAGACAGTGTGTTCCTAATGCAGCGTGAAGAAACTGTCTTCCTAGAGAAGAGTGAATACAGTGTGTTCCTAACGTATAGTAAAGACAGTGTTCCTAATGCAGAGTGAAGGCAGTGTGTTCCTAATGCAGAGTGAAGACAGTTTGTTCCTACAACAGAAAGAAGACAGTTTATTCCTAACGCAGAGTGAAGACAGTGTGTTCCTAACGCAGAGTTGCGGTGTATGTACATGGAGCAGAGTGACCACAGTGTGTTCCTAGAGCAGAGTGAAGACAGTGTGTTCCTAATGCAGAGTGAATACAGTGAGTTCCTAAATCAGAGTGAAGACAGTGTGTTCCTAGAGCAGAGTGAAGACAGTGTGTTCCTAACGCAGAGTGAAGACAGTGTTCCTAAATCAGAGTGAAGACAGTGTGTTCCTACGGCTGAGTGAAGACAGTGTGTTCCTGAAGCTGCGTGAGAACAGTGTGTTCCTATGGCAGAGTGAAGGCAGTGTCTTCCTAGAGCAGAATGAAGGCAGTGTGTTCTTAACACATACTGAAGACAGTGTGTTCCTAAGGCAGAGTGAAGACAGTGTGTTCCTAATGCAGAGTGAAGACAGTGTGTTCCTACAGCAGAATGAAGACAGTTTGTTCCTAACGTAGAAGGAAGACAGTGTGTTCCTAACGCAGAGTTGCAGTGTATGTGCATGGAGCAGAGTGAAGACAGTGTGTTCCTAGAGCAGAGTGAAGACAGTGTGTTCCTAATGCAGAGTTAAGACAGTGTGTTCCTAATGCAGATTGAAGACAGTGTGTTCCTAGAGCAGTTTGAAGACAGTGTGTTCCTAATGCAGAGTTGCGGTGTATGTGCATGGAGCAGAGTGAAGACAATGTGTTCCTAGAGCAGAGTGAAGACAGTTTGTTCCTAACGCCGAGTGAAGACAGTGTGTTCCTAATGCAGAGTGAAGACAGTTTGTTCCTAACGCAGAGTGAAGACAGTGTGTTCCTAACGCAGAGTTGCGGTTTATGTAAATGGAGCAGAGTGATGACAGTGTGTTCCTAGAGCAGAGTGAAGACAGTTTATTCCTAATACAGAGTGAGACAGTGTGTTCCTAATGCAGAGTGAAGACAGTGTGTTCCTAACGCATAGTGATGACAGTTTGTTCCTAACGCATAGTGAAGACAGTGTTTTCCTAACGCATAGTGAAGACAGTGTGTTCCTAAGGCATAGTGAAAACAGTGTGTTCCTAACGCAGAGTTGCGGGGTATGTGCATGGAACAGAGTGAAGACAGTGTGTGCCTAGAGCAGAGTGAAGACAGTATGTTCCTAATGCATATTGAAGACAGTGTGTTCCTAACGCAGAGTTACGGTGTATATGCATGGAGCAGAGTGAAGACAGTGTGTTTTTAATTCAGCGTGAGGACAGTGTGTTCCTAAGGCAGAGTGAAGACAGTGTCTTCCTAGAGCAGAGTGAAGACAGTGTGTTCCTAACGCATAGTGAAGACAGTGTGTTCCTAATGCATAGTGAAGACAGTGTGTTCCTAGAGCAGAGTGAAGACAGTGTGTCCCTAACGCAGAGTTGTGGTGTATGTGCATGGAGCAGAGTGAAGCCAGTGTGTTCCTAGAGCAGAGTGAAGACATTTTGTTCCTAAAGCAGAGTGAAGACAGTGTGTTCCTGGAGCAGAATGAAGACAGTGTGTTCCTAACGCAGAGTGAAGACAGTGCGTTCCTAATGCAGAGTTGCGAAGTATGTGCATATAGCAGAGTGAAGACAGTGTGTTCCTAGAGCAGAATGAAGACAGTGTGTTCGTAATGCAGAGTGAAGACAGTGAGTTCCTGGAACAGAGTGAAGACAGTGTTCCTAAATCAGAGTGAAGACATTGTGTTTCTACAGCAGAGTGAAGAAAGTGTGTTCCTAATGCAGAGTGAAGAGAGTGTGTTCCCAAAGCAGAGTGAAGACAATGTGTTCCTAGAGAAGAATGAAGACAGTGTTTTCCTAATGCAGAGTGAAGACCGTGTGTTCCTAATGCAGAGTGAAGACAGTGTTTTCCTCGAGCAGAGTGAAGACAGTGTGTTCCGAACGCAGAGTTGCAGTGTATGTGCATGGAGCAGAGTGAAGACAGTGTGTTCTTAGAGCAGAATAAAGACAGTGTGTTCCTAATGCAGAGGGAAGACAGTGTGTTCCTAACGCAGAGTTACGGTGTATATGCATGGACCAGAGTGAAGACAGTGTGTTTTTAATTCAGCGTGAGGACAGTGTGTTCCTAAGGCAGAGTGAAGACAGTGTCTTCCTAGAGCAGAGTGAAGACAGTGTTTTCCTAACGCATAGTGAAGACAGTGTGTTCCTAATGCATAGTGAAGACAGTGTGTTCCTAGAGCAGAGTGAAGACAGTGTGTCCCTAACGCAGAGTTGTGGTGTACGTGCATGGAGCAGAGTGAAGCCAGTGTGTTCCTATAGCAGAGTGAAGACAGTGTGTTCCTAAGGCAGATTGAAGACAGTGTGTTCCTAGAGCAGAGTGAAGACAGTATGTTCCTTCAGCAGAGTGAAGACAGTGTGTTCCTAGAGCAGAATGAAGACACTGTGTTCCTAATGCACAGTGAAGACCGTGTGTTCCTATGCAGAGTGAAGACAGTGTGTTCCTAATGCAGAGTGAAGACAGTGTCTTCCTAGGGCAGAGTGAAGACAGTGTGTTCCTAATGCAGCGTGAAGAAACTGTCTTCCTAGAGAAGAGTGAATACAGTGTGTTCCTAACGTATAGTGAAGACAGTGTTCCTAATGCAGAGTGAAGGCAGTGTGTTCCTAATGCAGAGTGAAGACAGTTTGTTCCTACAACAGAAAGAAGACAGTTTATTCCTAACGCAGAGTGAAGACAGTGTGTTCCTAACGCAGAGTTGCGGTGTATGTGCATGGAGCAGAGTGACCACAGTGTGTTCCTAGAGCAGAGTGAAGACAGTGTGTTCCTAACGCAGAGTGAAGACAGTGTTCCTAAATCAGAGTGAAGACAGTGTGTTCCTACGGCTGAGTGAAGACAGTGTGTTCCTGAAGCAGCGTGAGGACAGTGTGTTCCTATGGCAGAGTGAAGGCAGTGTCTTCCTAGAGCAGATGGAAGGCAGTGTGTTCTTAACGCATACTGAAGACAGTGTGTTCCTAAGGCAGAGTGAAGACAGTGTGTTCCTAATGCAGAGTGAAGACAGTGTGTTCCTACAGCAGAATGAAGACAGTTTGTTCCTAACGTAGAATGAAGACAGTGTGTTCCTAACGCAGAGTTGCAGTGTATGTGCATGGAGCAGAGTGAAGACAGTGTGTTCCTAGAGCAGAGTGAAGACAGTGTGTTCCTAATGCAGAGTTAAGACAGTGTGTTCCTAATGCAGATTGAAGACAGTGTGTTCCTAGAGCAGAGTGAAGACAGTGTGTTCCTAATGCAGAGTTTCGGTGTATGTGCATGGAGCAGAGTGAAGACAGTGTGTTCCTAGAGCAGAGTGAAGACAGTTTGTTCCTAACGCCGAGTGAAGACAGTGTGTTCCTAATGCAGAGTGAAGACTGTTTGTTCCTAACGCAGAGTGAAGACAGTGTGTTCCTAACGCATAGTGAAGACAGTGTGTTCCTAATGCATAGTGAAGACAGTGTCTTCCTAGAGCAGAGTGAAGACAGTGTGTCCCTAATGCAGAGTAGTCGTGCACTTGCATGGAGCAGAGAAAAGCCAGTGTGTTCCTAGAGCAGAGTGAAGAGTGTTTGTTCCTAAGACAGAGTGAAGACAGTGTGTTCCTGGAGCAAATGAAGACAGTGTGTTCCTAGGCAGAGTGAAGACCGTGCGTTCCTAATGCAGAGTTGCGAAGTATGTGCATGGAGCAGAGTGAAGACAGTGTGTTCCTAGAGCAGAGTGAAGACAGTGTGTTCGTAATGCCGAGTGAAGACAGTGAGTTCCTAGAGCAGAGTGAAAACAGTGTTCCTAAATCAGAGTGAAGACAGTGTGTTCCTACGGCAGAGTGAAGACAGTGTGTTCCTAATGCAGAGTGAAGAGGGTGTGTTCCTAGAGCAGAGTGAAGACAGTGTGTTCCTAGAGCAGAGTGAAGACAGTGTGTCCCTACCGCAGAGTTGTGGTGTACGTGCATGGAGCAGAGTGAAGCCAGTGTGTTCCTAGAGCAGAGTGAAGACAGTTTGTTCCTAACGCAGAGTGAAGACACTGTGTTCCTGGAGCAGAATGAAGACAGTGTGTTCCTAATGCAGAGTGAAGACAGTGTGTTCCTAATTCAGAGTGAAGACAGTTTGTTCCTAACGCAGAGTGAAGACAGTGCGTTCCCAATGCAGAGTTGCGAAGTATGTGCATGGAGCAGTGTGAAGACAGTGTGTTCCTAGAGCAGAATGAAGACAGTGTGTTCGTAATGCAGAGTGAAGACAGTGAGTTCCTAGAGCAGAGTGAAGACAGTGTTCCTAAATCAGTGTGAAGACAGTGTGTTCCTACGGCAGAGTGAAGACAGTGTGTTCCTAAGGCAGAGTGAAGAGAGTGTGTTCCTAGAGCAGAGTGAAGACAGTGTGTTCCTAGAGCAGAATGAAGACAGTGTTTTCCTAATGCAGAGTGAAGACCGTGTGTTCCTAATGCAGAGTGAAGACAGTGTGTTCCTCGAGCAGAGTGAAGACAGTGTGTTCCTAACGCAGAGTTGCAGTGTATGTGCATGGAGCAGAGTGAAGACAGTGTGTTCCTAGAGCAGAATAAAGACAGTGTGTTCCTAATGCAGAGTGAAGACAGTGTGTTCCTATAGCAGAGTGAAGACAGTGTGTTCCTAAGGCAGATTGAAGACAGTGTGTTCCTAGAGCAGAGTGAAGACAGTATGTTCCTTCAGCAGAGTGAAGACAGTTTGTTCCTAGAGCAGAATGAAGACACTGTGTTCCTAATGCACATTGAAGACCGTGTGTTCCTATGCAGAGTGAAGACCGTGCGTTCCTAATGCAGAGTTGCGAAGTATGTGCATGGAGCATAGTGAAGACAGTGTGTTCCTAGAGCAGAGTGAAGACAGTGTGTTCGTAATGCCGAGTGAAGACAGTGAGTTCCTAGAGCAGAGTGAAAACAGTGTTCCTAAATCAGAGTGAAGACAGTGTGTTCCTACGGCAGAGTGAAGACAGTGTGTTCCTAATGCAGAGTGAAGAGGGTGTGTTCCTAGAGCAGAGTGAAGACAGTGTGTTCCTAGAGCAGAGTGAAGACAGTGTGTCCCTACCGCAGAGTTGTGGTGTACGTGCATGGAGCAGAGTGAAGCCAGTGTGTTCCTAGAGCAGAGTGAAGACAGTTTGTTCCTAACGCAGAGTGAAGACACTGTGTTCCTGGAGCAGAATGAAGACAGTGTGTTCCTAATGCAGAGTGAAGACAGTGTGTTCCTAATTCAGAGTGAAGACAGTTTGTTCCTAACGCAGAGTGAAGACAGTGCGTTCCCAATGCAGAGTTGGGAAGTATGTGCATGGAGCAGTGTGAAGACAGTGTGTTCCTAGAGCAGAATGAAGACAGTGTTCCTAAATAAGTGTGAAGACAGTGTGTTCCTACGGCAGAGTGAAGACAGTGTGTTCCTAAGGCAGAGTGAAGAGAGTGTGTTCCTAGAGCAGAGTGAAGACAGTGTGTTCCTAGAGCAGAATGAAGACAGTGTTTTCCTAATGCAGAGTGAAGACCGTGTGTTCCTAATGCAGAGTGAAGACAGTGTGTTCCTCGAGCAGAGTGAAGACAGTGTGTTCCTAACGCAGAGTTGCAGTGTATGTGCATGGAGCAGAGTGAAGACAGTGTGTTCCTAGAGCAGAATAAAGACAGTGTGTTCCTAATGCAGAGTGAAGACAGTGTGTTCCTATAGCAGAGTGAAGACAGTGTGTTCCTAAGGCAGATTGAAGACAGTGTGTTCCTAGAGCAGAGTGAAGACAGTATGTTCCTTCAGCAGAGTGAAGACAGTGTGTTCCTAGAGCAGAATGAAGACACTGTGTTCCTAATGCACAGTGAAGACCGTGTGTTCCTATGCAGAGTGAAGACAGTGTGTTCCTAATGCAGAGTGAAGACAGTGTCTTCCTAGGGCAGAGTGAAGACAGTGTGTTCCTAATGCAGAGTTGCGGTGTATATGCATGGAGCACAGTGAAGACAGTGTTTTCCTAGAGCAGAGTGAAGACAGTGTGTTCCTAATGCAGCGTGAAGAAACTGTCTTCCTAGAGCAGAGTGAAGACAGTGTGTTCCTAACGTATAGTGAAGACAGTGTTCCTTATGCAGAGTGAAGTCAGTGTGTTCCTAATGCAGAGTGAAGACAGTTTGTTCCTACAACAGAATGAAGACAGTTTATTCCTAACGCAGAGTGAAGACAGTGTGTTCCTAACGCAGAGTTGCGGTGTATGTGCATGGAGCAGAGTGATCACAGTGTGTTCCTAGAGCAGAGTGAAATCAGTGTGTTCCTAATGCAGAGTGAAGACAGTGTGTTCCTAAATCAGAGTGAAGACAGTGTGTTCCTAACGCAGAGTGAAGACAGTGCGTTCCGAATGCAGAGTTGCGAAGTATGTGCATGGAGCAGAGTGAAGACAGTGTGTTCCTAGAGCAGAGTGAAGACAGTGTGTTCGTAATGCAGAGTGAAGACAGTGAGTTCCTAGAGCAGAGTGAAGACTGTGTTCCTAAATCAGAGTGAAGACAGTGTGTTCCTACGGCAGAGTGAAGACAGTGTGTTCCTAAGGCAGAGTGAAGAGAGTGTGTTCGTAGAGCAGAGTGAAGACAGTGTGTTCCTAGAGCAGAATGAAGACAGTGTTTTCCTAATGCAGAGTGAAGACCATGTGTTCCTAATGCAGAGTGAGGACAGTGTGTTCCTAGAGCAGAGTGAAGAGAGTGTGTTCGTAGAGCAGAGTGAAGACAGTGTGTTCCTAGAGCAGAATGAAGACAGTGTTTTCCTAATGCAGAGTGAAGACCATGTGTTCCTAATGCAGAGTGAGGACAGTGTGTTCCTAGAGCAGAGTGAAGACAGTGTTCTCGTAACGCAGAGTTGAGGTGTACGTGCATGGAACAGATTGAAGACAGTGTGTTTCTAGAGCAGAGTGCAGACAGTATGTTCCTAATGCAGAGTGAAGACAGTGTGTTCCTAGAGCAGAATGAAGACAGTGTGTTCCTAACACAGAGTGAAGACAGTGTGTTCCTAACGCAGAGTGGCGGTATATGTGTGGTGTATGTGATGACAGTGTGTTCCTAGAGCAGAGTGAAGACAGTTTCTTCCTAATACAGAGTGAAGACAGTGTGTTCCTAATGCAGAGTGAAGACAGTGTCTTCCTAACGCATAGTGAAGACAGTTTGTTCCTACCGCATAGTGAAGACAGTGTGTTCCTAACGCATAGTGAAGACAGTATGTTCCTAAGGCATAGTGAAGACAGTGTCTTCCTAACGCAGACTTGCGGGGTATGTGCATGGAGCAGAGTGAAGACAGTGTGTGCCTAAGCAGAGTGAAGACAGTATATTCTTAATGCATAGTGAAGACAGTGTGTTCCTAACGCAGAGTTACGGTGTATTTGCATGGAGCAGAGTGAAGAAGACAGTGTGTTTTTAATTCATCGTGAGGGCAGTGTGTTCCTAGGCAGAGTAAAGACAGTGTCTTCCTAGATCAGAGTGAAGACAGTGTGTTCCTAAGGCATAGTGAAGACAGTGTGTTCCTAATGCATAGTTAAGACAGTGTGTTCCTAGAGCAGAGTGAAGACAGTGTTCTCGTAACGCAGAGTTGAGGTGTACGTGCATGGAGCACATTGAAGACAGTGTGTTTCTAGAGCAGAGTGAAGACAGTATGTTCCTAATGCAGAGTGAAGACAGTGTGTTCTTGGAGCAGAATGAAGACAGTGTGTTCCTAACGCAGATTGAAGACAGTGTGTTCCTAACGATAGTTGCGGTATATGTGCGGTGTTTGTGATGACAGTGTGTTCCTAGAGCAGAGTGAAGACAGTTTGTTCCTAATACAGAGTGAAGACAGTGTGTTCCTAATGCAGAGTGAAGACAGTGTGTTCCTAACGCATAGTGAAGACAGTTTGTCCTACCGCATAGTGAAGACAGTGTGTTCCTAACGCATAGTGAAGACAGTATGTTCCTAACGCATAGTGAAGACAGTGTGTTCCAAAGCAGACTTGCGGGGTATGTGCATGGAGCAGAGTGAAGACAGTGTGTGCCTAAGCAGAGTGAAGACAGTATATTCTTAATGCATAATGAAGACAGTGTGTTCCTAACGCAGAGTTACGGTGTATGTGCTTGGAGCAGAGTGAAGAAGAGAGTGTGTTTTTAATTCATCGTGAGGGCAGTGTGTTCCTAGGCAGAGTAAAGACAGTGTCTTCCTAGATCAGAGTGAAGACAGTGTGTTCCTAACGCATAGTGAAGACAGTGTGTTCCTAATGCATAGTGAAGACAGTGTTTTCCTAGAGCAGAGTGAAGACAGTGTTTTCTTAATGCAGAGTGAAGACAGTGTGTTCCTAAGGCAGAGTGAAGGCAGTGTCTTCCTAGAGGAGAGTGATTACAGTGTGTTCCTAACGCATAGTGAAGACAGTGTTTTCCTACCGCATAGTGAAGACAGAGTGTTCCTAAGGCATAGTGAAGACAGTATGTTCCTAACGCATAGTGAAGACAGTGTGTTCCTAATGCATAGTGAATACAGTGTCTTCCTATAGCAGAGTGAAGACAGCGTGTTTCTAGAGCAGATGGAGGCAGTGTGTTCCTAATGCAGACTGAAGACAGTGTGTTCCTAGACCAGAGTGAAGACAGTGTTCTCGTAACACAGAGTTGAGGTGTACGTGCATGGAGCAGATTGAAGACAGTGTGTTTCTAGAGCAGAGTGAAGACAGTATGTTCCTAATGCAGAGTGAAGACAGTGTTTTCCTAACGCATAGTGAAGACACTGTGTTCCTACCGCATATTGAAGACAGTGTGTTCTTAACGCATAGTGAAGACAGAATGTTCCTAATGCATAGTGAAGACAGTGTGTTCCTAACGCAGAGTGAAGACAGTGTGTTCCTAACGCAGAGTTGCGGTGTATGTGCGGTGTATGTGATGACAGTGTGTTCCTAGAGCAGAGTGAAGACAGTTTGTTCCTAATACAGAGTGAAGACAGTGTGTTCCTAATGCAGAGTGAAGACAGTGTGTTCCTAACGCATAGTGAAGACACTGTGTTCCTACCGCTAGTGAAGACAGTGTGTTCCTAACGCATAGTGAAGACAGTATGTTCCTAATGCATAGTGAAGACAGTGTGTTCCTAACGCAGAGTTGCGGGGTATGTGCATGGAGCAGAGTGAATACAAGTGTGTTCCTAGAGCAGAGTGAAGACAGTATGTTCCTAATGCATAGTGAAGACAGTGTGTTCCTAACGCAGAGTTACGGTGTATGTGCATGGAGCAGAGTGAAGACGACAGTGTGTTTTCAATTCAGCATGAGTGCAGTGTGTTCCTAGGCAGAGTAAAGACAGTGTCTATCTAGATCAGAGTGAAGACAGTGTGTTCCTAACGCATAGTGAAGACAGTGTGTTCCTAATGCATAGTGAAGACAGTGTGTTCCTAGAGCAGAGTGAAGACAGTGTGTTCGTAATTCAGAGTGAAGACAGTGAGTTCCTAGAGCAGAGTGAAAACAGTGTTCCTAAATCAGAGTGAAGACAGTGTGTTCCTATGGCAGAGTGAAGACCTTGTGTTCCTAATGCAGAGTGAAGAGAGTGTGTTCCTAGAGCAGAGTGAAGACTGTGTGTTCCTAGAGCAGAATGAAGACAGTGTTTTCCTAATGCAGAGTGAAGACCGTGTGTTCCTAATGCAGAGTGAAGACAGTGTGTTCCTCGAGCAGAGTGAAGACAGTGTGTTCCTAACGCAGAGTTGCAGTGTATGTGCATGGAGCAGAGTGAAGACAGTGTGTTCCTAGAGCAGAGTGAAGACAGTGTGTTCGTAATGCCGAGTGAAGACAGTGAGTTCCTATAGCAGAGTGAAGACAGTGTGTTCCTAAGGCAGATTGAAGACAGTGTGTTCCTAGAGCAGAGTGAAGACAGTATGTTCCTTCAGCAGAGTGAAGACAGTGTGTTCCTAGAGCAGAATGAAGACACTGTGTTCCTAATGCACAGTGAAGACCGTGTGTTCCTATGCAGAGTGAAGACCGTGCGTTCCTAATGCAGAGTTGCGAAGTATGTGCATGGAGCAGAGTGAAGACAGTGTGTTCCTAGAGCAGAGTGAAGACAGTGTGTTCGTAATGCCGAGTGAAGACAGTGAGTTCCTAGAGCAGAGTGAAAACAGTGTTCCTAAATCAGAGTAAAGACAGTGTGTTCCTACGACAGAGTGAAGACAGTGTGTTCCTAATGCAGAGTGAAGAGGGTGTGTTCCTAGAGCAGAGTGAAGACAGTGTGTTCCTAGAGCAGAGTGAAGACAGTGTGTCCCTACCGCAGAGTTGTGGTGTACGTGCATGGAGCAGAGTGAAGCCAGTGTGTTCCTAGAGCAGAGTGAAGACAGTTTGTTCCTAACGCAGAGTGAAGACACTGTGTTCCTGGAGCAGAATGAAGACAGTGTGTTCCTAATGCAGAGTGAAGACAGTGTGTTCCTAATTCAGAGTGAAGACAGTTTGTTCCTAACGCAGAGTGAAGACAGTGCGTTCCCAATGCAGAGTTGCGAAGTATGTGCATGGAGCAGTGTGAAGACAGTGTGTTCCTAGAGCAGAATGAAGACAGTGTGTTCGTAATGCAGAGTGAAGACAGTGAGTTCCTAGAGCAGAGTGAAGACAGTGTTCCTAAATCAGTGTGAAGACAGTGTGTTCCTACGGCAGAGTGAAGACAGTGTGTTCCTAAGGCAGAGTGAAGAGAGTGTGTTCCTAGAGCAGAGTGAAGACAGTGTGTTCCTAGAGCAGAATGAAGACAGTGTTTTCCTAATGCAGAGTGAAGACCGTGTGTTCCTAATGCAGAGTGAAGACAGTGTGTTCCTCGAGCAGAGTGAAGACAGTGTGTTCCTAACGCAGAGTTGCAGTGTATGTGCATGGAGCAGAGTGAAGACAGTGTGTTCCTAGAGCAGAATAAAGACAGTGTGTTCCTAATGCAGAGTGAAGACAGTGTGTTCCTATAGCAGAGTGAAGACAGTGTTTTCCTCATAGAGAGTGAAGACAGTGTGTTCCTAAGGCAGAGTGAAGACAGTGTCTTCCTAGAGGAGAGTGATTACAGTGTGTTCCTAACGCATAGTGAAGACAGTGTGTTCCTAATGCATAGTGAAGACAGTGTCTTCCTATAGCAGAGTGAATACAGTGTGTTTCTAGAGCAGATGGAGACAGTGTGTTCCTAATGTAGACTGAAGACATTGTGTTCCTAGAGCAGAGTGAATACAGTGTTCTCGTAACGCAGAGTTGAGGTGTACGTGCATGGAGCAGATTGAAGACAATGTGTTCCTAGAGCAGAGTGAAGACAGTATGTTCCTATTGCAGAGTGAAGACAGTGTGTTCCTAGAGCAGAATGAAGACAGTGTGTTCCTAACGCAGAGTGAAGACAGTGTGTTCCTAACGCAGAGTTGCGGTGTATGGGCATGGAGCAGAGTGATGACAGTGTGTTCCTAGAGCAGAGTGAAGACAGTTTGTTCCTAATACAGAGTGAAGACAGTGTGTTCCTAATGCAGAGTGAAGACAGTGTGTTCCTAACGCATAGTGAAGACAGTGTGTTCCTACTGCATAGTGAAGACAGTGTGTTCCTAACGCATAGTGAAGACAGTATGTTCCTAACGCATAGTGAAGACAATGTGTTCCTAACACAGAGTTGCGGGATATGTGCATGGGGCAGAGTGAAGACAGTGTGTTCCTAGAGCAGAGGGAAGACAGTATGTTCCTAATGCATAGTGAAGACAGTGTTTTCCTAACGCAGAGTTACGGTGTATGTGCATGGAGCAGAGTGAAGACAGTGTGTTCCTAACGCAGAGTTTTGGTGTACGTGCATGGAGCAGAGTGAAGCCAGTGTGTGCCTAGAGCAGAGTGAAGACAGTATGTTCCTAATGCATAGTGATGACAGTATGTTCCTATAGCAGAGTGAAGACAGTGTTTTCCTAATGCAGAGTGAAGACAGTGTGTTCCTAAGGAAGAGTGAAGACAGTGTCTTCCTGGAGGAGAGTGGTTACAGTGTGAAACTAACGCATAGTGAAGACAGTGTGTTCCTAATGCATAGTGAAGACAGTGTCTTCCTATAGCAGAGTGAAGACAGTGTGTTTCTAGAGCAGATGGAGACAGTGTGTTCCTAATGCAGACTGAAGACAGTGTGTTCCTAGAGCAGAGTGAAGACAGTGTTCTCGTAACGCAGAATTGAGGTGTACATGCAAGGAGCAGATTGAAGACAGTGTGTTCCTAGAGCACAGTGAAGACAGTGTGTTCGTAATGCAGAGTGAAGACAGTGAGTTCCTAGAGCAGAGTGAAAACAGTGTTCCTAAATCAGAGTGAAGACAGTGCGTTCCTACGGCACAGTGAAGACAGTGTGTTTCTAGAGCAGAATGAAGACAGTGGGTTCCTAACGCAGAGTGAAGACAGTGTGTTCCAAACGCAGAGTTGCGGTGTATGTGCATGGAACAGAGTGAAGACAGCGTGTTCCTAGAGAGGAGTGAAGACAGTGTGTTCCTAATGCAGAGTTGCAGTGTATGTTCATGGAGCAGAGTGAAGACAGTGTGTTCCTAGTGCAGGTTAAAGACAGTGTATTCCTAATGCAGAGTGAAGACAGTGTGTTCCTATAGCAGAGTGAAGACAGTGTTCCTAATCAGAGTGAAGACAGTGTGTTCCTACGGCAGAGTGAAGACAGTGTGTTCCTAATGCAGAGTGAAGAGAGTGTGTTCCTAGAGTAGAGTGAAGACAGTGTGTTCCTCGAGCAAAGTGAAGACAGTGTGTTCCTAGAGTAGAGTGAAGACAGTGTGTCCCTACCGCAGAGTTTTGGTGTACGTGCATGGAGCAGAGTGAAGCCAGTGTGTTCCTAGTGCAGAGTGAAGACAGTATGTTCCTAATGCAGAGTTAAGAGAGTGCGTTCCTAGAGCAGAGTGAAGACAGTGTGTTCCTAGAGCAGAGGGAAGACAGTATGTTCCTAATGCATAGTGAAGACAGTGTGTTCCTAACGCAGAGTTACGGTGTATGTGCATGGAGGAGAGTGAAGACAGTGTGTTCCTAACGCAGAGTGAAGGCAGTGCGTTCCTAATGCAGAGTTGCGAAGTATGTGCATGGAGCAGAGTGAAGACAGTGTGTTCCCAGAGCAGAGTGTAGACAGTGTGTTCCTAAAGCAGAGTGAAGACAGTGAGTTCCTAGAGCAGAGTGAAGACATTATGTTCCTAACGCAGAGGGAAGACAGTGTGTTCCTAGAGCAGAATGAAGACAGTGTGTTCCTAACGCAGAGTGAAGACAGTGTGTTCCTAAAGCAGAGTTGCGGTGTATGTGCATGGAGCAGAGTGAAGACAGTGTGTTCCTAGAGCAGAGTGAAGACAGTTTGTTCCTAACGCAGAGTGAAGACAGTGTGTTCCTAATGCAGAGTGAAGACAGTTTGTTCCTAACGCAGAGTTGCGGTGTATGTGCATGGAGCAGAGTGATGACAGTGTGTTCCTAGAGCAGAGTGAAGACAGTTTATTCCTAATACAGAGTGAAGACAGTGTGTTCCTAATGCAGAGTGAAGACAGTGTGTTCCTAACGCATAGTGAAGACAGTTTGTTCCTACCGCATAGTGAAGATAGTGTGTTCCTAACACATAGTGAAGACAGTATGTTCCTAATGCATAGTGAAGACAGTGTGTTCCTAACGCCGAGTTGCGGGGTATGTGCATGGAGCAGAGTGAAGACAGTGTGTGCCTAGAGCAGAGTGAAGACAGTATGTTCCTAATGCATATTGAAGACAGTATGTTCCTAACGCAGAGTTACGGTGTATGTGCATGGAGCAGAGTGAAGACAGTGTGTTTTTAATTCAGGGTGAGGACAGTGTGTTCCTAAGGCAGAGTGAAGACAGTGTCTTCCTAGAGCAAAGTGAAGACAGTGTGTTCCTAGAGCAGAGTGAAGACAGTGTGTTCCTAACGCAGAGTTGTGGTGTACGTGCATGGAGCAGAGTGAAGCCAGTGTGTTCCTAGAGCAGAGTGAAGACAGTTTGTTCCTAACGCTGGGTGAAGACAGTGTGTTCCTGGAGCAGAATGAAGAAAGTGTGTTCCTAACGCAGAGTGAAGACAGTGTGTCCCTGGAGCAGAATGAAGACAGTGTGTTCCTAACGCAGAGTGAAGACAGTGCGTTCCTAATGCAGAGTTGCTAAGTATGTGCATGGAGCAGAGTGAAGACAGTGTGTTCCTAGAGCAGAGTGAAGACAGTGTGTTCGTAATTCAGAGTGAAAACAGTGAGTTCCTAGAGCAGAGTGAAAACAGTGTGCCTAAATCAGAGTGAAGACAGTGTGTTCCTATGGCAGAGTGAAGACAGTGTGTTCCTAATGCAGAGTGAAGAGAGTGTGTTCCTAGAGCAGAGTGAAGACAGTGTGTTCCTAGAGCAGAATGAAGACAGTGTTTTCCTTATGCAGAGTGAAGACCGTGTGTTCCTAATGCAGAGTGAAGACAGTGTGTTCCTCGAGCAGAGTGAAGACAGTGTGTTCCTAACGCAGAGTTGCAGTGTATGTGCATGGAGCAGAGTGAAGACAGTGTGTTCCTAGAGCAGAATAAAGACAGTGTGTTCCTAATGCAGAGTAAAGACAGTATGTTCCTATAGCAGAGTGAAGACAGTGTTTTCCTAATGCAGAGTGAAGACCGTGTGTTCCTAAGGCAGAGTGAAGACAGTGTCTTCCTAGAGGAGAGTGATTACAGTGTGTTCCTAATGCATAGTGAAGACAGTGTGTTCCTAATGCATAGTGAAGACAGTGTCTTCCTATAGCAGAGTGAAGACGGTGTGTTTCTAGAGCAGATGGAGACAGTGTGTTCCTAATGCAGACTGAAGACAGTGTGTTCCTAGAGCAGAGTGAGGACAGTGTTCTCGTAACGCAGAATTGAGGTGTACATGCATGGAGCAGATTGAAGACAGTGTGTTCCTAGAGCAGAGTGAAGACAGTGTGTTCGTAATGCAGAGTGAAAACATTGAATTCCTAGAGCAGAGTGAAAACAGTGTTCCTAAATCAGAGTGAAGAAAGTGCATTCCTACGGCAGAGTGAAGACAGTGTGTTCCTAGAGCAGAATGAAGACAGTGTGTTCCTAACGCAGAGTGAAGACAGTGTGTTCCTAACGCAGAGTTGCGGTGTATGTGCATGGAGCAGAGTGATGACAGTGTGTTCCTAGAGCAGAATAAAGACAGTGTGTTCCTAACGCAGAGTGAAGACAGTGTGTTCCTAACGCAGAGTTGCAGTGTATGTGCATGGAGAAGATTGATGACAGTGTGTTCCTACAGCAGAATAAAGACAGTGCGTTCCTAATGCAGAGTGAAGACAGAGTGTTCCTATAGCAGAGTGAAGACAGTGTTCCTAAATCAGAGTGAAGACAGTGTGTTCCTACGGCAGAGTGAAGAGAGTGTGTTCCTAGAGTAGAGTGAAGACAGTGTGTTCCTCGAGCACAGTGAAGACAGTGTGTTCCTAGAGTAGAAAGAAGACAGTGTTTCCCTACTGCAGAGTTGTGGTGTACGTGCATGGAGCAGAGAGAAGCCAATGTGTTCCTAGAGCAGAGTGAAGACAGTTTGTTCCTAACGCAGAGTGAAGACACTGTGTTCCTGGAGCAGAATGAAGACAGTGTGTTCCTAACGCAGAGTGAAGAAAGTGCGTTCCTAATGCAGAGTTGAGAAGTATGTGCATGGAGCAGAGTGAAGACAGTGTGTTCCTAGAGGAGAGTGAAGACAGTTTATTCCTAATACAGAGTGAAGACAGTGTGTTTCTAACGCAGAGTGAAGACAGTGTGTTCCTAACGCATCGTGAACACAGTTTGTTCCTACCGCATAGTAGACAGTGTGTTCCTAATGCAGAGTGAAGACAGTATGTTCCTAACGCATAGTGAAGACAGTGTGTTCCTAACGCAGAGTTGCGGGATATGTGCATGGAGCAGAGTGAAGGCACTGTGTGCCTAGAGCAGAGTGAAGACAGTATGTTCCTAATGCATATTGAAGACAGTGTGTTCCTATCGCAGAGTTACGGTGTATGTGCATGGAGCAGAGTGAAGACAATGTGATTTTAATTCAGCGTGAGGACAGTGTGTTCCTAAGGCAGAGTGAAGACAGTGTCTTCCTAGAGCAGAGTGAAGACAGTGTGTTCCTATCGCATAGTGAAGACAGTGTGTTCCTAATGCATAGTGAAGACAGTGTGTTCCTAGAGCAGAGTGAAGACAGTGTGTCCCTAACGCATAGTTGTGGTGTACGTGCATGGAGCAGAGTGAAGCCACTGTGTTCCTAGAGCAGAGTGAAGACACTTTGTTCCTAACGCTGAGTGAAGACAGTGTGTTCCTGGAGCAAAATGAAGACAGTGTGTTCGTAATGCAGAGTGAAGACAGTGAGTTCCTAGAGCAGAGTGAAAACAGTGTTCCTAAATCAGAGTGAAGACAGTGCGTTCCTATGGCAGAATGAAGACAGTGTGTTCCTAATGCAGAGTGAAGAGAGTGTGTTCCTAGAGCAGAGTGAAGACAGTGTGTTCCTAGAGCAGAATGAAGACAGTGTTTTCCTAATGCAGAGTGAAGACAGTGTGTTCCTCGAGCAGAGTGAAGACAGTGTGTTCCTAACGCAGGGTTGCAGTGTATGTGCATGGAGCAGAGTGAAGACAGTGTGTTCCTAGAGCAGAATAAAGACAGTGTGTTCCTAATGCAGAGTGAAGACAGTATGTTCCTATAGCAGAGTGAAGACAGTGTTTTCCTAATGCAGAGTGAAGACAGTGTGTTCCTAAGGAAGAGTGAAGACAGTGTCTTCCTAGAGGAGAGTGATTACAGTGTGTTCCTAACGCATAGTGAAGACAGTGTGTTCCTAATGCATAGTGAAGACAGTGTCTTCCTATAGCAGAGTGAAGACAGTGTGTTTCTAGAGCAGATGGAGACAGTGTGTTCCTAATGCAGACTGAAGACAGTGTGTTCCTAGAGCAGAGTGAAGACAGTGTTCTCGTAACGCAGAATTGAGGTGTACATGCAAGGAGCAGATTGAAGACAGTGTGTTCCTAGAGCACAGTGAAGGCAGTGTGTTCGTAATGCAGAGTGAAGACAGTGAGTTCCTAGAGCAGAGTGAAAACAGTGTTCCTAAATCAGAGTGAAGACAGTGCGTTCCTACGGCACAGTGAAGACAGTGTGTTTCTAGAGCAGAATGAAGACAGTGGGTTCCTAACGCAGAGTGAAGACAGTGTGTTCCTAGAGTAGAGTGAAGACAGTGTGTTCCTCGAGCAGAGTGAAGACAGTGTGTTCGTTATGCAGAGTTGCAGTGTATGTGCATGGAGCAGAGTGAAGACAGTGTGTTCCTAGTGCAGAATAAAGACAGTGTGTTCCTAATGCAGAGTGAAGACAGTGTGTTCCTATAGCAGAGTGAACTGTGTTCCTAAATCAGAGTGAAGACAGTGTGTTCCTAAGGCAGAGTGAAGACAGTGTGTTCCTAATGCAGAGTGAAGAGAGTGTGTTCCTAGAGTTGAGTGAAGACAGTGTGTTCCTCGAGCAGAGTGAAGACAGTGTGTTCCTAGAGTAGAGTGAAGACAGTGTGTCCCTACCGCAGAGTTTTGGTGTACGTGCATGGAGCAGAGTGAAGCCAGTGTGTTCCTAGAGCAGAGTGAAGACAGTTTGTTCCTAACGCAGAGTGAATACACTGTGTTCCTGGAGCAGAATGAAGCCAGTGTGGTCCTAACGCAGAGTGAAGAAAGTGCGTACCTAATGCAGAGTTGCGAAGTATGTGCATGGAGCAGAGTGAAGACAATGTGTTCCTAGAGGAGAGTGAAGACAGGTTATTCCTAATACAGAGTGAAGACAGTGTGTTCCTAATGCAGAGTGAAGACAGTGTGTTCCTAACGCATAATGAACACAGTTTGTTCCTACCGCATAGTAGAATGTGTGTTCCTAACGCATAGTGAAGACAGTATGTTCCTAACGCATAGTGAAGACAGTGTGTTCCTAATGCAGAGTTGCGGGGTATGTGCATGGAGCAGAGTGAAGACAGTGTGTGCCTAGAGCAGAGTGAAGACAGTATGTTCCTAATGCTTATTGAAGACAGTGTGTTCCTATCGCAGAGTTACGGTGTATGTGCATGGAGCATAGTGAAGACAGTGTGATTTTAATTCAGCGTGAGGACAGTGTGTTCCTAAGGCAGAGTGAAGACAGTGTCTTCCTAGAGCAGAGTGAAGACAGTATGTTCCTAATGCATATTGAAGACAGTGTGTTCCTAACGCAGAGTTGCGGGGTATGTGCATGGAGCAGAGTGAAGACAGTGTGTGCCTAGAGCAGAGTGAAGACAGTTTGTTTCTAACGCAGAGTGAAGACAGTGTGTTCCTGGAGCCGAATGAAGACAGTGTGTTCCTAACGCAGAGTGAAGACAGTGCGTTCCTAATGCAGAGTTGCGAAGTATGTGCATGGAGCAGAGTGAAGACAGTGTGTTCCTAGAGCAGAGTGAAGACAGTGTGTTCGTAATGCAAAGTGAAGACAGTGAGTTCCTAGAGCAGAGTGAAGACAGTGTTTCTAAATCAGAGTGAAGACAGTGTGTTTCTACGGCAGAGTGAAGACAGTGTGTTCCTAATGCAGAGTGAAGAGAGTGCGTTCCTAGAGCAGAGTGAAGACAGTGTGTTCCTAGAGCAGAGGGAAGACAGTATGTTCCTAATGCATAGTGAAGACAGTGTGTTCCTAACGCAGAGTTACGGTGTATGTGCATGGAGCAGAGTGAAGACAGTGTGTTCCTAACGCAGAGTGAAGACAGTGCGTTCCTAATGCAGAGTTGTGAAGTATGTGCATGGAGCAGAGTGAAGACAGTGTGTTCCCAGAGCAGAGTGTAGACAGTGTGTTCCTAAAGCAGAGTGAAGACAGTGAGTTCCTAGAGCAGAGTGAAGACATTAAGTTCCTAACGCAGAGGGAAGACAGTGTGTTCCTAGAGCAGAATGAAGACAGTGTGTTCCTAACACAGAGTGAAGACAGTGTGTTCCTAACGCAGAGTTGCGGTGTATGTGCATGGAGCAGAGTGAAGACAGTGTGTTCCTAGAGCAGAATGAAGACAGTTTTTTCCTAACGCAGAGTGAAGACAGTGTGTTCCTAATGCAGAGTGAAGACAGTTTGTTCCTAACGCAGAGTTGCGGTGTATGTGCATGGAGCAGAGTGATGACAGTGTGTTCCTAGAGCAGAGTGAAGACAGTTTATTCCTAATACAGAGTGAAGACAGTGTGTTCCTAATGCAGAGTGAAGACAGTGTGTTCCTAACGCATAGTGAAGACAGTTTGTTCCTACCGCATAGTGAAGACAGTGTGTTCCTAACACATAGTGAAGACAGTATGTTCCTAATGCATAGTGAAGACAGTGTGTTCCTAACGCAGAGTTGCGGGGTATGTGCATGGAGCAGAGTGAAGACAGTGTGTGCCTAGAGCAGAGTGAAGACAGTATGTTCCTAATGCATATTGAAGACAGTATGTTCCTAGAGCAGAGTGAAGACAGTGTTCTCGTAACGCAGAATTGAGGTGTACATGCAAGGAGCAGATTGAAGACAGTGTGTTCCTAGAGCACAGTGAAGACAGTGTGTTCGTAATGCAGAGTGAAGACAGTGAGTTCCTAGAGCAGAGTGAAAACAGTGTTCCTAAATCAGAGTGAAGACAGTGCGTTCCTACGGCACAGTGAAGACAGTGTGTTTCTAGAGCAGAATGAAGACAGTGGGTTCCTAACGCAGAGTGAAGACAGTGTGTTCCTAGAGTAGAGTGAAGACAGTGTGTTCCTCGAGCAGAGTGAAGACAGTGTGTTCGTTATGCAGAGTTGCAGTGTATGTGCATGGAGCAGAGTGAAGACAGTGTGTTCCTAGTGCAGAATAAAGACAGTGTGTTCCTAATGCAGAGTGAAGACAGTGTGTTCCTATAGCAGAGTGAACTGTGTTCCTAAATCAGAGTGAAGACAGTGTGTTCCTACGGCAGAGTGAAGACAGTGTGTTCCTAATGCAGAGTGAAGAGAGTGTGTTCCTAGAGTTGAGTGAAGACAGTGTCTTCCTAGAGCAGAGTGAAGACAGTGTGTTCCTAGAGCAGAGTGAAGACAGTTTGTTCCTAACGCTGAGTGAAGACAGTGTGTTCCTGGAGCAGAATGAAGAAAGTGTGTTCCTAACGCAGAGTGAAGACAGTGTGTTCCTGGAGCAGAATGAAGACAGTGTGTTCCTAACGCAGAGTGAAGACAGTGCGTTCCTAATGCAGAGTTGCTAAGTATGTGCATGGAGCAGAGTGAAGACAGTGTGTTCCTAGAGCAGAGTGAAGACAGTGTGTTCGTAATTCAGAGTGAAGACAGTGAGTTCCTAGAGCAGAGTGAAAACAGTGTTCCTAAATCAGAGTGAAGACAGTGTGTTCCTATGGCAGAGTGAAGACAGTGTGTTCCTAATGCAGAGTGAAGAGAGTGTGTTCCTAGAGCAGAGTGAAGACAGTGTGTTCCTAGAGCAGAATTAAGACAGTGTTTTCCTAATGCAGAGTGAAGACCGTGTGTTCCTAATGCAGAGTGAAGACAGTGTGTTCCTCGAGCAGAGTGAAGACAGTGTGTTCCTAACGCAGAGTTGCAGTGTATGTGCATGGAGCAGAGTGAAGACAGTGTGTTCCTAGAGCAGAATAGAGACAGTGTGTTCCTAATGCAGAGTGAAGACAGTGTGTTCCTATAGCAGAGTGAAGACAGTGTTTTCCTCATATAGAGTGAAGACAGTGTGTTCCTAAGGCAGAGTGAAGACAGTGTCTTCCTAGAGGAGAGTGATTACAGTGTGTTCCTAACGCATAGTGAAGACAGTGTGTTCCTAATGCATAGTGAAGACAGTGTCTTCCTATAGCAGAGTGAATACAGTGTGTTTCTAGAGCAGATGGAGACAGTGTGTTCCTAATGTAGACTGAAGACATTGTGTTCCTAGAGCAGAGTGAAGACAGTGTTCTCGTAACGCAGAGTTGAGGTGTACGTGCATGGAGCAGATTGAAGACAGTGTGTTCCTAGAGCAGAGTGAAGACAGTATGTTCCTATTGCAGAGTGAAGACAGTGTGTTCCTAGAGCAGAATGAAGACAGTGTGTTCCTAACGCAGAGTGAAGACAGTGTGTTCCTAACGCAGAGTTGCGGTGTATGGGCATGGAGCAGAGTGATGACAGTGTGTTCCTAGAGCAGAGTGAAGACAGTTTGTTCCTAATACAGAGTGAAGACAGTGTGTTCCTAATGCAGAGTGAAGACAGTGTGTTCCTAACGCATAGTGAAGACAGTGTGTTCCTACTGCATAGTGAAGACAGTGTGTTCCTAACGCATAGTGAAGACAGTATGTTCCTAACGCATAGTGAAGACAATGTGTTCCTAACACAGAGTTACGGGATATGTGCATGGGGCAGAGTGAAGACAGTGTGTTCCTAGAGCAGAGGGAAGACAGTATGTTCCTAATGCATAGTGAAGACAGTGTTTTCCTAACGCAGAGTTACGGTGTATGTGCATGGAGCAGAGTGAAGACAGTGTGTTCCTAACGCAGAGTGAAGGCAGTGCGTTCCTAATGCAGAGTTGCGAAGTATGTGCATGGAGCAGAGTGAAGACAGTGTGTTCCTAGAGCAGAGTGAAGACAGTGTGTTCCTAAAGCAGAGTGAAGACAGTGAGTTCCTAGAGCAGAGTGAAGACATTATGTTCCTAACGCAGAGGGAAGACAGTGTGTTCCTAGAGCAGAATGAAGACAGTGTGTTCCTAACGCAGAGTGAAGACAGTGTGTTCCTAACGCAGAGTTGCGGTGTATGTGCATGGAGCAGAGTGAAGACAGTGTGTTCCTAGAGCAGAGTGAAGACAGTTTGTTCCTAACGCAGAGTGAAGACAGTGTGTTCCTATTGCAGAGTGACGACAGTTTGTTCCTAACACAGAGTGAAGACAGTGTGTTCCTAACGCAGAGTTGCGGTGTATGTGCATGGAGCATAGGGATGACAGTGTGTTCCTAGAGCAGAGTGAAGACAGTTTATTCCTAATACAGAGTGAAGACAGTGTGTTCCTAATGCAGAGTGAAGACAGTGTGTTCCTAACGCATAGTGAAGACAGTTTGTTCCTACCGCATAGTGAAGACAGTGTGTTCCTAACACATAGTGAAGACAGTATGTTCCTAATGCATAGTGAAGACAGTGTGTTCCTAACGCAGAGTTGCAGGGTATGTGCATGGAGCAGAGTAAAGACAGTGTGTGCCTAGAGGAGAGTGAAGACAGTATGTTCCTAATGCATATTGAAGAGAGTATGTTCCTAACGCAGAGTTACGGTGTTTGTGCATGGAGCAGAGTGAAGACAGTGTGTTTTTAATTCAGGGTGAGGACAGTGTGTTCCTAAGGCAGAGTGAAGACAGTGTCTTCCTAGAGCAGAGTGAAGACAGTATGTTCCTAACGCATAGTGAAGACAGTGTGTTCCTAGAGTAGCGTGAAAACAGTTTGTCCCCAACGCAGTGTTGTGGTGTACGTGCATGGAGCAAAGTGAAGCCAGTGTGTTCCTAGAGCAGAGTGAAGACAGTTTGTTCCTAGAGCAGAGTGAAAACAGTGTTCCTAAATCAGAGTGAAGACAGTGTCTTCCTAAGGCAGAGTGAAAACAGTGTGTTCCTAATGCAGAGTGAAGAGAGTGTGTTCCTAGGGCAGAGTGAAGACAGTGTATTCCTAGAGCAGAATGAAGACAGTGTTTTCCTAATGCAGAGTGAAGACAGTGTGTTCCTCGAGCAGAGTGAAGACAGTGTGTTCCTAACGTAGAGTTGCAGTGAATGTGCATGGAGCAGAGTGAAGACAGTGTGTTCCTATAGCAGAATAAAGACAGTGTGTTCCTAATGCAGAGTGAAGACAGTGTGTTCCTACATCAGAGTGAAGACAGTGTTTTCCTAATGCAGAGTGAAGACAGTGTGTTCCTAAGGCAGAGTGTAGACAGTGTGTTCCTAGAGCAGAGTGAAGACAGTGTGTTCCTAAAGCATAGTGAAGACAGTGTGTTCCTAATGCATAGTGAAGACAGTGTGTTCCTAGAGCAGAGTGAAGACAGTGTGTCCCTAACGAAGAGTTGTGGTGTACGTGCATGGAGCAGAGTGAAGCCAGTGTGTTCCTAGAGCAGAGTGAAGACAGTGTGTTCCTAGAGCAGAATGAAGACAGTGTTTTCCTAATGCAGAGTGAAGACAGTGTGTTCCTGGAGCAGAGTGAAGACAGTGTGTTCCTAACGCAGAGTTGCAGTATATGTGCATGGAGCAGAGTGAAGACAGTGTGTTCCTAGAGCAGAATAAAGACAGTGTGTTCCTAATGCAGAGTGAAGTCAGTGTGTTCCTATAGCAGAGTGAAGACAGTGTTTTCTTATGCAGAGTGAAGCCAGTGTGTTCCTAGAGCAGAGTGAAGACAGTGTATTCCTAGAGTAGAATGAAGACAGTGTTTTCCTAATGCAGAGTGAAGACAGTGTGTTCCTCGAGCAGAGTGAAGACAGTGTGTTCCTAACGCAGAGTTGCAGTGTATGTGCATGGAGCAGAGTGATGACAGTGTGTTCCTAGAGCAGAATAAAGACAGTGTGTTCCTAATGCAGAGTGAAGACAGTGTGTTCCTATAGCAGAGTGAAGACAGTGTTTTCCTAATGCAGAGTGAAGACAGTGTGTTCCTAAGGCAGAGTGAAGACAGTGTCTTCCTAGATCAGTGTGAAGACAGTGTGGTCCTAAAGAATAGTGAAGACAGTGTGTTCCTAATGCATAGTGAAGACAGTGTGTTCCTAGAGCAGAGTGAAGACAGTGTGTCCCTAACGCATTGTTGTGGTGTACGTGCATGGAGCAGAGTGAAGCCAGTGTGTTCCTAGAGCAGAGTGAAGACAGTGTGTTCCTAGAGCAGAATGAAGACAGTGTTTTCCTAATGCAGAGTGAAGACAGTGTGGTCCTCGAGCAGAGTGAAGACAGTGTGTTCCTAACGCAGAGTTGCAGTGTATGTGCATGGAGCAGAGTGAAGACAGTGTGTTCCTAGAGCAGAATAAAGACAGTGTGTTCCTAATGCAGAGTGAAGACAGTGTGTTCCTATAGCAGAGTGAAGACAGTGTTTTCTTAATGCAGAGTGAAGACAGTGTGTTCCTAAGGCAGAGTGAAGACAGTGTCTTCCTAGAGGAGAGTGATTACAGTGTGTTCCTAACGCATAGTGAAGACAGTGTGTTCCTAATGCATAGTGAAGACAGTGTCTTCCTATAGCAGAGTGAAGACAGTGTGTTTCTAGAGCAGATAGAGACAGTGTGTTCCTAATGCAGACTGAAGACAGTGTGTTCCTAGAGCAGAGTGAAGACAGTGTTCACGTAACGCAGAGTTGTGGTGTACATGCATGGAGCAGATTGAAGACAGTGTGTTCCTAGAGCAGAGTGAAGACAGTATGTTCCTAATGCAGAGTGAAGACAGTGTGTTCGTAGAGCAGAATGAAGACAGTGTGTTCTTAACGCAGAGTGAAGACAGTGTGTTCCTAACGCAGAGTTGCGGTGTATGGGCATGGAGCAGAGTGATGACAGTGTGTTCCTAGAACAGAGTGAAGACAGTTTGTTCCTAATACAGAGTGAAGACAGTGTGTTCCTAATGCAGAGTGAAGACAGTGTGTTCCTAACGCATAGTGAAGACAGTGTGTCCCTACTGCATAGTGAAGACAGAGTGTTCCTAAGGCATAGTGAAGACAGTATGTTCCTAACGCATAGTGAAGACAGTGTGTTCCTAATGCATAGTGAAGACAGTGTCTTCCTATAGCAGAGTGAAGACAGTGTGTTTCTAGAGCAGATGGAGACAGTGTGTTCCTAATGCAGACTGAAGACAGTGTGTTCCTAGAGCAGAGTGAAGACAGTGTTCTCGTAACGCAGAGTTGAGGTGTACATGCATGGAGCAGATTGAAGACAGTGTGTTTCTAGAGCAGAGTGAAGACAGTATGTTCCTAATGCAGAGTGAAGACAGTGTGTTCCTAACGCATAGTGAAGACACTGTGTTCCTACCGCATAGTGAAGACAGTGTGTTCCTAACGCATAGTGAAGACAGAATGTTCCTAATGCATAGTGAAGACAGTGTGTTCCTAACGCAGAGTGAAGAGAGTGTGTTCCTAACGCAGAGTTGCGGTGTATGTGCGGTGTATGTGATGACAGTGTGTTCCTAGAGCAGAGTGAAGACAGTTTGTTCCTAATACAGAGTGAAGACAGTGTGTTCCTAATGCAGAGTGAAGACAGTGTGTTCCTAACGCATAGTGAAGACACTGTGTTCCTACCGCATAGTGAAGACAGTGTGTTCCTAACGCATATTGAAGACAGTATGTTCCTAATGCATAGTGAAGACAGTGTGTTCCTAACGAAGAGTTGCGGGGTATGTGCATGGAGCAGAGTGAAGACAGTGTGTGCCTAGAGCAGAGTGAAGACAGTATGTTCCTAATGCATAGTGAAGACAGTGTGTTCCTAACGCAGAGTTACGGTGTATGTGCATGTAGCAGAGTGAAGACGACAGTGTGTATTCAATTCAGCATGAGGGCAGTGTGTTCCTAGGCAGAGTAAAGACAGTGACTATCTAGATCAGAGTGAAGACAGTGTGTTCCTAACGCATAGTGAAGACAGTGTGTTCCTAATGCATAGTGAAGACAGTGTGTTCCTAGAGCAGAATGAAGACAGTGTGTCCCTAACGCAGAGTTGTGGTGTACGTGCATGGAGCAGAGTGAAGCCACTGTGTTCCTAGGCAGAGTGAAGACACTTTGTTCCTAACGCTGAGTGAAGACAGTGTGTTCCTGGAGCAAAATGAAGACATTGTGTTCGTAATGCAGAGTGAAGACAGTGAGTTCCTAGAGCAGAGTGAAAACAGTGTTCCTAAATCAGAGTGAAGACAGTGCGTTCCTACGGCAGAGTGAAGACAGTGTGTTCCTAATGCAGAGTGAAGAGAGTGTGTTCCTAGAGCAGAGTGAAGACAGTGTGTTCCTAGAGCAGAATGAAGACAGTGTTTTCCTAATGCAGAGTGAAGACAGTATGTTCCTCGAGCAGAGTGAAGACAGTGTGTTCCTAACGCAGAGTTGCAGTGTATGTGCATGGAGCAGAGTGAAGACAGTGTGTTCCTAGAGCAGAATAAAGACAGTGTGTTCCTAATGCAGAGTGAAGACAGTATGTTCCTATAGCAGAGTGAAGACAGTGTTTTCCTAATGCAGAGTGAAGACAGTGTGTTCCTAAGGCAGAGTGAAGACAGTGTCTTCCTAGAGGAGAGTGATTACAGTGTGTTCCTAACGCATAGTGAAGACAGTGTGTTCCTAATGCATAGTGAAGACAGTATGTTCCTATAGCAGAGTGAAGACAGTGTGTTTCTAGAGCAGATGGAGACAGTGTGTTCCTAATGCAGACTGAAGACAGTGTGCTCCTAGAGCAGAGTGAAGACAGTGTTCTCTTAACGCAGAATTGATGTGTACATGCATGGAGCAGATTGAAGACAGTGTGTTCCTAGAGCAGAGTGAAGACAGTGTGTTCGTTATGCAGAGTGAAGACAGTGAGTTCCTAGAGCAGAGTGAAAACAGTGTTCCTAAATCAGAGTGAAGACAGTGCATTCCTACGGCAGAGTGAAGACAGTGTGTTCCTAGAGCAGAATGAAGACAGTGTGTTCCTAACGCAGAGTGAAGACAGTGTGTTCCTAACGCAGAGTTGCAGTGTATGTGCATGGAGCAGAGTGATGACAGTGTGTTCCTAGAGGAAAGGGAAGACAGTTTGTTCCTAATACAGAGTGAAGACAGTGTGTTCCTAATGCAGAGTGAAGACAGTGTGTTCCTAACGCATAGTGAAGACAGTGTGTTCCTACCGCATAGTGAAGACAGTGTGTTCCTAACGCATAGTGAAGACAGTATGTTCCTAACGCATAGTGAAAACAGTGTGTTCCTAACGTAGATTTGCGGGATATGTGCATGGAGCAGAGTGAAGACAGTGTGTGCCTAGAGCAGAGTGATGACAGTATGTTCCTAATGCATAGTGAAGACAGTGTGTTCCTAACACAGAATTACGGTGTATGTGCATGGAGCAGAGTGAAGAAGACAGTGTGTTTTTAATTCAGCCTGAGGGCAGTGTGTTCCTAAGGCAGAGTGAAGACAGTGTCTTCCTAGAGCAGAGTGAAGACAGTGTGTTCCTAACGCATAGTGAAGACAGTGTGTTCCTAATGCATAGTGAAGACAGTGTGTTCCTAGAGCAGAGTGAAGACAGTGTGTCCCTAACGCAGAGTAGTGGTGTACTTGCATGGAGCAGAGTGAAGCCAGTGTGTTCCTAGAGCAGAGTGAAGACAGTTTGTTCCTAAGACAGAGTGAAGACAGTGTGTTCCTGGAGCAGAATGAAGACAGTGTGTTCCTAAGGCAGAGTGAAGACAGTGCGTTCCTAATGCAGAGTTGCGAAGTATGTGCATGGAGCAGAGTGAAGACAGCGTGTTCCTAGAGCAGAGTGAAGACAGTGTGTTCGTTATGCAGAGTTGCAGTGTATGTGCATGGAGCAGAGTGAAGCCAGTGTGTTCCTAGAGCAGAGTGAAGACAGTTTGTTCCTAACGCTGAGTGAAGACAGTGTGTTCCTGGAGCAGAATGAAGAAAGTGTGTTCCTAACGCAGAGTGAAGACAGTGTGTTCCTGGAGCAGAATGAAGACAGTGTGTTCCTAACGCAGAGTGAAGACAGTGCGTTCCTAATGCAGAGTTGCGAAGTATGTGCATGGAGCAGAGTGAAGACAGTGTGTTCCTAGAGCAGAGTGAAGACAGTGTGTTCGTAATTCAGAGTGAAGACAGTGAGTTCCTAGAGCAGAGTGAAAACAGTGTTCCTAAATCACAGTGAAGACAGTGTGTTCCTACGACAGAGTGAAGACAGTGTGTTCCTAATGCAGAGTGAAGAGAGTGTGTTCCTAGAGCAGAGTGAAGACAGTGTGTTCCTCGAGGAGAGTGAAGACAGTGTGTTCCTAATGCAGAGTTGCAGTGTATGTGCATGGAGCAGAGTGAAGACAGTGTGTTCCTAGAGCAGAATAAAGACAGTGTGTTCCTAATGCAGAGTGAAGAGAGTGTGTTCCTATAGCAGAGTGAAGACAGTGTTTTCCTCATACAGAGTGAAGACAGTGTGTTCCTAATGCAGAGTGAAGACAGTGTCTTCCTAGAGGAGAGTGATTACAGTGTGTTCCCAACGCATAGGGAAGACAGTGTGTGTTTCTAGAGCAGATGGAGACAGTGTGTTCCTAATGTAGACTGAAGACATTGTGTTCCTAGAGCAGAGTGAAGACAGTGTTCTCGTAACGCAGAGTTGAGGTGTACGTGCATGGAACAGATTGAAGACAGTGTGTTCCTAGAGCAGAGTGAAGACAGTATGTTCCTAATGCAGAGTGAAGACAGTGTGTTCCTAGAGCAGAATGAAGACAGTGTGTTCCTAACGCAGAGTGAAGACAGTGTGTTCCTAACGCAGAATTGCGGTGTATGGGCATGGAGCAGAGTGATGACAGTGTGTTCCTAGAGCAGAGTGAAGACAGTTTGTTCCTAATACAGAGTGAAGACAGTGTGTTCCAAATGCAGAGTGAAGACAGTGTGTTCCTAACGCATAGTGAAGACACTGTGTTCCTACCGCATAGTGAAGACAGTGTGTTCCTAACGCATAGTGAAGACAGTATGTTCCTAACGCATAGTGAAGACAGTGTGTTCCTAACACAGAGTTGCGGGGTATGTGCATGGGGCATAGTGAAGACAGTGTGTTCCTAGGGCAGAGGGAAGACAGTATGTTCCTAATGCATAGTGAAGACAGTGTGTTCCTAACGCAGAGTTACGGTGTATGTGCATGGAGCAGAGTGAAGACAGTGTGTTCCTAACGCAGAGTGAAGACAAGGTGTTCCTAATGCAGAGTTGCGAAGTATGTGCATGGAGCAGAGTGAAGACAGTGTGTTCCTAGAGCAGAGTGAAGACAGTGTGTTCCTAAAGCAGAGTGAAGACAGTGAGTTCCTAGAGCAGAGTGAAGACATTATGTTCCTAACGCAGAGGTAAGACAGTGTGTTCCTAGAGCAGAATGGAGACAGTGTGTTCCTAACGCAGAGTGAAGACAGTGTGTTCCTAACGCAGAGTTGCGGTGTATGTGCATGGAGCAGAGTGAAGACAGTGTGTTCCTAAAGCAGAGTGAAGACAGTTTGTTCCTAACGCAGAGTGAAGACAGTGTGTTCCTAATGCAGAGTGAAGACAGTTTGTTCCTAACGCAGAGTGAAGACAGTGTGTTCCTAACGCAGAGTTGCGGTTATGTGCATGGAGCAGAGTGATGACAGTGTGTTCCTAGAGCAGAGTGAAGACAGTTTATTCCTAATACTGAGTGAAGACAGTGTGTTCCTAATGCAGAGTGAAGACAGTGTGTTCCTAACGCATAGTGAAGACAGTTTGTTCCTACCGCATAGTGAAGACAGTGTGTTCCTAACACATAGTGAAGACAGTATGTTCCTAATGCATAGTGAAGACAGTGTGTTCCTATCGCAGAGTTGCGGGGTATGTGCATGGAGCAGAGTGAAGACAGTGTGTGCCTAGAGCAGAGTGAAGACAGTATGTTCCTAATGCATATTGAAGACAGTGTGTTCCTAACGCAGAGTTACGGTATATGTGCATGGAGCAGAGTGAAGACAGTGTGTTCCTAACGCAGAGTGAAGACAGTGCGTTCCTAATGCAGATTTGCGAAGTATGTGCATGGAGCAGAGTGAAGACAGTGTGTTTTTAATTCAGGGTGAGGACAGTTTGTTCCTAAGACAGAGTGAAGACAGTGTGTTCCTGGAGCAGAATGAAGACAGTGTGTTCCTAAGGCAGAGTGAAGACAGTGCGTTCCTAATGCAGAGTTGCGAAGTATGTGCATGGAGCAGAGTGAAGACAGCGTGTTCCTAGAGCAGAGTGAAGACAGTGTGTTCGTTATGCAGAGTTGCAGTGTATGTGCATGGAGCAGAGTGAATCCAGTGTGTTCCTAGAGCAGAGTGAAGACAGTTTGTTCCTAACGCTGAGTGAAGACAGTGTGTTCCTGGAGCAGAATGAAGAAAGTGTGTTCCTAACGCAGAGTGAAGACAGTGTGTTCCTGGAGCAGAATGAAGACAGTGTGTTCCTAACGCAGAGTGAAGACAGTGCGTTCCTAATGCAGAGTTGCGAAGTATGTGCATGGAGCAGAGTGAAGACAGTGTGTTCCTAGAGCAGAGTGAAGACAGTGTGTTCGTAATTCAGAGTGAAGACAGTGAGTTCCTAGAGCAGAGTGAAAACAGTGTTCCTAAATCACAGTGAAGACAGTGTGTTCCTACGACAGAGTGAAGACAGTGTGTTCCTAATGCAGAGTGAAGAGAGTGTGTTCCTAGAGCAGAGTGAAGACAGTGTGTTCCTCGAGGAGAGTGAAGACAGTGTGTTCCTAATGCAGAGTTGCAGTGTATGTGCATGGAGCAGAGTGAAGACAGTGTGTTCCTAGAGCAGAATAAAGACAGTGTGTTCCTAATGCAGAGTGAAGAGAGTGTGTTCCTATAGCAGAGTGAAGACAGTGTTTTCCTCATACAGAGTGAAGACAGTGTGTTCCTAATGCAGAGTGAAGACAGTGTCTTCCTAGAGGAGAGTGATTACAGTGTGTTCCCAACGCATAGGGAAGACAGTGTGTTCCTAATGCATAGTGAAGACAGTGTCTTCCTATAGCAGAGTGAAGACAGTGTGTTTCTAGAGCAGATGGAGACAGTGTGTTCCTATTGTAGACTGAAGACATTGTGTTCCTAGAGCAGAGTGAAGACAGTGTTCTCGTAACGCAGAGTTGAGGTTTACGTGCATGGAACAGATTGCAGACAGTGTGTTCCTAGAGCAGAGTGAAGACAGTATGTTCCTAATGCAGAGTGAAGACAGTGTGTTCCTAGAGCAGAATGAAGACAGTGTGTTCCTAACGCAGAGTGAAGACATTGTGTTCCTAACGCAGAGTTGCGGTGTATGGGCATGGAGCAGAGTGATGACAGTGTGTTCCTAGAGCAGAGTGAAGACAGTTTGTTCCTAATACAGAGTGAAGACAGTGTGTTCCTAATGCAGAGTGAAGACAGTGTGTTCCTAACGCATAGTGAAGACACTGTTTTCCTACCGCATAGTGAATACAGTGTGTTCCTAACGCATAGTGAAGACAGTATGTTCTTAACGCATAGTGAAGACAGTGTGTTCCTAACACAGAGTTGCGGGGTATGAGCATGGGGCATAGTGAAGACAGTGTGTTCCTAGAGCAGAGGGAAGACAGTATGTTCCTAATGCATAGTGAAGACAGTGTGTTCCTAACGCAGAGTTACGGTGTATGTGCATGGAGCAGAGTGAAGACAGTGTGTTCCTAACGCAGAGTGAAGACAGTGTGTTCCTAATGCAGAGTTGCGAAGTATGTGCATGGAGCAGAGTGAAGACAGTGTGTTCCTAGAGCAGAGTGAAGACAGTGTGTTCCTAAAGCAGAGTGAAGACAGTGAGTTCCTAGAGCAGAGTGAAGACATTATGTTCCTAACGCAGAGGTAAGACAGTGTGTTCCTAGAGCAGAATGGAGACAGTGTGTTCCTAACGCAGAGTGAAGACAGTGTGTTCCTAACGCAGAGTTGCGGTGTATGTGCATGGAGCAGAGTGAAGACAGTGTGTTCCTAAAGCAGAGTGAAGACAGTTTGTTCCTAACGCAGAGTGAAGACAGTGTGTTCCTAATGCAGAGTGAAGACAGTTTGTTCCTAACGCAGAGTGAAGACAGTGTGTTCCTAACGCAGAGTTGCGGTTATGTGCATGGAGCAGAGTGATGACAGTGTGTTCCTAGAGTAGAGTGAAGACAGTTTATTCCTAATACAGAGTGAAGACAGTGTGTTCCTAATGCAGAGTGAAGACAGTGTGTTCCTAACGCATAGTGAAGACAGTTTGTTCCTACCGCATAGTGAAGACAGTGTGTTCCTAACACATAGTGAAGACAGTATGTTCCTAATGCATAGTGAAGACAGTGTGTTCCTAACGCAGAGTTGCGGGGTATGTGCATGGAGCAGAGTGAAGACAGTGTGTGCCTAGTGCAGAGTGAAGACAGTATGTTCCTAATGCATATTGAAGACAGTGTGTTCCTAACGCAGAGTTACGGTATATGTGCATGGAGCAGAGTGAAGACAGTGTGTTCCTAACGCAGAGTGAAGACAGTGCGTTCCTAATGCAGATTTGCGAAGTATGTGCATGGAGCAGAGTGAAGACAGTGTGTTCCTAGAGCAGAGTGAAGACAGTGTGTTCCTAACGCAGAGTGAAGACAGTGCGTTCCTAATGCAGAGTTGCGAAGTATGTGCATGGAGCAGAGTGAAGACAGTGTGTTCCTAGAGCAGAGTGAAGACAGTGTGTTCGTATTTCAGAGTGAAGACAGTGAGTTCCTAGAGCAGAGTGAAAACAGTGTTCCTAAATCACAGTGAAGACAGTGTGTTCCTACGACAGAGTGAAGACAGTGTGTTCCTAATGCAGAGTGAAGAGAGTGTGTTCCTAGAGCAGAGTGAAGACAGTGTGTTCCTCGAGGAGAGTGAAGACAGTGTGTTCCTAATGCAGAGTTGCAGTGTATGTGCATGGAGCAGAGTGAAGACAGTGTGTTCCTAGAGCAGAATAAAGACAGTGTGTTCCTAATGCAGAGTGAAGAGAGTGTGTTCCTATAGCAGAGTGAAGACAGTGTTTTCCTCATACAGAGTGAAGACAGTGTGTTCCTAATGCAGAGTGAAGACAGTGTCTTCCTAGAGGAGAGTGATTACAGTGTGTTCCCAACGCATAGGGAAGACAGTGTGTTCCTAATGCATAGTGAAGACAGTGTCTTCCTATAGCAGAGTGAAGACAGTGTGTTTCTAGAGCAGATGGAGACAGTGTGTTCCTAATGTAGACTGAAGACATTGTGTTCGTAGAGCAGAGTGAAGACAGTGTTCTCGTAACGCAGAGTTGAGGTGTACGTGCATGGAACAGATTGAAGACAGTGTGTTCCTAGAGCAGAGTGAAGACAGTATGTTCCTAATGCAGAGTGAAGACAGTGTGTTCCTAGAGCAGAATGAAGACAGTGTGTTCCTAACGCAGAGTGAAGACAGTGTGTTCCTAACGCAGAGTTGCGGTGTATGGGCATGGAGCAGAGTGATGACAGTGTGTTCCTAGAGCAGAGTGAAGACAGTTTGTTCCTAATACAGAGTGAAGACAGTGTGTTCCTAAAGCAGAGTGAAGACAGTGTGTTCCTAACGCATAGTGAAGACACTGTGTTCCTACCGCATAGTGAAGACAGTGTGTTCCTAACGCATAGTGAAGACAGTATGTTCCTAACGCATAGTGAAGACAGTGTGTTCCTAACACAGAGTTGCGGGGTATGTGCATGGGGCATAGTGAAGACAGTGTGTTCCTAGAGCAGAGGGAAGACAGTATGTTCCTAATGCATAGTGAAGACAGTGTGTTCCTAACGCAGAGTTACGGTGTATGTGCATGGAGCAGAGTGAAGACAGTGTGTTCCTAACGCAGAGTGAAGACAGTGTGTTCCTAATGCAGAGTTGCGAAGTATGTGCATGGAGCAGAGTGAAGACAGTGTGTTCCTAGAGCAGAGTGAAGACAGTGTGTTCCTAAAGCAGAGTGAAGACAGTGAGTTCCTAGAGCAGAGTGAAGACATTATGTTCCTAACGCAGAGGTAAGACAGTGTGTTCCTAGAGCAGAATGGAGACAGTGTGTTCCTAACGCAGAGTGAAGACAGTGTGTTCCTAACGCAGAGTTGCGGTGTATGTGCATGGAGCAGAGTGAAGACAGTGTGTTCCTAAAGCAGAGTGAAGACAGTTTGTTCCTAACGCAGAGTGAAGAAAGTGTGTTCCTAATGCAGAGTGAAGACAGTTTGTTCCTAACGCAGAGTGAAGACAGTGTGTTCCTAACGCAGAGTTGCGGTTATGTGCATGGAGCAGAGTGATGACAGTGTGTTCCTAGAGCAGAGTGAAGACAGTTTATTCCTAATACAGAGTGAAGACAGTGTGTTCCTAATGCAGAGTGAAGACAGTGTGTTCCTAACGCATAGTGAAGACAGTTTGTTCCTACCGCATAGTGAAGACAGTGTGTTCCTAACACATAGTGAAGACAGTATGTTCCTAATGCATAGTGAAGACAGTGTGTTCCTAACGCAGAGTTGCGGGGTATGTGCATGGAGCAGAGTGAAGACAGTGTGTGCCTAGTGCAGAGTGAAGACAGTATGTTCCTAATGCATATTGAAGACAGTGTGTTCCTAACGCAGAGTTACGGTATATGTGCATGGAGCAGAGTGAAGACAGTGTGTTCCTAACGCAGAGTGAAGACAGTGCGTTCCTAATGAAGATTTGCGAAGTATGTGCATGGAGCAGAGTGAAGACAGTGTGTTCCTAGAGCAGAGTGAAGACAGTGTGTTCCTAAAGCAGAGTGAAGACAGTGAGTTCCTAGAGCAGAGTGAAGACATTATGTTCCTAACGCAGAGGGAAGACAGTGTGTTCCTAGAGCAGAATGAAGACAGTGTGTTCCTAACGCAGAGTGAAGACAGTGTGTTCCTAACGCAGAGTTGCGGTGTATGTGCATGGAGCAGAGTGAAGACAGTGTGTTCCTAGAGCAGAGTGAAGACAGTTTGTTCCTAACGCAGAGTGAAGTCAGTGTGTTCCTAATGCAGAGTGAAGACAGTTTGTTCCTAACGCAGAGTGAAGACAGTGTGTTCCTAACGCAGAGTTGCGGTGTATGTGCATGGAGCCGAGTGATGACAGTGTGTTCCTAGAGCAGAGTGAAGACAGTTTATTCCTAATACAGAGTGAAGACAGTGTGTTCCTAATGCAGAGTGAAGACAGTGTGTTCCTAACGCATAGTGAAGACGTTTGTTCCTACCGCATAGTGAAGACAGTGTGTTTTAACACATAGTGAAGACAGTATGTTCCTAATGCATAGTGAAGACAGTGTGTTCCTAACGCAGAGTTGCGGGGTATGTGCATGGAGCAGAGTGAAGACAGTGTGTGCCTAGAGCAGAGTGAAGACAGTATGTTCCTAATGCATATTGAAGACAGTATGTTCCTAACGCAGAGTTACGGTGTATGTGCATGGAGCAGAGTGAAGACAGTGTGTTTTTAATTCAGGGTGAGGACAGTGTGTTCCTAAGGCAGAGTGAAGACAGTCTTTTCCTAGAGCAGAGTGAAGACAGTGTGTTCCTAACGCATAGTGAAGACAGTGTGTTCCTAATGCATAGTGAAGACAGTGTGTTCCCAGAGTAGCGTGAAGACAGTTTGTCCCTAACGCAGAGTTGTGGTGTACGTGCATGGAGCAGAGTGAAGCCAGTGTGTTCCTAGAGCAGAGTGAAGACAGTTTGTTCCTAACGCTGAGTGAAGACAGTGTGTTCCTGGAGCAGAATGAAGAAAGTGTGTTCCTAACGCAGAGTGAAGACAGTGTGTTCCTGGAGCAGAATAAAGACAGTGTGTTCCTAACGCAGAGTGAAGACAGTGCGTTCCTAATGCAGAGTTGCGAAGTATGTGCATGGAGCAGAGTGAAGACAGTGTGTTCCTAGAGAAGAGTGAAGACACTGTGTTCGTAATTCAGAGTGAAGACAGTGAGTTCCTAGAGCAGAGTGAAAACAGTGTTCCTAAATCACAGTGAAGACAGTGTGTTCCTACGACAGAGTGAAGACAGTGTGTTCCTAATGCAGAGTGAAGAGAGTGTGTTCCTAGAGCAGAGTGAAGACAGTGTGTTCCTAGAGCAGAACGAAGACAGTGTTTTCCTAATGCAGAGTGAAGACCGTGTGTTCCAAATGCAGAGTGAAGACAGTGTGTTCCTCGAGCAGAGTGAAGACAGTGTGTTCCTAACGCAGAGTTGCAGTGTATGTGCATGGAGCAGAGTGAAGACAGTGTGTTCCTAGAGCAGAATAAAGACAGTGTGTTCCTAATGCAGAGTGAATACAGTGTGTTCCTATAGCAGAGTGAAGACAGTGTTTTCCTCATACAGTGTGAAGACAGTGTGTTCCTAAGGCAGAGTGAAGACAGTGTCTTCCTAGAGGAGAGTGATTACAGTGTGTTCCCAACGCATAGTGAAGACAGTGTGTTCCTAATGCATAGTGAAAACAGTGTCTTCCTATAGCAGAGTGAAGACAGTGTGTTTCTAGAGCAGATGGAGACAGTGTGTTCCAAATGTAGACTGAAGACATTGTGTTCCTAGAGCAGAGTGAAGACAGTGTTCTCGTAACGCAAGGTTGAGGTGTACGTGCATTGAACAGATTGAAGACAGTGTGTTCCTAGAGCAGAATGAAGACAGTGTGTTCCTAACGCAGAGTGAAGACAGTGTGTTCCTAACGCAGAGTTGCGGTGTATGGGCATGGAGCAGAGTGATGACAGTGTGTTCCTAGAACAGAGTGAAGACAGTTTGTTCCTAATACAGAGTGAAGACAGTGTGTTCCTAATGCAGAGTGAAGACAGTGTGTTCCTAACGCATAATGAAGACACTGTGTTCCTACCGCATAGTGAAGACAGTGTGTTCCTAAAGCATAGTGAAGACAGTATGTTCCTAACGCATAGTGAAGACAGTGTGTTTCTAACACAGAGTTGCGGGGTATGTGCATGGGGCATAGTGAAGACAGTGTGTTCCAGAGCAGAGGGAAGACAGTATGTTCCTAATGCATAGTGAAGACAGTGTGTTCCTAACGCAGAGTTACGGTGTATGTGCATGGAGCAGAGTGAAGACAGTGTGTTCCTAACGCAGAGTGAAGACAGTGCGTTCCTAATGCAGAGTTTCGAAGTATGTGCATGGAGCAGAGTGAAGACAGTGTGTTCCTAGAGCAGAGTGAAGACAGTGTGTTCCTAAAGCAGAGTGAAGACAGTGAGTTCCTAGAGCAGAGTGAAGACATTATGTTCCTAACGCAGAGGGAAGACAGTGTGTACCTAGAGCAGAATGGAGACAGTGTGTTCCTAACGCAGAGTGAACACAGTGTGTTCCTACCGCAGAGTTGCGGTGTATGTGCATGGAGCAGAGTGAAGACAGTGTGTTCCTAAAGCAGAGTGAAGACAGTTTGTTCCTAACGCAGAGTGAAGACAGTGTGTTCCTAATGCAGAGTGAAGACAGTTTGTTCCTAACGCAGAGTGAAGACAGTGTGTTCCTAACGCAGAGTTGCAGTTATGTGCATGGAGCAGAGTGATGACAGTGTGTTCCTAGAGCAGAGTGAAGACAGTTTATTCCTAATACAGAGTGAAGACAGTGTGTTCCTAATGCAGAGTGAAGACAGTGTGTTCCTAACGCATAGTGAAGACAGTTTGTTCCTACCGCATAGTGAAGACAGTGTGTTCCTAACACATAGTGAAGACAGTATGTTCCTAATGCATAGTGAAGACAGTGTGTTCCTAACGCAGAGTTGCGGGGTATGTGCATGGAGCAGAATGAAGACAGTGTGTGCCTAGAGCAGAGTGAAGACAGTATGTTCCTAATGCATATTGAAGACAGTATGTTCCTAACGCAGAGTTATGGTGTATGTGCATGGAGCAGAGTGAAGACAGTGTGTTTTTAATTCAGGGTGAGGACAGTGTGTTCCTAAGGCAGAGTGAAGACAGTGTCTTCCTAGAGCAGAGTGAAGACAGTGTGTTCCTAACGCATAGTGAAGACAATGTGTTCCTAATGCATAATGAGACAGTGTGTTCCTAGAGTAGCGTGAAGACAGTTTGTCCCTAACGCAGAGTTGTGGTGTACGTGCATGGAGCTGAGTGAAGCCAGTGTGTTCCTAGAGCAGAGTGAAGACAGTTTGTTCCTAACGCAGATTGAAGACAGTGTGTTCCTGGAGCAGAATGAAGAAAGTGTGTTCCTAACGCAGAGTGAAGACAGTGTGTTCCTGGAGCAGAATGAAGACAGTGTGTTCCTAACGCAGAATGAAAACAGTGCGTTCCTAATGCAGAGTTGCAAAGTATGTGCATGGAGCAGAGTGAAGACAGTGTGTTCCTAGAGCAGAGTGAAGACAGTGTGTTCGTAATTCAGAGTGAAGACAGTGAGTTCCTAGAGCAGAGTGAAAACAGTGTTCCTAAATCAGAGTGAAGACAGTGTGTTCCTACGGCAGAGTGAAGACAATGTGTTCCTAATGCAGAGTGAAGAGAGTGTGTTCCTAGAGCAGAGTGAAGACAGTGTGTTCCTAGAGCAGAATGAAGACAGTGTTTTCCTAATGCAGAGTGAAGACCTTGTGTTCCTATTTTTTTTTTTTTTTGGTTTTTTCGAGACAGGGTTTCTCTGTAGCTTTGGAGCCTGTCCTGGAACTCCCTTGGTAGACCAGGCTGGCCTCGAACTCACAGAGATCCGCCTGTCTCTGCCTCCCAAGTACTGGGATTACAGGCGTGCGCCACCACCGCCCGGCAAGACCTTGTGTTCCTAATGCAGAGTGAAGACAGTGTGTTCCTCGAGCAGAGTGAAGACAGTGGGTTCCTAACGCAGAGTTGCAGTGTATGTGCATGGAGCAGAGTGAAGACAGTGTGTTCCTAGAGCAGAATAAAGACAGTGTATTCCTAATGCAGAGTGAAGACAGTGTGTTCCTACAGCAGAGTGAAGACAGTGTGTTCCTAATGCAGAGTGAAGACAGTGTGTTCCTAAGGCAGAGTGAAGACAGTGTCTTCCTAGAGGAGAGTGATTACAGTGTGTTCCTAATGCATAGTGAAGACAGTGTGTTCCTAATGCATAGTGAAAACAGTGTCTTCCTATAGCAGAGTGAAGACAGTGTGTTTCTAGAGCAGATGGAGACAGTGTGTTCCTAATGCAGACTGAAGACAGTGTGTTCCTAGAGCAGAGTGAAGACAGTGTTCTCGTAACGCAGAGTTGAGGTGTACGTGCACTGAGCATTTTGAAGACAGTGTGTTTTCTAGAGCAGAGTGAAGACAGTATGTTCCTAATGCAGAGTGAAGACAGTGTGTTCCTAGAGCAGAATGAAGACAGTGTGTTCCTTACGCAGAGTGAAGACAGTGTGTTCCTAACGCAGAGTTGCGGTGTATGTGCGGTGTATGTGATGACAGTGTGTTCCTAGAGCAGAGTGAAGACAGTTTGTTCCTAACACAGAGTGAAGACAGTGTGTTCCTAACGCAGAGTGAAGACACTGTGTTCCTACCGCATAGTGAAGACAGTGTGTTCCTAACGCATAGTGAAGACAGTATGTTCCTAACGCATAGTGAAGACAGTGTGTTCCTAACGCAAGTTGCGGGGTTTGTGCATGGAGCAGAGTGAAGACAGTGTGTGCCTAGAGCAGAGTGAAGACAGTATATTCTTAATGCATAGTGAAGACAGTGTGTTCCTAACGCATAGTGAAGACAGTATGTTCCTAACGCATAGTGAAGACAGTGTGTTCCTAACGCAGAGTTGCTGTGTATGTGCATGGAGCAGAGTGAAGACAGTGTGTTCCTAGAGCAGAATAAAGACAGTGTGTTCCTAATGCAGAGTGAAGACAGTGTGTTCCTATAGCAGAGTGAAGACAGTGTGTTCCTAATCCAGAGTGAAGACAGTGTGTTCCTAAGGCAGATTGAAGACAGTGTCTTCCTAGAGGAGAGTGATTACAGTGTGTTCCTAACGCATAGTGAAGACAGTGTGTTCCTAATGCATAGTGAAGACAGTGTCTTCCTATAGCAGAGTGAAGACAGTGTGTTTCTAGAGCAGAGTGAAGACAGTGTTCTTGTAATGCAGAGTTGAGGTGTACGTGCATGGAGCAGATTGAAGACAGTGAGTTCCTAGATCAGAGTGAAAACAGTGTTCCTAAATCAGAGTGAAGACAGTGTGTTCAAACGGCAGAATGAAGACAGTGTGTTCCTAATGCAGAGTGAAGAGAGTATGTTCCTAGAGCAGAGTGAAGACAGTGTGTTCCTAGAGCAGAATGAAGACAGTGATTTCCTAATGCAGAGTGAAGACCGTGTGTTCCTAATGCAGAGTGAAGAGGGTGTGTTCCTATAGCAGAGTGAAAAAAGAGTGTTCCTAATGCAGAGTGAAGACAATGTGTCCTTAACGCAGAGTTGTGGTGTACGTGCTGGAGCAGAGTGAAGCCAGTGTGTTCCTAGAGCAGATTGAAGACAGTTTGTTCCTAACGCTGAGTGTAGACAGTGTGTTCCTGGAGCAAAATGAAGACAGTGTGTTCCTAACGCAGAGTGAAGACAGTGCGTTCCTAATGCAGAGTTGCGAAGTATGTGCATGGAGCAGAGTGAAGACAGTGTGTTCCTAGAGCAGAGTGAAGACAGTGTGTTCGTAATGCAGAGTGAAGACAGTGAGTTCCTAGAGCAGAGTGAAAACAGTGTTCCTAAATCAGAGTGAAGACAGTGTGTTCCTACGGCAGAGTGAAGACAGTGTGTTCCTAATGCAGAGGGAAGAGAGTGTGTTCCTAAAGCAGACTGAAGACAGTGTGTTCCTAGAACAGATGGAGACAGTGTGTTCCTAATGTAGACTGAAGACATTGTGTTCCTAGAGCAGAGTGAAGTCAGTGTTCTCGTAACGCAGAGTTGAGGTGTACGTGCATGGAGCAGATTGAAGACAGTGTGTTCCTAGAGCAGAGTGAAGACAGTATGTTCCTAATGCAGAGTGAAGACAGTGTGTTCCTAGAGCAGAATGAAGACAGTGGGTTCCTAACGCAGAGTGAAGACAGTGTGTTCCTAACGCAGAGTTGCGGTGTATGGGCATGGAGCAGAGTGATGACAGTGTGTTCCTAGAGCAGAGTGAAGACAGTTTGTTCCTAATACAGAGTGAAGACAGTGTGTTCCTAACGCAGAGTGAAGACAGTGTGTTCCTAATGCAGAGTTGCGAAGTATGTGCGTGGAGCAGAGTGAAGACAGTGTGTTCCTAGAGCAGAGTGAAGACAGTGTGTTCCTAAAGCAGAGTGAAGACAGTGAGTTCCTTGAGCAGAGTAAAGACATTATGTTCCTAACGCAGAGGGAAGACAGTGTGTTCCTATAGCAGAATGAAGACAGTGTGTTCCTAACGCAGAGTGAAGACAGTGTGTTCCTAACGCAGAGTTGCGGTGTATGTGCATGGAGCAGAGTGAAGACAGGGTGTTCCTAGAGCAGAGTGAAGACAGTTTGTTCCTAACTCAGAGTGAAGACAGTGTGTTCCTAATGCAGAGTGAAGACAGTTTGTTCCTAACGCAGAGTGAAGACAGTGTGTTCCTAACGCAGAGTTGCGGTGTATGTGCATGGAGCAGAGTGATGACAGTGTGTTCCTAGAGCAGAGTGAAAACAGTTTATTCCTAATACAGAGTGAAGACAGTGTGTTCCTAATGCAGAGTGAAGACAGTGTGTTCCTAACGCATAATGAAGACTGTTTGTTCCTAACGCAGAGTGAAGACAGTGTGTTCCTAACACATAGTGAAGACAGTATGTTCCTAATGCATAGTGAAGACAGTGTGTTCCTAACGCAGAGTTGCCGGGTATGTGCATGGAGCAGAGTGAAGACAGTGTGTGCCTAGAGCAGAGTGAAGACAGTATGTTCCTAATGCATATTGAGGACAGTATGTTCCTAACGCCGAGTTATGGTGTATGTGCATGGAGCAGAGTGAAGACAGTGTGTTTTTAATTCAGGGTGAGGACAGTGTGTTCCTAAGGCAGAGTGAAGACAGTGTCTTCCTAGAGCAGAGTGAAGACAGTGTGTTCCTAACGCATAGTGAAGACAATGTGTTCCTAATGCATAGTGAAGACAGTGTGTTCCTAGAGTAGCGTGAAGACAGTTTGTCCCTAACGCAGAGTTGTGGTGTACGTGCATGGAGTAGAGTGAAGCCAGTGTGTTCCTAGAGCAGAGTGAAGACAGTTTGTTCCTAACGCAGAGTGAAGACAGTGTGTTCCTGGAGCAGAATGAAGAAAGTGTGTTCCTAACGCAGAGTGAAGACAGTGTGTTCCTGGAGCAGAATGAAGACAGTGTGTTCCTAAGGCAGAATGAAAACAGTGCGTTCCTAATGCAGAGTTGCGAAGTATGTGCATGGAGCAGAGTGAAGACAGTGTGTTCCTAGAGCAGAGTGAAGACAGTGTGTTCGTAATTCAGAGTGAAGACAGTGAGTTCCTAGAGCAGAGTGAAAACAGTGTTCCTAAGTCAGAGTGAAGACAGTGTGTTCCTACGGCAGAGTGAAGACAGTGTGTTCCTAATGCAGAGTGAAGAGAGTGTGTTCCTAGAGCAGAGTGAAGACAGTGTGTTCCTAGAGCAGAATGAAGACAGTGTTTTCCTAATGCAGAGTGAAGACCGTGTGTTCCTAATGCAGAGTGAAGACAGTGTGTTCCTCGAGCAGAGTGAAGACAGTGGGTTCCTAACGCAGAGTTGCAGTGTATGTGCATGGAGCAGAGTGAAGACAGTGTGTTCCTAATGCAGAGTGAAGACAGTGTGTTCCTAAGGCAGAGTGAAGACAGTGTCTTCCTAGAGGAGAGTGATTACAGTGTGTTCCTAACGCATAGTGAAGACAGTGTGTTCCTAATGCATAGTGAAAACAGTGTCTTCCTATAGCAGAGTGAAGACAGTGTGTTTCTAGAGCAGATGGAGACAGTGTGTTCCTAATGCATTCTGAAGACAGTGTGTTCCTAGAGCAGAGTGAAGACAGTGTTCTCGTAACGCAGATTTGAGGTGTACGTGCACTGAGCATTTTGAAGACCGTGTGTTTTCTAGAGCAGATTGAAGACAGTATGTTCCTAATGCAGAGTGAAGACAGTGTGTTCCTAGAGCAGAATGAAGACAGTGTGTTCCTTACGCAGAGTGAAGACAGTGTGTTCCTAACGCAGAGTTGCGGTGTATGTGCGGTGTATGTAATGACAGTGTGTTCCTAGAGCAGAGTGAAGATAGTTTGTTCCTAATACAGAGTGAAGACAGTGTGTTCCTAACGCAGAGTGAAGACACTGTGTTCCTACCGCATAGTGAAGACAGTGTGTCCCTAACGCATAGTGAAGACAGTATGTTCCTAACGCATAGTGAAGACAGTGTGTTCCTAACGCAGAGTTGCGGGGTTTGTGCATGGAGCAGAGTGAAGACAGTGTGTGCCTAGAGCAGAGTGAAGACAGTATATTCTTAATGCATAGTGAAGACAGTGTGTTCCTAACGCTGAGTTACGGTGTATGTGCATGGAGCAGAGTGAAGAAGACAGTGTGTTTTTAATTCATCGTGAGGGCAGTGTGTTCCGAGGCAGAGTAAAGACAGTGTCTTCCTAGATCAGAGTAAAGACAGTGTGTTCCTAACGCATAGTGAAGACAGTGTGTTCCTAATGCATAGTGAAGACAGTGTGTTCCTAGAGCAGAGTGAAGACAGTGTGTCCCTAACGCAGAGATGTGGTGTACGTGCATGGAGCAGAGTGAAGCCAGTGTGTTCATAGAGCAGAGTGAAGACAGTTTTTTCCTAACGCTGAGTGAAGACTGTGTGTTCCTGGAGCAGAATGAAGACAGTGTATTCCTAATGCAGAGTGAAGACAGTGCGTTCCTAATGCAGAGTTGCGAAGTATGTGCATGGAACTGAGTGAAGACAGTGTGTTCCTAGAGCAGAGTGAACACAGTGTGTTCATAATGCAGAGTGAAGACAGTAAGTTCCTAGCGCAGAGTGAAAACAGTGTTCCTAAACCAGAGTGAAGACAGTGTGTTCCTACGGGAGAGTGAAGACAGTGTGTTCCTAATGCAGAGTGAAGAGAGTGTGTTCCTAGAGCAGAGTGAAGACAGTGTATTCCTAATACAGAGTGAAGATAGTGTGTTCCTAACGCATAGTGAAGACAGTTTGTTCCTACCGCATAGTGAAGACAGTTTGTTCTTAACGCATAGTGAGGACAGTATGTTCCTAACGCATAGTGAAGACAGTATGTTCCTAACGCAGAGTTGCTGTGTATGTGCATGGAGCAGAGTGAAGACAGTGTGTTCCTAGAGCAGAATAAAGACAGTGTGTTCCTAATGCAGAGTGAAGACAGTGTGTTCCTATAGCAGAGTGAAGACAGTGTGTTCCTAATCCAGAGTGAAGACAGTGTGTTCCTAAGGCAGATTGAAGACAGTGTCTTCCTAGAGGAGAGTGATTACAGTGTTCCTAACGCATAGTGAAGACAGTGTGTTCCTAATGCATAGTGAAACAGTGTCTTCCTATAGCAGAGTGAAGACAGTGTGTTTCTAGAGCAGAGTGAAGACAGTGTTCTTGTAACGCAGAGTTGAGGTGTACGTGCATGGAGCAGATTGAAGACAGTGAGTTCCTAGATCAGAGTGAAAACAGTGTTCCTAAATCAGAGTGAAGACAGTGTGTTCAAACGGCAGAATGAAGACAGTGTGTTCCTAATGCAGAGTGAAGAGAGTGTGTTCCTAGAGCAGAGTGAAGACAGTGTGTTCCTAGAGCAGAATGAAGACAGTGATTTCCTAATGCAGAGTGAAGACCGTGTGTTCCTAATGCAGAGTGAAGAGAGTGTGTTCCTATAGCAGAGTGAAAAAAGAGTGTTCCTAATGCAGAGTGAAGACAATGTGTCCTTAACGCAGAGTTGTGGTGTACGTGCTGGAGCAGAGTGAAGCCAGTGTGTTCCTAGAGCAGATTGAAGACAGTTTGTTCCTAACGCTGAGTGAAGACAGTGTGTTCCTGGAGCAAAATGAAGACAGTGTGTTCCTAACGCAGAGTGAAGACAGTGCGTTCCTAATGCAGAGTTGCGAAGTATGTGCATGGAGCAGAGTGAAGACAGTGTGTTCCTAGAGCAGAGTGAAGACAGTGTGTTCATAATGCAGAGTGAAGACAGTGAGTTCCTAGAGCAGAGTGAAAACAGTGTTCCTAAATCAGAGTGAAGACAGTGTGTTCCTACGGCAGAGTGAAGACAGTCTGTTCTTAATGCAGAGTGAAAACACTGAGTTCCTAGAGCAGAATGAAGACAGTGTGTTCCTAATGCAGAGTGAAGACAGTGTGTTCCTAATGCAGAGTGAAGACAGTGTGTTCCTAGAGCAGAGTGAAGACAGTGTGTTCCTAACACAGAGTTGGGGTGTATGTGCATGAACCAGAGTGAAGACAGTGTGTTCCTAGAGCAGAGTGAAGACGGTATATTCCTAACGCAGAGTGAAGACAGTGTGTTCCTAGAGCAGAATGAAGACAATGTGTTCCTAACGCAGATTGAAGACAGTGTGTTCCTATCGCATAGTTGCGGTGTATGTGCATGGAGCAGAGTGAATACAGTGTGTTCCTAGAACAGAGTAAAGACAGTTTGTTCATAGAGCAGAGTGAATACAGTGTGTTCCTAAAGCAGAGTGAAGACTGTGTGTTCCTAACGCATAGTGAAGACAGTGTGTTCCTAACCCATAGTGAAGACACTGTGTTCCTAACGCATATGAAGACAGTGTGTTCCTAACGCATAGTGAAGACAGTGTGTTCCTAACGCAGAGTTGCGGTGTATGCGCATGGAGGAAAGTGAAGACAGTGTGTTCCGAGAGCAGAGTGAAGACAGTATGTTCCTGACGCATAGTGAAGACAGTGTGTTCCTAACGCAGAGTTGCGGTGTATGTGCATGGAGCAGAATGAAGACAGTGTGTTCCTAGAGCAGAGTGAAGACAGTGTGTTTTTAATGCAGAGTGAATACAGTGTGTTCCTACAGCAGATTGAAGACAGTGTGTTCCTAACAAAGAGTTGCTGTGTATGTGCATGTAGCAGAGTGAAGACAGTGTGTCTCTAGAGCAGAGTGAAGACAGTGTGTTCCTAATGCAGAGTGAAGACAGTGTATTCCTAATGCAGAGTGAAGACTGTGTGTTCCTAGAGCAGAATGAAGACAGTGTGTTCCTAACGCAGAGTTGCGGTGTATGTGCAAGGAACAGAGTGAAGACATTGTGTTCCTTGAGCAGAGTGAAGACAGTGTGTTCCTAACGCAGAGTTGCGGTGTATGTGCAAGGAGCAGAGTGAAGACATTGTGTTCCTTGAGTAGAGTGAAGACAGTGTGTTCCTAAAGCAGAGTTGCGGTGTATGTGCAAGGAGCAGAGTGAAGACATTGTGTTCCTAGAGCAGAATAAAGACAGTGTGTTCCTAATGCAGAGTGAAGACAGTGTTTTCCTAGAGCAGAGTGAAGACAGTCTGTTCTTAATGCAGAGTGAAAACAGTGTGTTCCTATAGCAGAATGAAGACAGTGTGTTCCTAATGCAGAGTGAAGACAGTGTGTTCCTAATGCAGAGTGAAGACAGTGTTTTCCTAGAGCAGAGTGAAGACAATGTGTTCCTAATGCAGAGTTGGGGTGTATGTGCATGAACCAGAGGGAAGACAGTTTGTTCCTAGAGCAGAGTGAAGACAGTATGTTCCTAACGCAGAGTGAAGACAGTGTGTTCCTAGAGCAAAATGAAGACAATGAGTTCCTAATGCAGAGTGAAGACAGTGTGTACCTAAGGCAGAGTTGCGGTGTTTTGCATCGAGCAGAGTGAAGACAGTGTGTTCCTAGAGCAGAGTGAAGACAGTGTGTTCCTAATGCAGAGTTAATACAATGTGTTCCTAACGCATAGTGAAGACAGTAGGTTCCTAACGCATAGTGAAGACAGTGTGTTCTTAATGCAGAGTTGCGGTTTATGCGCAAGGAGGAGAGTGAAGACAGTGTGTTCCTAGAGCAGAGTGAAGACAATATGTTCCTAACGCATAGTGAAGACAGTGTGTTCCTAACGCAGAGTTGCGGTGTATGTGCATGGAGCAGAATGAAGACAGTGTGTTCCTAGAGCAGAGTGAAGACAGTGTGTTCCTAATGCAGAGTGAATACAGTGTGTTCCTACAGCAGATTGAAGACAGTGTGTTCCTAACAAAGAGTTGCTGTGTATGTGCATGGAGCAGAGCAAAGACCATGTGTTCCTAGAGCATAATGAAGGCAGTGTGTTCCTAATGCAGAGTGAAGAGAGTGTGTTCCTACTGCAGAGTGAAGACAGTGGGTTCCTAGAACAGAGTGAAGACAGTGTGTTCCTAACGCAGAGTTGCGGTGTATGTGCATGAATCAGAGTGAAGGCCGTGTGTTCCTAGAGCAGAGTGAAGACAGTATGTTCCTAACGCAGAGTGAAGACAGTGTGTTCCTAGAGCAGAATGAAGACAGAGTGTTCCTAACGCAGAGTGAAGACAGTGTGTTCCTAACGCAGAGTTGCGGTGTATGTGCATGGACCAGAGTGAAAACAGTGTGTTCCTAGAGCAGACTGAAGTCAGTTTGTTCCTAACGCATTGTGAAGACAGTGTGTTCCTAATGCAGAGATAAGACAGTGTGTTCCTTACGCATAGTGAAGACAGTGTGTTCCTAGAGCAGAGTGAAGACAGTTTGTACCTAACGCAGAGTGAAAACCTTGTGTTCCTAGATCAGTATGAAGACAATGTGTTCCTAATGCAGAGTGAAGACAGTGTGTTCCTAGAGCAGAGTGAAGACAGTCTGTTCTTAATGCACAGTGAAGACAGTGTGTTCCTAGAGCAGAATGAAGACAGTGTGTTCCTAATGCAGAGTGAAGACAGTGAGTTCCTAGAGCAGAGTGAAGACAGTGTTCCTAAATCAGAGTGAAGACAGTGTTTTCCTAATGCAGAGTGAAGACCGTGTGTTCCTAATGCAGAGTAAGGACAGTGTGTTCCTAACGCAGAGTTGCAGTGTATGTGAATGGAGCAGTTTGAAGACAGTGTGTTCCTAGAGCAGAGTGAAGACAGTGTGTTCCTAATGAGAGTAAATACACTATGTTCCTACAGCAGTGTGAAGACAGTGTGTTCCTAACAAAGAGTTGCTGTGTATGTGCATGTAGCAGAGTGAAGGCAGTGTGTTCGTAGAGCAGAGTGAAGACAGTGTGTTCCTAATGCAGAGTGAAGACACTGTGTTCCTAATGCAAGTGATGACAGTGTGTTCCTAGAGCAGAGTGAAGACAGTGTGTTCCTAACGCAGAGTTAGGGTGTATGTGCATGAACCAGAGTGAAGACAGTGTGTTCCTAGAGCAGTGTGAAGACAGTATGTTCCTAACGCAGAGTGAAGACAGTGTGTTCCTAGAGCAGAATGAAAACAATGTGTTCCTAACGCAGAGTGAAGACAGTGTGTTCCTAACGCAGAGTGAAGACAGTTTGTTCCTAACGCAGAGTGAAGACAGTGTGTTCCTAGAGCAGAATGAAAACAATGTGTTCCTAAGGCAGAGTGAAGACAGTATGTTCCTAACGCAGAGTGAAGACAGTGTGTTCCTAGAGCAGAATGAAAACAATGTGTTCCTAACGCATAGTGAAGACAGTTTGTTCCTACCGCATAGTGAAGACAGTTTGTTCTTAACGCATAGTGAGGACAGTATGTTCCTAACGCATAGTGAAGACAGTATGTTCCTAACGCAGAGTTGCTGTGTATGTGCATGGAGCAGAGTGAAGACAGTGTGTTCCTAGAGCAGAATAAAGACAGTGTGTTCCTAATGCAGAGTGAAGACAGTGTGTTCCTATAGCAGAGTGAAGACAGTGTGTTCCTAATCCAGAGTGAAGACAGTGTGTTCCTAAGGCAGATTGAAGACAGTGTCTTCCTAGAGGAGAGTGATTACAGTGTGTTCCTAACGCATAGTGAAGACAGTGTGTTCCTAATGCATAGTGAAACAGTGTCTTCCTATAGCAGAGTGAAGACAGTGTGTTTCTCGGGCAGAGTGAAGACAGTGTTCTTGTAACGCAGAGTTGAGGTGTACGTGCATGGAGCAGATTGAAGACAGTGAGTTCCTAGATCAGAGTGAAAACAGTGTTCCTAAATCAGAGTGAAGACAGTGTGTTCAAACGGCAGAATGAAGACAGTGTGTTCCTAATGCAGAGTGAAGAGAGTGTGTTCCTAGAGCAGAGTGAAGACAGTGTGTTCCTAGAGCAGAATGAAGACAGTGATTTCCTAATGCAGAGTGAAGACCGTGTGTTCCTAATGCAGAGTGAAGAGAGTGTGTTCCTATAGCAGAGTGAAAAAAGAGTGTTCCTAATGCAGAGTGAAGACAATGTGTCCTTAACGCAGAGTTGTGGTGTACGTGCTGGAGCAGAGTGAAGCCAGTGTGTTCCTAGAGCAGATTGAAGACAGTTTGTTCCTAACGCTGAGTGAAGACAGTGTGTTCCTGGAGCAAAATGAGACAGTGTGTTCCTAACGCAGAGTGAAGACAGTGCGTTCCTAATGCAGAGTTGCGAAGTATGTGCATGGAGCAGAGTGAAGACAGTGTGTTCCTAGAGCAGAGTGAAGACAGTGTGTTCATAATGCAGAGTGAAGACAGTGAGTTCCTAGAGCAGAGTGAAAACAGTGTTCCTAAATCAGAGTGAAGACAGTGTGTTCCTACGGCAGAGTGAAGACAGTCTGTTCTTAATGCAGAGTGAAAACACTGAGTTCCTAGAGCAGAATGAAGACAGTGTGTTCCTAATGCAGAGTGAAGACAGTGTGTTCCTAATGCAGAGTGAAGACAGTGTGTTCCTAGAGCAGAGTGAAGACAGTGTGTTCCTAACACAGAGTTGGGGTGTATGTGCATGAACCAGAGTGAAGACAGTGTGTTCCTAGAGCAGAGTGAAGACGGTATATTCCTAACGCAGAGTGAAGACAGTGTGTTCCTAGAGCAGAATGAAGACAATGTGTTCCTAACGCAGAGTGAAGACAGTGTGTTCCTATCGCATAGTTGCGGTGTATGTGCATGGAGCAGAGTGAATACAGTGTGTTCCTAGAACAGAGTAAAGACAGTTTGTTCATAGAGCAGAGTGAATACAGTGTGTTCCTAAAGCAGAGTGAAGACTGTGTGTTCCTAACGCATAGTGAAGACAGTGTGTTCCTAACCCATAGTGAAGACACTGTGTTCCTAACGCATATGAAGACAGTGTGTTCCTAACGCATAGTGAAGACAGTGTGTTCCTAACGCAGAGTTGCGGTGTATGCGCATGGAGGAAAGTGAAGACAGTGTGTTCCGAGAGCAGAGTGAAGACAGTATGTTCCTGACGCATAGTGAAGACAGTGTGTTCCTAACGCAGAGTTGCGGTGTATGTGCATGGAGCAGAATGAAGACAGTGTGTTCCTAGAGCAGAGTGAAGACAGTGTGTTTTTAATGCAGAGTGAATACAGTGTGTTCCTACAGCAGATTGAAGACAGTGTGTTCCTAACAAAGAGTTGCTGTGTATGTGCATGTAGCAGAGTGAAGACAGTGTGTCTCTAGAGCAGAGTGAAGACAGTGTGTTCCTAATGCAGAGTGAAGACAGTGTATTCCTAATGCAGAGTGAAGACTGTGTGTTCCTAGAGCAGAATGAAGACAGTGTGTTCCTAACGCAGAGTTGCGGTGTATGTGCAAGGAACAGAGTGAAGACATTGTGTTCCTTGAGCAGAGTGAAGACAGTGTGTTCCTAACGCAGAGTTGCGGTGTATGTGCAAGGAGCAGAGTGAAGACATTGTGTTCCTTGAGTAGAGTGAAGACAGTGTGTTCCTAAAGCAGAGTTGCGGTGTATGTGCAAGGAGCAGAGTGAAGACATTGTGTTCCTAGTGCAGAATAAAGACAGTGTGTTCCTAATGCAGAGTGAAGACAGTGTTTTCCTAGAGCAGAGTGAAGACAGTCTGTTCTTAATGCAGAGTGAAAACAGTGTGTTCCTATAGCAGAATGAAGACAGTGTGTTCCTAATGCAGAGTGAAGACAGTGTGTTCCTAATGCAGAGTGAAGACAGTGTTTTCCTAGAGCAGAGTGAAGACAATGTGTTCCTAATGCAGAGTTGGGGTGTATGTGCATGAACCAGAGGGAAGACAGTTTGTTCCTAGAGCAGAGTGAAGACAGTATGTTCCTAACGCAGAGTGAAGACAGTGTGTTCCTAGAGCAAAATGAAGACAATGAGTTCCTAATGCAGAGTGAAGACAGTGTGTACCTAAGGAAGAGTTGCGGTGTTTTGCATCGAGCAGAGTGAAGACAGTGTGTTCCTAGAGCAGAGTGAAGACAGTGTGTTCCTAATGCAGAGTTAATACAATGTGTTCCTAACGCATAGTGAAGACAGTGTGTTCCTAACGCATAGTGAAGACAGTGTGTTCTTAATGCAGAGTTGCGGTTTATGCGCATGGAGGAGAGTGAAGACAGTGTGTTCCTAGAGCAGAGTGAAGACAATATGTTCCTAACGCATAGTGAAGACAGTGTGTTCCTAACGCAGAGTTGCGGTGTATGTGCATGGAGCAGAATGAAGACAGTGTGTTCCTAGAGCAGAGTGAAGACAGTGTGTTCCTAATGCAGAGTGAATACAGTGTGTTCCTACAGCAGATTGAAGACAGTGTGTTCCTAACAAAGAGTTGCTGTGTATGTGCATGGAGCAGAGCAAAGACCATGTGTTCCTAGAGCATAATGAAGGCAGTGTGTTCCTAATGCAGAGTGAAGAGAGTGTGTTCCTACTGCAGAGTGAAGACAGTGGGTTCCTAGAACAGAGTGAAGACAGTGTGTTCCTAACGCAGAGTTGCGGTGTATGTGCATGAATCAGAGTGAAGGCCGTGTGTTCCTAGAGCAGAGTGAAGACAGTATGTTCCTAACGCAGAGTGAAGACAGTGTGTTCCTAGAGCAGAATGAAGACAGAGTGTTCCTAACGCAGAGTGAAGACAGTGTGTTCCTAACGCAGAGTTGCGGTGTATGTGCATGGACCAGAGTGAAAACAGTGTGTTCCTAGAGCAGACTGAAGTCAGTTTGTTCCTAACGCATTGTGAAGACAGTGTGTTCCTAATGCAGAGATAAGACAGTGTGTTCCTTACGCATAGTGAAGACAGTGTGTTCCTAGAGCAGAGTGAAGACAGTTTGTACCTAACGCAGAGTGAAAACCTTGTGTTCCTAGATCAGTATGAAGACAATGTGTTCCTAATGCAGAGTGAAGACAGTGTGTTCCTAGAGCAGAGTGAAGACAGTCTGTTCTTAATGCACAGTGAAGACAGTGTGTTCCTAGAGCAGAATGAAGACAGTGTGTTCCTAATGCAGAGTGAAGACAGTGAGTTCCTAGAGCAGAGTGAAGACAGTGTTCCTAAATCAGAGTGAAGACAGTGTTTTCCTAATGCAGAGTGAAGACCGTGTGTTCCTAATGCAGAGTGAAGACAGTGTGTTCCTAACGCAGAGTTGCAGTGTATGTGAATGGAGCAGTTTGAAGACAGTGTGTTCCTAGAGCAGAGTGAAGACAGTGTGTTCCTAATGAGAGTAAATACAGTATGTTCCTACAGCAGTGTGAAGACAGTGTGTTCCTAACAAAGAGTTGCTGTGTATGTGCATGTAGCAGAGTGAAGGCAGTGTGTTCGTAGAGCAGAGTGAAGACAGTGTGTTCCTAATGCAGAGTGAAGACACTGTGTTCCTAATGCAAGTGATGACAGTGTGTTCCTAGAGCAGAGTGAAGACAGTGTGTTCCTAACGCAGAGTTGGGGTGTATGTGCATGAACCAGAGTGAAGACAGTGTGTTCCTAGAGCAGTGTGAAGACAGTATGTTCCTAACGCAGAGTGAAGACAGTGTGTTCCTAGAGCAGAATGAAAACAATGTGTTCCTAACGCAGAGTGAAGACAGTGTGTTCCTAACGCAGAGTGAAGACAGTTTGTTCCTAACGCAGAGTGAAGACAGTGTGTTCCTAGAGCAGAATGAAAACAATGTGTTCCTAAGGCAGAGTGAAGACAGTATGTTCCTAACGCAGAGTGAAGACAGTGTGTTCCTAGAGCAGAATGAAAACAATGTGTTCCTAACGCAGAGTGAAGACAGTGTGTTCCTAATACAGAGTCAAGACAGTGTGTTCCTAACGCATAGTGAAGACAGTGTGTTCCTAACGCTTAGTGAAGACAGTGTGTTCCTAACGCATAGTGAAGACAGTATGTTCCTAACGCATAGTGAAGACAGTGTGTTCCTAATGCAGTATTGCGGTGTATGCGCTTATAGGAGATTGAAGACAGTGTGATCCTAGAGCAGAGTGAAGACAGTATGTTCCTGACGCATAGTGAAGACAGTATGTTCCTAACGCATAGTGAAGACAGTGTGTTCCTAACGCAGTATTGCGGTGTATGTGCATGGAGCAGAATGACGACAGTGTGTTCCGAGAGCAGAGTGAAGACAGTGTGTTTTTAATGCAGAGTGAATACAGTGTGTTCCTACAGCAGATTGAAGACAGTGTGTTCCTAACAAAGAGTTGCTGTGTATGTGCATGGAGCAGAGTGAAGACAGTGTGTCTCTGGAGCAGAGTGAAGACAGTGTGTTCCTAATGCAGAGTGAAAACATTGTGTTCCTAATGCAGAGTGAAGACAGTGTGTTCCTAGAGCAGAGTGAAGACAGTGTGTTCCTAACGCAGAGTTGCGGTGTATGTGCAAGGGACAGAGTGATACATTGTGTTCCTAGAGCAGAATAAAGACAGTGTGTTCCTAATGCAGAGTGAAGACAGTGTTTTCCTAGAGCAGAGTGAAGAAAATCTGTTCTTAATGCAGAGTGAATACAGTGTGTTCCTATAGCAGAATGAACACAGTGTGTTCCTAATGCAGAGTGAAGACAGTGTGTTCCTAATGCAGAGTGAAGACAGTGTGTTCCTAACGCATAGTGAAGACAGTGTGTTCCTAGAGCAGAGTGAAGACAGTGTGTTCCTAATGCAGAGTTAATACAATGTGTTCCTAACGCATAGTGAAGACAGTGTGTTCCTAACGCATAGTGAAGACAGTGTGTTCTTAATGCAGAGTTGCGGTTTATGCGCATGGAGGAGAGTGAAGACAGTGTGTTCCTAGAGCAGAGTGAAGACAATATGTTCCTAACGCATAGTGAAGACAGTGTGTTCCTAACGCAGAGTTGCGGTGTATGTGCATGGAGCAGAATGAAGACAGTGTGTTCCTAGAGCAGAGTGAAGACAGTGTGTTCCTAATGCAGAGTGAATACAGTGTGTTCCTACAGCAGATTGAAGACAGTGTGTTCCTAACAAAGAGTTGCTGTGTATGTGCATGGAGCAGAGCAAAGACCATGTGTTCCTAGAGCATAATGAAGGCAGTGTGTTCCTAATGCAGAGTGAAGAGAGTGTGTTCCTACTGCAGAGTGAAGACAGTGGGTTCCTAGAACAGAGTGAAGACAGTGTGTTCCTAACGCAGAGTTGCGGTGTATGTGCATGAATCAGAGTGAAGGCCGTGTGTTCCTAGAGCAGAGTGAAGACAGTATGTTCCTAACGCAGAGTGAAGACAGTGTGTTCCTAGAGCAGAATGAAGACAGAGTGTTCCTAACGCAGAGTGAAGACAGTGTGTTCCTAACGCAGAGTTGCGGTGTATGTGCATGGACCAGAGTGAAAACAGTGTGTTCCTAGAGCAGACTGAAGTCAGTTTGTTCCTAACGCATTGTGAAGACAGTGTGTTCCTAATGCAGAGATAAGACAGTGTGTTCCTTACGCATAGTGAAGACAGTGTGTTCCTAGAGCAGAGTGAAGACAGTTTGTACCTAACGCAGAGTGAAAACCTTGTGTTCCTAGATCAGTATGAAGACAATGTGTTCCTAATGCAGAGTGAAGACAGTGTGTTCCTAGAGCAGAGTGAAGACAGTCTGTTCTTAATGCACAGTGAAGACAGTGTGTTCCTAGAGCAGAATGAAGACAGTGTGTTCCTAATGCAGAGTGAAGACAGTGAGTTCCTAGAGCAGAGTGAAGACAGTGTTCCTAAATCAGAGTGAAGACAGTGTTTTCCTAATGCAGAGTGAAGACCGTGTGTTCCTAATGCAGAGTGAAGACAGTGTGTTCCTAACGCAGAGTTGCAGTGTATGTGAATGGAGCAGTTTGAAGACAGTGTGTTCCTAGAGCAGAGTGAAGACAGTGTGTTCCTAATGAGAGTAAATACAGTATGTTCCTACAGCAGTGTGAAGACAGTGTGTTCCTAACAAAGAGTTGCTGTGTATGTGCATGTAGCAGAGTGAAGGCAGTGTGTTCGTAGAGCAGAGTGAAGACAGTGTGTTCCTAATGCAGAGTGAAGACACTGTGTTCCTAATGCAAGTGATGACAGTGTGTTCCTAGAGCAGAGTGAAGACAGTGTGTTCCTAACGCAGAGTTGGGGTGTATGTGCATGAACCAGAGTGAAGACAGTGTGTTCCTAGAGCAGTGTGAAGACAGTATGTTCCTAACGCAGAGTGAAGACAGTGTGTTCCTAGAGCAGAATGAAAACAATGTGTTCCTAACGCAGAGTGAAGACAGTGTGTTCCTAACGCAGAGTGAAGACAGTTTGTTCCTAACGCAGAGTGAAGACAGTGTGTTCCTAGAGCAGAATGAAAACAATGTGTTCCTAAGGCAGAGTGAAGACAGTATGTTCCTAACGCAGAGTGAAGACAGTGTGTTCCTAGAGCAGAATGAAAACAATGTGTTCCTAACGCAGAGTGAAGACAGTGTGTTCCTAATACAGAGTCAAGACAGTGTGTTCCTAACGCATAGTGAAGACAGTGTGTTCCTAACGCTTAGTGAAGACAGTGTGTTCCTAACGCATAGTGAAGACAGTATGTTCCTAACGCATAGTGAAGACAGTGTGTTCCTAATGCAGTATTGCGGTGTATGCGCTTATAGGAGATTGAAGACAGTGTGATCCTAGAGCAGAGTGAAGACAGTATGTTCCTGACGCATAGTGAAGACAGTATGTTCCTAACGCATAGTGAAGACAGTGTGTTCCTAACGCAGTATTGCGGTGTATGTGCATGGAGCAGAATGACGACAGTGTGTTCCGAGAGCAGAGTGAAGACAGTGTGTTTTTAATGCAGAGTGAATACAGTGTGTTCCTACAGCAGATTGAAGACAGTGTGTTCCTAACAAAGAGTTGCTGTGTATGTGCATGGAGCAGAGTGAAGACAGTGTGTCTCTGGAGCAGAGTGAAGACAGTGTGTTCCTAATGCAGAGTGAAAACATTGTGTTCCTAATGCAGAGTGAAGACAGTGTGTTCCTAGAGCAGAGTGAAGACAGTGTGTTCCTAACGCAGAGTTGCGGTGTATGTGCAAGGGACAGAGTGATACATTGTGTTCCTAGAGCAGAATAAAGACAGTGTGTTCCTAATGCAGAGTGAAGACAGTGTTTTCCTAGAGCAGAGTGAAGAAAATCTGTTCTTAATGCAGAGTGAATACAGTGTGTTCCTATAGCAGAATGAACACAGTGTGTTCCTAATGCAGAGTGAAGACAGTGTGTTCCTAATGCAGAGTGAAGACAGTGTGTTCCTAGAATAGAGTGAAGACAATGTGTTCCTAACGCAGAGTTGGGGTGTATGTGCATGAACCAGAGTGAATACAGTGTGTTCCTAGAGCAGAGTGAAGACAGTATGTTCCTAACGCAGAGTGAAGACAGTGTGTTCCTAGAGCAAAATGAAGACAATGACTTCCTAACGCAGAGTGAAGACAGTGTGTTCCTAAGGCAGAGTTGCGGTGTTTGTGCATCGAGCAGGGTGAAGACAGTGTGTTCCTAGAGCAGAGTGAAGACAGTGTGTTCCTAATGCAGAGTTAATACAGTGTGTTCCTAATGCATAGTGAAGACAGTGTGTTCCTAACGCAGAGATGCGGTGTATGCGCATGGAGGAGAGTGAAGACAGTGTGTTCCTAGAGCAGAGTGAAGACAGTATGTTCCTAACGCATAGTGAAGACAGTGTGTTCCTAACGCAGAGTTGCGGTGTATGTGCATGGAGCCGAATGAAGACCGTGTGTTCCTAGAGCAGAGTGAAGACAGTGTGTTCCTAATGCAGAGTGAATACAGTGTGTTCCTAATGCAGAGTGAAGACAGTGTGTTATTAAAAAAGAGTTGCTGTGTATGTGCATGGAGCAGAGCAAAGACCATGTGTTCCTACAGCATAATGAAGGCAGTGTGTTCCTAATGCAGAGTGAAGAGAGTGTGTTCCTACTGCAGAGTGAAGACAGTGTGTTCCTAGAGCAGAGTGAAGACAGCGTGTTCCTAACGCAGAGTTGCGGTGTATGTGCATGGAGCAGAGTGAGGACAGTGTGTTCCTAGAGCAGAGTGAAGACAGTGTGTTCCTAATGCAGAGTAATACAGTATGTTCCTACAGCAGTGTGAAGACAGTGTGTTCCTAACAAAGAGTTGCTGTGTATGTGCATGTAGCAGAGTGAAGGCAGTGTGTTCGTAGAGCAGAGTGAAGACAGTCTGTTCCTAATGCAGAGTGAAGACAGTGTGTTCCTAATGCAGAGTAATGACAGTGTGTTCCAAGAGCAGAGTGAAGACAGTGTGTTCCTAACGCAGAGTTGGGGTGTATGTGCATGAACTAGAGTGAGGACAGTGTGTTCCTAGAGCAGAGTGAAGACAGTATGTTCCTAACGCAGAGTGAAGACAGTGTGTTCCTAGAGCAGAATGAAAACAATGTGTTCCTAACGCAGAGTGAAGACAGTGTGTTCCTAACGCAGAGTGAAGACAGTTTGTTTCTAACGTATTGTGAAGACAGTGTGTTCCTAATGCAGAGTGAAGACAGTGTGTTCGTTACGCATAGTGAAGACAGTGTATTCCTAGAGCATAGTGAAGACAGTTTGTACCTAAAGCAGAGTGAAGACATTGTGTTCCTAGATCAGTATGAAGACAATGTGCTCCTAATGCAGAGTAAAGACAGTGTGTTCCTAGAGCAGAGTGAAGACAGTCTGTTCTTAATGCAGAGTGAAGACAGTGTGTTCCTAGAGCAGAATGAAGACAGTGTGTTCCTAAAGCAGAGTGAAGACAGTGAGTTCCTACAGCAGAGTGAAGACAGTTTTCCTAAATCAGAGTGAAGACAGTGTGTTCATAATGCAGAGTGAGGACAGTGTGTTCCTAAAGAATAGTGAAGACAGTGTGTTCCTAGAGTAGAGTGAAGACAGTGTGTTCCTAGAGCACAATGAAGACAGTGTGTTTCTAACGCAGAGTGAAGACCGTGTGTTCCTAAAGCAGAGTGAAGACAGTTTGTTCCTCGAGCAGAGTGAAGACAGTGTGTTCCTAACGCAGAGTTGCGGTGTATGTGCTTGGAGCAAAGTGAAGACAGTATGTTCCTAACGCAGAGTGAAGACAGTGTGTTCCTAACGCAGAGTTGCAGTGTATGCGCATGGAGCAGAGTGAAGACAGTGTGTTCCTAGAGCAGAGTGAAGACAGTGTGTTCCTAATGCAGAGTTAATACAGTATGTTCCTACAGCAGAGTGAAGACAGTGTGTTCCTAATAAGAGTTGCTGTGTATGTGCATGCAGCAGAGTGAAGGCAGTGTGTTCGTAGAGCAGAGTGAAGACACTGTGTTCTTAATGCTGAGTGAAGACACTGTGTTCCTAATGCAGAGTGATGACAGTGTGTTCCTAGAGCAGAATGAAGACAGTGACTTCCTAACGCAGAGTTAAGGTGTATGTGCATGAACCAGAGTGAAGACAGTGTGTTCCTAGAGCAGAGTGAAGACAGTATGTTCCTAACGCAGGGTGAAGACAGTGTGTTCCTAGAGCACAATGTAAACAATGTGTTCCTAAAGTAGAGTGAAGACAGTGTGTTCCTAACGCAGAGTGAAGACAGTTTGTTCCTAACGCAGAGTGAAGACAGTGTGTTCCTAATGCAGAGTGAAGACAGTATGTTCCTAACGCATAGTGAAGACAGTATGTTCCTAACGCATAGTGAAGACAGTGTGTTCCTAACTCAGAGTTGCGGTGTATTCGCATGGAGGAGAGTGAAGACAGTGTGTTCCTAGAGCAGAGTGAAGACAGTATGTTCCTAACGCAGAGTGAAGACAGTGTGTTCCTAACGCAGAGTTGCGGTGTATGTGCATGGAGCAGAATGAAGACAGTGTGTTCCTAGAGCAGAGTGAAGACTGTGTGTTCCTAATGCAGAGTGAAGACAGTGTGTTCCTAATGCAGAGTGAAGACAGTGTGTTCCTACAGCAGAGTGAAGACAGTGTGTTCCTATGCAGATTTGCGGTGTATGTGCATGGAGCAGAGTGAAGACATTGTGTTCCTTGAGCAGAGTGAAGACACTGTGTTCCTAACGCAGAGTGAATACAGTGTGTTCCTAACGAAGAGTTACGGTGTATGTGCAAGGAGCAGAGTGAAGACATTGTGTTCTTCGAGCAGAAGGAAGACAGTGTGTTCCTAATGCAGAGTGAAGACAGTGTGTTCCTAGAGCAGAGTGAAGACAGTCTGTTCTTAAGGCAGAGTGAAAACACTGTGTTCCTAGAGCAGAATGAAGACATTGTATTCCTAAAGCAGAGTGAAGACAGTGTGTTCCTAACGAATAGTGAAGACAGTGTGTTCCTAACGCATAGTGAAGACAGTGTGTTCCTAACGCATAGTGAAGACAGTATGTTCCTAATGCAGAGTGAAGACAGTGTGTTCCTAACAAAGAGTTGCTGTGTATGTGCATGTAGCAGAGTGAAGGCAGTGTGTTCGTAGAGCAGAGTGAATACAGTGTGTTCCTAATGCAGAGTGAAGACAGTGTGTTCCTAATGCAGAGTGATGACAGTGTGTTCCTAGAGCAGAGTGAAGACAGTGTGTTCCTAATGCAGAGTTGGGGTGTATGTGCATGAACCAGAGTGAAGACAGTGTGTTCCTAGAGCAGAGTGAAGACAGTATGTTCCTAATGCAGAGTGAAGACAGTGTGTTCCTAGAGCAGAATGAAAACAATGTGTTCCTAACGCAGAGTGAAGACAGTGTGTTCCTAGAGCAGAGTGAAGACAGTTTGTTCCTAACTTATTTTGAAGACAGTGTGTTCCTAATGCAGAGTGAAGACAGTGTGTTCGTTACGCATAGTGAAGACAGTGTGTTCCTAGAGCAGAGTGAAGACAGTTTGTACCTAAAGCAGAGTGAAGACATTGTGTTCCTAGATCAGTATGAAGACAATGTGCTCCTAATGCAGAGTAAAGACAGTGTGTTCCTAGAGCAGAGTGAAGACAGTCTGTTCTTAATGCAGAGTGAAGACAGTGTGTTCCTAGAGCAGAATGAAGACAGTGTGTTCCTAAAGCAGAGTGAAGACAGTGAGTTCCTAAAGCAGAGTGAAGACAGTTTTCCTAAATCAGAGTGAAGACAGTGTGTTCCTAATGCAGAGTGAGGACAGTGTGTTCGTAAAGAAGAGTGAAGACAGTGTGTTCCTAGAGCAGAGTGAAGACAGTGTGTTCCTAAAGCAGAGTGAAGACAGATTGTTCCTCGAGCAGAGTGAAGACAGTGTGTTCCTAACGCAGACTTGCGGTGTATGTGCATGGAGCAAAGTGAAGACAGTATGTTCCTAACGCAGAGTGAAGACAGAGTGTTCCTAACGCAGAGTTGCAGTGTATGCGCATGGAGCAGAGTGAAGACAGTGTGTTCCTAGAGCAGAGTGAAGACAGTGTGTTCCTAATGCAGAGTTAATACAGTATGTTCCTACAGCAGAGTGAAGACAGTGTGTTCCTAGAGCAGAATGAAAACAATGTGTTCCTAACGCAGAGTGAAGACAGTGTGTTCCTAACGCAGAGTGAAGACAGTTTGTTCCTATCGCAGAGTGAAGACAGTGTGTTCCTAATGCAGAGTGAAGACAGTGTGTTCCTAACGCATAGTGAAGACAGTGTGTTCCTAACGCATAGTGAAGACAGTCTGTTCCTAACGCATAGTGAAGACAGTATGTTCCTAATGCAGAGTGAAGACAGTGTGTTCCTAGAGCAGAGTGAAGACAGTATGTTCCTAACGCAGAGTGAAGACAGTGTGTTCCTAGAGCAAAATGAAGACAATGATGTCCTAAGCAGAGTGAAGACAGTGTGTTCCTAAGGCAGAGTTGCGATGTTTGTGCATCGAGCAGAGTGAAGACAGAGTGTTCCTAGAGCAGAGTGAAGACAGTGTGTTCCTAATGCAGAGTTAATACAGTGTGTTCCTAACGCATAGTGAAGACAGTGTGTTCCTAACGCATAGTGAAGACAGTGCGTTCCTAACGCAGAGTTGCGGTGTATGCGCATGGAGGAGAGTGAAGACAGTGTGTTCCTAGAGCTGAGTGAAGACAGTATGTTCCTAACGCATAGTGAAGACAGTGTGTTCCTAACGCAGAGTTGCGGTGTATGTGCATGGAGAAGAATGAGGACAGTGTGTTCCTAGAGCAGAGTGAAGACAGTGTGTTCCTAATGCAGAGTGAATACAGTGTGTTCCTACAGCACATTGAAGACAGTGTGTTCCTAACAAAGAGTTGCTGTGTATGTGCATGGAGCAGAGCAAAGACCATGTGTTCCTAGAGCATAATGAAGGCAGTGTTTTCCTAATGCAGAGTGAAGAGAGTGTGTTCCTAGAGCAGAGTGAAGACAGCATGTTCCTAACGTAGAGTTGCGGTGTATGTGCATGAATCAGAGTGAAGACCGTGTGTTCCTAGAGCAGAGTGAAGACAGTATGTTCCTAACGCAGAGTGAAGACAGTGTGTTCCTAGAGCAGAATGAAGACAGTGTGTTCCTAAGGCAGAGTGAAGACAGTGTGTTCCTAACGCAGAGTTGCGGTGTATGTGCATGGAGCAGATTGAAGTCAGTGTGTTCCTAGAGCAGAGTGAAGACAGTTTGTTCCTAACGCATTGTGAAGACAGTGTGTTCCTAATGCAGAGTGATGACAGTGTGTTCCTAGAGCAGAATGAAGACAGTGAGGTCCTAACGCAGAGTTGGGGTGTTTGTGCATGAACCAGAGTGAAGACAGTGTGTTCCTAGAGCAGAGTGAAGACAGTATGTTCCTAACGCAGAGTGAAGACAGTGTGTTCCTAGAGCACAATGAAAACAATGTGTTCCTAAAGTAGAGTGAAGACAGTGTGTTCCTAACGCAGAGTGAAGGCAGTTTGTTCCTAACGCAGAGTGAAGACGGTGTGTTACTAATGCAGAGTGAAGACAGTGTGTTCCTAATGCAGAGTGAAGACAGTGTGTTCCTAACGCATAGTGAAGACAGTGTGTTCCTATGCAGATTTGCGGTGTATGTGCATGGAGCAGAGTGAAGACATTGTGTTCCTTGATCAGAGTGAAGACACTGTGTTCCTAACGCAGAGTGAAGACAGTGTGTTCCTAACGAAGAGTTACGGTGTATGTGCAAGGAGCAGAGTGAAGACATTGTGTTCTTCGAGCAGAAGGAAGACAGTGTGTTCATAATGCAGTTTGAATACAGTGTGTTCCTAGAGCAGAGTGAAGACAGTCTGTTCTTAATGCAGAGTGAAAACACTGTGTTCCTAGAGCAGAATGAAGACAGTGTGTTCCTAATGCAGAGTGAAGACAGTGTGTTCCTAATGCAGAGTGAAGACAGTGTGATCCTAGAGCAGAGTGAAGACAGTGTGTTCCTAACGCAGAGTTGGGGTGTATGTGCATGAACCAGAGTGAAGACAGTGTGTTCCTAGAGCAGAGTGAAGACGGTATATTCCTAACGCAGAGTTAAGACAGTGTGTTCCTAGAGCAGAATGAAGACAATGTGTTCCTAACGCATAGTGAAGACAGTGTGTTCCTAACGCATAGTGAAGACAGTGTGTTCCTAACGCATAGTGAAGACCGTGTGTTCCTTGAGCAGAGTAAAGACAGTTTGTTCATAGAGCAGAGTGAAGACATTGTATTCCTAAAGCAGAGTGAAGACAGTGTGTTCCTAACGAATAGTGAAGACAGTGTGTTCCTAACGCATAGTGAAGACAGTGTGTTCCTAACGCATAGTGAAGACAGTATGTTCCTAACGCATAGTGAAGACAGTGTGTTCCTAACTCAGAGTTGCGGTGTATTCGCATGGAGGAGAGTGAAGACAGTGTGTTCCGAGAGCAGAGTGAAGACAGTATGTTCCTGACGCAGAGTGAAGACAGTGTGTTCCTAACGCAGAGTTGCGGTGTATGTGCATGGAGCAGAATGACGACAGTGTGTTCCTAGAGCAGAGTGAAGACAGTGTGTTCCTAATGCAGAGTGAATACAGTGTGTTCCTACAGCAGATTGAAGACAGTGTGTTCCTAACAAAGACTTGCTGTGTATGTGCATGGAGCAGAGTGAAGACAGTGTGTCTCTGGAGCAGAGTGAAGACAGTGTGTTCCTAATGCAGAGTGAAGACAGTGTGTTCCTAATGCAGAGTAAATACAGTATGTTCCTACAGCAGTGTGAAGACAGTGTGTTCCTAACAAAGAGTTGCTGTGTATGTGCATGTAGCAGAGTGAAGGCAGTGTGTTCGTAGAGCAGAGTGAATACAGTGTGTTCCTAATGCAGAGTGAAGACAGTGTGTTCCTAATGCAGAGTGATGACAGTGTGTTCCTAGAGCAGAGTGAAGACAGTGTGTTCCTAATGCAGAGTTGGGGTGTATGTGCATGAACCAGAGTGAAGACAGTGTGTTCCTAGAGCAGAGTGAAGACAGTATGTTCCTAATGCAGAGTGAAGACAGTGTGTTCCTAGAGCAGAATGAAAACAATGTGTTCCTAACGCAGAGTGAAGACAGTGTGTTCCTAGAGCAGAGTGAAGACAGTTTGTTCCTAACGTATTTTGAAGACAGTGTGTTCCTAATGCAGAGTGAAGACAGTGTGTTCGTTACGCATAGTGAAGACAGTGTGTTCCTAGAGCAGAGTGAAGACAGTTTGTACCTAAAGCAGAGTGAAGACATTGTGTTCCTAGATCAGTATGAAGACAATGTGCTCCTAATGCAGAGTAAAGACAGTGTGTTCCTAGAGCAGAGTGAAGACAGTCTGTTCTTAATGCAGAGTGAAGACAGTGTCTTCCTAGAGCAGAATGAAGACAGTGTGTTCCTAAAGCAGAGTGAAGACAGTGAGTTCCTAAAGCAGAGTGAAGACAGTTTTCCTAAATCTGAGTGAAGACAGTGTGTTCCTAATGCAGAGTGAGGACAGGGTGTTCCTAAAGAAGAGTGAAGACAGTGTGTTACTAGAGCAGAGTGAAGACAGTGTGTTCCTAAAGCAGAGTGAAGACAGATTGTTCTTCGAGCAGAGTGAAGACAGTGTGTTCCTAACGCAGACTTGCGGTGTATGTGCATGGAGCAAAGTGAAGACAGTATGTTCCTAACGCAGAGTGAAGACAGAGTGTTCCTAACGCAGAGTTGCAGTGTATGCGCATGGAGCAGAGTGAAGACAGTGTGTTCCTAGAGCAGAGTGAAGACAGTGTGTTCCTAATGCAGAGTTAATACAGTATGTTCCTACAGCAGAGTGAAGACAGTGTGTTCCTAATAAGAGTTGCTGTGTATGTGCATGTAGCAGAGTGAAGGCAGTGTGTTCGTAGAGCAGAGTGAAGACAGTCTGTTTCTAATGCAGAGTGAAGACAGTGTGTTCCTAATGCAGAGTGATGACAGTGTGTTCCTAGAGCATAGTGAAGACAGTGAGTTCCTAACGCAGAGTTGGGGTGTATGTGGATGAACCAGAGTGAAGACAATGTGTTCCTAGAGCAGAGTGAAGACAGTATGTTCCTAACGCAGAGTGAAGACAGTGTGTTCCTAGAGCACAATGAAAACAATGTGTTCCTAAAGCAGAGTGAAGACAGTGTGTTCCTAACGCAGAGTGAAGACAGTTTGTTCCTAACGCAGAGTGAAGACAGTGTGTTCCTAATGCAGATTGAAGACAGTGTGTTCCTAACGCATAGTGAAGACAGTATTTTCCTAACGCATAGTGAACACAATGTGTTCCTAACGCAGAGTTGCGGTGTATTCACATGGAGGAGAGTGAAGACAGTGTGTTCCTAGAGCAGAGTGAAGACAGTATGTTACTAACGCATAGTGAAGACAGTGTGTTCTTAACGCAGAGTTGCGGTGTATATGCATGGAGCAGAATGAAGACAGTGTGTTCCTAGAGCAGAGTGAAGACTGTGTGTTCCTAATACAGAGTGAAGACAGTGTGTTCCTAATGCAGATTGAAGACAGTGTGTTCCTATAGCAGAGTGAAGACAGTGTGTTCCTAATGCAGATTTGTGGTGTATGTGCAAGGAGCAGAGTGAAGATATTATGTTCTTCGAGCAGAAGGAAGACAGTGTGTTCCTAATGCAGAGTGAAGACACTGTGTTCCTAGAGAAGAGTGAAGACAGTCTGTTCTTAATGCAGAGTGAAAACACTGTGTTCCTAGAGCAGAATGAAGACAGTTTGTTCTTAATGCAGAGTGAAGACAGTGTGTTCCTAATGCAGAGTGAAGACAGTGTGTTCCTAGAGCAGAGTGAAGACAGTGTGTTCCTAACGCAGAGTTGGGGTGTATGTGCATGAACCAGAGTGAAGACAGTGTGTTCCTAGAGCAGAGTGAAGACGGTATATTCCTAATGCAGAGTGAAGACAGTGTGTTCCTAATGCAGAGTGAAGACCGTGTGTTCCTAAAGCAGAGTGAAGACAGTTTGTTCTTCGAGCAGAGTGAAGACAGTGTGTTCCTAACGCAGAGTTGCGGTGTATGTGCATGGAGCAAAGTGAAGACAGTATGTTCCTAACGCAGAGTGAAGACAGTGTGTTCCTAACGCAGATTTGCAGTGTATGTGCATGGAGCAGAGTGAAGAGTGTGTTCCTAGAGAAGAGTGAAGACAGTGTGTTCCTAATGCAGAGTAAATACAGTATGTTCCTACAGCAGTGTGAAGACAGTGTGTTCCTAACAAAGAGTTGCTGTGTATGTGCATGTAGCAGAGTGAAGGCAGTGTGTTCGTAGAGCAGAGTGAAGACAGTGTGTTCCTAATGCAGAGTGAAGACAGTGTGTTCCTAATGCAGAGTGATGACAGTGTGTTCCTAGAGCAGAGTGAAGACAGTGTGTTCCTAACGCAGAGTTGGGGTGTATGTGCATGAACCAGAGTGAAGACAGTGTGATCCTAGAGCAGAGTGAAGACAGTATGTTCCTAACGCAGAGTGAAGACAGTGTGTTCCTAGAGCAGAATAAAAACAATGTGTTCCTAACGCAGAGTGAAGACAGTGTGTTCCTAATGCAGAGTGAAGACAGTTTGTTCCTATCGCAGAGTGAAGACAGTGTGTTCCTAATGCATAGTGAAGACAGTGTGTTCCTAACGCAGAGTCGCGGTGTATTTGCATGGAGCAGAATGAAGACAGTGTGTTCTTAGAGCAGAGTGAAGTCAGTGTGTTCCTAATGCAGAGTGAATACAGTGTGTTCCTACAGCAGATTGAAGACAGTGTGTTCCTAACAAAGAGTTGCTGTGTACGTGTATGGAGCACAGGGAAGACAATGTGTCTCTGGAGCAGAGTGAAGCCAGTGTGTTCCTAATGCAGAGTGAAGATAGTGTGTTCCTAATGCAGAGTGAAGACAGTGTGTTCCTAGAGCAGAGTGAAGACAGTGTGTTCCTAACGCAGAGTTGCGGTGTATGTGCATGGAGCAGAGTGAAGACATTCTATTCCTTGAGCAGAGTGAAGACAGTGTGTTCCTAACGCAGAGTGAAGACAGTGTGTTCCTAACGAAGTCTTGCGGTGTATGTGCAAGGAGCAGAGTGAAGACATTGTGTTCCTCGAGCAGAATGAAGACAGTGTGTTCCTAATGCAGATTGAAGACAGTGTGTTCCTAGGGCAGAGTGAAGACAGTCTTTTCTTAATGCAGAGTGAAAACACTGTGTTCCTAGAGCAGAATGAAGACACTGTGTTCCTAATGCATAGTGAAGACAGTGTGTTCCTAATGCAGAGTGAAGACAGTGTGTTCCTAGAGCAGAGTGAAGACAGTGTGTTCCTAACGCAGAGTTGGCGTGTATGTGCATGAACCAGAGTGAAGACAGTGTGTTCCTAGAGCAGAGTGAAGACAGTATGTTCTTAACGCAGAGTGAAGACAGTGTGTTCCTAGAGCAGAATGAAGACAATGTGTTCCTAACGCAGAGTGAAGACAGTGTGTTCCTAACACAGAGTTGCAGTGTATGTGCATGGAGCAGAGTGAAGACAGTGTGTTTCTAGAGCAGAGTGAAGACAGTTTGTTCCTAACGCAGAGTGAAGACTGTGTTCCTAAAACAGAGTGAAGACAGCGTGTTCTTAACGCATAGTGAAGGCAGTGTGTTCCTAACGCATAGTGAAGACAGTGTGTTCCTAACGCATAGTGAAGAAAGTATCTTCCTAACGCATAGTGAAGACAGTGTGTTCCTAACGCAGTGTTGCGGTGTATGCGCATGGAGGAGATTGAAGACAGTGTGTTCCTAGAGCAGAGTGAAAACAGTATGTTCCTAACGCATAGTGAAGACAGTGTGTTCCTAACACAGAGTTGCGGTGTATGTGCATGGAGCAGAATGACGACAGTGTGTTCCTAGAGCAGAGTGAAGACAGTGTGTTCCTAATGCCGAGTTGCAGTGTATGTGCATGGAGCAGAGTGAAGACAGTGTGTTCCTAGAGCAGAGTGAAGACAGGGTGTTCCTAACGCAGAATTGGGGTGTATGTGCATGAACCAGAGTGAAGACAGTGTGTTCCTAGAGCAGAGTGAAGACAGTATGTTCCTAACGCAGAGTGAAGACCGTGTGTTCCTAGAGCACAATGAAAACAATGTGTTCCTAACGCAGAGTGAAGACAGTGTGTTCCTAACGCACAGTGACGACAGTTTGTTCCTATCGCAGATTGAATACAGTGTGTTCCTAATGCAGAGTGAAGACAGTGTGTTCGTAACGTATAGTGAATACAGTGTGTTCCTAACGCATAGTGAAGACAGTGTGTTCCTAACGCATAGTGAAGACAGTATGTTCCTAACGCAAAGGGAAGACAGTGTGTTCAAAATGCAAAGTTGCGGTGTATGCGCATGGAGGAGAGTGAAGACAGTGTGTTCCTAGAGCAGAGTGAAGACAGTATGTTCCTAACGCATAGTGAAGACAGTGTGTTCCTAACGCAGAGTTGCGGTGTATGTGCATGGAGCAGAATGAAGACAGTGTGTTCTTAGAGCAGAGTGAAGTCAGTGTGTTCCTAATGCAGAGTGAATACAGTGTGTTCCTACAGCAGATTGAAGACAGTGTGTTCCAAACAAAGAGTTGCTGTGTATGTGCATGGAGCAGAGTGAAGACAATGTGTCTCTGGAGCAGAGTGAAGACAGTGTGTTCCTAATGCAGAGTGAAGACAGTGTGTTCCTAATGCAGATTGAAGACAGTGTGTTCCTAGAGCAGAGTGAAGACAGTGTGTTCCTAACGCAGAGTTGCGGTGTATGTGCATGGAGCAGAGTGAAGACATTGTATTCCTTGAGCAGAGTGAAGACAGTGTGTTCCTAACACAGAGTGGAGACAGTGTGTTCCTAACGAAGACTTGCGGTGTATGTGCAAGGAGCAGAGTGAAGACATTGTGTTCCTCGAGCAGAATGAAGACAGTGTGTTCCTAATGCAGAGTGAAGACAGTGTGTTCCTAGGGCAGAGTGAAGACAATCTGTTCTTAATGCAGAGTGAAAACACTGTGGTCCTAGATCAGAATGAAGACACTGTGTTCCTAATGCATAGTGAAGACAGTGTGTTCCTAATGCAGAGTGAAAACAGTGTGTTCCTAGAGCAGAGTGAATACAGTGTGTTCCTAACGCAGAGTTGGGGTGTATGTGCATGAACCAGAGTGAAGACAGTGTGTTCCTAGAGCAGAGTGAAGACAGTATGTTCCTAACGCAGAGTGAAGACAGTGTGTTCCTAGAGCAGAATGAAGACAATGTGTTCCTAACGCAGAGTGAAGACAGTGTGTTCCTAACGCAGAGTTGCAGTGTATGTGCATGGAGCAGAGTGAAGACAGTGTGTTTCTAGAGCAGAGTGAAGACAGTTTGTTCGTAACGCAGAGTGAAGACTGTGTTCCTAAAACAGAGTGAAGACAGCGTGTTCTTAACGCATAGTGAAGACAGTGTGTTCCTAACGCATAGTGAAGACAGTGTGTTCATAACGCATAGTGAAGAATGAATGTTCCTAACGCATAGTGAAGACAGTGTGTTCCTAACGCAGTGTTGCGGTGTATGCGCATGGAGGATATTGAAGACAGTGTGTTCCTAGAGCAGAGAGAAGACAGTATGTTCCTAACGCATAGTGAAGACAGTGTGTTCCTAAAGCAGAGTTGCGGTGTATGTGCATGGAGCAGAGTGAAGACAGTATGTTCCTAGAGCAGAGTGAAGACAGTGTGTTCCTAATGCAGAGTTGCAGTGTATGTGCATGGAGCAGAGTGAAGACAGTATGTTCCTAGAGCAGAGTGAAGACAGTGTGTTCCTAATGCAGAGTTAATACAGTATGTTCCTACAGCAGAGTGAATACAGTGTGTTCCTAACTAAGAGTTGCTGAGTATGTGCATGTAGCAGAGTGAAGGCAGTGTGTTCCTAATGCAGAGTGAAGACAGTGTGTTCCTAATGCAGAGTGATGACAGTGTGTTCCTAGAGCAGAGTGAAGAGAATGTGTTCCTAACGCAGAGTTGGGGTGTATGTGCATGAACCAGAGTGAAGACAGTGTGTTCCTAGAGCAGAGTGAAGACAGTATGTTCCTAACGCAGAGTGAAGACAGTGTGTTCCTAGAGAACAATGAAAACAATGTGTTCCTAACGCAGAGTGAAGACAGTGTGTCCTTTCGCAGAGTGAAGACAGTGTGTTCCTAATGCAGAGTGAAGACAGTGTGTTCATAATGCATAGTGAAGACAGTGTGTTCCTAACGCATAGTGAAGACAGTGTGTTCCTTACGCATAGTGAAGACAGTACGTTCCTAACGCATAGTGAAGACAGTGTGTTCCTAACGCAGAGGTGCGGTGTATGCGCATGGAGGAGAGTGAAGACAGTGTCTTCCGAGAGCAGAGTGAAGACAGTATGTTCTTAACGCATAGTGAAGACAGTGTGTTCCTAACGCAGAGTTGCGATGTATGTGCATGGAGCAGAATGAAGACAGTGTTTTCCTAGCGCAGAGTGAAGACAGTGTGTTCCTAATGAAGAGTGAATACAGTGTCTTCCTACAGCAGATTGAAGACAGTGTGTTCCTAACAAAGAGTTGCTGTGTATGTGCATGGAGCAGAGTGAAGACAATGTGTCTCTAGAGCAGAGTGAAAACAGTGTGTTCCTAATGCAGAGTGAAGACAGTGTGTTCCTAATGCAGAGTGAAGACAGTGTGTTCCTAGAGCAGAGTGAAGAGAGTGTGTTCCTAACGCAGAGTTGCGGTGTATGTGCATGGAGCAGAGTGAAGACATTGTGTTCCTTGAGCAGAGTGAAGACAGTGTGTTCCTAACGCAGAGTGAAGACAGTGTGTTCCTAACGAAGACTTGCGGAGTATGTGCAAGGAGCAGAGTGAAGACATTGTGTTCCTCGAGCAGAATGAAGACAGTGTGTTCCTAATGCAGAGTGAAGACAGTGTGTTCCTAGGGCAGAGTGAAGACAATCTGTTCTTAATGCAGAGTGAAAACACTGTGTTCCTAGAGCAGAATGAAGACACTGTGTTCCTAATGCTTAGTGAAGTCAGTGTGTTCCTAATGCAGAGTGAAGACAGTATGTTCCTAGAGCAGAGTGAAGACAGTGTGTTCCTAACGCAGAGTGGGGTGTATGTGCATGAACCAGAGTTAAGACAGTGTGTTCCTAGAGCAGCGTGAAGACAGTATGTTCCTAACGCAAAGTGAAGACAGTGTGTTCCTAGAGCAGAATGAAGACAATGTGTTCCTAACGCAGAGTGAAGACAGTGTGTTCCTAACGCTGAGTTGCAGTGTATGTGCATGGAGCAGAGTGAAGACAGTGTGTTTCTAGAGCAGAGTGAAGACAGTTTGTTCCTAACGCAGAGTGAAGACTGTGTTCCTAAAACAGAGTGAAGACAGCGTGTTCCTAACGCATAGTGAAGACAGTGTGTTCCTAACGCATAGTGAAGACAGTGTGTTCATAACGCATAGTGAAGAATGTATGTTCCTAACGCATAGTGAAGACAGTGTGTTCCTAACGCAGTGTTGCGGTGTATGCGCATGGAGAAGATTGAAGACAGTGTGTTCCTAGAGCAGAGAGAAGACAGTATGTTCCTAACGCATAGTGAAGACAGTGTGTTCCTAACGCAGAGTTGCGGTGTATGTGCATGGAGCAGAATGACGACAGTGTGTTCCTAGAGCAGAGTGAAGAAAGTGTGTCCTTTCGTAGATTGAAGACAGTTTGTTCCTAACGCAGAGTGAAGACAGTGTGTTCCTAATGCAGAGTGAAGACAGTGTGTTCCTAATGCATAGTGAAGACAGTGTGTTCCTAACGCATAGTGAAGACAGTGTGTTCCTAACGCATAGTGACGACAGTACGTTCCTAATGCATAGTGAAGACAGTGTGTTCCTAACGCAGAGTTGCGGTGTATGCGCATGGAGGAGAGTGAAGACAGTGTGTTCCGAGAGCAGAGTGAAGACAGTATGTTCTTAACGCATAGTGAAGACAGTTTGTTCCTAATGCAGAGTTGCGGTGTATGTGCATGGAGCAGAATGAAGACAGTGTGTTCCTAGAGCAGAGTGAAGACAATGTGTTCCTAATGAAGAGTGAATACAGTGTCTTCCTACAGCAGATTGAAGACAGTGTGTTCCTAACAAAGAGTTGCTGTGTATGTGCATGGAGCAGAGTGAAGACAATGTGTCTCTAGAGCAGAGTGAAAACAGTGTGTTACTAATGCAGAGTGAAGACAGTGTGTTCCTAATGCAGAGTGAAGACAGTGTGTTCCTAGAGCAGAGTGAAGAGAGTGTGTTCCTAACGCAGAGTTGCGGTGTATGTGCATGGAGCAGAGTGAAGACATTGTGTTCCTTGAGCAGAGTGAAGACAGTGTGTTCCTAACGCAGAGTGAAGCCAGTGTGTTCCTAACGAAGAGTTGCGGTGTATGTGCAAGGAGCAGAGTGAAGACATCGAGTTCCTCGAGCAGTATGAAGACAGTGTGTTCCTAATGCAGAGTGCGGACAGTGTGTTCCTAGAGCAGAGTGAAGACAGTCTGTTTTTAATGCAGAGTGAAAACACTGTGTTCTTAGAGCAGAATGAAGACAGTGTGTTCCTAATGCAGAGTGAAGACAGTGTGTTCCTAATGCAGAGTGAAGACAGTGTGTTCCTAGAGCAGAGTGAAGACAGTGTGTTCCTAACGCAGAGTTGCGGTGTATGCGCATGGAGGAGAGTGAACACAGTGTGTTCCTAGAGCAGAGTGAAGACAGTATATTCCTAATGCAGAGTGAAGACAGTGTGTTCCTAACGCAGAGTTGCGGTGTATGTGCATGGAGCAGAGTGAAGACAGTGTGTTCCTAGAGCAGAGTAAAGACAGTTTGTTCCAAACGCAAGTGAAGACAGTGTTTACCTAACGCATAGTGAAGACAGTGTGTTCCTAACGCATAGTGAAGACAGTATGTTCCTAACGCATAGTGAAGACAGTGTGTTCCTAACGCAGAGTTGCGGTGTATGTGCATGGAGCAGAGTGAAGACAGTGTTGTTTTAGAGCAGACTGATGACAGTATGTTCCTAATGCATAGTGAGGACAGTGTGTTCCTAACGAAGAGTTGCGGTGTATGTGCATGGAGCCGAGTGAAGACAGTGTGTTTCTAGAGCAGAGTGAAGACAGTATGTTCCTAATGCATAGTGAGGACAGTGTGTTCCTAACGAAGAGTTGCGGTGTATGTGCATGGAGCAGATTGAACACATTGTTCCTAAATCAGAGTGAAGACAGTGTGTTCCTAATGCAGAGTGATGACAGTGTGTTCCTAAGGAAGAGTGAAGACATTGTGTTCCTAGAGCAGAGTGAAGACCGTGTGTTCCTAGAGCAGAATGAAGACATTGTGTTCCTAATGCAGAGTAAAGACCATGTGTTCCTAATGCAGAGTGAATACAGTTTGTTCTTCGAGCAGAGTGAAGACAGTGTGTTCCTAACACAGAGTTGCGGTGTATGTGCATGAATCAGAGTGAAGACCGTGTGTTCCTAGAGCAGAGTGAAGACAGTGTGTTCCTAACACAGAGTTGCGGTGTATGTGCATGGAGCAGAGTGAAGAAAGTGTGTTCCTACAGCAGAATGAAGACAGATTGTTCCTAACGCAGAGTGAAGAGAGTGTGTTCCTAACGCAGAGTTGCGGTGTATGTGCATGGAGCAGAGTGAAGACAGTGTGTTCCTAGAGCATAGTGAAGACAGTGTGTTCCTAATGCAGAGTTAATACAGAATGTTCCTACAGCAGAGTGAAGACAGTGTGGTCCTAACAAAGAATTGCTGTGTATGTGCATTGAGCAGAGCGAAGACCATGTGTTCCTAGAGCATAATGAAGGCACTGTGTTCCTAATGCAGAGTGAAGAGATTGTGTTTTTAATGCAGAGTGAAGACAGTGTGTTCCTAGAGCAGAGTGAAGACAGTGTGTTCCTAACGCAGAGTTGCGGTGTATGTGCATGAAGCAGAGTGAAGACCGTGTGTTCCTAGAGCAGAGTGAAGACAGTATGTTCCTAACGCAGAGTGAAGAGAGTGTGTTCCTAACACAGAGTTGCGGTGTATGTGCATGGAGCAGAGTGAAGACAGTGTGTTCCTAGTGTAGAGTGAAGACAGTTTGTTCCTAACGTATTGTGTAGACAGTGTGTTCCTAATGCAGAGTGAAGACAGTGTGTTCCTTACGCATAGTGAAGACAGTTTGTTCCTAGAGCAGAGTGAAGACAGTTTGTACCTAAAGCAGAGTAAATACATTGTGTTCCTAGATCAGTATGAAGACAATGTGTTCCTAATGCAGAGTAAAGACAGTGTGTTCCTAGAGCAGAGTGAAGAAAGTCTGCTCTTAATGCAGAGTGAAGACAGTGTGTTCCTAGAGCAGAATGAAGACAGTATGTTGCTAAAGCAGAGTGAAGACAGTTCCTAGAGCAGAGTGAAGACAGTGTTCCTAAATCAGAGTGAAGACAGTGTGTTCCTAATGCAGAGTGAAGGCAGTGTGTTCCTAAAGAAGAGTGAAGACAGTGTGTTCTTAGAGCAGAGTGAAGACATTGTGTTCCTAGAGCAGAATGAAGACAGTGTGTTCCTAATGCAGAGTGAAGACCGTGTGTTCCTAATGCAGAGTGAAGACAGTTTGTTCCTCGAGCAGAGTGAACACAGTGTGTTCCTAACGCAGAGTTGCGGTGTATGTGCATGGAGCAAAGTGAAGACAGTATGTTCCTAACTCAGAGTAAAGACAGTGTGTTCCTAACGCAAAGTTGCAGTGTATGTGCATGAGGCAGAGTGAAGACAGTGTGTTCTTAGAGCAGAGTGAAGACAGTGTGTTCCTATTGCAGAGTTAATACAGTATGTTCCTACAGCAGAGTGAAGACAGTGTGTTCCTAACTAAGGGTTGCTGTGTATGTGCATGTAGCAGAGTGAAGGCAGTGTGTTCGTAGAGAAGATTGAAGACAGTGTGTTCCTAATGAAGAGTGAAGACAGTGTGTTCCTAATGCAGAGTGATGACAGTGTGTTCCTAGAGCAGAGTGAAGACAGTGAGTTCCTAACTCAGAGTTGGGGTGTATGTGCATGAACAAGAGTGAAGACAGTGTGTTCCTAGAGCAGAGTGAAGACAGTATGTTCCTAACGCAGAGTGAAGACAGTGTGTTCCTATAGCACAATGAAAACAATGTGTTCCTAACGCAGAGTGAAGACAGTGTGTTCCTAACCCAGAGTGAAGACAGTTTGTTCTTAACGCAGAGTGAAGACAGTGTGTTCCTAATGCAGAGTGAAGACAGTGTGTTCCTAACGCATAGTGGAGACAGTGTGTTCCTAACGCGTAGTGAAGACAGTGTGTTCCTAACGCATAGTGAAGACAGTATGTTCCTAATGCATAGTGAAGACAGTGTGTTCCTAACGCAGAGTTGCCGTGTATGCGCATGGAGCAGAGTGAAGACAGTGTGTTCCTAGAGCAGAGTGAAGACAGTATGTTCCTAATGCATAGTGAAGACACTGTGTTCCTAACGCAGAGTTGCGGTGTATGTGCATGGAGCAGAGTGAAGACAGTGTGTTTTTAGAGCAGAGTGAAGACAGTATGTTCCTAATGCATAGTGAGGACAGTGTGTTCCTAACGAAGAGTTGCAGTGTATGTGCATGGAGCCGAGTGAAGACAGTGTGTTTCTAGAGCAGAGTGAAGACAGTATGTTCCTAATGCATAGTGAGGACAGTGTGTTCCTAACGAAGAGTTGCGGTGTATGTGCATGGAGCAGAGTGAAGACAGTGTGTTCCTAGAGCAGAGAGAAGACAGTATATTCCTAACGCATAGTGAAGACACTCTGTTCCTAACGCAGAGTTGCGGTGTATGTGCATGGAGCAGAGTGAAGACAGTGTGTTTTTAGAGCAGAGTGAAGACAGTATGTTCCTAATGCATAGTGAGTACAGTGTGTTCCTAACGAAGAGTTGCGGTGCATGTGCATGGAGCCGAGTGAAGACAGTGTGTTTCTAGTGCAGAGTGAAGACAGTATGTTCCTAATGCATAGTGAGGACAGTGTGTTCCTAACGAAGAGTTGCGGTGTATGTGCATGGAGCAGATTGAACACATTGTTCCTAAATCAGAGTGAAGACAGTGTGTTCCTAAGGCAGAGTGATGACAGTGTGTTCCTAAGGAAGAGTGAAGACATTGTGTTCCTAGAGCAGAGTGAAGACCGTGTGTTCCTAGAGCAGAATGAAGACATTGTGTTCCTAATGCAGAGTAAAGACCATGTGTTCCTAATGCAGAGTGAATACAGTTTGTTCTTCGAGCAGAGTGAAGACAGTGTGTTCCTAAAACAGAGTTGCGGTGTATGTGCATGAATCAGAGTGAAGACCGTGTGTTCCTAGAGCAGAGTGAAGACAGTGTGTTCCTAACACAGAGTTGCGGTGTATGTGCATGGAGCAGAGTGAAGAAAGTGTGTTCCTACAGCAGAATGAAGACAGATTGTTCCTAACGCAGAGTGAAGAGAGTGTGTTCCTAACGCAGAGTTGCGGTGTATGTGCATGGAGCAGAGTGAAGACAGTGTGTTCCTAGAGCATAGTGAAGACAGTGTGTTCCTAATGCAGAGTTAATACAGAATGTTCCTACAGCAGAGTGAAGACAGTGTGGTCCTAACAAAAAATTGCTGTGTATGTGCATTGAGCAGAGCGAAGACCATGTGTTCCTAGAGCATAATGAAGGCACTGTGTTCCTAATGCAGAGTGAAGAGATTGTGTTTTTAATGCAGAATGAAGACAGTGTGTTCCTAGAGCAGAGTGAAGACAGTATATTCCTAATGCAGAGTGAAGACAGTGTGTTCCTAACGCAGAGTTGCGGTGTATGTGCATGGAGCAGAGTGAAGACTGTGTGTTCCTAGAGCAGAGTAAAGACAGTTTGTTCAAAACGCAAGTGAAGACAGTGTTTACCTAACGCATAGTGAAGACAGTGTGTTCCTAACGCATAGTGAAGACAGTATGTTCCTAACGCATAGTGAAGACAGTGTGTTCCTAACGCAGAGTTGCGGTGTATGCGCATGGAGCAGAGTGAAGACAGTTTGTTCCTAGAGCAGAGTGAAGACAGTATGTTCCTAACGCATAGTGAAGACACTGTGTTCCTAACGCAGAGTTGCGGTGTATGTGCATGGAGCAGAGTGAAGACAGTGTGTTTTTAGAGCAGAGTGAAGACAGTATGTTCTTAATGCATAGTGAGGACAGTGTGTTCCTAACGAAGAGTTGCGGTGTATGTGCATGGAGCCGAGTGAAGACAGTGTGTTTCTAGAGCAGAGTGAAGACAGTATGTTCCTAATGCATAGTGAGGACAGTGTGTTCCTAACGAAGAGTTGCGGTGTGTGCATGGAGCAGATTGAACACATTGTTCCTAAATCAGAGTGAAGACAGTGTGTTCCTAATGCAGAGTGATGACAGTGTGTTCCTAAGGAAGAGTGAAGACATTGTGTTCCTAGAGCAGAGTGAAGACCGTGTGTTCCTAGAGCAGAATGAAGACATTGTGTTCCTAATGCAGAGTAAAGACCATGTGTTCCTAATGCAGAGTGAATACAGTTTGTTCTTCGAGCAGAGTGAAGACAGTGTGTTCCTAACACAGAGTTGCGGTGTATGTGCATGAATCAGAGTGAAGACCGTCTGTTCCTAGAGCAGAGTGAAGACAGTGTGTTCCTAACACAGAGTTGCGGTGTATGTGCATGGAGCAGAGTGAAGAAAGTGTGTTCCTACAGCAGAATGAAGACAGATTGTTCCTAACGCAGAGTGAAGAGAGTGTGTTCCTAACGCAGAGTTGCGGTGTATGTGCATGGAGCAGAGTGAAGACAGTGTGTTCCTAGAGCATAGTGAAGACAGTGTGTTCCTAATGCAGAGTTAATACAGAATGTTGCTACAGCAGAGTGAAGACAGTGTGGTCCTAACAAAGAATTGCTGTGTATGTGCATTGAGCAGAGCGAAGACCATGTGTTCCTAGAGCATAATGAAGGCACTGTGTTCCTAATGCAGAGTGAAGAGATTGTGTTTTTAATGCAGAGTGAAGACAGTGTGTTCCTAGAGCAGAGTGAAGACAGTGTGTTCCTAACGCAGAGTTGCGGTGTATGTGCATGAAGGAGAGTGAAGACCGTGTGTTCCTAGAGCAGAGTGAAGACAGTATGTTCCTAACGCAGAGTGAAGACACTGTGTTCCTAACACAGAGTTGCGGTGTATGTGCATGGAGCAGAGTGAAGACAGTGTGTTCCTAGTGTAGAGTGAAGACAGTTTGTTCCTAACGTATTGTGTAGACAGTGTGTTCCTAATGCCGAGTGTAGACAGTGTGTTCCTTACGCATAGTGAAGACAGTTTGTTCCTAGAGCAGAGTGAAGACAGTTTGTACCTAAAGCAGAGTAAATACATTGTGTTCCTAGATCAGTATGAAGACAATGTGTTCCTAATGCAGAGTAAAGACAGTGTGTTCCTAGAGCAGAGTGAAGAAAGTCTGCTCTTAATGCAGAGTGAAGACAGTGTGTTCCTAGAGCAGAATGAAGACAGTATGTTGCTAAAGCAGAGTGAAGACAGTTCCTAGAGCAGAGTGAAGACAGTGTTCCTAAATCAGAGTGAAGACAGTGTGTTCCTAATGCAGAGTGAAGGCAGTGTGTTCCTAAAGAAGAGTGAAGACAGTGTGTTCCTAGAGCAGAGTGAAGACATTGTGTTCCTAGAGCAGAATGAAGACAGTGTGTTCCTAATGCAGAGTGAAGACCGTGTGTTCCTAATGCAGAGTGAAGACAGTTGGTTCCTCGAGCAGAGTGAAGAGAGTGTGTTTCTAACGCCGAGTTGCGGTGTATGTGCATGGAGCAAAGTGAAGACAGTATGTTCCTAACTCAGAGTAAAGACAGTGTGTTCCTAACGCAAAGTTGCAGTGTATGTGCATGAGGCAGAGTGAAGACAGTGTGTTCTTAGAGCAGAGTGAAGACAGTGTGTTCCTATTGCAGAGTTAATACAGTATGTTCCTACAGCAGAGTGAAGACAGTGTGTTCCTAACTAAGGGTTGCTGTGTATGTGCATGTAGCAGAGTGAAGGCAGTGTGTTCGTAGAGAAGATTGAAGACAATGTGTTCCTAATGAAGAGTGAAGACAGTGTGTTCCTAATGCAGAGTGATGACAGTGTGTTCCTAGAGCAGAGTGAAGACAGTGAGTTCCTAACGCAGAGTTGGGGTGTATGTGCATGAACAAGAGTGAAGACAGTGTGTTCCTAGAGCAGAGTGAAGACAGTATGTTCCTAAAGCAGAGTGAAGACAGTGTGTTACTATAGCACAATGAAAACAATGTGTTCCTAACGCAGAGTGAAGACAGTGTGTTCCTAACGCAGAGTGAAGACAGTTTGTTCTTAACGCAGAGTGAAGACAGTGTGTTCCTAATGCAGAGTGAAGACAGTGTGTTCCTAACGCATAGTGGAGACAGTGTGTTCCTAACGCGTAGTGAAGACAGTGTGTTCCTAACGCATAGTGAAGACAGTATGTTCCTAATGCATAGTGAAGACAGTGTGTTCCTAACGCAGAGTTGCGGTGTATGCGCATGGAGCAGAGTGAAGACAGTGTGTTCCTAGAGCAGAGTGAAGACAGTATGTTCCTAACGCATAGTGAAGACACTGTGTTCCTAACGCAGAGTTGCGGTGTATGTGCATGGAGCAGAGTGAAGACAGTGTGTTTTTAGAGCAGAGTGAAGACAGTATGTTCCTAATGCATAGTGAGGACAGTGTGTTCCTAACCAAGAGTTGCGGTGTATGTGCATGGAGCCGAGTGAAGACAGTGTGTTTCTAGAGCAGAGTGAAGACAGTATGTTCCTATTGCATAGTGAGGACAGTGTGTTCCTAGCGAAGAGTTGCGGTGTATGTGCATGGAGCAGAGTGAAGACAGTGTGTTCCTAGAGCAGAGTGAAGACAGTATGTTCCTAACGCATAGTGAAGACACTGTGTTCCTAACGCAGAGTTGCGGTGTATGTGCATGGAGCAGAGTGAAGACAGTGTGTTTTTAGAGCAGAGTGAAGACAGTATGTTCCTAATGCATAGTGAGGACAGTGTGTTCCTAACGAAGAGTTGCGGTGTATGTGCATGGAGCCGAGTGAAGACAGTGTCTTTCTAGTGCAGAGTGAAGACAGTATGTTCCTAATGCATAGTGAGGACAGTGTGTTCCTAACGAAGAGTTGCGGTGTATGTGCATGGAGCATATTGAACACATTGTTCCTAAATCAGAGTGAAGACAGTGTGTTCCTAATGCAGAGTGATGACAGTGTGTTCCTAAGGAAGAGTGAAGACATTGTGTTCCTAGAGCAGAGTGAAGACCGTGTGTTCCTAGAGCAGAATGAAGACATTGTGTTCCTAATGCAGAGTAAAGACCATGTGTTCCTAATGCAGAGTGAATACAGTTTGTTCTTCGAGCAGAGTGAAGACAGTGTGTTCCTAACACAGAGTTGCGGTGTATGTGCATGAATCAGAGTGAAGACCGTGTGTTCCTAGAGCAGAGTGAAGACAGTGTGTTCCTAACACAGAGTTGCGGTGTATGTGCATGGAGCAGAGTGAAGAAAGTGTGTTCCTACAGCAGAATGAAGACAGATTGTTCCTAACGCAGAGTGAAGAGAGTGTGTTCCTAACGCAGAGTTGCGGTGTATGTGCATGGAGCAGAGTGAAGACAGTGTGTTCCTAGAGCATAGTGAAGACAGTGTGTTCCTAATGCAGAGTTAATACAGAATGTTGCTACAGCAGAGTGAAGACAGTGTGGTCCTAACAAAGAATTGCTGTGTATGTGCATTGAGCAGAGCGAAGACCATGTGTTCCTAGAGCATAATGAAGGCACTGTGTTCCTAATGCAGAGTGAAGAGATTGTGTTTTTAATGCAGAGTGAAGACAGTGTGTTCCTAAAGCAGAGTGAAGACAGTGTGTTCCTAACGCAGAGTTGCGGTGTATGTGCATGAAGCAGAGTGAAGACCGTGTGTTCCTAGAGCAGAGTGAAGACAGTATGTTCCTAACGCAGAGTGAAGACACTGTGTTCCTAAGACAGAGTTGCGGTGTATGTGCATGGAGCAGAGTGAAGACAGTGTGTTCCTAGTGCAGAGTGAAGACAGTTTGTTCCTAACGTATTGTGTAGACAGTGTGTTCCTAATGCAGAGTGAAGACAGTGTGTTCCTTACGCATAGTGAAGACAGTGTGTTCCTAGAGCAGAGTGAAGACAGTTTGTACCTAAAGCAGAGTAAATACATTGTGTTCCTAGATCAGTATGAAGACAATGTGTTACTAATGCAGAGTAAAGACAGTGTGTTCCTAGAGCAGAGTGAAGACAGTCTGCTCTTAATGCAGAGTGAAGACAGTGTGTTCCTAGAGCAGAATGAAGACAGTATGTTGCTAAAGCAGAGTGAAGACAGTTCCTAGAGCAGAGTGAAGACAGTGTTCCTAAATCAGAGTGAAGACAGTGTGTTCCTAATGCAGAGTGAAGACAGTGTGTTCCTAAAGAAGAGTGAAGACAGTGTGTTCCTAGAGCAGAGTGAAGACATTGTGTTCCTAGAGCAGAATGAAGACAGTGTGTTCCTAATGCAGAGTGAAGACCGTGTGTTCCTAATGCAGAGTGAAGACAGTTTGTTCCTCGAGCAGAGTGAAGACAGTGTGTTCCTAACGCAGAGTTGCGGTGTATGTGCATGGAGCAAAGTGAAGACAGTATGTTCCTAACTCAGAGTGAAGAAGTGTGTTCCTAACGCAGAGTTGCAGTGTATGTGCATGAGGCAGAGTGAAGACAGTGTGTTCTTAGAGCAGAGCGAAGACAGTGTGTTCATAATGCAGAGTTAATACAGTATGTTCGTACAGCAGAGTGAAGACAGTGTGTTCCTAACTAAGGGTTGCTGTGTATGTGCATGTAGCAGAGTGAAGGCAGTGTGTTCGTAGAGAAGATTGAAGACAGTGTGTTCCTAATGAAGAGTGAAGACAGTGTGTTCCTAATGCAGAGTGATGACAGTGTGTTCCTAGAGCAGAGTGAAGACAGTGAGTTCCTAACGCAGAGTTGGGGTGTATGTGCATGAACAAGAGTGAAGACAGTGTGTTCCTAGAGCAGAGTGAAGACAGTATGTTCCTAACGCAGAGTGAAGACAGTGTGTTCCTATAGCACAATGAAAACAATGTGTTCCTAACGCAGAGTGAAGACAGTTTGTTCTTAACGCAGAGTGAAGACAGTGTGTTCCTAATGCAGAGTGAAGACAGTGTGTTCCTAACGCATAGTGGAGACAGTGTGTTCCTAACGCGTAGTGAAGACAGTGTGTTCCTAACGCATAGTGAAGACAGTATGTTCCTAACGCATAGAGAAGACAGTGTGTTCTTAACGCAGAGTTGCGGTGTATGCGCATGGAGGAGAGTGAAGACAGTGTGTTCCTAGAGCAGAGTGAAGTCAGTATGTTCCTAACGCATAGTGAAGACAGTGTGGTCCTAACGCAGAGTTGCGGTGTATGCGCATGGAGCAGAATGAAGACAGTGTGTTCCTCGAGCAGAGTGAAGACTGTGTGTTCCCAATGAAGAGTGAATACTGTGTGTTCCTAACAAAGAGTTGCTGTGTATGTGCATGGAGCAGAGTGAAGACATTGTGTCTCTGGAGCAGAGTAAAGACAGTGTGTCTCTGGAGCAGAGTGAAGACAGTGTGTTCCTAATGCAGAGTGAAGACAGTGTGTTCCTAGAGCAGAGTGAAGACAGTGTGTTCCTAATGCAGATTTGCTGTGTATGTGCATGGAGCATAGTGAAGACATTGTGTTCCTTGAGCAGAGTGAAGACACTGTGTTCCTAACGCAGAGTGAAGACAGTGTGTTCCTAACGAAGAGTTGCGGTGTATGTGCAAGGAGCAGAGTGAAGACATTGTGTTCCTCGAGCAGAATGAAGACAGTGTGTTCCTAATGCAGATTGAAGACAGTGTGTTCCTAGAGCAGAGTGAAGACAGTTTGTTCTTAATGCAGAGTGAAATCACTGTGTTCCTAGAGCAGAATGAAGACAGTGTGTTCCTAATGCAGAGTGAAGACAGTGTGTTCCTAATGCAGAGTGAAGACAGTGTGTTCCTAGAGCAGAGTGAAGAAAGTGTGTTCCTAACGCAGAGTTGGGGTGTATGTGCATGAACCAGTGTGAAGGCAGTGTGTTCCTAGAGCAGAGGGAAGACAGTATATTCCTAATGCAGAGGGAAGACAGTGTGTTCTTAGAGCAGAATGAAGACAATGTGTTCCTAACGCAGAGTGAAGACAGTGTGTTCCTAACGCAGAGTTGCGGTGTATGTGCATGGAGCAGAGAGAATACAGTGTGTTCCTAGAGCAGAGTAAAGACAGTTTGTTCATAGAGCAGAGTGAAGACAGTGTGTTCCTAATGCAGAGTTGCAGTGTATGTGCATGGAGCACAGTGAAGACAGTGTGTTCCTAGAGCAGAGTGAAGACGGTGTGTTTTTAATGCAGAGTGAATACAGTGTGTTCCTACAGCAGATTGAAGACAGTGTGTTCCTACCAAAGAGTTGCTGTGTATGTGCATGGAGCAGAGTGAAGACAGTGTGTCTCTGGAGCAGAGTGAAGACAGTGTGTTTCTAATGCAGAGTGAAGACAGTGTATTCCTAATGCAGAGTGAAGACAGTGTGTTCCTAGAGCAGAGTGAAGACAGTGTGTTCCTAACGCAGAGTTGCGGTGTATGTGCAAGGAACAGAGTGAGGACATTGTGTTCCTTGAGCAGAGTGAAGACAATGTGTTCCTAACGCAGAGATGCGGTGTTTGTGCAAGGAGCAGAGTGAAGACATTGTGTTCCTTGAGCAGAGTGAAGACAGTGTGTTCCTAACGCAGAGTTGCGGTGTATGTGCAAGGAGCAGAGTGAAGACATTGTGTACCTAGAGCAGAATGAAGACAGTGTGTTCCTTATGCAGAGTGAAGACAGTGTTTTCCTAGAGCAGAGTGAAGACAGTCTGTTCTTAATGCAGAGTGAAAACAGTGTGTTCCTATAGCTGAAGGAAGACAGTGTGTTCCTAATGCAGAGTGAAGACAGAGTGTTCCTAATGCAGAGTGAAGACAGTGTGTTCCTAGAGCAAAATGAAGACAATGAGTTCCTAACGCAGAGTGAAGACAGTGCGTTCCTAAGGCAGAGTGCGGTGTTTGTGCATCGAGCAGAGTGAAGACATTGTGTTCCTTGAGCAGAGTGAAGACAGTGTGTTCCTAACGCAGAGTGAAGACAGTGTGTTCCTAACGAAGAGTTGCAGTGTATGTGCAAGGAGCAGAGTGAAGACATTGTGTTAATCAAGCAGATTGAAGACAGTGTGTTCCTAATGCAGAGTGAAGACAGTGTGTTCCTTGAGCAGAGTGAAGACAGTCTGTTCTTAATGCAGAGTGAAAACACTGTGTTCCTAGAGCAGAATGAAGACACTGTGTTCCTCATGCATAGTGAAGACAGTGTGTTCCTAGAGCAGAATGAAGACACTGTGTTCCTCTTGCAGAGTTAAGACAGTGTGTTTCTAGAGCAGAGTGAAGACAGTGTGTTCCTAACGCAGAGTTGGGGTGTATGTGCATGAACCAGATTGAAGACAGTGTGTTCCTAGAGCAGAGTGAAGACAGTATGTTCCTAACGCCGAGTGAAGACAGTGTGTTCCTAGAGCTGAGTGAAGACATTGTGTTCCTAGAGCAGAATGAAGACAGTGTGTTCCTAATGCAGAGTGAAGACCGTGTGTTCCTAATGCAGAGTGAAGACAGTTGGTTCCTCGAGCAGAGTGAAGAGAGTGTGTTCCTAACGCAGAGTTGCGGTGTATGTGCATGGAGCAAAGTGAAGACAGTATGTTCCTAACTCAGAGTAAAGACAGTGTGTTCCTAACGCAAAGTTGCAGTGTATGTGCATGAGGCAGAGTGAAGACAGTGTGTTCTTAGAGCAGAGTGAAGACAGTGTGTTCCTATTGCAGAGTTAATACAGTATGTTCCTACAGCAGAGTGAAGACAGTGTGTTCCTAATTAAGGGTTGCTGTGTATGTGCATGTAGCAGAGTGAAGGCAGTGTGTTCGTAGAGAAGATTGAAGACAGTGTGTTCCTAATGAAGAGTGAAGACAGTGTGTTCCTAATGCAGAGTGATGACAGTGTGTTCCTAGAGCAGAGTGAAGACAGTGAGTTCCTAACGCAGAGTTGGGGTGTATGTGCATGAACAAGAGTGAAGACAGTGTGTTCCTAGAGCAGAGTGAAGACAGAATGTTCCTAACGCAGAGTGAAGACAGTGTGTTCCTATAGCACAATGAAAACAATGTGTTCCTAACGCAGAATGAAGACAGTGTGTTCCTAACGCAGAGTGAAGACAGTTTGTTCTTAACGCAGAGTGAAGACAGTGTGTTCCTAATGCAGAGTGAAGACAGTGTGTTCCTAACGCATAGTGGAGACAGTGTGTTCCTAACGCGTAGTGAAGACAGTGTGTTCCTAACGCATAGTGAAGACAGTATGTTCCTAATGCATAGTGAAGACAGTGTGTTCCTAACGCAGAGTTGCGGTGTATGCGCATGGAGCAGAGTGAAGACAGTGTGTTCCTAGAGCAGAGTGAAGACAGTATGTTCCTAACGCATAGTGAAGACACTGTGTTCCTAACGCAGAGTTGCGGTGTATGTGCATGGAGCAGAGTGAAAACAGTGTGTTTGTAGAGCAGAGTGAAGACAGTATGTTCCTAATGCATAGTGAGGACAGTGTGTTCCGAACCAAGAGTTGCGGTGTATGTGCATGGAGCCGAGTGAAGACAGTGTGTTTCTAGAGCAGAGTGAAGACAGTATGTTCCTAATGCATAGTGAGGACAGTGTGTTCCTAACGAAGAGTTGCGGTGTATGTGCATGGAGCAGAGTGAAGACAGTGTGTTCCTAGAGCAGAGTGAAGACATTATGTTCCTAACGCATAGTGAAGACACTGTGTTCCTAACGCAGAGTTGCGGTGTATGTGCATGGAGCAGAGTGAAGACAGTGTGTTTTTAGAGCAGAGTGAAGACAGTATGTTCCTAATGCATAGTGAGGACAGTGTGTTCCTAACGAAGAGTTGCGGTGTATGTGCATGGAGCCGAGTGAAGACAGTGTGTTTCTAGTGCAGAGTGAAGACAGTATGTTCCTAATGCATAGTGAGGACAGTGTGTTCCTAACGAAGAGTTGCGGTGTATGTGCATGGAGCAGATTGAACACATTGTTCCTAAATCAGAGTGAAGACAGTGTGTTCCTAATGCAGAGTGATGACAGTGTGTTCCTAAGGAAGAGTGAAGACATTGTGTTCCTAGAGCAGAGTGAAGACCGTGTGTTCCTAGAGCAGAATGAAGACATTGTGTTCCTAATGCAGAGTAAAGGCCATGTGTTCCTAATGCAGAGTGAATACAGTTTGTTCTTCGAGCAGAGTGAAGACAGTGTGTTCCTAACACAGAGTTGCGGTGTATGTGCATGGAGCAGAGTGAAGAAAGTGTGTTCCTACAGCAGAATGAAGACAGATTGTTCCTAACGCAGAGTGAAGAGAGTGTGTTCCTAACGCAGAGTTGCGGTGTATGTGCATGGAGCAGAGTGAAGACAGTGTGTTCCTAGAGCATAGTGAAGACAGTGTGTTCCTAATGCAGAGTTAATACAGAAGGTTCCTACAGCAGAGTGAAGACAGTGTGGTCCTAACAAAGAATTGCTGTGTATGTGCATTGAGCAGAGCGAAGACCATGTGTTCCTAGAGCATAATGAAGGCACTGTGTTCCTAATGCAGAGTGAAGAGATTGTGTTTTTAATGCAGAGTGAAGACAGTGTGTTCCTAGAGCAGAGTGAAGACAGTGTGTTCCTAACGCAGAGTTGCGGTGTATGTGCATGAAGCAGAGTGAAGACCTTGTGTTCCTAGAGCAGAGTGAAGACAGTATGTTCCTAACGCAGAGTGAAGACACTGTGTTCCTAAGACAGAGTTGCGGTGTATGTGCATGGAGCAGAGTGAAGACAGTGTGTTCCTAGTGCAGAGTGAAGACAGTTTGTTCCTAACCTATTGTGTAGACAGTGTTTTCCTAATGCAGAGTGAAGACAGTGTGTTCCTTACGCATAGTGAAGACAGTGTGTTCCTAGAGCAGAGTGAAGACAGTTTGTACCTAAAGCAGAGTAAATACATTGTGTTCCTAGATCAGTATGAAGACAATGTGTTACTAATGCAGAGTAAAGACAGTGTGTTCCTAGAGCAGAGTGAAGACAGTCTGCTCTTAATGCAGAGTGAAGACACTGTGTTCCTAGAGCAGAATGAAGACAGTATGTTGCTAAAGCAGAGTGAAGATAGTTCCTAGAGCAGAGTGAAGACAGTGTTCCTAAATCAGAGTGAAGACAGTGTGTTCCTAATACAGAGTGAAGACAGTGTGTTCCTAAAGAAGAGTGAAGACAGTGTGTTCCTAGAGCAGAGTGAAGACATTGTGTTCCTAGAGCAGAATGAAGACAGTGTGTTCCTAATGCAGAGTGAAGACCGTGTGTTCCTAATGCAGAGTGAAGACAGTTTGTTCCTCGAGCAGAGTGAAGACAGTGTGTTCCTAACGCAGAGTTGCGGTGTATGTGCATGGAGCAAAGTGAAGACAGTATGTTCCTAACTCAGAGTGAAGACAGTGTGTTCCTAACGCAGAGTTGCAGTGTATGTGCATGAGGCAGAGTGAAGACAGTGTGTTCTTAGAGCAGAGTGAAGACAGTGTGTTCATAATGCAGAGTTAATACAGTATGTTCCTACAGCAGAGTGAAGACAGTGTGTTCCTAACTAAGGGTTGCTGTGTATGTGCATGTAGCAGAGTGAAGGCAGTGTGTTCGTAGAGAAGATTGAAGACAGTGTGTTCCTAATGAAGAGTGAAGACAGTGTGTTCCTAATGCAGAGTGATGACAGTGTGTTCCTAGAGCAGAGTGAAGACAGTGAGTTCCTAACGCAGAGTTGGTGTGTATGTGCATGAACAAGAGTGAAGACAGTGTGTTCCTAGAGCAGAGTGAAGACAGTATGTTCCTAACGCAGGGTGAAGACAGTGTGTTCCTATAGCACAATGAAAACAATGTGTTCCTAACGCAGAGTGAAGACAGTGTGTTCCTAACGCAGAGTGAAGACAGTTTGTTCTTAACGCAGAGTGAAGACAGTGTGTTCCTAATGCAGAGTGAAGACAGTGTGTTCCTAACGCATAGTGGAGACAGTGTGTTCCTAACGCGTAGTGAAGACAGTGTGTTCCTAACGCATAGTGAAGACAGTATGTTCCTAACGCATAGTGAAGACAGTGTGTTCTTAACGCAGAGTTGCGGTGTATGCGCATGGAGGAGAGTGAAGACAGTGTGTTCCTAGAGCAGAGTGAAGTCAGTATGTTCCTAACACATAGTGAAGACAGTGTGTTCCTAACGCAGAGTTGCGGTGTATGCGCATGGAGCAGAATGAAGACAGTGTGTTCCTCGAGCAGAGTGAAGACTGTGTTTTCCCAATGAAGAGTGAATACAGTGTGTTCCTAACAAAGAGTTGCTGTGTATGTGCATGGAGCAGAGTGAAGACATTGTGTCTCTGGAGCAGAGTGAAGACAGTGTGTCTCTGGAGCAGAGTGAAGACAGTGTGTTCCTAATGCAGAGTGAAGACAGTGTGTTCCTAGAGCAGAGTGAAGACAGTGTGTTCTTAAAGCAGAGTGAAGACAGTGTGTTCCTAGGGCAGAATGAAGACAGTGTGTTCCTAATGCAGTGTGAAGACAGTGTGTTCCTAATGCAGAGTGAAGACAGTGTGTTCCTAGAGCAGAGTGAAGACAGTGTGTTCCTAACGCAGAGTTGGGGTGTATGTGCATGAACCAGAGTGAAGGCAGTGTGTTCCTAGAGCAGAGGGAAGACAGTATATTCCTAATGCAGAGGGAAGACAGTGTGTTCTTAGAGCAGAATGAAGACAATGTGTTCCTAACGCAGAGTGAAGACAGTGTGTTCCTAACGCAGAGTTGCGGTGTATGTGCATGGAGCAGAGAGAAGACAGTGTGTTCCTAGAGCAGAGTAAAGACAGTTTGTTCATAGAGCAGAGTGAAGACAGTGTGTTCCTAATGCAGAGTTGCAGTGTATGTGCATGGAGCAGAGTGAAGACAGTGTGTTCCTAGAGCAGAGTGAAGACGGTGTGTTTTTAATGCAGAGTGAATACAGTGAGTTCCTACAGCAGATTGAAGACAGTGTGTTCCTACCAAAGAGTTGCTGTGTATGTGCATGGAGCAGAGTGAAGACAGTGTGTCTCTGGAGCAGAGTGAAGACAGTGTGTTTCTAATGCAGAGTGAAGACAGTGTATTCCTAATGCAGAGTGAAGACAGTGTGTTCCTAGAGCAGAGTGAAGACAGTGTGTTCCTAACACAGAGTTGCGGTGTATGTGCAAGGAACAGAGTGAAGACATTGTGTTCCTTGAGCAGAGTGAAGACAGTGTGTTCCTAACGCAGAGATGCGGTGTTTGTGCAAGGAGCAGAGTGAAGACATTGTGTTCCTTGAGCAGAGTGAAGACAGTGTGTTCCTAACGCAGAGTTGCGGTGTATGTGCAAGGAGCAGAGTGAAGACATTGTGTACCTAGAGCAGAATGAAGACAGTGTGTTCCTTATGCAGAGTGAAGACAGTGTTTTCCTAGAGCAGAGTGAAGACAGTCTGTTCTTAATGCAGAGTGAAAACAGTGTGTTCCTATAGCAGAAGGAAGACAGTGTGTTCCTAATGCAGAGTGAAGACAGAGTGTTCCTAATGCAGAGTGAAGACAGTGTGTTCCTAGAGCAAAATGAAGACAATGAGTTCCTAACGCAGAGTGAAGACAGTGCGTTCCTAAGGCAGAGTGCGGTGTTTGTGCATCGAGCAGAGTGAAGACATTGTGTTCCTTGAGCAGAGTGAAGACAGTGTGTTCCTAACGCAGAGTGAAGACAGTGTGTTCCTAACGAAGAGTTGCAGTGTATGTGCAAGGAGCAGAGTGAAGACATTGTGTTAATCAAGCAGATTGAAGACAGTGTGTTCCTAATGCAGAGTGAAGACAGTGTGTTCCTAGAGCAGAGTGAAGACAGTCTGTTCTTAATGCAGAGTGAAAACACTGTGTTCCTAGAGCAGAATGAAGACACTGTGTTCCTCATGCATAGTGAAGACAGTGTGTTCCTAGAGCAGAATGAAGACACTGTGTTCCTATTGCAGAGTGAAGACAGTGTGTTTCTAGAGCAGAGTGAAGACAGTGTGTTCCTAACGCAGAGTTGGGTTGTATGTGCATGAACCAGATTGAAGACAGTGTGTACCTAGAGCAGAGTGAAGACAGTATGTTCCTAACGCAGAGTGAAGACAGTGTGTTCCTAGAGCAGAGTGAAGACAGTTTGTTCCTAACGCAGAGTGAAGACAGTGTGTTCCTGAAGCAGAGTGAAGACAGTGTGTTCCTAACGCAGAGTTGCGGTGTATGTGCATGGAACAGAGTGAAGATAGTGTGTTCCTTGAGCAGAGTGAAGACAGTGTGTTCCTAATGCAGAGTGAAGACAGTGTGTTCCTAACGCAGAGATGTGGTATATGTGCATGGAGCAGAGTGAAGACAGTGTGTTCCTAGAGCAGAATGAAGACAATGTGTTCCTAACGCAGAGTGAAGACAGTGTGTTCCTAACGCAGAGTTGCAGTGTATGTGCATGGAACAGAGTGAAGACAGTGTGTTCCTAGAGCAGAATGAAGACAATGTGTTCCTAATGCAGAGTGAAGACAGTGTGTTCCTAACGCAGAGTTGCGGTGTATGTGCGGTGTATGTGATGACAGTGTGTTCCTAGAGCAGAGAGAAGACAGTTTGTTCCTAACGCAGAGTGAAGACAGTGTGTTCCTAGAGCATAGTGAAGACAGTTTGTTCCTAACGCAGAGTGAAGACAGTGTGTTCCTAACGCATAGTGAAGACAGTATGTTCCTAACGCATAGTGAAGACAGTGTGTTCCTAACGCAGTGTTGCATTGTATGCGCATGGAGGAGATTGAAGACAGTGTGTTCCTAGAGCAGAGTGAAGACAGTATGTTCCTAACGCATAGTGAAGACAGTGTGTTCCTAACGCAGAGTTGCGGTGTATGTGCATGGAGCAGAATGACGACAGTGTGTTCCTAGAGCAGAGTGAAGACAGTGTGTTCCTAATGCAGAGTGAATACAGTGTGTTCCTACAGCAGATTGAAGACAGTGTGTTCCTAATGCAGAGTGAAGACAGTGTGTTCCTAATGCAGAGTGAAGACAGTATGTTCGTAGAGCAGAGTGAAGACAATGTGTTCCTAACGCAGAGTTGAGGTGTATGTGCATGAACCAGAGTGAAGACAGTGTGTTCCTAGAGCAGAGTGAAGACAGTGTGTTCCTAGAGTAGATTGAAGACAATGAGTTCCTAACGCAGAGTGAAGACAGTGCGTTCCTAACGCAGAGTTGCGGTGTTTGTGCATCGAGCAGAGTGAAGACAGTGTGTTCCTAGAGCAGAGTGAAGACAGTGTGTTCCTAATGCAGAGATAATACAGTGTGTTCCTAACGCATACTGAAGACAATGTGTTCCTAACGCATAGTGAAGACAGTGTGTTCCTAACGCATCGTGAAGACAGTATGTTCGTAAGGCATAGTGAAGACAGTGTGTTCCTAACGCAGAGTTGCGGTGTATGCGCATGGAGGGGAGTGAAGTCAGTGTGTTCCTAGAGCAGAGTATAGACAGTATGTTCCTAACGCATAGTGAAGACAATGTGTTCCTAACGCAGAGTTGCGGTGTATGTGCATGGATCAGAATGAAGACAGTGTGTTCCTAGAGCAGAGTGGAGACAGTGTGTTCCTAATGCAGAGTGAATACAGTGTGTTCCTACAGCAGATTGAAGACAGTGTGTTCCTAACAAAGAGTTGCTGTGTATGTGCATGGAGCAGAGCAAAGACCATGTGTTCCTAGAGCATAATGAAGGCAGTGTGTTCCTAATGCAGAATGAAGAGAGTGTGTTACTACTGCAGAGTAAAGACAGTGTGTTCCTAGAGCAGAGTGAAGACAGTGTGTTCCTAACGCAGAGTTGCGGTGTATGTGCATGAATCAGAGTGAAGTCCGTGTGTTCCTAGAGCAGAGTGAAGACAGTATGTTCCTAACGCAGAGTGAAGATAGTGTGTTCCTAGAGCAGAATGAAGACAGTGTGTTCCTAACGCAGAGTGAAGACAGTGTGTTCCTAACGCAGAGTTGCGGTGTATGTGCATGGAGCAGAGTGAAGACAGTGTGTTCCTAGAGCAGAGTGAAGATAGTTTGTTCCTAACGCATTGTGAAGACAGTGTGTTCCTAATGCATAGTGAAGACAGTGTGTTCCTTATGCATAGTTAAGACAGTGTGTTCCTAGAGCAGAGTGAAGACAGTTTGTACCTAACGCAGAGTGAAGACCTTGTGTTCCTAGATCAGTATGAAGACAATGTGTTCTTAATGCAGAGTGAAGACAGTGTGTTCCTAGAGCAGAGTGAAGACAGTCTGTTTTTAATGCACAGTGAAGACAGTGTTTTCCTAGAGCAGAATGACGACAGTGTGTTCCTAATGCAGACTGAAGACAGTGTTCCTATATTAGAGTGAAGACAGTGTGTTCCTAATGCAGAGTGAAGACAGTGTGTTCGTAAGGAAGAGTGAAGACAGTGTGTTCCTAGAGCAGATTGAAGACAGTGTGTTCCAAGTGCAGAATGAAGACAGAGTGTTCCTAATGCAGAGTGAAGACCGTGTGTTCCTAAAGCAGAGTGAAGACAGTTTGTTCTTCGAGCAGAGTGAAGACAGTGTGTTCCTAACGCGTAGAGAAGACAGTGTGTTCCTAACGCATAGTGAAGACAGTATGTTCCTAACGCATAGTGAAGACAGTATGTTCCTCACGCAGAGTTGCGGTGTATGCGCATGGAGGAGAGTGAAGACAGTGTGTTCCTAGAGCAGAGTGAAGACAGTATGTTCCTAAGGCATAGTGAAGACAGTGTGTTCCTAACGCAGAGTTGCGGTGTATGCGCATGGAGCAGAATGAAGACAGTGTGTTCCTAGAGCAGAGTGAAGACTGTGTGTTCCCAATGAAGAGTGAATACAGTGTGTTCCTACAGCAGATTGAAGACAGTGTGTTCCTAAAAAAGAGTTGCTGTGTATGTGCATGGAGCAGAGTGAAGACATTGTGTCTCTGGAGCAGAGTGAAAACAGTGTGTCTCTGGAGCAGAGTGAAGACAGTGTGTTCCTAATGGAGAGTGAAGACAGTGTGTTCCTAGAGCAGAGTGAAGACAGTGTGTTCCTAATGCAGATTTGCTGTGTATGTGCATGGAGCATAGTGAAGACATTGTGTTCCTTGAGCAGAGTGAAGACAGTGTGTTCCTAACGCAGAGTGAAGACAGTGTGTTCCTAACGAAGAGTTGCGGTGTATGTGCAAGGAGCAGAGTGAAGACATTGTGTTCCTCGAGCAGAATGAAGACAGTGTGTTCCTAATGCAGAGTGAAGACAGTGTGTTCCCAGAGCAGAGTGAAGACAGTCTGTTCTTAATGCAGAGTGAAATCAATGTGTTCCTAGAGCAGAATGAAGGCAGTGTGTTCCTAATGCAGAGTGAAGACAGTGTGTTCCTAGAGCAGAGTGAAGACAGTGTGTTCCTAGAGCAGAGTGAAGACAGTGTGTTCCTAACGCAGAGTTGGGGTGTATGTGAATGAACCAGAGTGAAGGCAGTGTGTTCCTAGAGCAGAGTGAAGACAGTATGTTCCTAACGCAGAGGGAAGACAGTGTGTTCCTAGAGCAGAATGAAGACAATGTGTTCCTAACGCAGAGTGAAGACAGTGTGTTCCTAAGGCAGAGTTGCGGTGTATGTGCATTGAGCAGAGAGAAGACAGTGTGTTCCTAGAGCAGAGTAAAGACTGTTTGTTCATAGAGCAGAGTGAAGACAGTGTGTTCCTAACGCAGAGTTGCAGTGTATGTGCATGGAGCAGAGTGAAGACAGTGTGTTCCTAGAGCAGAGTGAAGACAGTGTGTTCCTAATGCAGAGTTAATACAGTATGTACCTACAGCAGAGTGAAGACAGTGTATTCCTAACGCATAGTGAAGACAGTGTGTTCCTAACGCATAGTGAAGACAGTATGTTCCTAACGCATAGTGAAGACAGTATGTTCCTAACGCAGTGTTGCGGTGTATGCGCATGGAGGAGAGTGAAGACAGTGTGTTCCTAGAGCAGAGTGAAGACAGTATGTTCCTGACGCATAGTGAAGACAGTGTGTTCCTAACGCAGAGTTACGGTGTATGTGCATGGAGCAGAATGACGACAGTGTGTTCCTAGAGCAGAGTGAAGACAGTGTGTTTTTAATGCAGAGTGAATACAGTGTGTTCCTACAGCAGATTGAAGACAGTGTGTTCCTAACAAAGAGTTGCTGTGTATGAGCATGGAGCAGAGTGAAGACAGTGTGTCTCTGGAGCAGAGTGAAGACAGTGTGTTCCTAATGCAGAGTGAAAACAGTGTATTCCTAATGCAGAGTGAAGACAGTGTGTTCCTAGAGCAGAGTGAAGACAGTGTGTTCCTAACGCAGAGTTGCGGTGTATGTGCAAGGAACAGAGTGAAGACATTGTGTTCATTGAGCAGAGTGAAGACAGTGTGTTCCTAACGCAGAGATGCGGTATATGTGCAAGGAGCAGAGTGAAGACATTGTGTTCCTTGAGCAGAGTGAAGACAGTGTGTTCCTAACGCAGAGTTGCGGTGTATGTGCAAAGAGCAGAGTGAAGACATTGTGTTCCTAGAGCAGAATGAAGACAGTGTGTTCCTAATGAAGAGTGAAGACAGTGTGTTCCAAGAGCAGAGGGAAGACAGTCTGTTCTTAATGCAGAGTGAAAACACTGTGTTCCTAGAGCAGAATGAAGACACTGTGTTCCTCATGCATAGTGAAGACAGTGTGTTCCTAGAGCAGAATGAAGACACTGTGTTCCTATTGCAGAGTGAAGACAGTGTGTTTCTAGAGCAGAGTGAAGACACTGTGTTCCTAACGCAGAGAGAAGAGAGTGTGTTCCTAGAGCAGAATGAAGACAATGTGTTCCTAACGCAGAGTGAAGACAGTGTGTTCCTAACGCAGAGTTGCGGTGTATGTGCATGGAGCAGAGTGAAGACAGTGTGTTCCTAGAGCAGAGTGAAGACAGTTTGTTCCTAACGCAGAGTGAAGACAGTGTGTTCCTAAAGCAGAGGGAAGACAGTGTGTTCCTAACGCAGAGTTGCGGTGTATGTGCATGGAACAGAGTGAAGACAGTGTTTTCCTTGAGCAGAGTGAAGACAGTGTGTTCCTAATGCAGAGTGAAGACAGTGTGTTCCTAACGCAGAGATGTGGTGTATGTGCATGGAACAGAGTGAAGACAGTGTGTTCCTAGAGCAGAATGAAGACAATGTGTTCCTAACGCAGAGTGAAGACAGTGTGTTCCTAACGCAGAGTTGCGGTGTATGTGCATGAATCAGAGTGAAGACCGTGTGTTCCTAGAGCAGAGTGAAGACAGTATGTTCCTAACGCAGAGTGAAGATAGTGTGTTCCTAGAGCAGAATGAAGACAGTGTGTTCCTAACGCAGAGTGAAGACAGTGTGTTCCTATCGCAGAGTTGCGGTGTATGTGCATGGTGCAGAGTTAAGACAGTGTGTTCCTAGAGCAGAGTGAAGATAGTTTGTTCCTAACGCATTGTGAAGACAGTGTGTTGTTAATGCATAGTGAAGACAGTGTGTTCCTTACGCATAGTGAAGACAGTGTGTTCCTAGAGCAGAGTGAAGACAGTTTGTACCTAACGCAGAGTGAAGACCTTGTGTTCCCAGATCAGTATGAAGACAATGCGTTCTTAATGCAGAGTGAAGACAGTGTGTTCCTAGAGCAGAGTGAAGACAGTGTGTTCCTAATGCAGAGATAATACAGTGTGTTCCTAACGCATACTGAAGACAATGTGTTCCTAACGCATAGTGAAGACAGTGTGTTCCTAACGCATCGTGAAGACAGTATGTTCGTAAGGCATAGTGAAGACAGTGTGTTCCTAACGCAGAGTTGCGGTGTATGCGCATGGAGGGGAGTGAAGTCAGTGTGTTCCTAGAGCAGAGTATAGACAGTATGTTCCTAACGCATAGTGAAGACAATGTGTTCCTAACGCAGAGTTGCGGTGTATGTGCATGGATCAGAATGAAGACAGTGTGTTCCTAGAGCAGAGTGGAGACAGTGTGTTCCTAATGCAGAGTGAATACAGTGTGTTCCTACAGCAGATTGAAGACAGTGTGTTCCTAACAAAGAGTTGCTGTGTATGTGCATGGAGCAGAGCAAAGACCATGTGTTCCTAGAGCATAATGAAGGCAGTGTGTTCCTAATGCAGAATGAAGAGAGTGTGTTACTACTGCAGAGTAAAGACAGTGTGTTCCTAGAGCAGAGTGAAGACAGTGTGTTCCTAACGCAGAGTTGCGGTGTATGTGCATGAATCAGAGTGAAGTCCGTGTGTTCCTAGAGCAGAGTGAAGACAGTATGTTCCTAACGCAGAGTGAAGATTGTGTGTTCCTAGAGCAGAATGAAGACAGTGTGTTCCTAACGCAGAGTGAAGACAGTGTGTTCCTAACGCAGAGTTGCGGTGTATGTGCATGGAGCAGAGTGAAGACAGTGTGTTCCTAGAGCAGAGTGAAGACAGTTTGTTCCTAACGCATTGTGAAGACAGTGTGTTCCTAATGCATAGTGAAGACAGTGTGTTCCTTATGCATAGTTAAGACAGTGTGTTCCTAGAGCAGAGTGAAGACAGTTTGTACCTAACGCAGAGTGAAGACCTTGTGTTCCTAGATCAGTATGAAGACAATGTGTTCTTAATGCAGAGTGAAGACAGTGTGTTCCTAGAGCAGAGTGAAGACAGTCTGTTTTTAATGCACAGTGAAGACAGTGTTTTCCTAGAGCAGAATGACGACAGTGTGTTCCTAATGCAGACTGAAGACAGTGTTCCTATATTAGAGTGAAGACAGTGTGTTCCTAATGCAGAGTGAAGACAGTGTGTTCGTAAGGAAGAGTGAAGACAGTGTGTTCCTAGAGCAGATTGAAGACAGTGTGTTCCAAGTGCAGAATGAAGACAGAGTGTTCCTAATGCAGAGTGAAGACCGTGTGTTCCTAAAGCAGAGTGAAGACAGTTTGTTCTTCGAGCAGAGTGAAGACAGTGTGTTCCTAACGCGTAGAGAAGACAGTGTGTTCCTAACGCATAGTGAAGACAGTATGTTCCTAACGCATAGTGAAGACAGTATGTTCCTCACGCAGAGTTGCGGTGTATGCGCATGGAGGAGAGTGAAGACAGTGTGTTCCTAGAGCAGAGTGAAGACAGTATGTTCCTAAGGCATAGTGAAGACAGTGTGTTCCTAACGCAGAGTTGCGGTGTATGCGCATGGAGCAGAATGAAGACAGTGTGTTCCTAGAGCAGAGTGAAGACTGTGTGTTCCCAATGAAGAGTGAATACAGTGTGTTCCTACAGCAGATTGAAGACAGTGTGTTCCTAAAAAAGAGTTGCTGTGTATGTGCATGGAGCAGAGTGAAGACATTGTGTCTCTGGAGCAGAGTGAAAACAGTGTGTCTCTGGAGCAGAGTGAAGACAGTGTGTTCCTAATGGAGAGTGAAGACAGTGTGTTCCTAGAGCAGAGTGAAGACAGTGTGTTCCTAATGCAGATTTGCTGTGTATGTGCATGGAGCATAGTGAAGACATTGTGTTCCTTGAGCAGAGTGAAGACAGTGTGTTCCTAACGCAGAGTGAAGACAGTGTGTTCCTAACGAAGAGTTGCGGTGTATGTGCAAGGAGCAGAGTGAAGACATTGTGTTCCTCGAGCAGAATGAAGACAGTGTGTTCCTAATGCAGAGTGAAGACAGTGTGTTCCCAGAGCAGAGTGAAGACAGTCTGTTCTTAATGCAGAGTGAAATCAATGTGTTCCTAGAGCAGAATGAAGGCAGTGTGTTCCTAATGCAGAGTGAAGACAGTGTGTTCCTAATGCAGAGTGAAGACAGTGTGTTCCTAGAGCAGAGTGAAGACAGTGTGTTCCTAACGCAGAGTTGGGGTGTATGTGAATGAACCAGAGTGAAGGCAGTGTGTTCCTAGAGCAGAGTGAAGACAGTATGTTCCTAACGCAGAGGGAAGACAGTGTGTTCCTAGAGCAGAATGAAGACAATGTGTTCCTAACGCAGAGTGAAGACAGTGTGTTCCTAAGGCAGAGTTGCGGTGTATGTGCATTGAGCAGAGAGAAGACAGTGTGTTCCTAGAGCAGAGTAAAGACTGTTTGTTCATAGAGCAGAGTGAAGACAGTGTGTTCCTAACGCAGAGTTGCAGTGTATGTGCATGGAGCAGAGTGAAGACAGTGTGTTCCTAGAGCAGAGTGAAGACAGTGTGTTCCTAATGCAGAGTTAATACATTATGTACCTACAGCAGAGTGAAGACAGTGTATTCCTAACGCATAGTGAAGACAGTGTGTTCCTAACGCATAGTGAAGACAGTATGTTCCTAACGCATAGTGAAGACAGTATGTTCCTAACGCAGTGTTGCGGTGTATGCGCATGGAGGAGAGTGAAGACAGTGTGTTCCTAGAGCAGAGTGAAGACAGTATGTTCCTGACGCATAGTGAAGACAGTGTGTTCCTAACGCAGAGTTACGGTGTATGTGCATGGAGCAGAATGACGACAGTGTGTTCCTAGAGCAGAGTGAAGACAGTGTGTTTTTAATGCAGAGTGAATACAGTGTGTTCCTACAGCAGATTGAAGACAGTGTGTTCCTAACAAAGAGTTGCTGTGTATGAGCATGGAGCAGAGTGAAGACAGTGTGTCTCTGGAGCAGAGTGAAGACAGTGTGTTCCTAATGCAGAGTGAAAACAGTGTATTCCTAATGCAGAGTGAAGACAGTGTGTTCCTAGAGCAGAGTGAAGACAGTGTGTTCCTAACGCAGAGTTGCGGTGTATGTGCAAGGAACAGAGTGAAGACATTGTGTTCATTGAGCAGAGTGAAGACAGTGTGTTCCTAACGCAGAGATGCGGTATATGTGCAAGGAGCAGAGTGAAGACATTGTGTTCCTTGAGCAGAGTGAAGACAGTGTGTTCCTAACGCAGAGTTGCGGTGTATGTGCAAAGAGCAGAGTGAAGACATTGTGTTCCTAGAGCAGAATGAAGACAGTGTGTTCCTAATGAAGAGTGAAGACAGTGTGTTCCAAGAGCAGAGGGAAGACAGTCTGTTCTTAATGCAGAGTGAAAACACTGTGTTCCTAGAGCAGAATGAAGACACTGTGTTCCTCATGCATAGTGAAGACAGTGTGTTCCTAGAGCAGAATGAAGACACTGTGTTCCTATTGCAGAGTGAAGACAGTGTGTTTCTAGAGCAGAGTGAAGACACTGTGTTCCTAACGCAGAGAGAAGAGAGTGTGTTCCTAGAGCAGAATGAAGACAATGTGTTCCTAACGCAGAGTGAAGACAGTGTGTTCCTAACGCAGAGTTGCGGTGTATGTGCATGGAGCAGAGTGAAGACAGTGTGTTCCTAGAGCAGAGTGAAGACAGTTTGTTCCTAACGCAGAGTGAAGACAGTGTGTTCCTAAAGCAGAGGGAAGACAGTGTGTTCCTAACGCAGAGTTGCGGTGTATGTGCATGGAACAGAGTGAAGACAGTGTTTTCCTTAAGCAGAGTGAAGACAGTGTGTTCCTAACGCAGAGTGAAGACAGTGTGTTCCTAACGCAGAGATGTGGTGTATGTGCATGGAACATAGTGAAGACAGTGTGTTCCTAGAGCAGAATGAAGACAATGTGTTCCTAACGCAGAGTGAAGACAGTGTGTTCCTAACGCAGAGTTGCAGTGTATGTGCATGGAGCAGAGTGAAGACAGTGTGTTCCTAGAGCAGAGAGAAGACAGTTTGTTCCTAACGCAGAGTGAAGACAGTGTGTTCCTAACGCATAGTGAAGACAGTATGTTCCTAACGCATAGTGAAGACAGTGTGTTCATAACGCAGTGTTGCGTTGTATGCGCATGGAGGAGATTGAAGACAGTGTGTTCCTAATGCAGAGTGAATACAGTGTGTTCCTACAGCAGATTGAAGACAGTGTGTTCCTAATGCAGAGTGAAGACAGTGTGTTCCTAATGCAGAGTGAAGACAGTGTGTTCCTAATGCAGAGTGAAGACAGTATGTTCGTAGAGCAGAGTGAAGACAATGTGTTCCTAACGCAGAGCTGAGGTGTATGTGCATGAACCAGAGTGAAGACACTGTGTTCCTAGAGCAGAGTGAAGACAGTATGTTCCTAACGCAGAGTGAAGACAGTGTGTTCCTAGAGTAGATTGAAGACAATGAGTTCCTAACGCAGAGTGAAGACAGTGTGTTCCTAACAAAGAGTTGCTGTGTATGTGCATGGAGCAGAGCAAAGACCATGTGTTCCTAGAGCATAATGAAGGCAGTGTGTTCCTAATGCAGAATGAAGAGAGTGTGTTCCTACTGCAGAGTAAAGACAGTGTTTTCCTAGAGCAGAGTGAAGACAGTGTGTTCCTAACGCAGAGTGAAGACAGTGTGTTCCTAACGCAGAGTTGCGGTGTATGTGCATGGAGCAGAGTTAAGACAGTGTGTTCCTAGAGCAGAGTGAAGATAGTTTGTTCCTAACGCATTGTGAAGACAGTGTGTTGGTAATGCATAGTGAAGACAGTGTGTTCCTTACGCATAGTGAAGACAGAGTGTTCCTAGAGCAGAGTGAAGACAGTTTGTACCTAACGCAGAGTGAAGACCTTGTGTTCCCAGATCAGTATGAAGACAATGCGTTCTTAATGCAGAGTGAAGACAGTGTGTTCCTAGAGCAGAGTGAAGACAGTGTGTTCCTAAAGAAGAGTGAAGTCAGTGTGTTCCTAGAGCAGATTGAAGACAGTGTGTTCCAAGTGCAGAATGAAGACAGAGTGTTCCTAATGCAGAGTGAAGACCGTGTGTTCCTAAAGCAGAGTGAAGACAGTTTGTTCTTCGAGCAGAGTGAAGACAGTGTGTTCCTAACGCGTAGAGAAGACAGTGTGTTCCTAACGCATAGTGAAGACAGTATGTTCCTAACGCATAGTGAAAACAGTATGTTCCTAACGCAGAGTTGCGGTGTATGCGCATGGAGGAGAGTGAAGACAGTGTGTTCCTAGAGCAGAGTGAAGACAGTATGTTCCTAACGCATAGTGAAGACAGTGTGTTCATAACGCAGAGTTGCGGTGTATGCACATGGAGCAGAATGAAGACAGTGTGTTCCTAGAGCAGAGTGAAGACTGTGTGTTCCCAATGAAGAGTGAATACAGTGTGTTCCTACAGCAGATTGAAGACAGTGTGTTCCTAACAAAGAGTTGCTGTGTATGTGCATGGAGCAGAGTGAAGACATTGTGTCTCTGGACCAGAGTGAAAACAGTGTGTCTCTGGAGCAGAGTGAAGACAGTGTGTTCCTAATGGAGAGTGAAGACAGTGTGTTCCTAGAGCAGAGTGAAGACAGTGTGTTCCTAATGCAGATTTGCTGTGTATGTGCATGGAGCATAGTGAAGACATTGTGTTAATTGAGCAGAGTGAAGACACTGTGTTCCTAACGCAGAGTGAAGACAGTGTGTTCCTAACGAAGAGTTGCGGTGTATGTGCAAGGAGCAGAGTGAAGACAGTGTGTTCCTCGAGCAGAATGAAGACAGTGTGTTCCTAATGCAGAGTGAAGACAGTGTGCTCCTAGAGCAGAGTGAAGACATTCTGTTCTTAATGCAGAGTGAAATCAATGTGTTCCTAGAGCAGAATGAAGACAGTGTGTTCCTAATGCAGAGTGAAGACAGTGTGTTCCTAATGCAGAGTGAAGACAGTGTGTTCCTAGAGCAGAGTGAAGACAGTGTGTTCCTAACGCAAAGTTTGGGTGTATGTGAATGAACCAGAGTGAAGGCAGTGTGTTCCTAGAGCAGAGTGAAGACAGTATGTTCCTAACGCAGAGGGAAGACAGTGTGTTCCTAGAGCAGAATGAAGACAATGTGTTCCTAACGCAGAGTGAAGACAGTGTGTTCCTAACGCAGAGTTGCGGTGTATGTGCATTGAGCAGAGAGAAGACTGTGTGTTCCTAGAGCAGAGTAAAGACAGTTTGTTCATAGAGCAGAGTGAAGACAGTGTGTTCCTAACGCAGAGTTGCAGTGTATGTGCATGGAGCAGAGTGAAGACAGTGTGTTCCTAGAGCAGAGTGAAGACAGTGTGTTCCTAATGCAGAGTTAATACAGTATGTACCTACAGCAGAATGAAGACAGTGTGTTCCTAACGCATAGTGAAGACAGTGTGTTCCTAACGCATAGTGAAGACAGTATGTTCCTAACGCATAGTGAAGACAGTGTGTTCCTAACGCAGTGTTGCGGTGTATGCGCATGGAGGAGAGTGAAGACCGTGTGTTCCTAGAGCAGAGTGAAGACAGTATGTTCTTGACGCATAGTGAAGACAGTGTGTTCCTAACGCAGAGTTGCGGTGTATGTGCATGGAGCAGAATGACGACAGTGTGTTCATAGAGCAGAGTGAAGACAGTGTGTTTTTAATGCAGAGTGAATACAGTGTGTTCCTACAGCAGATTGAAGACAGTGTGTTCCTAACAAAGAGTTGCTGTGTATGTGCATGGAGCAGAGTGAAGACAGTGTGTCTCTGGAGCAGAGTGAAGACAGTGTGTTCCTAATGCAGAGTGAAAAGAGTGTATTCCTAATGCAGAGTGAAGACAGTGTGTTCCTAGAGCAGAGTGAAGACAGTGTGTTCCTAACGCAGAGTTGCGGTGTATGTGCAAGGAACAGAGTGAAGACATTGTGTTCATTGAGCAGAGTGAAGACAGTGTGTTCCTAACGCAGAGATGCGGTATATGTGCAAGGAGCAGAGTGAAGACATTGTGTTCCTTGAGCAGAGTGAAGACAGTGTGTTCCTAACGCAGAGTTGCGGTGTATGTGCAAAGAGCAGAGTGAAGACATTGTGTTCCTAGAGCAGAATGAAGACAGTGTGTTCCTAATGCAGAGTGAAGACAGTGTTTTCCTAGAGCAGAGTGAAGACAGTCTGTTCTTAATGCAGAGTGAAAACAGTGTGTTCCTATAGCAGAAGGAAGACAGTGTGTACCTAATGCAGAGTGAAGACAGTGTGTTCCTAATGCAGAGTGAAGACAGTGTGTTCCTAGAGCAAAATGAAGACAATGTGTTCCTAACGCAGAGTGAAGACAGTGCGTTCCTAATGCAGAGTTGCGGTGTTTGTGCATCGAGCAGAGTGAAGACATTGTGTTCCTTGAGCAGAGTGAAGACAGTGTGTTCCTAACGCAGAGTGAAGACAGTGTGTTCCTAACGATGAGTTGCGGTGTATGTGCAAGGAGCAGAGTGAAGACATTGTGTTCCTCGAGCAGAATGAAGACAGAGTGTTCCTAATGCAGAGTGAAGACAGTGTGTTCCTAGAGCAGAGTGAAGACAGTGTGTTCCTAACGCAGAGTTGGGGTGTATGTGAATGAACCAGAGTGAAGGCAGTGTGTTCCTAGAGCAGAGTGAAGACAGTATGTTCCTAACGCAGAGGGAAGACAGTGTGTTCCTAGAGCAGAATGAAGACAATGTGTTCCTAACGCAGAGTGAAGACAGTGTGTTCCTAGAGCAGAGTGAAGACAGTGTGTTCCTAATGCAGAGTTAATACAGTATGTACCTACAGCAGAGTGAAGACAGTGTGTTCCTAACGCATAGTGAAGACAGTGTGTTCCTAACGCATAGTGAAGACAGTATGTTCCTAACGCATAGTGAAGACAGTGTGTTCCTAACGCAGTGTTGTGGTGTATGCGCATGGAGGAGAGTGAAGACAGTGTGTTCCTAGAGCAGAGTGAAGACAGTATGTTCTTGACGCATAGTGAAGACAGTGTGTTCCTAACGCAGAGTTGCGGTGTATGTGCATGGAGCAGAATGACGACAGTGTGTTCATAGAGCAGAGTGAAGACAGTGTGTTTTTAATGCAGAGTGAATACAGTGTGTTCCTACAGCAGATTGAAGACAGTGTGTTCCTAACAAAGAGTTGCTGTGTATGTGCATGGAGCAGAGTGAAGACAGTGTGTCTCTGGAGCAGAGTGAAGACAGTGTGTTCCTAATGCAGAGTGAAGACAGTGTATTCCTAATGGAGAGTGAAGACAGTGTGTTCCTAGAGCAGAGTGAAGACAGTGTGTTCCTAACGCAGAGTTGCGGTGTATGTGCAAGGAACAGAGTGAAGACATTGTGTTCATTGAGCAGAGTGAAGACAGTGTGTTCCTAACGCAGAGATGCGGTATATGTGCAAGGAGCAGAGTGAAGACATTGTGTTCCTTGAGCAGAGTGAAGACAGTGTGTTCCTAACGCAGAGTTGCGGTGTATGTGCAAAGAGCAGAGTGAAGACATTGTGTTCCTAGAGCAGAATGAAGACAGTGTGTTCCTAATGCAGAGTGAAGACAGTGTTTTCCTAGAGCAGAGTGAAGACAGTCTGTTCTTAATGCAGAGTGAAAACAGTGTGTTCCTATAGCAGAAGGAAGACAGTGTGTTCCTAATGCAGAGTGAAGACAGTGTGTTCCTAATGCAGAGTGAAGACAGTGTGTTCCTAGAGCAAAATGAAGACAATGTGTTCCTAACGCAGAGTGAAGACAGTGCGTTCCTAATGCAGAGTTGCGGTGTTTGTGCATCGAGCAGAGTGAAGACATTGTGTTCCTTGAGCAGAGTGAAGACAGTGTGTTCCTAACGCAGAGTGAAGACAGTGTGTTCCTAACGATGAGTTGCGGTGTATGTGCAAGGAGCAGAGTGAAGACATTGTGTTCCTCGAGCAGAATGAAGACAGTGTGTTCCTAATGCAGAGTGAAGACAGTGTGTTCCTAGAGCAGAGTGAAGACAGTCTGTTCTTAATGCAGAGTGAAATCAATGTGTTCCTAGAGCAGAATGAAGACAGTGTGTTCCTAATGCAGAGTGAAGACAGTGTGTTCCTAATGCAGAGTGAAGACAGTGTGTTCCTATTGCAGAGTGAAGACAGTGTGTTCCTAGAGCAGAGTGAAAACAGTGTGTTCCTAACGCAGAGTTGGGGTGTAAGTGCATGAACCAGAGTGAAGACAGTGTGTTCCTAGAGCAGAGTGAAGACAGTATGTTCCTAAGGCAGAGTGAAGACAGTGTGTTCCTAGAGCAGAATGAAGACAATGTGTTCCTAACGCAGAGTGTAGACAGTGTGTTCCTAACGCAGAGTTGCGGTGTATGTGCATGGACCAGAGTGAAGACAGTGTGTTCCTAGAGCAGAGTGAAGACAGTGTGTTCCTAACGCAGAGTTGCGGTGTATGTGCATGGAACAGAGTGAAGACAGTGTGTTCCTTGAACAGAGTGAAGACAGTGTGTTCCTAACGCAGAGTGAAGACAGTGTGTTCCTAACGCAGAGATGTGGTGTATGTGCATGGAGCAGAGTGAAGACAGTGTGTTCCTAGAGCAGAGTGAAGACAGTATGTTCCTAACGCATAGTTAATACATTGTGTTCCTAAGCAGAGTTGTGGTGTATGTGCATGGAGCAGAGTGAAGACAGTGTGTTCCTAGAGCAGAGAGAAGACAGTTTGTTCCTAACGCAGAGTGAAGACAGTGTGTTCCTAGAGCATAGTGAAGACAGTTTGTTCCTAACGCAGAGTGAAGACAGTGTGTTACTAACGCATAGTGAAGACAGTATGTTCCTAACGCATAGTGAAGACAGTGTGTTCCTAACGCTGTGTTGCGTTGTATGCGCATGGAGGAGATTGAAGACAGTGTGTTCCTAGAGCAGAGTGAAGACAGTATGTTCCTAACGCATAGTGAATACAGTGTGTTCCTAAGCAGAGTTGTGGTAATGTGCATGGAGCAGAATGACGACAGTGTGTTCCTAGAGCAGAGTGAAGACAGTGTGTTCCTAATGCAGAGTGAATACAGTGTGTTCCTACAGCAGATTGAAGACAGTGTGTTCCTAATGCAGAGTGAAGACAGTGTGTTCCTAATGCCGAGTGAAGACAGTGTGTTCCTAATGCAGAGTGAAGACAGTATGTTCATAGAGCAGAGTGAAGACAATGTGTTCCTAACGCAGAGTTGAGGTGTATGTGCATGAACCAGAGTGAAGACAGTGTGTTCCTAGAGCAGAGTGAAGACAGTATGTTCCTAACGCAGAGTGAAGACAGTGTGTTCCTAGAGTAGAATGAAGACAATGAGTTCCTAACGCAGAGTGAAGGCAGTGCGTTCCTAACGCAGAGTTGTGGTGTTTGTGCATGGATCAGAATGAAGACAGTGTGTTCCTAGAGCAGAGTGAAGACAGTGTGTTCCTAATGCAGAGTGAATACAGTGTGTTCCTACAGCAGATTGAAGACATTGTGTTCCTAACAAAGAGTTGCTGTGTATGTGCATGGAGCAGAGCAAAGACCATGTGTTCCTAGAGCATAATTAAGGCAGTGTGTTCCTAATGCAGAATGAAGAGAGTGTGTTCCTACTGCAGAGTAAAGACAGTGTGTTCCTAGAGCAGAGTGAAGACAGTGTGTTCCTAACGCAGAGTGAAGACAGTGTGTTCCTAGAGCAGAGTGAAGATAGTTTTTCCTAACGCATTGTGAAGACCGTGTGTTCCTAACGAAGAGTGAAGAGAGTGTGTTCCTAGAGCAGAGTGAAGACAGTGTGTTCCTAAGGCAGAGTGAAGACAGTGTGTTCTTAATGCAGAGTGAAGACAGTGTGTTCCTAGAGCAGAGTAAAGTTAGTGTGGTCCTAATGCAGAGTTGCTGTGTATGTGCATGGAGCAGAGTGAAGACAGTGTGTTCCTAACGCAGAGTGAAGACAGTGTGTTCCTAGAGCAGAGTGAAGACAGTGTGTTCCTAACGCAGAGTGAAGACAGTGTGCTCCTAATGCAGACTTGCTGTGTATTTGGAAGGAACAGAGTGAAGACAGTTTGTTCCTAACGCAGAATGAAGACTGTGTGTTCCTAGGGCAGAGTGAAGCAGTGTGTTCCTAACGCAGAGTTGCGGTGTATGTGCATGGAACAGAGTGAAGACAGTGTGTTCCTAGATCAGAGTGAAGACCGTGTGTTCCTAAAGCAGATTGAAGACAGTGTGTTCCTAGAGCAGAGTGAAGACAGTGTGTTTCTAGAGCTGAGTGAAGACAGTGTGATCCTAGAGCAGAGTGAAGACAGTGTGTTCCTAGAGCAGTGTGAAGACAGTGTGTTCCTATCGTAGAGTGAAGATAGTGTGTTCCTAAGACAGAGTTGCGGTGTATGTTCATGGAGCAGAGTGAACAGTGTGTTCCTAGATCAGAGTGAAGACCGTGTGTTCCTATTTGCAGAGTGAAGACAGTGTGTTCCTAGAGCAGAGTGAAGACAGTGTGATCCTAGAGCAGAGTGAAGACAGTATGTTCCTAACGCAGAGTGAAGACAGTGTGTTCCTAGAGCAGAATGAAGACAATGTGTTCCTAACGCAGAGTGTAGACAGTGTGTTCCTAACGCAGAGTTGCGGTGTATGTGCATGGAGCAGAGTGAAGACAGTGTGTTCCTAGAGCAGAGTGAAGACAGTGTGTTCCTAACGCAGAGTTGCGGTGTATGTGCATGGAACAGAGTGAAGACAGTGTGTTCCTTGAACAGAGTGAAGACAGTGTGTTCCTAACGCAGAGTGAAGACAGTGTGTTCCTAACGCAGAGATCTGGTGTATGTGCATGGAGCAGAGTGAAGACAGTGTGTTCCTAGAGCAGAATGAAGACAATGTGTTCCTAATGCAGAGTGAAGACAGTGTGTTCCTAACGCAGAGTTGCGGTGTATGTGCATGGAGCAGAGTGAAGACAGTGTGTTCCTAGAGCAGAGAGAAGACAGTTTGTTCCTAACGCAGAGTGAAGACAGTGTGTTCCTAGAGCATAGTGAAGACAGTTTGTTCCTAACGCAGAGTGAAGACAGTGTGTTACTAACGCATAGTGAAGACAGTATGTTCCTAACGCATAGTGAAGACAGTGTGTTCCTAACGCTGTGTTGCGTTGTATGCGCATGGAGGAGATTGAAGACAGTGTGTTCCTAGAGCAGAGTGAAGACAGTATGTTCCTAACGCATAGTGAAGACAGTGTGTTCCTAAGCAGAGTTGCGGTGTATGTGCATGGAGCAGAATGACGACAGTGTGTTCCTAGAGCAGAGTGAAGACAGTGTGTTCGTAATGCAGAGTGAATACAGTGTGTTCCTACAGCAGATTGAAGACAGTGTGTTCCTAATGCAGAGTGAAGACAGTGTGTTCCTAATGCCGAGTGAAGACAGTGTGTTCCTAATGCAGAGTGAAGACAGTATGTTCATAGAGCAGAGTGAAGACAATGTGTTCCTAACGCAGAGTTGAGGTGTATGTGCATGAACCAGAGTGAAGACAGTGTGTTCCTAGAGCAGAGTGAAGACAGTATGTTCCTAACGCAGAGTGAAGACAGTGTGTGCCTAGAGTAGAATGAAGACAATGAGTTCCTAACGCAGAGTGAAGGCAGTGCGTTCCTAACGCAGAGTTGTGGTGTTTGTGCATCGAGCAGAGTGAAGACAGTGTGTTCCTAATGCAGAGTTAATACAGTGTGTTCCTAACGCATAGTGAAGACAGTGTGTTCCTAACGCATAATGAAGACAGTGTGTTCCTAACGCATCGTGAAGACAGTATGATCCTAACGCATAGTGAAGACAGTGTGTTCCTAACGCAGAGTTGCGGTGTATGCGCATGAAGGGGAGTGAAGTCAGTGTGTTCCTAGAGCAGAGTAAAGACAGTATGTTCCTCACGCATAGTGAAGGCAGTGTGTTCCTAATGCAGAGTTGCGGTGTATGTGCATGGATCAGAATGAAGACAGTGTGTTCCTAGAGCAGAGTGAAGACAGTGTGTTCCTAATGCAGACTGAATACAGTGTGTTCCTACAGCAGATTGAAGACAGTGTGTTCCTAACAAAGAGTTGCTGTGTATGTGCATGGAGCAGAGCAAAGACCATGTGTTCCTAGAGCATAATGAAGGCAGTGTGTTCCTAATGCAGAATGAAGAGAGTGTGTTCCTACTGCAGAGTAATGACTGCGTGTTCCTAGAGCAGAGTGAAGACAGTGTGTTCCTAACGCAGAGTGAAGACAGTGTGTTCCTAGAGCAGAGTGAAGATACTTTTTCCTAACGCATTGTGAAGACCGTGTGTTCCTAACGCAGAGTGAAGACAGTGTGTTCCTAGAGCAGAGTGAAGACAGTGTGTTCCTAAGGCAGAGTGAAGACAGTGTGTTCTTAATGCAGAGTGAAGACAGTGTGTTCCTAGAGCAGAGTAAAGTTAGTGTGGTCCTAATGCAGAGTTTCTGTGTATGTGCATGGAGCAGAGTGAAGACAGTGTGTTCCTAACGCAGAGTGAAGACAGTGTGTTCCTAGAGCAGAGAGAAGACAGTGTGTTCCTAACGCAGAGTGAAGACAGTGTGCTCCTAATGCAGACTTGCTGTGTATTTGGATGGAACAGAGTGAAGACAGTTTGTTCCTAACGCAGAATGAAGACTGTGTGTTCCTAGGGCAGAGTGAAGCAGTGTGTTCCTAACGCAGAGTTGCTGTGTATGTGCATGGAGCAGAGTGAAGACAGTGTGTTCCTAGATCAGAGTGAAGACCGTGTGTTCCTAAAGCAGATTGAAGACAGTGTGTTCCTAGAGCAGAGTGAAGACAGTGTGTTTCTAGAGCTGAGTGAAGACAGTGTGATCCTAGAGCAGAGTGAAGACAGTGTGTTCCAGGAGCAGTGTGAAGACAGTGTGTTCCTATCGTAGAGTGAAGATAGTGTGTTCCTAAGGCAGAGTTGCGGTGTATGTTCATGGAGCAGAGTGAACAGTGTGTCCCTAGATCAGAGTGAAGACCTTGTGTTCCTATATGCAGAGTGAAGACAGTGTGTTCCTAGAGCAGAGTGAAGACAGTGTGATCCTAGAGCAGAGTGAAGAGTGTGTTCCTAGAGCAGAGTGAAGACAGTGTGTTCCTAGAGCAGAGTGAAGACAGTGTGTTCCTAGAGCAGAGTGAAGACAGTGTGTTCCTAGAGCAGAGTGAAAACAGTGTGTTCCTAACGCAGAGTTGGGGTGTATGTGCATGAACCAGAGTGAAGACAGTGTGTTCCTAGAGAAGAGTGAAGACAGTATGTTCCTAACGCAGAGTGAAGACAGTGTGTTCCTAGAGCAGAATGAAGACAATGTGTTCCTAACGCAGAGTGTAGACAGTGTGTTCCTAACGCAGACTTGCGGTGTATGTGCCTGGAACAGAGTGAAGACAGTGTGTTCCTTGAACAGAGTGAAGACAGTGTGTTCCTAACGCAGAGTGAAGACAGTGTGTTCCTAACGCAGAGATGTGGTGTATGTGCATGGAGCAGAGTGAAGACAGTGTGTTCCTAGAGCAGAATGAAGACAATGTGTTCCTAATGCAGAGTGAAGACAGTGTGTTCCTAACGCAGAGTTGCGGTGTATGTGCATGGAGCAGAGTGAAGACAGTGTGTTCCTAGAGCAGAGAGAAGACAGTTTGTTCCTAACGCAGAGTGAAGACAGTGTGTTCCTAGAGCATAGTGAAGACAGTTTGTTCCTAACGCAGAGTGAAGACAGTGTGTTACTAACGCATAATGAAGACAGTATGTTCCTAACGCATAGTGAAGACAGTGTGTTCCTAACGCTGTGTTGCGTTTTATGCGCATGGAGGAGATTGAAGACAGTGTGTTCCTAGAGCAGAGTGAAGACAGTATGTTCCTAACGCATAGTGAAGACAGTGTGTTCCTAAGCAGAGTTGCGGTGTATGTGCATGGAGCAGAATGACGACAGTGTGTTCCTAGAGCAGAGTGAAGACAGTGTGTTCCTAATGCAGAGTGAATACAGTGTGTTCCTACAGCAGATTGAAGACAGTGTGTTCCTAATGCAGAGTGAAGACAGTGTGTTCCTAATGCCGAGTGAAGACAGTGTGTTCCTAATGCAGAGTGAAGACAGTATGTTCATAGAGCAGAGTGAAGACAATGTGTTCCTAACGCAGAGTTAAGGTGTATGTGCATGAACCAGAGTGAAGACAGTGTGTTCCTAGAGCAGAGTGAAGACAGTATGTTCCTAACGCAGAGTGAAGACAGTGTGTTCCTAGAGTAGAATGAAGACAATGAGTTCCTAACGCAGAGTGAAGGCAGTGCGTTCCTAACGCAGAGTTGTGGTGTTTGTGCATCGAACAGAGTGAAGACAGTGTGTTCCTAGAGCAGAGTGAAGACAGTGTGTTCCTAATGCAGAGTTAATACAGTGTGTTCCTAACGCATAGTGAAGACAGTGTGTTCCTAACGCATAGTGAAGACAGTGTGTTCCTAACGCATAGTGAAGACAGTATGTTCCTAACGCATAGTGAAGACAGTGTGTTCCTAACACAGAGTTGCGGTGTATGCGCATGAAGGGGAGTGAAGTCAGTGTGTTCCTAGAGCAGAGTAAAGACAGTATGTTCCTAACGCATAGTGAAGGCAGTGTGTTCCTAACGCAGAGTTGCGGTGTATGTGCATGGATCAGATGGAAGACAGTGTGTTCCTAGAGCAGAGTAAAGACAGTGTGTTCCTAATGCAGAGTGAATACAGTGTGTTCCTACAGCAGATTGAAGACAGTGTGTTCCTAACAAAGAGTTGCTGTGTATGTGCATGGAGCAGAGCAAAGACCATGTGTTCCTAGAGCATAATGAAGGCAGTGTGTTCCTAATGCAGAATGAAGAGAGTGTGTTCCTACTGCAGAGTAAAGACAGTGTGTTCCTAGAGCAGAGTGAAGACAGTGTGTTCCTAACGCAGAGTGAAGACAGTGTGTTCCTAGGGCAGAGTGAAGATAGTTTTTCCTAACGCATTGTGAAGACCGTATGTTCCTAACGCAGAGTGAAGACAGTGTGTTCCTAGAGCAGAGTGAAGACAGTGTGTTCCTAAGGCAGAGTGAAGACAGTGTGTTCTTAATGCAGAGTGAAGACAGTGTGTTCCTAGAGCAGAGTAAAGTTAGTGTGGTCCTAATGCAGAGTTGCTGTGTATGTGCATGGAGCAGAGTGAAGACAGTGTGTTCCTATCGCAGAGTGAAGACAGTGTGTTCCTAGAGCAGAGTGAAGACAGTGTGTTCCTAATGCAGAGTGAAGACAGTGTGCTCCTAATGCAGACTTGCTGTGTATTTGGATGGAACAGAGTGAAGACAGTTTGTTCCTAACGCAGAATGAAGACTGTGTGTTCCTAGGGCAGAGTGAAGCAGTGTGTTCCTAACGCAGAGTTGCGGTGTATGTGCATGGAGCAGAGTGAAGACAGTGTGTTCCTAGATCAGAGTGAAGACCGTGTGTTCCTAAAGCAGATTGAAGACAGTGTGTTCCTAGAGCAGAGTGAAGACAGTGTGTTTCTAGAGCTGAGTGAAGACAGTGTGATCCTAGAGCAGAGTGAAGACAGTGTGTTCCTAGAGCAGTGTGAAGACAGTGTGTTCCTATCGCAGAATGAAGATAGTGTGTTCCTAAGACAGAGTTGCGGTGTATGTTCATGGAGCAGAGTGAACAATGTGTTCCTAGATCAGAGTGAAGACCGTGTGTTCCTATTTGCAGAGTGAAGACAGTGTGTTCCTAGAGCAGAGTGAAGACAGTGTGATCCTAGAGCAGAGTGAAGACAGTATGTTCCTAACGCAGAGTGAAGACAGTGTGTTCCTAGAGCAGAATGAAGACAATGTGTTCCTAACGCAGAGTGTAGACAGTGTGTTCCTAACGCAGAGTTGCGGTGTATGTGCATGGAGCAGAGTGAAGACAGTGTGTTCCTAGAGCAGAGTGAAGACAGTGTGTTCCTAACGCAGAGTTGCGGTGTATGTGCATGGAACAGAGTGAAGACAGTGTGTTCCTTGAACAGAGTGAAGACAGTGTGTTCCTAACGCAGAGTGAAGACAGTGTGTTCCTAACGCAGAGATGTGGTGTATGTGCATGGAGCAGAGTGAAGACAGTGTGTTCCTAGAGCAGAATGAAGACAATGTGTTCCTAATGCAGAGTGAAGACAGTGTGTTCCTAACGCAGAGTTGCGGTGTATGTGCATGGAGCAGAGTGAAGACAGTGTGTTCCTAGAGCAGAGAGAAGACAGTTTGTTCCTAATGCAGAGTGAAGACAGTGTGTTCCTAGAGCATAGTGAAGAAGGTTTGTTCCTAACGCAGAGTGAAGACAGTGTGTTACTAACGCATAGTGAAGACAGTATGTTCCTAACGCATAGTGAAGACAGTGTGTTCCTAACGCTGTGTTGCGTTGTATGCGCATGGAGGAGATTGAAGACTGTGTGTTCCTAGAGCAGAGTGAAGACAGTATGTTCCTAACGCATAGTGAAGACAGTGTGTTCCTACAGCAGATTGAAGACAGTGTGTTCCTAGAGCAGAGTGAAGACAGTGTGTTTCTAGAGCTGAGTGAAGACAGTGTGATCCTAGAGCAGAGTGAAGACAGTGTGTTCCTAGAGCAGTGTGAAGACAGTGTGTTCCTATCGCAGAGTGAAGATAGTGTGTTCCTAAGGCAGAGTTGCGGTGTATGTTTATGGAGCAGATTGAACAGTGTGTTCCTAGATCAGAGTGAAGAACTTGTGTTCCTATTTGCAGAGTGAAGACAGTGTGTTCCTAGAGCAGAGTGAAGACAGTGTGTTCCTAGAGCAGAGTGAAGACAGTGTGTTCCTAGAGCAGAGTGAAGACAGTGTGTTCCTAGAGCAGAGTGAAGACAGTGTGTTCCTAGAGCAGAGTGAAGACAGTGAGATCCTAAGGCAGAAAGAAGACAGTGTGTTCCTAGAGCAGAGTGAAGACAGTGTGTTCCTAATGCAGATTGAAGACAGCGTGTTTCTAGAGCAGAGTGAAGACAGTGTGTTCCTAGAACAGAGTGAAGACAGTGTGTTCCTAGAGCAGAGTGAAGACAGTGTGTTCCTAGAGCAGAGTGAAGACAGTGTGTCCCTAATGCAGAGTTGTGTATGTGCATAGAGCAGAGTGAAGACAATGTGTTCCTAATCTAGTGTGAAGACAGTGTGTTCCTAGAGCTGAGTGAAGACACTGTGTTCATAAAGCAGAGTGAAGACATTGTGTTCCTAATGCAGAGTGAAGACAGTGTTTTCCTAGAGCAGAGTGAAGACACTGTGTTCCTAATGTAGAGTGAAGACAGTGTGTTCCTAGAGCAGAGTGAAGCCAGTGTGTTCCTAGAGCAGAGTGAAAACAGTGAGTTCCTAGAACGGAGTGAAGACAGTGTGATCCTAAGGCAGAGTGAAGACAGTGTGTTCTTAATGCAGAGTGAAGACAGTGTGTTCCTAGAGCAGTGTAAAGATAGTGTGTTCCTAATGCAGTGTTGCTGTGTATGTGCATGGAGCAGAGTGAAGACAGTATGTTCCTAACGCAGAGCGAAGACAGTGTGTTCCTAGAGCAGAGTGAAGACAGTGTGATCCTAGAGCAGAGTGAAGACAGTGTGTTCCTAGAGCAGAGTGAAGACAGTGTGTTCCTAGAGCAGAGTGAAGACAGTGTGTTCCTATCGCAGAGTGAAGATAGTGTGTTCCTAATGCAGAGTTGCGGTGTATGTTTATGGAGCAGAGTGAAGACAGTGTGTTCCTAGAGGAGAGTGAAGACAGTATATTCCTAATGCACAGTGAAGACAGTGTGTTCCTAGAGCAGAGTAAAGACAGTGTGTTCCTAATGCAGAGTGAATACAGTGTGTTCCTACAGCAGATTGAAGACAGTGTGTTCCTAACAAAGAGTTGCTGTGTATGTGCATGGAGCAGAGCAAAGACCATGTGTTCCTAGAGCATAATGAAGGCAGTGTGTTCCTAATGCAGAATGAAGAGAGTGTGTTCCTACTGCAGAGTAAAGACAGTGTGTTCCTAGAGCAGAGTGAAGACAGTGTGTTCCTAACGCAGAGTGAAGACAGTGTGTTCCTAGGGCAGAGTGAAGATAGTTTTTCCTAACGCATTGTGAAGACCGTATGTTCCTAACGCAGAGTGAAGACAGTGTGTTCCTAGAGCAGAGTGAAGACAGTGTGTTCCTAAGGCAGAGTGAAGACAGTGTGTTCTTAATGCAGAGTGAAGACAGTGTGTTCCTAGAGCAGAGTAAAGTTAGTGTGGTCCTAATGCAGAGTTGCTGTGTATGTGCATGGAGCAGAGTGAAGACAGTGTGTTCCTATCGCAGAGTGAAGACAGTGTGTTCCTAGAGCAGAGTGAAGACAGTGTGTTCCTAATGCAGAGTGAAGACAGTGTGCTCCTAATGCAGACTTGCTGTGTATTTGGATGGAACAGAGTGAAGACAGTTTGTTCCTAACGCAGAATGAAGACTGTGTGTTCCTAGGGCAGAGTGAAGCAGTGTGTTCCTAACGCAGAGTTGCGGTGTATGTGCATGGAGCAGAGTGAAGACAGTGTGTTCCTAGATCAGAGTGAAGACCGTGTGTTCCTAAAGCAGATTGAAGACAGTGTGTTCCTAGAGCAGAGTGAAGACAGTGTGTTTCTAGAGCTGAGTGAAGACAGTGTGATCCTAGAGCAGAGTGAAGACAGTGTGTTCCTAGAGCAGTGTGAAGACAGTGTGTTCCTATCGCAGAGTGAAGATAGTGTGTTCCTAAGACAGAGTTGCGGTGTATGTTCATGGAGCAGAGTGAACAATGTGTTCCTAGATCAGAGTGAAGACCGTGTGTTCCTATTTGCAGAGTGAAGACAGTGTGTTCCTAGAGCAGAGTGAAGACAGTGTGATCCTAGAGCAGAGTGAAGACAGTATGTTCCTAACGCAGAGTGAAGACAGTGTGTTCCTAGAGCAGAATGAAGACAATGTGTTCCTAAGGCAGATTGAAGACAGTGTGTTCCTAACGCAGAGTTGCGGTGTATGTGCATGGAACAGAGTGAAGACAGTGTGTTCCTTGAACAGAGTGAAGACAGTGTGTTCCTAACGCAGAGTGAAGACAGTGTGTTCCTAACGCAGAGATGTGGTGTATGTGCATGGAGCAGAGTGAAGACAGTGTGTTCCTAGAGCAGAATGAAGACAATGTGTTCCTAATGCAGAGTGAAGACAGTGTGTTCCTAACGCAGAGTTGCGGTGTATGTGCATGGAGCAGAGTGAAGACAGTGTGTTCCTAGAGCAGAGAGAAGACAGTTTGTTCCTAATGCAGAGTGAAGACAGTGTGTTCCTAGAGCATAGTGAAGAAGGTTTGTTCCTAACGCAGAGTGAAGACAGTGTGTTACTAACGCATAGTGAAGACAGTATGTTCCTAACGCATAGTGAAGACAGTGTGTTCCTAACGCTGTGTTGCGTTGTATGCGCATGGAGGAGATTGAAGACTGTGTGTTCCTAGAGCAGAGTGAAGACAGTATGTTCCTAACGCATAGTGAAGACAGTGTGTTCCTACAGCAGATTGAAGACAGTGTGTTCCTAGAGCAGAGTGAAGACAGTGTGTTTCTAGAGCTGAGTGAAGACAGTGTGATCCTAGAGCAGAGTGAAGACAGTGTGTTCCTAGAGCAGTGTGAAGACAGTGTGTTCCTATCGCAGAGTGAAGATAGTGTGTTCCTAAGGCAGAGTTGCGGTGTATGTTTATGGAGCAGATTGAACAGTGTGTTCCTAGATCAGAGTGAAGAACTTGTGTTCCTATTTGCAGAGTGAAGACAGTGTGTTCCTAGAGCAGAGTGAAGACAGTGTGTTCCTAGAGCAGAGTGAAGACAGTGTGTTCCTAGAGCAGAGTGAAGACAGTGTGTTCCTAGAGCAGAGTGAAGACAGTGTGTTCCTAGAGCAGAGTGAAGACAGTGAGATCCTAAGGCAGAAAGAAGACAGTGTGTTCCTAGAGCAGAGTGAAGACAGTGTGTTCCTAATGCAGATTGAAGACAGCGTGTTCCTAGAGCAGAGTGAAGACAGTGTGTTCCTAGAACAGAGTGAAGACAGTGTGTTCCTAGAGCAGAGTGAAGACAGTGTGTTCCTAGAGCAGAGTGAAGACAGTGTGTCCCTAATGCAGAGTTGTGTATGTGCATAGAGCAGAGTGAAGACAATGTGTTCCTAATCTAGTGTGAAGACAGTGTGTTCCTAGAGCTGAGTGAAGACACTGTGTTCATAAAGCAGAGTGAAGACATTGTGTTCCTAATGCAGAGTGAAGACAGTGTTTTCCTAGAGCAGAGTGAAGACACTCTGTTCCTAATGTAGAGTGAAGACAGTGTGTTCCTAGAGCAGAGTGAAGCCAGTGTGTTCCTAGAGCAGAGTGAAAACAGTGAGTTCCTAGAACGGAGTGAAGACAGTGTGATCCTAAGGCAGAGTGAAGACAGTGTGTTCTTAATGCAGAGTGAAGACAGTGTGTTCCTAGAGCAGTGTAAAGATAGTGTGTTCCTAATGCAGTGTTGCTGTGTATGTGCATGGAGCAGAGTGAAGACAGTATGTTCCTAACGCAGAGCGAAGACAGTGTGTTCCTAGAGCAGAGTGAAGACAGTGTGATCCTAGAGCAGAGTGAAGACAGTGTGTTCCTAGAGCAGAGTGAAGACAGTGTGTTCCTAGAGCAGAGTGAAGACAGTGTGTTCCTATCGCAGAGTGAAGATAGTGTGTTCCTAATGCAGAGTTGCGGTGTATGTTTATGGAGCAGAGTGAAGACAGTGTGTTCCTAGAGGAGAGTGAAGACAGTATATTCCTAATGCACAGTGAAGACAGTGTGTTCCTAGAGCAGAGTAAAGACAGTGTGTTCCTAATGCAGAGTGAATACAGTGTGTTCCTACAGCAGATTGAAGACAGTGTGTTCCTAACAAAGAGTTGCTGTGTATGTGCATGGAGCAGAGCAAAGACCATGTGTTCCTAGAGCATAATGAAGGCAGTGTGTTCCTAATGCAGAATGAAGAGAGTGTGTTCCTACTGCAGAGTAAAGACAGTGTGTTCCTAGAGCAGAGTGAAGACAGTGTGTTCCTAACGCAGAGTGAAGACAGTGTGTTCCTAGGGCAGAGTGAAGATAGTTTTTCCTAACGCATTGTGAAGACCGTATGTTCCTAACGCAGAGTGAAGACAGTGTGTTCCTAGAGCAGAGTGAAGACAGTGTGTTCCTAAGGCAGAGTGAAGACAGTGTGTTCTTAATGCAGAGTGAAGACAGTGTGTTCCTAGAGCAGAGTAAAGTTAGTGTGGTCCTAATGCAGAGTTGCTGTGTATGTGCATGGAGCAGAGTGAAGACAGTGTGTTCCTATCGCAGAGTGAAGACAGTGTGTTCCTAGAGCAGAGTGAAGACAGTGTGTTCCTAATGCAGAGTGAAGACAGTGTGCTCCTAATGCAGACTTGCTGTGTATTTGGATGGAACAGAGTGAAGACAGTTTGTTCCTAACGCAGAATGAAGACTGTGTGTTCCTAGGGCAGAGTGAAGCAGTGTGTTCCTAACGCAGAGTTGCGGTGTATGTGCATGGAGCAGAGTGAAGACAGTGTGTTCCTAGATCAGAGTGAAGACCGTGTGTTCCTAAAGCAGATTGAAGACAGTGTGTTCCTAGAGCAGAGTGAAGACAGTGTGTTTCTAGAGCTGAGTGAAGACAGTGTGATCCTAGAGCAGAGTGAAGACAGTGTGTTCCTAGAGCAGTGTGAAGACAGTGTGTTCCTATCGCAGAGTGAAGATAGTGTGTTCCTAAGACAGAGTTGCGGTGTATGTTCATGGAGCAGAGTGAACAATGTGTTCCTAGATCAGAGTGAAGACCGTGTGTTCCTATTTGCAGAGTGAAGACAGTGTGTTCCTAGAGCAGAGTGAAGACAGTGTGATCCTAGAGCAGAGTGAAGACAGTATGTTCCTAACGCAGAGTGAAGACAGTGTGTTCCTAGAGCAGAATGAAGACAATGTGTTCCTAACGCAGAGTGTAGACAGTGTGTTCCTAACGCAGAGTTGCGGTGTATGTGCATGGAGCAGAGTGAAGACAGTGTGTTCCTAGAGCAGAGTGAAGACAGTGTGTTCCTAACGCAGAGTTGCGGTGTATGTGCATGGAACAGAGTGAAGACAGTGTGTTCCTTGAACAGAGTGAAGACAGTGTGTTCCTAACGCAGAGTGAAGACAGTGTGTTCCTAACGCAGAGATGTGGTGTATGTGCATGGAGCAGAGTGAAGACAGTGTGTTCCTAGAGCAGAATGAAGACAATGTGTTCCTAATGCAGAGTGAAGACAGTGTGTTCCTAACGCAGAGTTGCGGTGTATGTGCATGGAGCAGAGTGAAGACAGTGTGTTCCTAGAGCAGAGAGAAGACAGTTTGTTCCTAATGCAGAGTGAAGACAGTGTGTTCCTAGAGCATAGTGAAGAAGGTTTGTTCCTAACGCAGAGTGAAGACAGTGTGTTACTAACGCATAGTGAAGACAGTATGTTCCTAACGCATAGTGAAGACAGTGTGTTCCTAACGCTGTGTTGCGTTGTATGCGCATGGAGGAGATTGAAGACTGTGTGTTCCTAGAGCAGAGTGAAGACAGTATGTTCCTAACGCATAGTGAAGACAGTGTGTTCCTACAGCAGATTGAAGACAGTGTGTTCCTAGAGCAGAGTGAAGACAGTGTGTTTCTAGAGCTGAGTGAAGACAGTGTGATCCTAGAGCAGAGTGAAGACAGTGTGTTCCTAGAGCAGTGTGAAGACAGTGTGTTCCTATCGCAGAGTGAAGATAGTGTGTTCCTAAGGCAGAGTTGCGGTGTATGTTTATGGAGCAGATTGAACAGTGTGTTCCTAGATCAGAGTGAAGAACTTGTGTTCCTATTTGCAGAGTGAAGACAGTGTGTTCCTAGAGCAGAGTGAAGACAGTGTGTTCCTAGAGCAGAGTGAAGACAGTGTGTTCCTAGAGCAGAGTGAAGACAGTGTGTTCCTAGAGCAGAGTGAAGACAGTGTGTTCCTAGAGCAGAGTGAAGACAGTGAGATCCTAAGGCAGAAAGAAGACAGTGTGTTCCTAGAGCAGAGTGAAGACAGTGTGTTCCTAATGCAGATTGAAGACAGCGTGTTCCTAGAGCAGAGTGAAGACAGTGTGTTCCTAGAACAGAGTGAAGACAGTGTGTTCCTAGAGCAGAGTGAAGACAGTGTGTTCCTAGAGCAGAGTGAAGACAGTGTGTCCCTAATGCAGAGTTGTGTATGTGCATAGAGCAGAGTGAAGACAATGTGTTCCTAATCTAGTGTGAAGACAGTGTGTTCCTAGAGCTGAGTGAAGACACTGTGTTCATAAAGCAGAGTGAAGACATTGTGTTCCTAATGCAGAGTGAAGACAGTGTTTTCCTAGAGCAGAGTGAAGACACTCTGTTCCTAATGTAGAGTGAAGACAGTGTGTTCCTAGAGCAGAGTGAAGCCAGTGTGTTCCTAGAGCAGAGTGAAAACAGTGAGTTCCTAGAACGGAGTGAAGACAGTGTGATCCTAAGGCAGAGTGAAGACAGTGTGTTCTTAATGCAGAGTGAAGACAGTGTGTTCCTAGAGCAGTGTAAAGATAGTGTGTTCCTAATGCAGTGTTGCTGTGTATGTGCATGGAGCAGAGTGAAGACAGTATGTTCCTAACGCAGAGCGAAGACAGGGTGTTCCTAGAGCAGAGTGAAGACAGTGTGATCCTAGAGCAGAGTGAAGACAGTGTGTTCCTAGAGCAGAGTGAAGACAGTGTGTTCCTAGAGCAGAGTGAAGACAGTGTGTTCCTATCGCAGAGTGAAGATAGTGTGTTCCTAATGCAGAGTTGCGGTGTATGTTTATGGAGCAGAGTGAAGACAGTGTGTTCCTAGAGGAGAGTGAAGACAGTATATTCCTAATGCACAGTGAAGACAGTGTGTTCCTAGAGCAGAGTAAAGACAGTTTGTTCCTAGAGCAGAGTGAAGACAGTGTGTTCCTAGAGCAGAGTGAAGACACTGTGTTCCTAATGCAGAGTGAAGACATTGTGTTCCTAAGGCAGAGTGAAGACAGTGTTTTCCTAGAGCAGAGTGAAGACACTGTGTTCCTAATGCAGAGTGAAGACAGTGTGTTCCTAGAGCAGAGTGAAGACAGTGTGTTCCTAGAGCAGAGTGAAGACAGTGTGTTCCTACAGCAGAGTGAAAACAGTGTGTTCCTAACGTAGAGTTGCTGTGTATGTGCCTGGAGCAGAGTGAAGACACTGTGTTCCTAATGCAGAGTGAAGACAGTGTGTTCCTGGAGTAGAGTGAAGACAGTGTGTTCCTTATGCAGAGTGAAGACTGTATGTTCCTAGAGCTTAGTGAAGACAGTGTGTTCCTAGAACGGAGTGAACACAGTGTGATCCTAACGCAGAGTGAAGACAGAGTGTTCTTAATGCAGAGTGAAGACAGTGTGTTCCTAGAGCAGAGTTAAGACAGTGTGTTCCTAGAGCAGAGTGAAGACAGTGTACTCCTAACGCAGAGTGAAGACAGTGTGTTCCTAGAGCAGAGTGAAGACAGTGTGTTCCTAAGGCAGAGTAGCGGTGTATGTGCCTGGAGCAGAGTGAAGACACTGTGTTCCTAATGCAGAGTGAAGACAGTGTGTTCCTAATGCAGAATGAAGACAGTGTGTTCCTAGGGCAGAGTGAAACAGTGTGTTCCTAACGCAGAGTTGCGGTGTATGTGCATGGAGCAGAGTGAAGACAGTGTGTTCCTAGATCAGTGGGAAGACCGTGTGTTCCTAAAGCAGAGTGAAGACAGTGTGTTCCTAGAGCAGAGTGAAGACAGTGTGTTTCTAGAGCTGAGTGAAGACAGTGTGATCATAGAGCAGAGTGAAGACAGTGTGTTCCTAGAGCAGTGTGAAGACAGTGTGTTCCTAGAGCAGAGTGAAGACAGTGTGTTCCTATCGCAGAGTGAAGATAGTGTGTTCCTAACGCAGAGTTGCGGTGTATGTTCATGGAGCAGAGTGAAGACAGTGTGTTCCTAGATCAGAGTGAAGACCGTGTGTTCCTAACGCAGAGTGAAGACAGTGTGTTCCTAGAGAAGAGTCAAGACAGTGTGTTCCTAGAGCAGATTGAAGACAGTGTGATCCTAGAGCAGAGTGAAGACAGTGTGTTCCTAGAGCAGAGTGAAGACAGTGTGTTCCTAGAGCAGAGTGAAGACAGTGTGTTCCTAGAGCAGAGTGAAGACAGTATATTCCTAATGCACAGTGAAGACAGTGTGTTCCTAGAGCAGATTGAAGACAGTGTGTCCCTAGAGCAGAGTGAAGACAGTGTGTTCCTAGAGCAGAGTGAAGACAGTGTGTTTCTAGAGCAGAGTGAAGACACTGTGTTCCTAGAGCAGAGTGAAGACAGTGTGTTCCTAGAGCAGAGTGAAGACAGTGTGTTCCTAGAGCAGAGTGAAGACAGTGTGTTCCTAGAGCAGAGTGAAGACAGTGAGATCCTAACACAGAGTGAAGACAGTGTGTTCCTAGAGCAGAGTGAAGACAGTGTGTTCCTAATGCAGAGTCAAGACAGCGTGTTCCTAGAGCAGAGTGAAGACAGTGTGTTCCTAGAGCAGAGTGAAGACAGTGTGTTCCTAGAGCAGAGTGAAGACAGTGTGTTCCTAGAGCAGAGTGAATACAGTGTGTTCCTCGAGCAGAGTGAAGACAGTGTGTCCCTAATGCAGAGTTGTGGTGTATGTGCATGGAGCAGAGTGAAGACAATGTGTTCCTAATCCAGAGTGAAGACAGTGTGTTCCTAGAGCAGAGTGAAGACACTGTGTTCATAATGCAGAGTGAAGACATTGTGTTCCTAACGCAGAGTGAAGACAGTGTTTTCCTAGAGCAGAGTGAAGACACTGTGTTCCTAATGCAGAGTGAAGACAGTGTGTTCCTAGAGCAGAGTGAAGACAGTGTGTTCCTAACGTAGAGTTGCGGTGTATGTGCCTGGAGCAGAGTGAAGACAGTGTGTTCCTAATGCGGAGTGAAGACAGTGTGTTCCTAGAGCAGAGTGTAGACAGTGTGTTCCTTATGCAGAGTGAAGACATTATGTTCCTAGAGCAGAGTGAAGACAGTGTGTTCCTAGAACGGAGTGAAGACAGTGTGATCCTAACGCAGAGTGAAGACAGTGTGTTCTTAATGCAGAGTGAAGACAGTGTGTTCCTAGAGCAGAGTGAAGATAGTGTCTTCCTAATGCAGAGTTGCTGTGTATGTGCATGGACCAGAATGAAGACAGTGTGTTCCTAACGCAGAGTGAAGACAGTGTGTTCCTAACGCAGAGATGTGGTGTATGTGCATGGAGCAGAGTGAAGACAGTGTGTTCCTAGAGCAGAGTGATGACAGTATGTTCCTAGAGCAGAGTGAAGACAGTACGTTCCTAGAGCAGAGTGAAGATAGTGTGTACCTAGAATGGAGTGAAGACAGTGTGATCCTAGAGCAGAGTGAAGACAGCGTGTTCCTAGAGCAGAGTAAAGACAGTGTGTTCCTAATGCAGAGTGAAGACAGCGTGTTCCTAGAGCAGAGTGAAGACAGTGTGTTCCTAGAGCAGAATGAAGACAGTGTGTTCCTAGAGCAGATTGAAGACAGTGTGTTCCTAGAGCAGAGTGAAGACAGTGTGTTTTTAGAGCAGAGTGAAGACAGTGTGTTCCTAGAGCCGATTGAAGACAGTATGTACCTAGAGCAGAGTGAAGACTGTGTTCCTAGAACGGAGTTAAGACAGTGTCATCCTAAAGCAGAGTGAAGACAGTGTGTTCTTAATGCAGAGTGAAGACAGTGTGTTCCCAGAGCAGAGTAAAGATAGTGTGTTCCTAATGCAGAGTTGCTGTATGTGCATGGGGCAGAATGAAGACTGTGTGTTCCTAACGCAGAGTGAAGACAGTGTGTTCCTAGAGCAGAGTGAAGACAGTGTGTTCCTAAGGCAGAGTGAAGACAGTGTGTTCTTAATGCAGAGTGAAGACAGTGTGTTCCTAGAGCAGAGTAAAGTTAGTGTGTTCCTAATGCAGAGTTGCTGTGTATGTGCATGGAGCAGAGTGAAGACAGTGTGTTCCTAACGCAGAGTGAAGACAGTGTGTTCCTAGAGCAGAGTGAAGACAGTGTGTTCCTAACGCAGAGTGAAGACAGTGTGCTCCTAATGCAGACTTGCTGTGTATGTGGATGGAACAGAGTGAAGACAGTTTGTTCCTAACGCAGAATGAAGACAGTGTGTTCCTAGGGCAGAGTGAAACAGTGTGTTCCTAATGCAGAATTGCGGTGTATGTGCATGGAGCAGAGTGAAGACAGTGTGTTCCTAGATCAGAGTGAAGACCGTGTGTTCCTAAAGCAGAGTGAAGAAAACGTGTTCCTAGAGCAGAGTGAAGACAGTGTGTTTCTAGAGCTGAGTGAAGACAGTGTGATCCTAGAGCAGAGTGAAGACAGTGTGTTCCTAGAGCAGTGTGAAGACAGTGTGTTCCTCGAGCAGAGTGAAGACAGTGTGTCCCTAATGCAGAGTTGTGGTGTATGTGCATGGAGCAGAGTGAAGACAATGTGTTCCTAATCCAGAGTGACGACAGTGTGTTCCTAGAGCAGAGTGAAGACACTGTGTTCATAATGCAGAGTGAAGACATTGTGTTCCTAATGCAGAGTGAAGACAGTGTTTTCTTAGAGCAGAGTGAAGACACTGTGTTCCTAATGCAGAGTGAAGACAGTGTGTTCCTAGAGCAGAGTGAAGACAGTGTGTTCCTCGAGCAGAGTGAAGACAGTGTATTCCTAGAGCAGAGTGAAAACAGTGTGTTCCTAACATAGAGTTGCAGTGTATGTGCCTGGAGCAGAGTGAAGACACTGTGTTCCTAATGCAGAGTGAAGACAGTGTTTTCCTAGAGCAGAGTGAAGACACTGTGTTCCTTATGCAGAGTGAAGACAGTATGTTCCTAGAGCTTAGTGAAGACAGTGTGTTCCTAGAACCGAGTGATGTTGCGGGAGGATCTCCCACTCCTCCAACCTATCGCTGCTGAGATACCAGCCCCTTGTGGCGTGGTCTCTCTCCCTTTAAAAAAGCGGCCACTTCCCTCTCCTCTCTCTCTTCACTTCCTGCTCCGCAGGCGACTAGACTCCTGGTGGCGTAGAGGGCTGTTGCCTGGGACAGTGATCTGTAAATTTTTCCCCTTTAAATAAATATCACCCAAATTGGTGTGGCATTGTTTGTGACTTACGCCTTCATTTGGCACCCAACGTTTGGTTTTAGAACCTCTCCCGGCTAGCAGCCGCGAGTTCGGCTTGGCAGCCAGAAGTTCGGCTTGGCGGCCGCAAGTTCGGCTTGGCGGCCGCAAGTTCGGCTTGGTGGGAGCCCTTGCTTCCTGCGCTGCTCCCTTGCCTTGCAGCGGCGGCCTTGGCCTCCCATGGTTTGCTCTTTTCTGAATTGTTTTTAAATCTCTCTTGCAAGCACTGCTCTTAAAGTGGCTCGAACCAGAGCACGCGGTTGCTGAAAGCTGCAACCCCTCAGGGTGACTCTGTCACGTGGAGGCATAAGCAGCTTCCAGATTGCTCTTCTCTACCCCTGGATTCTGGGTTTCTGGTTCCGTCTCTGGAATTGATTTAATTACATTTACTTTGTTGAGAAACTTGCGTTTTCCAGTTTTTAACATCTACTAAGGCACTGAAACAGGACCATGTTTTCATCGCGATTCTGCAACAGTGCCACCTGCTGGACAATAGGTAATATGGCAATTTTCTTTTCTAACGCAAATTTTACTGCTTTGTTTTCACTAATACAATGGATTAGTAATTTTATATTTACTAATACAATGAATTACATCATACAAGGTTTATATGAGTATGGGAATACCTTAATTTGCTTGTTACTAGGCTTCAGTTTTCTTTTCCATATTCTATCATTAAGGAAGAATATGGCACTCCTAAGAATGATTGAATCTTTACATACTAATAATGAACAGAAAAATATGGCACTCCTAAGAATGATAGAATCTTTACAAACTAATAATGAACAGAAGAATATGGCACTCCTAAGAATGATAGAATCTTTACGAACTAATAATGAACAACTAATTGACAGGATTAAAATTATTGAAAATCAGAAGTTATCTGAACAAGTGGATACTATGACAGACAAAATTGATTCCATATCCAAGGGTATTAGAAAGTTACCTGAAAGGGTTCAGGCTGTTGAATTTGACCTTCAGAGTTTATCACAAAGTTTTGATAAGGTAACAGACAGAATGTACCTCCAAGATGGGAATCTACATGATATACAAGAAAAGTTTAAGGAGGACATGTTATCTTTGGAAAAAATTAAAGCTTTGGAATCACAGGTGCAGAATGGGGACCAAAAAATTGATACCTCAGTGAAATCACTGGAAATATATACAGGTCAGGAGATTCAGGATTTAAGAGAGACAATGATAAAAAGGTTTGAAAAGATTGGAGAAATTATTGCAGTTGGTGAACAGAGTAAGGAGGCACAAGGACAGGATACAATGACTCCACCAGCTATTAGAACTGGCTTACCCAGGGTTCTAGCGACATACCCTGTACTTAATTCTGACAAAGCGTCAACTTCTAAAGGCTCAAAGGGAGTCAGAGAAGCTAGATGGACACCAATAGCAATGAATGATCTGAAAGAAATTAAGCAAGCTGTTGTTAATTTTGGCTTGCACAATGCATATGTAAAGGAAATGATAAAGACTTGGGCTTCTAATGCTAGAGCTGTCCCCCATGATTTCCATCAGTTAGTGTCTGCAGTTTTAGATAAGGGACCTTCCTTGATGTTTGGAATTTATTTCAGAGAAGAATCCAAACATATGGAAAAGCAAGGAAGAGCAAAAGGTATTGAGGTTTCCCAAGATCAAATTCTTGGTGCAGGAGAATATGCTGATCCACAGGTCCAAGCTCTTTATGACGATGAAGTACTGTGTCTATGTCACCAAGCAGCTTTAAATGCTTTGAATAGGATACAAGATCCAGCAAAAAGGGTTGAATCATATACCAGAATTAGGCAGGGACAGAGAGAACCCTTTATTGACTTTTTGCAAAGATTGATTAAGGCTCTGGACATAGGGGTAACAGACCCAGAATCTAGACGAATACTTCTTGAATCTCTAGCTTTTGAGAATGCAAACATAGAATGCAAAAAGATAATTGGGCCTTTAAAGTCTAGATCAGCACCTATGGATGAATGGATTCAGCATACGATGAATGTTGAGACGTTTAGCTATAATGATGAATCTTGGGTAGGAGAAGTGATTTCCAAAGCAATGAGGAGACATCAAACTGCCAGGTGTTTTAATTGTGGTAAATTAGGACATTTACAAAGGGATTGCAGGCAAAGAATTTCTAGGAATAATATCTCTTCTGGGAATGACAAAAATAGGAGACCTCGGCCTTCAGGTATATGTAGGAGATGTGGTAAAGGCAGGCATTGGTCCAACGAATGTAGGTCAACAACAGATAGACGGGGCAAACCGATATCATCGGGAAACTCCATGGGGGGCCTCTCGCAGGCCCCCAAGCCAACAGTGGCCCAGTCATTCCCAGTCACAGTGGAGAACGTGCCTCACCAAGAAAATTAAAAGCTCCAATTTCTGCTGTAAAAAGTAATACTGGTCTAAATGATGAATTACGTGTGGAGGATGAGTCAAAAAACCCAGTAGGACAGAGTAAACGTATATTTTGGCAGACTTCTATTAATGATCAAAGACCAAAGCTAAGAGTCTGTATAAATGGCACTTTTATTGAAGGCTTATTAGACACAGGTGCGGATGTAAGTATCATTACCCCAGAATCTTGGCATCCGAATTGGCCTCTTCAAGAGGTAGATGTTCAGTTCCTAGGAATTGGAACCCTATCTCGTGTAAAACAAAGCACAAGATGGGTTGAATGCATAGGGCCCGAAGGGCAAATAGGAAGACTAAGGCCATATATAGCCAATATTGCCATAAATTTATGGGGCCGTGACCTGCTACAGCAATGGAATACCCAGATTAACATTCCTGTATTTCCAGGAATTCATAATTCGGGGAAGGATATGATGAGGTATTATGGAAAAAGGTCACCAGCCATTCAGGCTGTACAAGAACATACAGCAAATACCAAACCTTTAGAGGTACCAACAGCCCTACCTTTAAAATGGCTAACTGAGAAGCCAATATGGATCAAACAGTGGCCTCTAGCTGAAGATAAACTACAGGCATTGGAACAGCTGGTGCAAGAGCAACTAGATGCTCACCATATTGAAGAATCAACCAGCCCTTGGAATTCTCCTGTGTTTGTTGTAAAAAAGAAATCTGGTAAATGGAGAATGGTGACAGATCTAAGAGCTGTCAACAAAGTAATTCAACCTATGGGCCCACTACAGTCTGGAATTCCTTTGCCTTCTCTGTTACCAAAAGGATGGCCTCTTATAGTTATTGATTTGAAAGATTGTTTTTTCACTATACCGTTACAAGAAAAGGATAGAGAAAAATTTGCCTTCACAGTGCCTACTTATAATAATTCTCAGCCCAATAGGAGATATCAATGGACTGTCCTCCCACAGGGTATGCTCAATAGTCCTACACTGTGCCAATATTTTGTAAGTAAGCCATTGGAAATAATTCGTAAACAATTCCCCAAGTCCATCATTTATCATTACATGGATGACATCTTGTTATCTGATTCAAATAAAGATACTTTAGAAAGGATGTTTGAAGAAGTAAAGAAAGTCTTGCCTAGGTGGGGATTACAAATTGCCCCTGAAAAGATTCAAAGAGGAAACTCTATTAATTACCTAGGTTACAGAATAGGGTTAGAGAAAATTAAAACGCAAAAGGCACAAATTAGGAGAGACCGCTTAAAGACTCTTAATGACTTCCAAAGATTGTTAGGAGACATTTCCAGTCTACGACCAGCTGTTGGGATAACACCTGATCTAGTAGTTCATTTAAACAAAACCTTAAATGGTGATAAAGATTTGAATAGTCCAAGAGAACTGACAGCTGAAGCAGAAAAGGAACTGACAATGATTGAGGAAAAATTACAGGAGGCACATGTGGATAGGGTGAACCCAAATCTTAGCTGCATCCTAGTCATATTGCCTTCCAGACTTTCTCCTACAGGGATTCTAATGCAGAGGGAAGATATTATTTTAGAGTGGATATTTATACCTAATAAACCAAGTAAAAAATTAAAAACTTATGTGGAAAAAGTCTCTGAATTAATTATAAATGGTAAGCTGAGACTTCGTCAACTAGCAGGTATAGACCCAGCAGAAATTATAGTGCCTTTTACTACAGAAGAAATAAAAAAGTTATGGGAAGACAATGAACCATGGCAAAGAGCTTGTGCTAATTTTTTGGGAGAAATTAATAGCAACTATCCCAAAAGTGGTAGACTTAACCTCATAAAAAGAACTTCTTGGATTCTTCCTAGAATTGTACGTGATGCTCCAATAACTGGAGCCCGTACTTTCTATACTGATGCAAATAAATCAGGGAAAGCAGGTTACAAGTCAGATGAATTGAGTAAGGTGGAACAAAGCCCTTATAATTCTGTCCAGAAGGCAGAATTATATGCCATTCTTATGGTGCTAAGGGATTTTAAAGAACCTCTTAATATAGTTACAGATTCACAATATGCAGAAAGAGTTATCTTGCATATTGAGACAGCTGAATTTATACCAGATGACACAGAGTTGACTTCATTGTTTATCCAGGTACAAGACATAATCAGGAACAGGCTTTGTCCGATGTACATAACACACATCCGGTCCCATACAGGTCTGCCTGGTCCTCTAGCCCAAGGCAATGCTGAGATTGATCAATTATTGATTGGAAGTGTGTTGCAGGCCTCAGAATTTCATAAGAAGCATCATGTCAATAGTAAAGGCCTAAAGAAAGAATTTTCCATTACTTGGCAACAAGCTAAGGACATTATAAAGAGATGTCCTACTTGTTCTTTCTATAATCAAACACCGTTGCCTGCAGGGAGTAACCCAAAGGGTACTAAGAGAAATGAAATCTGGCAGATGGATGTGTTCCACTTTATGGAATTTGGAAAATTAAAATATGTACACCATACCATAGACACGTATTCAGGTTTTCAATGGGCTACTGCCCTGAGCTCAGAAAAGGCTGATTCAGTAATCACACATTTATTGGAAGTTATGACCATCATGGGTATACCTGCACAAATAAAGACAGATAATGGTCCAGCATATGTATCTAAGAAAATGAAATGCTTTTTTGATTATTATAATATAAAACACATTACAGGTATACCAAACAATCCTACAGGTCAGGCAGTTATAGAAAGATCAAATCGTACTATAAAGGATATGCTGAACAAACAGAAAGGGACTGAAAATACCCCCAGAAATAGATTACATAATGCTTTATTAACCTTGAATTTTCTTAACGCTAATGAGAAAGGAACGACAGCAGCAGAGAGACATTGGATAATGGAAAAGTCTGCTGAACTAAATCAACCGATTTATTTCAAAGATGTGCTGACCTCTCAGTGGAAGCCAGGAGATGTGCTACGTTGGGGAAGGGGTTTTGCTCTTGTTTCCACAGGAGAAGAAAAATTGTGGATACCATCAAAATTAATAAAGTTTCGATTTGAAGAGGAGAAACCTCTTGGAAAGGAGAAATGACAACTTATCTACAATGATGATATTCATACAGATGGTAAGAAAAACATATAGAATGGGGGCAGGGTTCTGTTCTTATCTCCACAGGAAAACACTCATCTTTGAAAAATTCAAGGGACCCTGGATATTTGGATACTGACAGATGGAAAAATACCTGCCCAATAGGAAATATCAAGAAAACTGAATGGGTTGTGTAAGTAATATTAAACCATATTTCTAAATTTATAAAGCTGGTTTTGAAGTTGGACTCTGGCTCAGTCCCTCTCCAATTCCAAGCCTGTTAGTAAGAGAAAAACCCAGAGTTTCTGGAGTTTCTGTCTCATGTCAAGAGCCATGATATGGGACAGAAAGAAATATGAGTTTAGAAAACATCTTTGCTTTTCTTCATATCTATCATACTTTTCATTGAACATATCTATCATGCCTTTCAGTGAATATGTATATATATATATGTCTATATGATTAATGTTTAAGTTTTTCACAATGAACAATGAGTTTTTCCTGAAGTGACATTTGAAGTTTCCAGGAAGAAGATGGGGCCCCATAACAACAACTCCACTTGGTTGATATGACGTCATGATACTGATAGCGCTACAACAAGACCTGCTTTGGGTACCAGCTGCACAAGACAGTTCCAACTTGGTTAGCTGAAATGGTGCACATCCTATACAACATTCTGGCCAGACCTGCACAAAATACTCAGAGACTATTGGCAATTTTAAAAGACATTGATCTTGAAATTTAACCATCATTTTACTTTCACAGGATCCCCCAGAAAGAACGTCGCCCCTATGACAGCTGGAAGTAATTTTAGAGGACGACGTCCCCTCTCCCAGTAAAGTTTGCCCTTGGGTTTAGGGACATCATTTAGGGGTTGATTATAATTAGTATACGATTGAGGGTTGGGGGAGGAATTTTATAAGCTCAGGGATCATTTTGAAAAAAAAAAAAAGGGATGATGGGATAATAGATTTGTAATTCTGAGTTACTGTTGTTAGACAAATATATTGATATAGATTCTTGTATATTGATACAAAGTTAAATTGTATTGACTATTGTATGCATTCATGTTTCTACCTCTGTTTAAAACATTTTTTATGTATTGACATATATTGTATTGAGATATATATATATATATATTGTATATATTTACCATATTGCAATGTACATTTCTACCTCTGATTAAGATACTTATATAATGTTTGTGCATTGATATATATTTACCATATTGCAATGTATATTTGTACAGTGTTTATATTTGGAGGTCATTGTCCTCATTTGTTTCACAGTCGTTTATTGTCTTAGTCTTTAAGTTAGATAGATATTGAGAATTATATAGACTAATAGTCATCTAAGTTTGTCATTTATAATTAGACTAATCAGGTTCTTTAGATATATAGAGATTATACTCAGTATAGATAGATAATCTTCAACTTCTTCAAAGAGCTGTAGAAAATGGCCTTTAATCTAACTCAGAGTTTTGTGGTAGTGAGACACAATTGCTCCTGGCAACACCACTCTATTCCCGAGAGAATGTTGAGCACCAAAGACACTCCACCTGGAGCATTTCTTTTTGGCAGAACTGGCCTTGGGGCAAAGAAATGCCCATACATCAACCACTGACAAAGATACAGAGCATGCATCAATGGATAAAACAGGGCTGTCTTATCCTGCCAAGACAGGGTAAGATAGTTTTGAAAGTTGCTTGCCTTTGAAAATGGTGTGTCAGTTATGTTAGGCCTTAGCCAAAGTTGGTTACTTCAACGCTGCTAATGTGACTTTGGGTGATTGCCTAGGTAGCTAGTTGTCTCTGTGATTTGATGCATGTTTTGGAAGTTGTTTTACTGAACTTCCTAATTACCCAGGTAACATTATTTCCCTTCTCAGATCTTTGATGGGGTTGAAGACTATATAAATGTAGTTACTTTCTCTCATGACTTGGCCAAGTTATTTATTATATAAGACCTAAGCTAGTTAGAATAGGATATTTGTACTTATTGTATATAATTTCATAGTAGGTTTAGAACTCTCTTATTTAAACAGAAGGGGGAGGTGTTGCGGGAGGATCTCCCACTCCTCCAACCTATCGCCGCTGAGATACCAGCCCCTTGTGGCGTGGTCTCTCTCCCTTTAAAAAAGCGGCCACTTCCCTCTCCTCTCTCTCTTCACTTCCTGCTCCGCAGGCGACTAGACTCCTGGTCGCGTAGAGGGCTGTTGCCTGGGACAGTGATCTGTAAGTTTTTCCCCTTTAAATAAATATCACCCTATTAATCATACTCCCAAATTGGTGTGGCATTGTTTGTGACTTACGCCTTCAGAGTGAAGACAGTGTGATCCTAACGCAGAGTGAAGACAGTGTGTTCTTAATGCAGAGTGAAGACAGTGTGTTCCTAGAGCAGAGTTAAGACAGTGTGTTCCTAGAGCAGAGTGAAGACAGTGTTTTCCTAACGCAGAGTGAAGACAGCGTGTTCCTAGAGCAGAGTGAAGACAGTGTGTTCCTAGAGCAGATTGAAGACAGTGTGTTCCTAGAGCAGAGTGAAGACAGTGTGTTCCTATTGCAGAGTAGCGGTGTATGTGCCTGGAGCAGAGTGAAGACACTGTGTTCCTAATGCAGAGTGAAGACAGTGTGTTCCTAATGCAGAATGAAGACAGTGTGTTCCTAATGCAGAATGAAGACAGTGTGTTCCTAGAGCAGAGTGTAGACAGTGTGTTCCTTAAGCAGAGTGAAGAAAGTATGTTCCTAGAGCAGAGTGAAGACAGTGTGTTCCTAGAACGAAGTGAAGACAGTGTGATCCTAATGCAGAGTGAAGACAGTGTGTTCTTAATGCAGAGTGAAGACAGTGTGTTCCTAGAGCAGAGTAAAGATAGTGTGTTCCTAATGCAGAGTTGCTGTGTATGTGCATGGAGCAGAGTGAAGACAGTGTGTTCCTAACGCAGAGTGAAGACAGTGTGTTCCTAGAGCAGAGTGAAGACAGTGTGTTCCTAATGCAGAGTGAAGACAGTGTGTTCCTAATGCAGACTTGCTGTGTATGTGGATGGAACAAAGTGAAGACAGTTTGTTCCTAATGCAGAATGAAGACAGTGTGTTCCTAGAGCAGAGTGAAGACAGTGTGTTCCTAACGCAGAGTTGCGGTGTATGTGCATGGAGCCGAGTGAAGACAGTGTGTTCCTAGATAAGAGTGAAGACAGTGTGTTCCTAGAGCAGAGTGAACACAGTGTGTTCCTAGAGCAGAGTGAAGACAGTGTGTTCCTAGAGCAGAGTGAAGACAGTGTGATCCTAGAGCAGAGTGAAGACAGTGTGTTCCTAGAGCAGAGTGAAGACAGTGTGTTCCTAGAGCAGAGTGAAGACAGTGTGTTCTTATCGCAGAGTGAAGATAGTGTGTTCCTAATGCAGAGTTGCGGTGTATGTTCATGGAGCAGAGTGAAGACAGTGTGTTCCTAGAGGAGAGTGAAGACAGTATGTTCCTAATGCAGAGTGAAGACAGTGTGTTCCTAGAGCAGAGTGAAGACAGTGTGTTCCTAGAGCAGAGTGATGACAGTGTGTTCCTAGAGCAGAGTGAAGACAGTGTGTTCCTAGAGCAGAGTGATGACAGTGTGTTCCTAGAGCAGAGTGAAGACAGTGTGATCCTAAGGCAGAGTGAAGACAGTGTGTTCCTAGAGCAGAGTGAAGACAGTGTGTTCCTAACGCAGAGTGAAGACAGCGTGTTCCTAGAGCAGAGTGAAAACAGTGTGTTCCTAGAGCAGAGTGAAGACAGTGTGTTCCTAGAGCAGAGTGAAGACAGTGTGTTCCTAGAGCAGAGTGAAGACAGTGTGTTCTTAGAGCAGAGTGAAGACAGTGTGTCCCTAATGCAGAGTTGTGGTGTATGTGCATGGAGCAGAGTGAAGACAATGTGTTCCTAATCCAGAGTGAAGACAGTGTGTTCCTAAAGCAGAGTGAAGACACTGTGTTCCTAGAGCAGAGTGAAGACATTGTGTTCCTAATGCAGAGTGAAGACAGTGTTTTCCTAGAGCAGAGTGAAGACACTGTGTTCCTAATGCAGAGTGAAGACAGTGTGTTCCTAGAGCAGAGTGAAGACTGTGTTCCTAGAGCAGAGTGAAGACAGTGTATTCCTAGAGCAGAGTGAAGACAGTGTGTTCCTAACGTAGAGTTGCGGTGTATGTGCCTGGAGCAGAGTGAAGACACTGTGTTCCTAATGCAGAGTGAAGACAGTGTGTTCCTAGAGCAGAGTGTAGACAGTGTGTTCCTTACGCAGAGTGACGACAGTATGTTCCTAGAGCAGAGTGAAGACAGTGTGTTCCTAGAACAGAGTGAAGACAGTGTGATCCTAACGCAGAGTGAAGACAGTGTGTTCTTAATGCAGAGTGAAGACAGTGTGTTCCTAGAGCAGAGTGAAGATTGTGTGTTCCTAATGCAGAGTTGCTGTGTATGTGCATGGACCAGAATGAAGACAGTGTGTTCCTAACGCAGAGTGAAGACAGTGTGTTCCTACAGCAGAGTGAAGACAGTGTGTTCCTAGGGCAGAGTGAAGACAGTGTGTTCCTAGAGCAGAGTGAAGACAGTATGTTCCTAGAGCAGAGTGAAGACAGTGTGTTCCTAGAGCAGAGTGAAGTCAGTGTGTTCCAAACGCAGAGTTGCGGTGTATGTGCATGGAGCAGAGTGAAGACAGTGTGTTCCTAATGCAGAGTGAAGACAGTGTGTTCCTAGAGCAGAGTGAAGACACTGTGTTCCTAATGCAGAGTGAAGAATAAATAAATAAATGAATGGATAGATAGCTAGATAGCCAGACAGAGAGATGATAAAAACACCTCCAAGATCAGGGAAACCAAGGCAGGCAGATCACTGTGAGTTTAAGTCTCCCTTGTTCTGCAGATTGAGATTTAAGGCCAGGCAAAGTGACACAGAGAAACCCCGTTTTCAAAAAAAAAAAAGTGAGGGCTGGAGAGAGATGGCTCTGTGGTTAAGAGTTCTGACTGCTCTTCCAGAGGACCCAGGTTCAATTCCTTACCACCCACATGGCAGTCAACAGCTGTCGGTAACTCCAAGATCTGACACCCTCATGCAGGCAAAACACCAATGCCAATAAAATGAAAATAAATAAATTATTAGGAAAATAAATATATAAAAAAGTTGTTTAGTGCACGCCTTTAATCTCAGCACTAGGAGGCAGAGGCAGATGACTCTCTGTGAGTCTGAGTCCAGTCTTGTTTACAAAGTGAGTCCCAGGGCATACAAGGGTACACAACGAAACCTTATGTTGAACAACCACAAATAAGCAAACAAATAGAGAGATAATAACAATAAAAATATTTGAGAGTTCAAATAATTGACTTCATCCACAATAAAAGAATATAAAAATAAAAATATCAAATGCACTTGAACACATTGGCACAGGAGAACGCTTGCTAAATAGAAACCCAGTAGCACAGACACTGAGAGAAACAATTAATAAGCGAGACCTCCTGAAACTGAAAAGCTTCTGTAAAGCAAAGAACATGGCCAACAAGACAAAACGACGGCCTTACAGAATGGGAAAAGATCTTCACTAATCTCCAAAATACACAAAGAACTCAAGAAATTGGCCATCCAAAGAACAAATAATCCAATTTTAAAAAATGGAGTACAGACCTAAACAGAGAACTCTCAACAGAGGGATCTAAAATGGTTGAAAGACACTTAAATGTTGGGTCGGGGGGGGGGGTCATGCAAAGATGAGAACACCACCAAGTCTAATAAACCAAAAACAAACTTAAAAATACAAACACACCGCGAGTCACAGAAGCTTATCAGCTAGCTGAGACCACAGGCAGAGTTTGGGCTTCTGACACTGTGGCAAAAGGCCGGTTTCTGAAACCCATTTTTATAGTAGGGGCATCGCAGGGCAGTGGTGGCACAAGCCTTTAATCCCAGCACTCGGGAAGCAGAGGCAGGCAGATCTCTATGAGTTCGAGACCAGCCTGGTCTACAGAGCTAGTTCCAGGACAGGCTCCAAAGCCACAGAGAAACCCTGTCTCGAAAAACCAAAAAAAAAAAAAAATGTTTCTCTGGATGTTCTCTCTGTGTGTGTGTGTGTGTGTGTGTGTGTGTGTGTGTGTGTGTGTGTTGTGTGTGTGTGTTTATGGAGTGGCTTTTGAACTAACCAAGATGACTGGTTCCATATCTGGCAGAGAGGCAGGTGCATCTCTGGGAGTTTGAGGCCAGCCAGCCTGGTTGACAAGAGCTAGTTCCAAAGACAGGCTCCAAAGCAACAGAAAAACCCTTCCTTGAAAATCAAAACAAGAACACAAACCAAAAATAAAATAAAACATAAATTAAATGAGTGAGAGAAAGAGAGAGAGAGAGAGAGAGAGAGAGAGAGAAAAGTAATGTTGATTTGTTGATTTACAGACAAGAAATAAGAAAAAACAAAACCATAATACAAAACCATAATGTTACCAAGATGACAGCCTGGTTTATATAGTGAGTTAAAGGTATTATACAGAGAAAACCTGCACCAATAATAATAATAATAATAAAAGAAGAAGAAAACAGAAAAAAAAACAAGTAAGGAAAAAGAAAGGAAGGAAGGAAGGAAGGAAAAAACAGGTGTTTTCCTTTTTTTCTTTGTTTATCTCAGGTTATTTTATTGTAATTTATTTTTTTAATTGCAGCAGCAGCAGTATATTTTGGGCAGCACATTTCTTTATTCTCAGTTCTCAGCCCTCAGAAATCAGGAGAGGCAGAAACAGGCAAATCGCTGTGAGTTTGAGGCCACCTTGTTCTGCAGTGTGAGTTTTAGGACAGGCAAAGCGACAGACACAGAGAAACCCTGTCTTAGGGGGGGAAAGTGTGTTTAGTACAGGCCTTTAATTCCGGCACTAGGAAGCAGAGGTAGAGGCAGGGGCAGCTAGATCTCTGTGAGTCTGAGGCCAGCCTTGTCTACAAAGTGAGTTCCAGGGACACAGGGAACCTCTATGTAAAAAAAAACACAAACACAAATAAACTAATAATAATAATCTAAGAGCTCAATTAATTGACTTCACCCACAATTCAAAAATAAAAAAAGAGTGTGTCTGACTGATCAGTGAAAGGACTATGTGGGTCAAGGGGCTGCCACAATTATGGCTTGGTGAGAGGGAAGAACTGAGGGAGGGAGGGAGAGAGGGAGGGAGGGAGGGAGGGAGGGAGGGAGGGAGGCCTGCTTTCTTAGGGTTCTTTTTCAGTAGTTGTGTTTGTACAACCCCACACCCCACTTCTCATACTAAATACCGAGTCTGAGAAAATTAAAGCAGCCGTGGAAAATTCCCACTTGGATGTCTGTTCCTGCCCTGTAAAACAAGAACCACAACAAAAATATCCATATCTAAGCAGGCCAATTAAGTTGTAGCCTCACCCTTTAAAGGTTCTAGCTGTTGGGAAGGGCTGGTGACCTTGAACTTTACTAGTCTCTGAAATCTGCCTTCTCACTTTTAGCAGGTGCCCTCAGGGGCCAGGAGTGGAGGCCAGGGCCCCTGCTACAGGAGATTTCCTAGATCACCTACAGGCGCTTAGGATTCCTGGGCCTGCTTAGAGAAAGACACACGACACGTGAGATGCAGAGAAAAAAATTTTCTGAGACAAGGATTCTCTTAGCTTTGGCACCTGTCCTGGAACTGTAGATGACCAGGCTGGCCTCAAACTCACAGAGATCTGCCTGCCTCTGTCTGCCACAGAGAAAATTACAACAGCCATGGAATAATATGAAAAATTCTGATTTACGCCAGGCAGTGGTGGCGCACGCCTTTAATCCCAGCACTTGGGAGGCAGAGGCAGGCGGATCTCTGTGATTTCGAGACCAACCTGGTCTACAAGAGCTAGTTCCAGGACAGGCTCCAAAACCACAGAGAAACCCTGTCTCGAAAAACCAAAAAAATAAAAATGAAAATAATAAGAATAAAATAAAATGTTAAAAAAAAGAGAAAAATTCTGATTTTGATATCATTTCCAGGAATACTGATGCAGTGAATTATTTGGAACATTTTCACTTCCGACAGAAAAAAATAAAAATGCCATTTTATTGATTTCTTTTAGAGGGTCTCTTTCCCACCAGGATGGTTTGCACTTGCTGGGTTGTTGAAGATGATCTCCTGATCCTTGTATTCCCAGTTCCTGAGTACTGCCAGCAGGACAGACATGGGCTCACTATACACTCGAGTTTTTGATGCAGTACTGAGAACCTGGAGCCCAAAGGACAAGGCTTCAGCTTCCCCTGCCCCTCTGACATAGGCCAGATATATAAATGATTACCCAGATTTTATTTAAATCTCTCAGTGTGGCTTGTGTATGTGGGGGAGACAGGGAAGGTATCACATTTCAAAACATTTTCATAACTGCACTTAGCACTGTATTCTTTTCCATTTATTTTACTTTTATTTGAGAGTGTTTCCAATTGTGTGGGACTTAGTTAAATTTCAATTTCTTAAGGAATTTTTTTATGATTTTCTTAACTTTATTTTATGTGCAATGGTCTGAAGATGTCAGATCACCCAGAAACTGAATTTACAATCACTATGAGCTGCCATGCAGGTGCTGGGAATTGAACCCAATTTCTCTGGAAGAGCCGCGAAACTAGCTCTCCAGGCTCTTCTTAATTTAAAAGTTTATTTATGTGTCTCTGGGTGTGCCTGTGCCTGTGTTTGGTTTGTGTGTGTGTTGGGGGGGGGTTTGTGGGGGGGTGGCTTTTGACCTCACCAGACAAAGGCATTCAAGAGCACTGGCTCCATATTTAGCAGAAACAAGATCATTGGGAGTTTTAGGACAGCCTGGTCTACAAGAAAGGAGCTAGTTTTAACAACAGTCTCCAAAGCAGCAGAGAAACCCTGTCTCATAAAGCAAAACACAAAACCAAACATATTTGAGAGAGAGAGAGAGAGAGAGAGAGAGAGAGAGAGAGAGAGAACAGCTAGGGCTGTTACACAGAGAAACCGTGCCTCAAGAACTAACTAATAAAAGAAGGGGGAAAAAAGCAAGAGAGCAAGAAAGCAAAAAAATCAAGCAAGCAAGCAAGAAGGAAAGCTAGAGAGAAACCCTGTCTCAGAAAACAAAAAAATAAATAAATAAACTAATAAATGAAATGAATGGATAGATAGATAGATAGATAGATAGATAGATAGATAGATAGATAGATAGATAGATGATAAAACACCTCCAAGATCAGGGAGACCAAAGCAGGCAGATCACTGTGAGTTTAAGGCTACTTTGTTCTGCAGATTGAGATTCAGGACAGGCAAAGTGACACAGAAAAACCCTGTTTTCAAAAAAAATGTGTTTAGTGTACGCCTTTAATGCCATCACTAGAAGGCAGAGGCAGGCGGATCTCTGTGAGTCTGAGGCCAGTCTTGTTTACAAAGTGAGTCCCAGGGCATACAAGGATACACAAGGAAACCCCGTGTTGCAAAACCATAAATAAACAAACAGATAATGACAATAAAAATATTTGAGAGTTCAAATAATTGACCTCATCCACAATAAAAAAAATATAAAAATAAAAATATCAAAAGCATTTGAACGGGGGCTGGAGAGATGGCTCAGTGGTTAAGAGCATTGCCTGCTCTTCCAAAGGTCCTGAGTTCAATTCCCAGCAACCACATGGTGGCTCACAACCATCTGTAATAGGGTCTGGTGCTCTCTTCTGGCCTTCAGACATACACACAGAAAGAATATTGTATACATAATAAATAAATATTTATTTAAAAAAAGGCATTTGAACGCATCGGCACAGGAGACCACTTCCTAAATCTAACTCCAGTAGCACAGACTCTGAGAGAAACAAAATGAATCAATGGGACCTTCTGAAACTGAAGAGCTTCTTCTGTAAAGCAAAGGACATGGCCAACAAGACAAAACGACGGCCTTACAGAATGGGCAAAGATCTTCACTAACCCCACATCAGACAGAGGTCTGAGCTCCAAAATATACAAAGAACTCAAGACATTGGTCATTTCAAGAACAAATAATCCAGTTCACAACATGGAGGTACAGACCTAAACAGAGAACTCTCAACCGAGAAATCTAAAATGGCTGAAAGACACTTAAGGAAATGTTCAACACCCTTAGTCATCAGAGATATGTAAATCAAAACAGCTCTGAGATTCCACTTTATACCTGTAAGAATGGCCAAGATCTAAAACACTGATGACAACTTATGCTGGAGAGGATGTGGGGAAAAGGGAACTCTCCTGCATCGCTGGTGGGAATGCAAGCTGGTACAGCCCCCTTTGGATGTCAGTGTGGCGATTTCTCAGAAAATTAGGAAACAACCTTCCTCAAGACCCAGCAATACCACGTTTAGGTATATATGTAAAGGATGCTCAATTGTGCCACGAGGACATGGGCTCAACTATGCTCATGGCAGCATTGTTTGTCATAGCCAGAACCTTGGGAGAGGGTTGAAGGGGAGGCATGGAAAGAGAGGAAAGAAAAACGTAGAGCTTAACAAAAATAAATAAAAGAAACAAAGGCGGGTAGTGGTGGCACATTCCTTTAATCCCAGCACTTGGGAGGCAAAGGCAGGTGGATCTTTGTGAATTTGAGGCCAGCCTGGTCTACAAGGGTTAGTTCCAAAGCTACAGAGAAACCCTGTCATGAAAAACCAAAAATAAATAAATAAGTAGGCATGGATTTTTTAAAAAAAAAAAAAATCAAACGCAAACCAAGTAGAAATAACTACTTTCAGTATGCCATTCAAGAATTAGGGAACCCTTTATCCCAGCACGTGGGAGACACAGGCAGAAGGACATCTGTGAGTTAAAATCCAGACTCATCTACCAAGTGAGATCACAAGACTCGTGCACTGTCTCATAGGTCCTAAATTCCCATGATCCAGTTTCTAGGACCAAGGAGACAGTTTATAATGTCTCCTTCTTCTTTCCTTCCTTCCTTTTTTTTGGGGGGGGGGTGGTGGTGTTTGGTTAAACTTTTATATATGTTTTTTTTTATTTGGGTTGGGGGCCTCTCTATAAAGCCTGGGAATTCACAGAGGTCCACCTGCCTCTGTCTCTTTGATGATAGAATAAAAGATGTGCACCACAATAACCAGGCTCAGTTTCTTGTACATTTAGTTTAATTTCAAATTTTGTTTGTATCTCTTGGTCTGCACCAAGTGTGTCCCTGTGGGGGTGGGGGGGCAGGGAAGTTGTCCTATTTTAGAACATTTTATTTTACTTTTATTTGAGACAGTCTTTCCGGTTGTGTAGAACTTATTTTAATTTCAAATTTTTAAAGAATTTTTTATGATTTATTTAACTTTATTTTATGTGCAGTCGTGTGAAACTGGATTTACAATCACTTATGAGCTGCTGCCTTGTGGGGGTTACATCTCAGGAGCACAAGAACCCAAATCTGTGCTGTACTCCCTGTCACCAGAAGAGGTCACTAGATCCCCACCATGTGGTTTCTGGACATTCCAGAAATTCCATCTCTCCAGTTCTCATTCTTTCATTGTTCCTCCTGCATGCCTGCATCTAGTGAGAGAGTGGGCACCGTTCCTCCCTGCTTCTGTGTATCTGTGTCTGTCACGTCCCGGATAGCCAGAGTGCCCGCCACCTATGCCTGACATAGATGTGGCCGGCAGCCCTGGGGCTGGGGGAAAGGGAGAGAGTGGGTTCCCTGGAGAGCCTTGGGCAGAGGCTCTGTGGATTCCCTGCAGGAGGCCGCACCGCCTCTGAGGAGCCCATGGGGGAGGGGAAAAGGGAAGGTCAACCATACAGTCCTGCCTGGCTTTTGCTTTGCTTTGCTTTGTTTTTGTTTTTGTTTGTTTGTTTTATTTTATTTTTCGGTACAGCTGTGACCAGGTCTGGATCCAGGACAGACTCCAAAGCTAGAGAGAAATCCTGTGTCAGAAAACAACAACAACCAAAAAATAAATAAATACATAAACTAATAAATGAATGGATAGATAGCTAGATAGCCAGACAGAGAGAGAGAGAGAGAGAGAGAGAGAGAGAGAGAGAGAGAGAGAGAGAGAGAGAGAGAGAGATGATAAAAACACCTCCAAGATCAGGGAGACCAAGGCAGGCAGATCACTGTGAGTTTAAGGCTCCCTTGTTCTGC